>NC_092726.1:138675825-139875825 GCF_047496885.1 Scyliorhinus torazame
TCCCCTCATTGCCGATCAGCTGGCTGTGTGCTTCCCCTCATTGCCGATCAGCTGGCTGTGTGTGACTCCCCCAATGCCGATCAGCTGGATGTGTGCCTCTCCCCATTGCGATCAGCTGGATGTGTGCCTCTCCGAAATTCCGATCAGCTGGGTGTGTGCTTCCCCAATTGCCGATCAGCTGGGTCTGTCCTTTCCCCCATTGCCGATAAGCTGGGTGTGTCCTTCCCCCCATTGCCGTACAGCTGGGTGTGTGCTTCCCCGCT
The DNA here is from genome assembly GCF_047496885.1 of Scyliorhinus torazame. Lineage (NCBI taxonomy): Eukaryota > Metazoa > Chordata > Chondrichthyes > Carcharhiniformes > Scyliorhinidae > Scyliorhinus > Scyliorhinus torazame. Next base: position 138,676,089 of record NC_092726.1, read on the forward strand.
TTGCTGATCAGCTGGGTGTGTTCTTCCCCGCTTTGCCGATCAGCTGGGAGTGTGCTTCCCCCAATTAACGATCAGCAGTGTGCGTGCTTCCCCCCATTGACGATCAGCTGGATGTGTGTGACTCCCCCAATGCCGATCAGCTGGATGTGTGCCTCTCCCCATTGCCGATAAGCTGGGTGTGTGCCTCACACTTAAACTCAGTCTGTGCAGCAGAATGTGCCCCAGACAGAGACAGAGACTGAGACACAGACATACACAGATACACAGACAGAGGTAGAGAGAGACACAGACAGAGACAGGGACACAGACAGACACAGAGATACAGACAGGGACACAGACACAGGCACAGACACAGACACAGACAGATACAGAGACAGAGACTGAGACACAGACAGACACAGAGACACAGACAGAGGTACAGAGAGACACAGACAGAGGCACAGACAGCGACAGGGACACAGACAGAGACACAGACAGCGACAGGGACACAGACAGACACACAGATACAGACAGGGACACAGACTGAGACTGAGACTGAGACTGAGACTGAGACTGAGACTGAGACTGAGACAGAGACAGAGACAGAGACAGAGACAGAGACAGAGACAGAGACAGGGACAGGGACAGGGACAGGGACAGGGACAGGGACAGGGACAGGGACAGGGACAGGGACAGGGACAGGGACAGGGACAGGGCCACAGACAGACACAGAGACACAGACGGAGGTACAGAGAGACACAGACAGAGACACAGACAGAGAAATAGGGATACCGACAGACACAGAGATACAGACAGAGACACAGGCAGAGACACAGGCAGAGACAGACACAGAGACACAAATAGAGACACAGACAGAGACACAGACAGCGACAGACACAGAGACACAGACAGATACACAGACTGAGACACAGACATAGACACAGACATAGGCAGAGACACAGGCAGACACAGAGACACAGATAGAGACAGACTCAGTCCCACCCGCACTCACTGCTCACCAGCTGCTGTCCACCTTTCCTGCCGCCAGAGGCCGCTGCCACCCGCCGCTGGCAACACAAGATGGTCGCGGGGTGTCGCCCATGGCAACACAAGATGGCTGCCGCCAGCACGCAGTGGATGCTGGGATGGGTGTGACACAGGCGTAATGGCGACTTCTGCTGCCCATTGGCCCCATTTGGGGTCTTCAGGATTGTTGTGTCTCAATAGACACCGCAGCACTACCCCTCCCCCACCCCGGATATCCCCTCCCCGATATCACCCCTTCCCCGATATCACCACCACCCCGAAATCACCCCCACCCCGATATCACCCCCTCCCCGATATCACCCCCTCCCCGATATCACCCCCACTCCGACATCACCCCCTCCCTGATATCACCCCATCCCCGATATCACCACCACCCAGAAATCACCCCCACCCCGATATCACCCCCTCCCCGATATCACCCCCACCCCGATATCACCCCCACTCCGACATCACCCCCTCCCTGATATCACCCCATCCCCGATATCACCACCACCCCGATATCACCCCCACCCCGATATCACCCCATCCCCGATATCACCCCCTCCCCGATATCACCCCCTCCCCGATATCACCCCCACCTCGATATCATTCCCATCCCGATATCACCCCCTCCCCGATATCACCTCCACCCCGAAATCAGCCCCCCCGATATCACCCCCTCCCCGATATCACCCACTCCCCGATATCATTCACTCCCCGATATCACCCCCTCCCCGATATCACCACCACCCCGATATCACCCCCTCACCGATACCACCCCCACCCCGATATCAACCCCTCCTTGATATCACCCCCACCCCGATATCACCCACGCCCCGATACCACTCCCTCCCCGATATCACCCCCTCCCCGGTTTCACCCCATCCCCGATATCACCCCCTCCCCGATATCACCTCCACCCCGATATCATCCCCTCCCCGCTATCACTCCTTTCCCCGATATAACCCCCTCCCCGATATCACCTCCACGCTGATATCACCCCATCCCGATATCTCACTCTCCCATATATCACCTCCACCCGGATATCACCCCCACCCCGGATATCACCCCCTCCCCGATATTACCCCCTCCCCGATATCACTCCCGCCCCGATATCACCCCCTCCCCGATATCACCTCCACGCCGATATCACCCCCACCCCGATATCACCCCCTCCCCGATATCACCCCCACCTCATATCACCCCCTGCCCCTATATCACCCCCTCCCCGATATCACCCCCTCCCCGATATCACCCCCACCCTGATACCATCCCCTTCCCGATATCACTTCCTCCCGATACCACCCACTCCACGATATCACTCCTTCCCGATATCAACCCCTCCCCGTTATCACCCCTCACCGATATCACCCCCTCCCCGATATCACCCCCGCCCCGATATCACCCCTCCCCGACATCAACCCCTCTCAGATATCACTCCCTCCCCAATATCACCCGCTCCACCAGATATGACCCCCTCCCCGATATCAGCCCCAGCTCGATATCAACCCCTCCCCGATATCACCCCTTCCCCGATATCACCCCCTCCCAGATCTCACTCCCCCGCCAATATCACCATTGCCTGATATCACCACCACCACGATATCACCCCCTCCACGATATCGCAACCTCCCCGATAGCACCCCCTCCCGATATCACCCCCTCCCCGTTATCACCACCTCCCCGATATCACCCACAACCCGATATCATCCCTCCCCGAAATCACCCCCTCACCGATATCACCCCCACCCCGATATCACCCCACCCCGATATCGCCCCCTCCCGATATCACCCCCTCCCCGATATCACCACCTACCCCGATATCACCCCCACCCCGATATCACCCCCTCCCCCGATATCACCACCTCCCCGATATCACCACCTCCCCGATATCACCCACACCCCGATATCATCCCTCCCCGAAATCACCCCCTCACCGATATCACCCCCACCCCGATATCACCCCACCCCGATATCGCCCCTTCCCGATATCACCCCCTCCCCGATATCACCACCTACCCCGATATCACCCCCACCCCGATATCACCCCCTCCCCCGATATCACCACCTCCCCGATATCACCACCTCCCCCCGATATCACCCCAACCCCGATATCACCCCCACCCCGATATCACCCCGCCCCGATATCACCCGCACCCCGATATCACCCCCTGCCCCTATATCACACCCTCCCCGATATCAACCCCTCCCCGATATCACCCCCACCCTGATATCATCCCCTTCATGATATCACTCCCTCCACGATATCGCACCCTCCCCGATAGCACCCCCTCCCGATATCACCCCCTCCCCGTTATCACCACCTCCCCGATATCACCCACAACCCGATATCATCCCTCCCCGAAATCACCCCCTCACCGATATCACCCCCACCCCGATATCACCCCACCCCGATATCGCCCCCTCCCGATATCACCCCCTCCCCGATATCACCACCTACCCCGATATCACCCCCACCCCGATATCACCCCCTCCCCCGATATCACCACCTCCCCGATATCACCACCTCCCCGATATCACCCACACCCCGATATCATCCCTCCCCGAAATCACCCCCTCACCGATATCACCCCCACCCCGATATCACCCCACCCCGATATCGCCCCTTCCCGATATCACCCCCTCCCCGATATCACCACCTACCCAGATATCACCCCCACCCCGATATCACCCCCTCCCCCGATATCACCACCTCCCCGATATCACCACCTCCCCCCGATATCACCCCAACCCCGATATCACCCCCAACCCGATATCACCCCACCCCGATATCACCCGCACCCCGATATTACCCCCTGCCCCGATATCACCCCCTCCCCGATATCAACCCCTCCTCGATATCACCCCCACCCTGATATCATCCCCTTCATGATATCACTCCCTCCCGATATCACCCCCTCCACGATATCACTCCTTCCCGATATCAACCCCTCCCCGTTATCACCCCTCCTCGATATCACCCACACCCCGATATCATCCCTCCCCGAAATCACCCCCTCACCGATATCACCCCCACCCCGATATCACCCCACCCCGATATCGCCCCTTCCCGATATCACCCCCTCCCCGATATCACCACCTACCCCGATATCACCCCCACCCCGATATCACCCCCTCCCCCGATATCACCACCTCCCCGATATCACCACCTCCCCCCGATATCACCCCAACCCCGATATCACCCCCACCCCGATATCACCCCGCCCCGATATCACCCGCACCCCGATATCACCCCCTGCCCCTATATCACACCCTCCCCGATATCAACCCCTCCCCGATATCACCCCCACCCTGATATCATCCCCTTCATGATATCACTCCCTCCACGATATCGCACCCTCCCCGATAGCACCCCCTCCCGATATCACCCCCTCCCCGTTATCACCACCTCCCCGATATCACCCACAACCCGATATCATCCCTCCCCGAAATCACCCCCTCACCGATATCACCCCCACCCCGATATCACCCCACCCCGATATCGCCCCCTCCCGATATCACCCCCTCCCCGATATCACCACCTACCCCGATATCACCCCCACCCCGATATCACCCCCTCCCCCGATATCACCACCTCCCCGATATCACCACCTCCCCGATATCACCCACACCCCGATATCATCCCTCCCCGAAATCACCCCCTCACCGATATCACCCCCACCCCGATATCACCCCACCCCGATATCGCCCCTTCCCGATATCACCCCCTCCCCGATATCACCACCTACCCAGATATCACCCCCACCCCGATATCACCCCCTCCCCCGATATCACCACCTCCCCGATATCACCACCTCCCCCCGATATCACCCCAACCCCGATATCACCCCCAACCCGATATCACCCCACCCCGATATCACCCGCACCCCGATATTACCCCCTGCCCCGATATCACCCCCTCCCCGATATCAACCCCTCCTCGATATCACCCCCACCCTGATATCATCCCCTTCATGATATCACTCCCTCCCGATATCACCCCCTCCACGATATCACTCCTTCCCGATATCAACCCCTCCCCGTTATCACCCCTCCTCGATATCACCCCCTCCCCGATATCACCCCCGCCCCGATATCACCCCCTCCACGACATCACCCCTTCCCAGATATCACTCCCTCCCCAATATCACCCGCTCCACCAGATATGACCCCCTCCCCGATATCAGCCCCAGCTCGATATCAACCCCTCCCCGATATCACCCCTTTCCCGATATCACCCCCTCCCAGAAATCACTCCCCCACCAATATCACCCCTGCCTGATATCACCGCCACCACGATATCACACCCTCCACGATATCACACCCACCCCGATAGCACCCCCTCCCGATATCACCCCTCCCCGATATCACCACCTCCCCGATATCACCCACACACCGATATCATCCCTCCCCGAAATCACCCCCTGACCGATATCACCCCCACCCCGATATCACCCCCTCCTGATATCACCCCCTCCCCGATATCACCACCTCCCCCGATATCACCCCCACCCCGATATCACCCCCTCCCCCGATATCACCCCCTCCCCGATATCATCACCTCCCCCCGATATCACCCCCTCCCCCGATATCACCTCCGCCCCGATATCACCCCCTCCACGATATAAAAGCCAACCCGATATCACCCGGCCCCGATATCACCTCCTCCCAGATATCACACCCACACGAAATTCACCCCTACCTCGATATCACCCCCTCCCCGATACCACCTCCTCCCCGATATAACCCCCTCCCCGATATCACCCCCTCCCCGATATCACCCCCTCGCTGACGTCACCCCCTCCCAGATATCACCCCCTCCCCGAAATCACCCCCTCCCCGATACTGCCCACTCCCCAACACCACTCCGTCCCCAATAGTACCCCCTCCCCGAAATCACCTTCTCCAAGATATCACCCCCCTCCACGATATCACACCCTCCCGGATATCGCCCCCTCCCCAACACCACTGCATTCCCGATAGTAAACCCTCACCGATATCACCCCTTGCCCGTCATCACGCCCTCGCCGACATCACCCCCACCCCGATATCACACCCTCCCCAACATCACCCCCTCCCCGACATCACTCCCTCCCCGACATCACTCCCTCCCCGACATCAACCCCTCACCGACACCACCCCCACCCCGATATCATCCCACCCCGATATCACCACCTCCCAGATATCACCCCCTCCCCGATATCACCCCCACCCCAGAGATCACCCAACCCGATATCACCCAACCCCGGAGTTCACGCAACCACAGATATCACCCACCCCCAGAGATGAACCGATCCCCGATATCACCCCCACCCCAATATCACCCCTCCTCGACATCGGCCCCTCCCCGCCTTCACGCCCTCCCGATATCACGCCCATGCTGATATCACCGCCTCCCTGATATCACCCCCTCCCCGATATCACCCTCTCCCCGATTCACCCTCACCCTGATATCACACCCTCCCCGATATCACACCCGCCCCGATATCAACCACTCCCCGATATTACCCCCTCCCTGATAGCACCCCCTCCCCGATATCACCCCCTCCCTGATTGCACCCCGCCCCGATATCAATCCCGCCCCGATATCACCACTCCCCGATATCACCACCTCCCCGATATCACCCCTCCCCGATAGCACCCCCGCCCCGATATCAATCCCGCCCCGATATCAGCACTCCCCGATATCACCCCCTCCTTGATATCACCCCTCCCCGATATCACCCCCTCCCCGATATCACCCCCTCCCGATATTGCCCCCACCCCGATATCACCCCCTCCCCGATATCATCCCCACTACGATACCACCCCCACCCCAATATCACCCTCTCCCCGATATCACCCACACCCCAATATTACCCACTACTCATAGATTATCATAGAATAATCAGTGCAGAAGGAGGCCATTCGGCCCATCGAGTCTGCACCGGCTCTTGGAAAGAGCACCCTACCCAAGGTCAACACCGCCACCCTATCCCCATAACCCAGTAACCCCACCCAACACTAAGGGCAATTTTGGACACTTCTTGGATATCAACTCCGCCCCTCCCCCGGAGATCACACCCGTCCGCCAAATGTCACCCCTCCCAACCGGACATCACCCCCCTACATATCATCCCCCCCTCGGATATCAGTCCCCAGAAATAAGATATTATCACCCTGATTAACACCCACAACACCCGGATGCCCCCAGCCAGGTATCATCCCGCCCAATGACACACTCACCCCTCTAAACCAGCCTAACTTGGGCAGGTTTAGCTCAGTGGGCTAAATAGCTGGCTTGCGATGCAGAACAATGCGAGCAGCGCGGGAACAATTCCCGTGGCGGCATCCATAAACAGGCACCGGACTATGGTGACTAGGGGCTTTTCACAGTGACTTCAGAGAAATATACTTGTGACAATGAGCGATTATTATTATTAATATATCATCCCAGCCCCCCCTCGAATATGGAACCAGCCTGGAATTCATATCCCCCCACCAACCATAACCGCAGAACAGATTTCAGCACCTACCGGATATCACCCCCCCCCCCCGATATCAACCAACCCCATATATCACCCCCCCCCCGATATCGCCCAGCCCAGATATCACCCAACCCAAGATATCACCCAAATCAGATATCAGCTAATCCCAGATATGAACCTACCCCGGATATCGCCCAACACCAGATATTACCCAACCCCAGATATCATCCAACCCCAGAGATCACCCAACCCCAGGCATCATTCAACATCGGAAATCACCCTACCCCGGATATCACCCTACCCTAAATATCAGCCAACCCCAGAGATCAACCAACATCAGATATCACCCAACCCCAGATGTCACGCAAGCCCAGAGATCACCCAACAGCAGAGATCATTAAACCCCAGATATCAACCAACCCCAGAGATCACTCAACCCCAGACATCACCATACCCCGGATATCAACCAACCCCAGAGATCACCCAACACCAGAGATCACCCAGCCCCAGTATCACAAACCGCAGACATCATCCAACGCCAGAGATCACCCGACACCGGATATCATCCAACCCCAGAGATCACCCAACCCTAGAGATCACCCAACCCCAGAGATCACCCAACTCCAGAGATCACACAAACCCAGACATCACCGAACCCCAGACATCACCCTACCCCGGATATCACCCAACGCCAGAGATCAACCAACCCCAGAGATCAGCCAACCCCAGAGATTACCCAACCCCAGACATCACCCAACTCCAGACATCACCCTACACCGGATATCACCCAACGCCAGAGATCACCCAACCCCAGAGATCAGCCAACCCCTGATATCACACAACCCCAGATATCATAAAACCCCTGACATCACCTAACCCCAGACATTACCCTATCCCATATATCACCAAACCCGAGAGATCACCAAACCCGAGAGATCACCCAAGCCCAGAGATCACACAACCCCACACATCACCCAACCCAAGAGATCACCCATCCCCAGATATCACCCAACCCCAGATATCACCCAACCCCAGAGATCACCCAAACCCAGAGATCACCAAACCTCAGATATCACCCAACCATAGATATCACCCAAACCCAGATATCACCCTACCCCAGAAATCACTCAACCCCAGAGATCACACAACACGAGAGATCACGCAATCCCAGAGATCACCCAACCTCAGAGATTACCAAACCCCAGGGATCACCCAACCCCAGAGATCACCCAACCACAGACATTACCCTATCCCATATATCACCAACCCCGAGAGATCGCCCAAGCCCAGAGTTCACACAACCCAACACATCACCCAACCCAAGAGATCACCCAACCACAGATATCACCCAACCCCAGAGATCACCCAACCCCAGAGATCTCTCAAATGCAGATATCACCCACCCCGGATATCATCCAACCCCAGCGATCACCCATCCCCAGAAAACACCCAACCCCATATATCACCCAACCCCAGAGATCACCCAACCCCAGAGATCACCCAACCCCATATATCACCCAACCGCAGATATTACCCATCCCCAGATATCACCAACCCCAGAGATCACCGAAACCAATGTATCACCACATCCAAGATATCAACCAACCCCAGATATCACCCAACCCCAGAGATCACCAAACCCAGAGATCACCCAGCCCCAGGTACCATTAAAACACAGATATCACTCGACCCCAGATAAAACCCAACAGCAGATATCAAACTACCCCAGATATCACCCTACCCTAGATATTACCCAACACTAGATATTACCCAACCCCAGAGATCACCCAACCCCAGAGATCACACATGCAGATATCACCACACCCTGATATCACCCAAGCCCAGAGATCACCCAACCCCAGAGATCACCCAACCACAGAGATCACCCAACCCCAGATATCACCCAACCCCAGAAATCACCCAACCCCAGAGATCACCCAACCCGAGATAACAACAAACCCCAGACATCACCCAACTCAATTCATCACCCTACCCCAGAGATCACACAACGTCAGAGATCACCCAACCCCAGAGATCACCCAACCCCAGACATCACCCAACCCCAGAGATCAACCAAACCCCAGATGTCACCCCACCACTGATATTAAGCAACCCCAGATATCACCCAACCGCAGAGATCACCCAACCCCAGATATCACCCAACCCCAGAGATCACCCAACCAGATATATCACCCAACCCCGGATATTACCCATCCCCAGAGAGTACCCAACCCCAGAGATCACCCAATCCCAGCTATCACCCAACTCCAAATATCACCCAATCACAGATATCATCCAAACACAGATATCACTCAATCCCAGATATAACCCAAACCCAGATATCACACTACCCCGGATATCACCCAACCCCAGAGAGCACCCAACCCTAGAGATCATCCAACACCAGAGATCACCCAACCCCAGCGATCACCCAACCCCAGATACCACCCAACCCAGAGATCACCCAACGCCAGAGATCATCCAAACACAGATATCACCCAACCCCAGATATCACCCAACCCCAGATTTCACCCTACCCCGGATATCACCCAACCACAGAGATCACCCAACCCCAGAGATCACCCAATACCAGCTATCACCCAACTCCAATGATCACCCAATCACAGATATCATCCAAACACAGATATCACTCAATCCCAGATATAACCCAACCCCAGATATCTCACTACCCCGGATATCACCCAACCCCAGAGATCACCCAACCCCAGAGATCACCCAACGCCATAGATCGCCCAACTCCAGAGATCACCCAACCCCAGGCATCACCCAACCCCAGACATCACCATAACATGTATGTCACCCAACGCCAGAGATCACCCAATCCCAGAGATCACCCAACCCCAGAGATCACCCAACTGCAGGTATCACCCATCCCCGTATATCACCCAACCCCAGAGATCTCCCAACACCAGAGATCACCCAACCCCAGACATCACCCAACCACGGAGATCAGCCAACCCCAATGATCACCCAAGAACAGATATCACAAAACCCCAGATATCACCCAACCCCAGATATCACCCAACCCCAGACATCACCCTACTCCAGATATCACCCAACACCAGATATCACCCAACCCCAGAGATCACCCAACCCCAGAGATCACCCAACTGCAGATATAACTCATCCCCAGATATCACCCAACCTCAGAGATCACCCAACCCCAGAGAACACCCAACCCCAGATATCACCCAATCCCAGATATCACCCAACCCCAGATATCACCCGACCCCAGAGATCACCCTACCCAGGTTATCAACCAACGCCAGAGATCACCCAATCCCAGAGATCACACAACCCCACGTATCACCCAATCCAAGATATCAACCAACCCAAGATATCACCCAACCCCAGAGAGCAACCAACCCCAGAGATCAACTAATCCCAGAGATCACCCTACCCAAGACATCACTCAACCCCAGATATCATCCAAACCCAGATATCACTCAACCCCAGATATAACCCAACCCCAAAGATCACCCAACGCCAGGTATCACCCAATCCAAGATATCACCCAACCCCAGAGATCACTCAACCCCAGACATCACCCTACCCCGGATATCACCCAACACCAGATACCACCCAACCCCAGAGATCACCCAACCCCTGAGATCACCCAACCCCAGAGATCACCCAACCCCGGATATCACCCAACTCCATTATTACCCAACCACAGAGATCACCGAACCCCAGACATCACCCAACTCCAGATATCACCCATCCCTGTATATCACCCAATCGCAGAGATCACCCAACCCCAGCGATCACCCAACCCCAGATACCACCCAACCCAGAGATCACCCAACGCCAGAGATCACCCAACCCCAGATAGCATCCAACCCCAGATATCACCCAACCCCAGATTTCACCCTACCCCGGATATCACCCAACCCCAGATATCACCCAACCCCTGAGATCACCAAACCCCAGAGATCACCCAACCCCAGACATCGCCCTACCCCAGTTATCCCCCATCCCCATATATTACCCAACCCCAGTGATCACCCAACCCTAGAGATCACCCAACTGCAGATATCACCCATCCCCGGATATCACCCAACCCCAGAGATCACCCAACCCCAGAGATCACGCAACGCCAGATATCACCCAACCCCAGAAATCACCCAACCCCAGATATCACCCAACCCCAATATTACCCAACCACAGAATTCACCGAACCCCAGACATCACCCAACTGCAGATATCACCCATCCCTGTATATCACCCAATCGCAGAGATCACCCAACCCCAGCGATCATCCAACCCCAGATACCACCCAACCCAGAGATCACCCGACGCCAGTGATCACCCAAACCCAGATCTCACCCAATCCCAGATATCACCCAACCCCAGAGATCACCCAACCCCAGATGTCACCCAACCCCAGATAGCACCCAACCCCAGATAGCACCCAACCCCAGATATCACACAATGCCAGAGATCACCAAATCCCAGAGATCATACAACCCCAGATATCACCCCACCCCAGAGAGGGGTGAGTGGGCTGCGGGATTTGGAGACAACATCAGTCACTGCAGCAGGTCCCTTTTCAAATGTCCTTTCGTTGCGATTGTCCTGAGGGACAACACATTTTATGCTGCTTGGATTCTGAATAGAATCTGTAATTCCTGACTACGCAACAATAATAGCATCAATTAAAAATGCATTTGTTCAGCTCACAATCCCAATCAATGGGATTCTCCCTCGGCACCATCCTCCAATTCCGCCGGCAGCGCCCCCATGTCGGCGGGTTTCTCGACGGCTTGGGGTGGCCACAATGGGAAACCTCATTGACCGGCTGCGGGAACGGAGAATTCCGTTGTGGCGGGGGGTGCGCCGCGCCGCATTACTGGACTGGCGGGACGGAGAACCGGGCACAGGACATTAAACCGATGGTAATTTTCCAAGAGAATTATCATGGCAAGATACTGATTAATCCATTGATCACTAACGAATTGTATAAATCTTTTAACTACCCACAATGATATGTATTGGGAAATATTTTCCATGTCTATGATACCAGCAATTATATCTCAGGATTTAATTCCATTAATCATAGTTGTGCCATGACTGAATAGTTTGAGAATTCTCTCTGCCTGTTTCTGACAATGAAAACAGAGCCATTCCAATGATTGAAGTCAGGATGACAGATATTACACCATCGTGTTCATACAACATTGATAGACAGCAGCAAGTTAGCTTTCAGCCCATTGAACACAGTAAATAACGAAGAACATTTAATTGCAACTTTGAATGTGATTATTAAAGGATTGTTTAGTCCATAGTCACAGGCGTAATCTAAATATTGTTCAGACAGTAATCATAACAAGATTTTTCTTTCAAACAGAGTCAGTAATTCCTGACCTTCCAATAATAACACAATAAATTGAACAGCACATTTCGGCTCACAATTAACTAAACTGATCAATTTTCAATCGAATCTCCATGACAAGAATCTGATTATTTTCAGTCCAACGTTTAATGAATATATCTAGAAATCTTTATACTTTTCACAATAATGTGCATTTGGAAATGTCTTTGAGTACCAGCAATTATCTTTCACGTTTTAATTCCATTAATTACTGGAAATATCGCTGCTATGTGGTGGAATTCCATGTGATCTCTCTGCCCGTTTCGACTGAAGACATCTCAGTAATTTGAATGACGGAATCCTGGAAGTAATGTGCTGAGAAACTATTATATATTGTGTTACATATTTCTTTAAATTATTGAGCCTACCTGATGCTACAACTGGATAACTACAAACTCCCGCTGGTGTTGTTGGGGAGACTGGTCCTTTTGGTTCCCTTCTGTATCCTCTAGTGTTTCTCCTCTGGAAAATACTGACTGTTCCACAATAAGAGAGTGATCAACCATTGTACCATTCATCATTCATCAATTAGAGCCTGTTTCCCAGGTTTAATGGACTAATCAATGCCGGGGTCTAATGGGATGGTTAAGATTGGAGCTGGCGGATTGTAGGAGAATCAAACCCTGCCATGGACTTGGTGATTTATTTATCAGTATTACACAGCAGATCCACAGCTCTCCATGATACCGACACTCTCCCGATTCTTCAGGATTCCTGATATTAATAGTTGAACACATGGGGCGGGAATCTCCACTCCCACGCCAAAGTGGCCGCGCCGTCATGAACGCCGTCGCGGTTCACGACGGCGCGGAACGGCCGCAGTCGCGACCGATTCAAGCCCTGACAATGGGCCAGGATCGGGCCGCGTCATCTACACGCGGCAGGCCTTGTCGCCCGCGTAAATGCGGCGCTGCATAGATGACGTGGCCGGCGCCGCATAACGGACGTCATCCGCGCATGCGTGGTTGCCGTCCTCTCTACGTCCGCCCCGCAAGAAGATGGGGGACGGATCTTGCGGGGCCGCGGAAGGAAGGAGGTCCTCCTTCAGAGAGGATGGCCCGACGATCGGTGGGCACCGATCGCGGGCCACCCCACATTGCAGGTGAAGCCCGGTGCAGGATCCCCCCTCGCCCCTCCCACAGGTCGCCCCCCCCCAGCGTTCACGCACCGCCCACGACTGCAGCGACCAGGTGTGGACGGCGCCTGGGGAATCCGCCGTTTTGGCTGGGCCGCTCGGCCCATCCGGGCCTCAGAATATCGGGGGTGCCGGACAATCGCCATTTTCGTTGTCTCCGGCGTTTCTCCGGCCTGCGAAACTCGACCGGGCCGTTCCTGCCACTTGCGAGAATCGCGGTAGGGCGTCGGACCGGCGTCCCCGGAAATTCTGGCGGCCCAGGCGATTCTCCCAACTGTCGTGGGAGTGGAGAATCGCGCCCAACATGTCCCAAAGACCAACGGCGAAAAGCCAGGTGCTGGCGTGAATCGCGCCCAGAACGGTTGCCGAATTCTCCACCACTGGCAGGGGCGGGAATCGCGCCGCGCCGGTTGGCCGGCCACCCCCAGCGATTCTCCGGCCCGGATTGGGCCGAAGTCCCGCCGCTAAAATGCTTGCCCCGCCGGCGTAGATTAAACCACCTACATTACCGGCGGGACAAGGCGGCGCGGGCGGGCTGGGGGTCCTGGGGGGCCCCGGGGGTGGCCCCACGGTGGCCTGGCCCGTGGTCGGGGCCCACCGATCCGCGGGCGGGCCTGTGCCATGGGGGCACTCTTTACCTTCCGCCACAGTCTTCACCATGGCGGAGGCGGAAGAGACTCCCTCCACTGCGCATGCGTGGGAAACTGTCAGCGGCCGCTAACGCTCCCGCGCATGCGCCGCCCGGAGATGTCATTTCCGCGCCACCTGGCGGGGCGGAAATTAGTCCGGCGCCGACCTAGCCCCTTAACGTTGGGGCTCGGCCCCCCAAGGTGCGGAGCATTCTGCACCTTTGGGGCGGCACGATGCCCAACTGATTTGCGCCGTTTTGGGCGCCGGTCGGTGGACATCGCACTGCAGGGTTCTAGAGCCAGTTTTTTTCCATCTCCTTGATAGTTGGTGAATTTTGCATTTTGCAACTATGGGCGAAATTCTCCGGAAACGGCGCGATGTCCGCCGACTGCCACCCAAAATGTCCCCAATCAGACGGGCATCGCGTCGCCACAAAGGTGCGGAATGCTCCGCATCTTTGGGGGCCGAGCCCCAACATTGAGGGGCTAGGCCGGCGCCGGAGGAGTTTCCGCCCCGCCAGCTGGCGCGGAAATGCCATCTCCGAGCGGTGCATGCGCGGGGGCGTCAGCGGCCACTGACAGTTTCCCACGCATGCGCAGTGGAGGGAGTCTCTTCCGCCTCCGCCATGGTGGAGACTGTGGCGGAGGCGGAAGGTAAAGAGTGCCCCCATGGCACAGGCCCGCCCCCGGATCGGTGGGCCCCGATCGCGGGCCAGGCCACGGTCGGTCACCCCCCCCGGGGCTAGATCGCCCCGCGCCCCCCCCCCCAGGACCCCGGAGCCCGCCTTGTCCCGCATTTAAGGTAGGTGGTTCCAGTTACGCCGGCGGGACAGGCAATTTATCGGCGGGACTTCGGCCCATCCGGGCCGGAGAATCGAGGGGACGGGGCCCGCCAACCGGCGCGGCGCGATTCCCGCCCCTGTCGAATCTCCGGTGCCGGAGACTTCGGCAACAGGCGGGGGCGAGATTCACGCCATCCCCCGGCGATTCTCCGACCCGGCGGGGGGTCGGAGAATGTCGCCCCAGATACAAATCTGTCAAGGTAAAACACCTGTGGTAAACGAAATGCCAGTACATAGTTGATCAGAACAAGAATTATAAGGACCATCAGGTTGGATGAGACCATGGCTTCCAGGTAGATAATTGTTCTCTTGCACAGACCGCAGTCCCTGAATCGGAGGGTCAGCAGAGTGACTATGTTGGCTGGAATAAAGACAGGAAAACGTGGATTACACATAACAGCCAAGGAAATATTTGTGAGTTTCGCAGGGAAAGTCAACGGGCGCGATTCTCCACTCCTACGCCGAAGAGTCCGCGCCTTCGGGAACATCGTCGAGGTTCACAATGGCGCAGACCGGCGCCGATCAGGATCGAATCAGGTCCCGAAAAAGGGCTAGGATCGGGACCGCGAGGACCTCGGGGGGGGGGGGGGGCGTTCCGCGAAGGCCGCGTCGTCATGGTGCGATGCCCGATTGACGCACCGCTGCATCATAAATTGCACCAACTGCGCACAGAGGTCCCGGAGGAGAACATGGCTGAGCCCCGAAGAGCCGCACCGAGGTTCCGGGATACGGACCTGGACATCCTGGTGGATGAGGTGGAGTGGAGAAGGGACACCCTCTGCCCAAGACGTGGGCATCGCCAGCCATCCAGCACGGTGAGGCGCGGCTGGCGGGGGGTGGGCACCGTAGTCAGTGCTATGGGGCAGACACCCCGGACGGGCCAGCAGTGCCGCAAGAAGCTGCACGACCTCACCCGGGCTGCCAGGGTAAGTGCCATGAGGGTGCCCCCAGGCTCCCCCCCCCGGCACGGGGCCGGGGGGGAAGTGGGGTTGGGGTTGGGGTAGCTGGGGTGGGGGCGTTGGGAGTGTTGGGGGGGACTGGGGCATCAGGGGCGATGTTGGGGGGGTTTGGGGGGTGTCACGGTGCCCAACTATCTACTCGACCCACATGAGCCCCGGGACCCCCCTGGAGCGAAGCCATGGCGTGCTGTCTCCTGAACCAGCAACAATGTTGTCAATATTAGGACCATGGGCGATGGCTCCAGGCCTCCAGGACTGGCAGTGCCAGGTGTCGGGGGTGCGACGGGGCAAGTCTCCGAGCGCATCTCCGTCTCACAGTGAGGCCCGGGGGCCACCGGGCTCCACGAGGGAGGAGGAGGTTCTGGGGCCCGTCCCGGTAGCTCCACCAAGGGATGTCCCTGTACATTCGGCATCCCCCCGTTCCGTCCCTGGCGCATCTGGTGGGCAGCGGGCAGGACAGGGCGGAACCACGCCATCCAGGACGCCCGCCCAGCAGCCTGGCCCATCGAAGCCGGGCCGCCCCAGGAAACGTGTGCCGATGGGGAGCCATGTCGAAGGGCGTGATTCACAGCAGTCCGCCTCCACTCCTGCTGTACCATCTGGGAACACACCTAGACGTAGTGTTAGGGCGCATAAGGCAAAGTCGTTAGGCACATAAGAAGTTAGCACGGGTGCAGGGCACAGTCTAGTTGTAGTGGGTAGGGCACCTATGTTCACCACACAAATAAAAGCACTGTTAAATTTGACTTGTAAGACTGTGTGCTATGTCCGGTGCTAGGGGGCTCGGGAGGGTGCCCGATTGGCGTAGTGGTATACGAGCCGTTCAAGGTCTGTTCCGGATGTGGTGACCCTCTCCCCCCCCCCCCCCCCATACCCATAATCGGACCCCGTTGTCCTCGGTACACCGAAGCCAGCCACCCCACACAGGCATGTGGTGAAATATCCGTCAGGAAGGCTGTGACCACCGGAGTGCATGGTTCAACTAAAGCCATGAGTCAGACCTCGGCTGGCGAATCTGAGCACACAGCTCATCGCAGAGCGGGCTGTCATCATTCAACATGGATAGCACAATTACTTCACAGCTCCAGGGTCCCAGGTTCGATTCCGGCTTGGGTCACTGTCTGTGCGGAATCTGCACATCCTCCCCGTGTCTGCGTGGGTTTCCTCCGGGTGCTCCGGTTTCCTCCCACAGTCCAAAGATGTGCAGGTTAGATGGATTGGCCATGATAAATTGCCCTTCGTGTCCAAAATTGCCCATAGTGTTGGGTGGAGTTACTGGGTTATGGTGAGAGGGTGGAGGTGTTGACCTTGGGTAGGGTGCTCTTTCCAAGAGGCGGTGCAGACTCGATGGGCCGAATGGCCTCCTTCTGCACTGTAAATTCTATGTAAATTCTATGGCACATCACACCCGCCTACCCAATCATCAAAGTTGTGCAATCCCGTGGTGCCGCAATGGTAAGGTGATGTGGAATTGGTGCCGTGTACGCGGTGCGGGGGTGCGGGAGGGGGGGGGTTGGTTTGTGGTGCCCGTGTGCAGGACTGACGGTGCACGTGGCAGTGTTCAGGGAATCCCACCCCCGTAGTGCGGAACCATGCGGCCACCAACATGTCGCGTGCCCGCTGTCCCCGGCGGTGCCGTCACGCAGCCTCCTGGACGCAACCAGCACCCGGGCAGTGTCTGTGTCCTGCGCCCCTCCCCCCCACCCCGATGCGCGCCATCGTCCTCCTCCTCCGCATCCTCCTCTTCCTCCTTCCCTTCGTTCGCGTTAGCTCCGGTGCCATCGGGTCCTCCCTCCGACTCCGCCACCAGGGCATCGCCCCTCTGCATGGCAATGTTGTGCAGCGCACAGCAGACCACAACTATGCGACCGACCCTGGCGGGCCGGTACTGCAGGGCCCCTCCTGATCGGTCCAGGCATCTGAATCGCATCTTCAGCAGCCCGAAGCTCCGCTCCACCACACCCCTGGTTGCTGCATGTGCCTCGTTGTATAGGCTCTCCGCGTTGGTCTGAGGCCTCCGTATTGGCGTCAGCAGCCATGGCCTCAATGGATAGCCCCTGTCGCCCAGCAACCAGCCCCTCAGGCGGGCTGCGGGGGGGGGGGATCCATCGAACATTGCGGGGATGAACGACTGTGCCAGAATGTAGGCGTCATGCACACTGCCGGAGTACTTTGCACACTCGTGCATGATCTTCATGTGGGGGGTCGCACACCACCTGAATGTTCATGGAGTACGCGCCCTTCCTGTTCATGAACACGCCCCTGTTGTCTGCAGGCGGGCGCATGGGGACGTGCGCACCATCGATGACACCCTGGACCATCGGTATCCCGGCCACCTTGGAGAATCCACGTGCCCGTGCTTCCTGCTGTGCTCGGTCCTCGGGGAATTGAATGTACCTGTCCGCGATGGCGCACAAGGCGTCGGTGACGGCCCTGATGCACCTGTGGACCGATGCCTGTGATATCCCGGATAGGTCCCCGCTCAGCGCCTGGAAGGAACCGGTAGCGTAAAAGTTTAGGGCCACCGTCACCTTGACGGAGACTGGTATCGTGTGTCCTCCTCCCATTCCACGTGGTGCGAGGTGCGCCACGAGCTGGCATATATGTGCGACCGTCTCCCTGCTGATCCGTCGTCTCCTCCTGCATGTGATGTCCGTTAGGGCCTCGAACGACATTCTGTCACGGTTACCCTCGGCCTTGCTGGACGCCTGTGGCGCCCTGGCACCACCATCAGTGGATCCTCCTGCTCCACCTGCTCCTCCTCCTCCTCCTGCTCCCCAAGCACTTCTTCTGCATTCCTCGCCGTCTGGCGGTCAATGTTCCCCTCGGCATTCCCCTGTACATTCGGGTCCTGAGCGCCTGCGGCCTGCGCGGCGACGACGGGCCACTCCGCGGCCATCCCCTCTGCTGCACCGGCAACCGCTGCATCTACAGCCATTGTGGGCCGTCTGACTCTCGGCTGCCGGATGGCAAACTCCAGAACTGCGGCTCCAACCACGGCAGTGAACATCGCTTTCTGGTTGGCATACATGATGACCTGCAGGAGGGTGGTGGGGGGCAGAGAAACGACATGTTACACAAAGTTCTTCCACACCTCGCCAGCTGGGCTGCATGGGATACCTGTGTGCCCCGGTGGCCTGGTCGCGCTGCAGATACGCAGCCAGCCTAACACCTGGTCACTGTCTGCGCCCAACGGTCAGTTCACACCGTACTCCTCACCAGTGTGCCACTCTCCTGTGCCCATCAGCCACACGCACCCTGCGGCCATGTCCTCGTCACCGTCCTGCCTTATCAGGGCGGCTGACATGTGGCATCCGCGGATGGACGATACCATACACACTCTCCCTCACCCCCTCTCCCGTCTGCACACTCTCCCTCCCCCCCCACCTGCACACTCTCCCTCATCCCCCCTCCCACCTGCACATTCTCCCTCATCCCCCCTCCCACCTGCACACTCTCCCTCCCCCAACCTGCGCACTGTCCATCCCCCACCTGCACACTCTCCCTCACCCCCCCCACCTGCATACTCTCCCTCATCCCCCTCAACTGCACACTCTCCCTCATCCCCCCCACCTCCACACTCTCCCTCACCCCCCCCACCTGCACACTCTCCCTCATCCCCCTCACCTGCACACTCTCCCTCATCCCCCCACCTCCACACTCTCCCTCACCCCCCCCACCTGCACACTCTCCCTCCCCCACCTGCACACTCTCCCTCATCCCCCACCTGCACACTCTCCCTCCCCCCCACCTGCACACTCTCCCAGATCCCCCCACCTGCACATTCTCCCTCCTCCCCCCACCTGCACACTCTCCGTCACCCCCTCCCACCTCCACACTCTCCCTCACCCCCTCCCACCTCCACACTCTCCCTCACCCCCTCCCATCTCCACACTCTCCCTCACCCCCCTCCCACGTCCACACTCTCCCTCAACCCACCTCCACACTCTCCCTCACTCCTCCCATCTCCACACTCTCCCTCACCCCTCTCCCACCTCCACACTCTCCCTCAACCCCCCTCCCACCTCCACACTCTCCCTCACCCCTTCCCACCTCCACACTCTCCCTCATTCCCCCACCTGCGCACTCTCCCTCATCCCCCCAACCTGCACACTCTCCCTCATCCCCCCAACCTGCACACTCTCCCTCATCCCTCCCAACCTGCACACTCTCTCCCCCAACCTGCACACTCTCCCTCCCCCCACCTGCACACTCTCCCTCCCCCCACCTGCACACTATCCCTCCCCCCCACCTGCACACTCTCCCTCCCCCCACCAGCACACTCTCCCTCATCCCCCCACCTGCACACTCTCCCTCAATCCCCCCCACCTGCACACTCCCTCCCCCCCAACTGCACACTCTCCCTCACCCCCCCACCTGCACACTCTCCCTCACCCCCCCAACCTGCACACTCACCCTCATCCCTCCCAACCTGCACACTCTCCCCCCCAACCTGCACACTCTCCCTCCCCCAACTGCACACTCTCCCTTCCCCCACCTGCGCACTACCCCTCCCCCACCTGCACACTCTCCCTCCCCCACCAGTACACTCTCCCTCATCCCCCCACCTGCACACTCTCCCTCAATCCCCCCCACCTGCACACTCTCCCTCCCCCCCAACTGCACACTCTCCCTCATTCCCCCACCTGCGCACTCTCCCTCATCCCCCCAACCTGCACACTCTCCCTCATCCCCCCCAACCTGCACACTCTCCCTCATCCCTCCCAACCTGCACACTCTCCCCCCCAACCTGCACACTCTCCCTCCCCCCACCTGCACACTCTCCCACCCCCCACCTGCACACTATCCCTCCCCCCACCTGCACACTCTCCCTCCCCCCACCAGCACACTCTCCCTCATCCCCCCACCTGCACACTCTCCCTCAATCCCCCCCACCTGCACACTCTCCCTCCCCCCCCCAACTGCACACTCTCCCTCACCCCCCCACCTGCACACTCTCCCTCCCTCCCCCTCCCACCTGCACAGTCTCCCTCACCCCCCCCCACCTGCCGACTCTCCCTCACCCCCACACCTGCACACTCTCCCTCATCCCCCACACCTGCACACTCTCCCTCCCCCTCACCTGCACACTCTCCCTCATCCCCCCACCTGCACACTCTCCCTCATCCCCCCCACCTGCACACTCTCCCTCCCCCCCAACTGCACACTCTCCCTCAACCCCCCACCTGCACACTCTCCCTCCCTCCCCCTCCCACCTGCACACTCTCCCTCCCCCCCCTCACCTGCACACTCTCCCTCACTCCCCCACCTGCACATTCTCCCTCCCCCTCCCCCACCTCCACACTCTCCCTCATTCCCCCTCCCACCTGCACACTCTCCCACACTCCCCCTCCCACCTGCACACCCTCCCGCACCCCCCGCAGGTGTGAACGGCGATGGCGTGAACTGGGGTCACGCCGTCGGGACTTCGGCCCATCCGGGCCTGAGAATAGCAGTGGTGTCGGAGAATCGCCGTTTTGGGTGTCTCGGGCGATTCTCCGGCCTGCGGCCCGCGAAACTCGACCGTGCCGTTCCCGTCGCTTAGGAGAATCGCGGGAGGGCGTCGGACCGGCGTCGCGGGAAATTTTGGCGGCCCAGGCGATTCTCCCAAGCAGCGAGGGAGTGGAGAATCGCGCCCAACCTCTTTAGCGATCTGTCTCATTCCCCTGTTTATGTTTGTAATAGCCCCTGCCCTACAGTTCAAGGATGTGTCATTCAGGTGGATTGGCCCATGCTGGATTGGAGTATAGTGGTTGCGGGTTTTGTGGCCTTCCAGAGGGTTGGTGCAGACTCGGTGGACCGAAAAGCCTCCTTCAACACTGTATTCTATAGATGACAACGAACTCCAGCCTTTCCCTTCCATTAGTTTTATTCCGTGTCCATGTTTCAACTGATTCATCGATAATTTATTGAATTCCCTTCTTAAACAGCACGGTTCTCTTCTCCTTCGAAATGCCCGTTAAAATGCCTTGCCGTTTTGGTTTTGCTCTCCTGTTCAACTCTCTTGCTATCGAATATGTATCAAGCTCTTCTTCCGATATATATTCACCGTGAAAGTTAAGAACAATTGCAACTAGTTGCACTAATCCAAAGAGAAAAGACATACACTTGGAACAATGGACAAAAATATTCTGCAGCAAAGTTATGCAACTATAAACGAAACTATGCTGCATCCGGAAAGAATCAGGAACTATTCTGGCATTCAAAGTAAATCTGCTGAATTAAACTCTTTGAGGGTATCTCAAATACGTAAAGAGGGAGGAAGGGACGGATATTTCTATGGAGAGATGTCCCGAGTGGGAGGACTTGTTAGCTGAAAAAAACTGAACGGAGAATGGACTGAGTAAATCTGGGATTCTCAACGGATGAATGCAGATATCACTGATTGTGCTGGCGTTGTATTTAATTAATGAGGACAGCGGGGCTATGACATGGAATAGTTTGCAGAAACAATATAGATTTTGATGTGTTTCTCTAACGGGGTGCATACTGGTCAGAGAGCACAGGGGTTGTCAATGTGCCCGGTCGGACATGAACACCTGAATTTCGAAAAACTAATGTTTGTGGAAGGAGGGAAATTGGAAGTTAGCCAGGAAATCATTGCTTGACACACGGTTTGAAGACGGAGTGGCGTTATCAGTGCTTCAGGACACGAAGAAATAAGGATATAAAGAGATAAGGAATTACTGTTAGACGAACGGAAATCAGCAAGCTTAGTCACGGCATTCTTTGCAACTTCACAAATTTGTCAGTATAGTTCATTACAAGCGCTGACCATCGCACCTCTCCTGCTAAACCACCAATCTCAGCCTTCCGCCTGTTAAAATGGCCCACACTGCGTACATTCCGTCCCATGTCTTTCAGTCAATTATCTCTAAGTTGTCACCCTAAATCTTGATCCTGTCCATCAACCTTGCATATTGCACCTTTTAATCCAGTACCAGTAAAGTTAGTGCTTCCCTATTACCAACCAGTCCTGGTACATCGGTGTCAGTGTTGACAAATCATATAGCAATTAAAGAATTATAGCTTGTGTCAGGCGTTATCATGGAATAATAGAATTCCTACAGTGGAGAAGAAGGCCATGAGGCCCAACGAGTCTGCACCGACCCACTGAAAGATCAATCTATACAGAACCACTCCCCGGCCCTATCCCCGCATCCCACCTAGGTGCAACTCAGCATAGACAATCCAACTAACCTGCACATATTTGGACTGTGGGAGGAAACCGCAGCACCAAGAGGAAACTGACACGGCAAGAATATGCAGACTCCGCACAGACAGTCACCCGTGGTCGGAATCGAACCCTGGTCCCTGGCGCTTTGAGGCAGCAGTGATAACCACTGTGCCACAGGGCCACCTCAAATGTGGTTTCAAATTTATTGATGCCCAAAATATTTTTTCCGTACCACAGTGTGACGGCGATACAATGATTCCAAAAAAGGAACGTAGATCGTGAGTTTGAAATAAATGGCAGATCGAACATAATGTGCGAAAAACTCGTAAGAACAAGATCACAATATATTATTTGATGGATACACTGAAGGAAGAAGCAAGACAGAGGCATGTCGGAATATGACACTAAAATAGGTGGAACTGCAGGCAGTGAGGAAGGTTATCAAAATTGCAGCATGATCTTGGTCAGCTGGGGAATTGTGCCGAGAAATGGCCAATGGAGTTCAATGCAGATAAGTGTGAGGTGTTACAGTTTGGAAATCCAAATCAAGGATCTTTCAAGGTGAATATTAGGACCTTAGGGAGTATCGTCAAACAAAAGGACCTTGGAGTTCAGGTGCACGGTTCTCGAAAGGTGGAGACAGAGCTAGGTTGGGCAGTGACGAACGCCTTTACCATGCTGGCCTTGATCAGTCAGGACATTGAGTATAGCAGTAGGGAAGTTCTGTTGCAGTTGTACAGGATATTGGTGAGGCCGCACCTCGAGTATTGTGTTCCGTTTTGATCGCCTTGCTATTGGAAATATATTATTATACTGGGATAAGTGCAGAAGAGATTTATAAGGATTTTGTCAGGACTCAAGGGACTGAGTTATGGGGTCAGATTGGGCAGGCCAATACTTTTTTCTTTGGAGCGTAGGAAACTGAGTTGTGATCTTATAGAAGTGTAAACATCACGAGAGGCATGGGTAGGATGAATGCACTCAGTCCTATTCCCAGGGTTGATGAATCGAGAACTGAAGGGCATTGGATTAACTTAAGAGGTGAAAATATTAATGGGAACCTGAGGAGCAACGTTTTAGACAGAGGTTGGTATGTACATGGAATGAGCTGTCGGAGGAAGTGGTTGAGGCAGGGGCATTAGCAACATTAAAAGGGCATTTGGACAGGTACATGGACAGGAAAGCTTTGGAGGGATGTGGGCCAAATGCAGGATAATGGAGTTAACTTAGCTGTGCTGTTTCTTTGGCGTGGAGCAGTTTGGGTCGAAGGGCCTGTCTCCGTGCCGTAGATTCTATGATTATATAATAAAATGTCAACGTGTATTTTCAGGGAGCATATAAGAATGTCAGTGGAGTGTTCGCCTTGGACTACATGATGTACTAGCTGTAAATTAACGAGAAATCAGTTTCAGATGCATTTCATGGCAGAATGAGAAATCTTCAGAATCTTGGGCATCATTCTCCGACCCCCCGCCGAGTCGGAGAATGGCCGTTGGCCGCCGTGAATCCCGCCCCCGTCCCAGCCGACCTCTCCGGTACCGGAGATTGGGCGGGGGCGGGAATCGGGCCGCGCCGGTTGGCGGGACCCCCCGCTGGATTCTCCGGCCCAGATGGGCCGAAGTCCCGCCCAGGAATTACCTGTCCCGCCGACGTAAATCAAACCTGGTATTTACCGGCGGGACCAGGCGGCGTGGGCGGGCTCCGGGGTCCTGGGGGGGGGCGCGGGGTGATTTGACCCCGGGGGGTGCCCGCACGGTGGCCTGGCCCGCGATCGGGGCCCACCGATCCGCGGGCGGGCCTGTGCCGTGGGGGCACTCTTTCCCTTCCGCCTCCACTACGGCCTCCACCATGGCGGAGGCGGAAGAGACTCTCCCCACTGCGCATGCGCGGGAAACTGACAGCGGCCGCTGACGCTCCCGCGCATGCGCCGCATTTCCGCGCCAGCTGGCGGGGCAACAAACGCCATTTCCGCCAGCTGGCAGGGCGGAAATCCCTCCGGCGTCGGCCTAGCCCCTCAATGTTGGGGCTAGGCCGCCAAAGATGCGGAGCATTCCGCACCTTTGGGCCGGCGCGATGCCCGTCTGATTGGCGCCGTCTTTGGCGCCAGTCTGCGGACATCCCGCCGTTGGGGGAGAATTTTGCCCCAGGTCTTTATGGTGATAGGAGGAGGGTGATGAAGCTCTTGGCACATGATAAAAATCAGGAACACTACAACAGGTACAACATTGGCCCCGTGGGCTTCGCTTAAATTAAGACCTTGTATTCGCTGCCCAGAAACTTCCCTTCCCTAATGTAGGTGGGCCGAGCACAGCTTGGGTATTTGCTTTGCGGACCACACCTGGTCTTCAAGCATAACTTATAGATTCCGGGTATCAATCGCCAAATTTTGTTCTAAGCGATATCCAGCGCTTACAGCTTTGTTCAAATGAAGCAAACACAAAATGGTTGGTCATCACGTTCTCTGTCAGTTGGAAACTTTGCAGCCTTCAGAACTCATCATTCAGTTCAAGACGTCAACCCAGATTGGCTCATGAACCGCTACCAAATGCCGTCGTTCTCCCAAACATCTTCTAACTTGCATGTCTTTTATTTTGGACAAAGGTGTTCATTCTTCACACTGGGTAAAACCTTTGTTCATTGACTGCAACATTTACCGCTCCAAATACATTTTGCAGCATGGCAACTTTTGTAATTTTACCTCTTCCCCATTACACATTTACAGGTTGTGCTGTTTCTACTCTCAACACTTTCACTTGCACAGTGCTCATCACACGTCACTCTTCCTGAAGAATATACCTTGGAGCTGAAACGTTCAGTTGGAGAGCTCTCTGTCGAAGGTTCCAGATCCGTTGTGTACATGCTGCATTCTATTTCTGTTCTGATTTCAGATGATAGAATCAAAGACTCCCACAGTGCTGAACGAGGCCATTCGGCCCATCAAGTCTGCACCGACAAGTCTGGAAAGACCACCCTACCAATGCCTATCCTCTGACCCAGTCCCCGTAACTCAGTAACCCGAGCTGCTAACCTTTTGGTCACTAAGGGGCAATTTAGCATGACTATTCCACCGAACCTGCACGTCTTTGGTCGTTTGGAAGTTAAACATCAACATGCGACAAGAGAGAATATTCAAACTGCGCCAGCCGTAGCCTCCACATAAACCGAACACTAAAATAGAGTTTAAATGATCGATACCCACGATAATTGGAGTTTATATAACTAACATACTGCAGCCGAAATTGGCGAATGTAAACAGCACACAACACTAGTTAATGTTTAATAACTGACTCCAAACCAATGTCCAATTAGCCATTAACTACTGCAATGCAATCTAGTTAACCATTAACTACTACACATTGTGTATACAGGAACACTTTATTGAAGCACGCGAATCCCAGAAGCTAACTAATTTAAACAATCTGCTGAAACAGAAACCCTAAAAGGACAGAATATGCTTGCACAAACTTTCTCTATTTAACGTCACTACAGCCATTGCTGACCCAGTAAAAAGGACGCTGCCAGAAAGAGATTTGATATAGACAAAACCGTGTCGTTCCTGGACTGTTGCTGATAAGGGTATCTCGGCTCATTTAATGTTACTTAAAAATAATTATCTACATGAACCTAAATTTTTCATGGAACAATAGTAACGTCTCTGGTAAACAGCTGTGTAGTTTGTCAACAAAGTATATCGATTTTAAGACTGTAACGCAAAGAACATTTTACCAGAGAAATCTTTGTTTTCTTTTAAAACAATGAGAACTTTTCAAAAAATCTGCGTTTGCAGCCAGCACAGATAGACTCAGTCAATTATTATCCTCAAAATCTGAGTTATGGATCTTAAATTAGCAGGAAGTGAGTCTGTCTGAAACAAGGGGCGTCATTCTCCGACCCCCCCCCCCCCCGCGCCGGGTCGGAGAATGGCCGTTGGCCGCCGTGAATCCCGCCCCCGCCGAAGTCTCCGGTGCCAGAGATTGGGTGGGGACGGCAATCGGGCCGCGCCGATTGGCGGGACCCCCCCCCGCTGGATTCTCCGGCCCGGATGGGCCGAAGTCCCGCCCAGAAATTGCCTGTCCCGCCGGCGTAAATCAAACCTGGTATTTACCGGCGGGACCAGGCGATCTGACCCCGGGGGGTGCCCGCACGGTGGCCTGGCCCGCGATCGGGACCCACCGATCCGCGGGCGGGCCTGTGCCATGGGGGCACTCTTTCCCTTTTGCCTCCGCTACGGCCTCCACCATGGCGGATGCGGAAGAGACTCTCCCCACTGCGCATGCGCGGGAAACTGACAGCGGCCGCTGACACTCCCGCGCATGCGCCAGGAAAATGACAGCGGCCGCTGACGATCACGCGCAGGCGCCGCATTACTGCGCCAGCTGGCGGGGCAACAAACACCATTTCCGCCAGCTGGCGGGGCGGAAATCCCTCCGGCGTCGGCCTAGCCCCTCAATGTTGGGGTTAGGCCGCCAAAGGTGCGGAACATTCCGCACCTTTGGGCCGGCGCGATGCCCGTCTGATTGGCGCCGTCTTTGGCGCCAGTCGGCGGACATCGCGACGTTGGGGGAGAATTTCGCCCCAGGTCTTCATGGAAAGTGACTTTGCACTGGATTCAGAATACTCACTTCCTCCTTCCACTTTCCGAAAAGGTCGAGACGGTCCAGGAACCAGAAGGGTATTGGCAGTATAAATTTTAAATTCAACTGATTTCGAATTGCTTCCCCACTTTACACTCAAGCTGATGGACTAAATTAGATCAACTCATTAAACGAGCAAACTGTGATGGTCTGTTTTTGCGATGGGGCCCATATTGATCTTGTCAACCCAAATGCCTTGATACACTCGTTTGCTGCAACAACCCTCAACAAAATAAAACCCTTTTTCTAGTGCCACAGGCACGTTCTCGTTTCAGTAACTAATACTTGTAGCTGGAGTTTGCATTTCACAGAGTAAAACAATTATGATCCAAAAATCTGTCAAATTACAACAATTGACATTCTGCCACAGAATTTGAATTTTCAAATAGACGATAAATAGCTTGATGAAAGATATAAATTGTGCGGAGAATGTTAAAGGAAAATGAATTCAAAATGCATGGCAAGTTAGTTATCTTAAATAAGACTTAAAATACTGGTGAAAAATCTCTTTAGATCAGGCAGCAGCTGTGGAGAAGAACAGAGTTAATGATCACTTCCGTATGCTTGGGTTTGGGGAGAAAGTTTGTCACCGCCACTGAGCTTGCGATGTTTAAATCCAGGGTAGTGCTCTGCGATTCCAGTTCGAGTCACACTTCCAGTACATGGTAACAATTGAAAACAACAGAAATTTGGAAATACATGTCGAAGCTTGACCATTAAACCGTTGTTGCAAATAAAACACCCGTTTCACTTCTGTCCTTCAGGGAAGACATGTACTGTTTTTGGTACATTTAACCCCAGGCCCACAGCTAAATTAGGGATAGGCAACGGAATCTGGTACACCCGTATCCAATGAATAGAAACAAAATGTCCAGCATTTTCACGCAGAATTGCACTTACGTAACTATCCTCAAATCGCAATTATTGTCCGGAGTCACACCGAAATATTTGCTATCCACAGGTGCTGCCAGAGAGGCCGAGTGTTTATAAAATGTACTGTTTCTATTGTAAAAGAAAATATTGAAATGTAGACATTGAATTACGGAGCTCCAGGGCTAAGCCGTTGAAAGCATAATACCTCAGAGAATTAACATGAGTACATGATTAGGAAAAAGTAATTGGAGGAAATCGAGACCTCGGGTGGTCACGGTTGAGGAACTGGTTACTGACAACACGAGAGTGATTATTTTCACTTCAGGATTTTAGAATGGAGACTTTCCTGCCGCGGGAAGCAATGCTGGTCGGAGAACATAAAGGAGGCTGGGGAAATCACGGCAGCAGATTTCTGAGAAGTTAAAATTTACAGCCAAAAAAATGAAAAGGAACTAAGATTAATATAAGGATAGAAAGGTGGTTCCATACCAATGGTCAGGAGAGAGGATATATCCAATGGAGTTAACAATGATTTGAACATATTTAGCATCCTACCTGGTATACCCTATACTGCAAGAGCATGAAAGAAAACATCTTCGATCTGAAGAATTATTTCTTTCTCCATTCTATTATCATTGTGTGGGCATTTCCTGTCTGTTTTACACGATGTGCTGCTTTTTTTTAGAGGCCACCCCCTATTTATATAACATATATATTCCCACTGGGACACATGGCTGGGGAGTTCGGGCATCAATTCCCGGCCATTTACCAAACATTTACATTCTGATCAGCACTGTTATGTGTCCGTCAAGTTGGT
This sequence comes from Scyliorhinus torazame, assembly GCF_047496885.1. Taxonomy (NCBI): domain Eukaryota; kingdom Metazoa; phylum Chordata; class Chondrichthyes; order Carcharhiniformes; family Scyliorhinidae; genus Scyliorhinus; species Scyliorhinus torazame. Next base: position 138,706,019 of record NC_092726.1, read on the forward strand.
TTAATTGAAGTACCACGATCCAGGGCATGGGAGATTCAGACATTTGCAGATCACACGTTAGCATTGTTTGCATTTCACTGTTAAATTAGAAGCGTTTGCTTTGCAGCTCTCATAATATTTGTGCAATTATCTACTTTCCCATAACGAAGCATTGCGACAATTCACCAATTCATGAGCAATGGAGAAACATGTTACCGTGCACATTAATGTCTTGTACATAGATCTAATGTTCTGTACACTCAAATTTGCCGATGGCGTTAACAAAAGGAGGCAAATTCCTTTTTGGTAATCGGATTAGAAATCTGAGAAATGTACAGATTCAGTGAACAGCACAAATTATGTAACCTCAAGTCAAATATGCGTCAGGTATCCATGATGGACCTGAGATAGACAAAACACAGCATTGTTTTGATGTCTAGAATCTTGGAGCTGTGACAAAATAAACAATTGAATACCGTTATGGAACTGGATTGGATTCTCCTCAGATTATTCTGGAAATTCCAAAAGAATCCAACAAGTGCCAGGGAATTCAGAGCTCTGACTTAACAGTTTACTGGTCCGAATATAAATGACTGTTGAAAACCGCTCCCAGGTTGTGCAGAAATGGAAGGTGTTTTGTCACAAGTCATCAAATGAGAGAGGGCTGGCATTGCTTGCCAGCCCGTTGCTCAGGGGTGGAACTTTCACCGGCTGGCTGGGAGCATTGAAATCGCCAGGCAGAGATCTGATAGAAGACAGTGTTTTACCCGCGTGTTGCAGCTCTGGAGTTCTAAACAAAACTGAATTAAAATGGAGGCTACTCCCTTCTTCCATAAGCTGCCGATGGCCCTGCCCAACAAACTTGAGAATTGGATAGGATGGCTGCTAGCCGCGTCCTACGGAAGTAAATCTCGGGACCCTGCCACAGAGCACACTGTTCCAAGGGGAGTCTTTGGCCAGTTCAAATTACAGTTTAGATCAGGGGGGTGTCAAGTTAAAACTACAGTTTTCAGTATTTAATCAGCCAGCAGTCCAGATATTAAAAAGGAAAGAAGGGGGCAGACAACGATTTAAAAGAGGTCCCTTCGAATAAATACACCCATCTCAAGAGATGAGTGAAATCTATTCCTCTGGCAAAAAAGGATAATTGGAAAATGTAAAAAGGAAGAGTGACATTTCTCACCAACGTGCTGAGATTACAACTAATAAGTGAGGAATTGTTGCTCCAGTTCTACCAGAGCCAATTGGAACCCCAACTGGAGTTTAAGACTCAATGATTTGCCTCAATTCTGTGATGAGTAGAACTTTTATGAGCATTATAGACACGGTGAGGCCACATGAAATGGAATGGAAATGGAAATCGCTTATTGTCACGAGTAGGCTTCAATGAGGTTACTGTGAAAAGTCCCTAGTCGCCACATTCCGGCGCCTGTTCGGGGAGGCTGGTACGGGAATTGAACCGTGCTGCTAGCCTGCCTTGGACTGCTTTAAAAGCCAGCGATTTAGCCCAGTGTGCTAAACCAGCCCCTGTGCTAAACCAGCACCTGATCTGGAGTACACTGTGCAAATCTAGTCCCGGGATTATAAGAATGATGTAATTGCACTGGAGGGGGTCAGAAATGATTGAACAAAATGTTGCCTGGGATGGAACATTTAAGTTAGATAGCGAGGATGGATAGGCTTATGTAGTTTTCTCTGGAGCAGAGAGGACTGAGGGGTGACCTGATTGAAGTGTACAAGATTATGAGGGGCATGGACAGGGTGGATGTGGAGCAGCTGTTCCCCTTAGTTGACGGAGACACAAGTTCAAAGTGACGGGTGGGAGGTTCAGGGAGGATGTACATTAGCTTTGTTTAAATCCATGGTGGATATTTACCTCAAACTGTTCCAGAACTCCTAAAAATCCTCGGGTATCATTTTATACTGTGGCGAATCTCTTTCATGCTGGTTTAGTCCATCTGAATCAGCCCGAAAGATAAATCTCCCCGCGATGGGGACGCACCCATAGCCACAACCAATTCACATGATTGCGACCTTGAACGTTGCAGCGAAATTATCCGGCCACTGTAATTGGTTCATTACTTTGAGTCTTCGACGGCACTTTTTTGAACCCATCACATTTGGATCTTTCAGTACTCATTCGTTCGTGGTGAACGTGTGGTCTGAAGTTTGGAATCAATTTTGGAAGGGACTTGGTAAACATAATATCTAAATGAAAGAGACAATAAATTAATTTAAATGTTCAATTCAATGTTTGGTGCCTAATTGGAAGATGAGGTCCAGTTGCTCCAATGTGTTTTGTTTCACCAGAACATTGCAGTCGGCCAATGTTTGACATGTAGACAACGGAGTAAGAGAGTGAATTGATTGGACTGCGGCAGGGAATTTAGCGTTATGCTTGCCCGCTGGCCGACACTTTTCTTCATTGTGGTCACCCAGTTTACACAGAATCCGCTTCCATTGTTCTGCTCCAGCGACAGCACCTCTCTCCCACTATTGAATCCATTGCATGTTTATCCCTCCACAGCTTAGATGAAGAGGTTAATGACTCGGAACATTAGCCCTGTCTCTCTTGCTCTCCAAAGATGCTTCCAGACAGGTTGGGTATTTTCCGTACTTTCTATTTAGATTTGGGGGAAAAAACATTGCTCCCCTAACTGGATTTACTGTTTAACATTTGGAATGCATTGCACGTTCTCGATATTTTGCTGTTGATGCGGGATTTGTTTTTTTATTGGTCTTCTGTTCAGCTTGGAACTTCCTACAAACATGACTCCTGCACAAAGAGCGAAAAATAGGAGCAACCAAGAGAGATAGGGCGATGGGAGCCAGACAACCAGGGGATAGAAAAAAGAGGAGAAAAACGCATCGTATGAGAGCGAGATTGAGAAGGGAGGAATGAGCGACACAGTGTTTGGGAGACAGAAAGAGACGAGTGAGACAAAAAGAGAGAGACCGAATGTGAGTGATTGAGAGAAGAGAAATGAGTGAGGACGGTTCTTCAGGGAGGGAGCAATTGTGGTCCAGCACCATTCATTCGAAATTTCGGTCTGGCGATTGTTGCAAACTATACAACCGTACTTTATGCACGAATGTGGTGGCCTCCAACGTAAGTGGGCATGGGGATATTTGTAGAACCTTCCACATTATCTTGTTTCATTGTCCACCACGATTCCCGGCTGTATGTAGCAGGGCTATTGATGAGGGTAGGGCGGTAGACGTAGCCTACATGGATTTCAGTAAATCCTTTGATAACGTTGCACGAGGTAAGCTGCACTCATAGGTTAGATCATCTGAAATCCAGGGAGAGCTGGCAAATTGGATGTACAACTGACTTGATGGTTGGAAGAAAATGGCAATGGTGGAAGGATACCTGGACTGGAGGACTGTGACTAATGGTGTGCCTCGGGGGTCAATGCTGGGCCTATTTCTGTTTGTTATCTATCTCAACGATATTTATGACAATGTACAAGGCATGATCGGCAAGTTTGCAGATGGTACTGAAATAAGTGGTATTGTAGACCGTATGGAAGATTATCACAATTTGCAGCAGGATCTTGATCAGCTGGGAAGTGGCCGAGAAATGGCAAGTGGAGTTCGATACATATAAGTGTGACGTGTTGCATTTTGGAAAGTCAAATCAAGATAGGACTTTCCAGGTGAATGGTAGGATATTAGGGAGTATCGTGGGACAGAGAGACCTTGGAGTTAAAGTGCACGGTTATCTAAAGGTGGAGTCACAGTTAGATAGGGCAGGGTAGAAAGTTTTTGGCACGCTGGCCTTGATCAGTCACGGCTTTGAGTCCAGAAGTTGGGAAGGTATGTCGCGGTTGTACAGGATGCCTCAGTTAAAACTTTCAGATATAACCCTGCTGCTGCCGTCTCTGTCTGTTTATTGCCATTTTCGTTCTTTACTGTATCTTTACTCTCGCTATTCTTACCTTTGATTTTTGGGTTCTCATTCTTACATTTGATCTTTGGGGGCTGGTGCCTCCTCGCCAATTCCTTCCATGTCTGAAAGCACAACAGCATATATTTATAATCCCAATTAGTGTCTCCACTCCCATTTCTTGTCAAAGCTTCCCACGTTTCAATCAGCGGCATGTTAAAACTACCCCCGTACGGCCAAGCCCCCTGGGACCACCCATACAAATCGCGACTGAATGTTACCGCATATTGAAGTTCTCCGGTTCCTCTTATCACAGTGTCAGCTGGTGATCCCGGCGGGACAAGGGGATCTCCTACCTTTCTACATTGCCTTACGATTGTTTTTATCCGCTGTTCCGTTATCTTACTCATTTTCACTCCCTTATCCGTCTGCTTTGCAGAGTCCGCCTTCTTTATCGCCCCTGACATCTATAACGTGGCTTCGGGGTGGCCTGTAAGGGGGCGTCCGAGTCTTTGGCCCATCATGGCTTCTGAAAAATACTTTAGAGCATTCACATATAATAACAAGGGCCGCGGTAAATTACCAACAAAAACTACAAGGAGCGCTCACCGGTGATAGTCCTTGTGCGAATCCCGAAGCCTGCTGATTGTTCAGGTTTTTTTTCTAAGCCACCTTTTCTCTTCTCACTCAGCTATCATTAATTTATTCACTAAGCTAACTCTCCGAGCATGAGTCACCGGCCAGTAATTAAGGCTGCCGAGCCGCAGACCCCCCTTTCAGCTGGGGTCGCGCTATAGATCTCTCCCTTTCAGCTGAGAGAGACCTGTTTAGAGATTCGTTTTCGGGGTTCGCTTCCGGTTAACTGCAACGACTACGTCAATTGCGGGGCATCCTTGAGCAGGTCGCTAATGACACTGCAGAAGCTGTTAACCAAATATAAACTGAGATGGTTGCTACAAGAGCGGTTGCTCGACAGAATAGGATGGCCCTTGATTTCTTGTTAGCTGAGAAGGGAGGTACTTGTGCCCTTATTGGCAGTGACTGCTGCACATTCATCCTGATAACTCCGAAAAAATTGATAACCTGGTGGATCACATTCGTAGAGAGGTAGCACGATTGCATGAGGATGGGGGATGGGATTTTGGCTTTGGGTGGTTGGGAACATTAAGACAGAGGATTGTGATTTGGATTACAATCATTGTTCTAATCCTGATTGTCGTATGCTTACTGTTTAAATGTTGTTCGGGATGTTGTCAGGGCAGGGGGGCGAGTATGTCAGCGGTGCCTCCATGGTCCCAGACACTTAACAACCAGGTACCTATCATACGTCCATTCCCCTTACATTATAACCCACCCTTTGCTGCTGAGGACACTGTAATATACTAACATGTGTTGATCATAAGATCAACAAGGAGGGAATTGTTGAAGGGACTTTAGTTGGCGGATTAGCTGCCTTAAATACCCTGTATTATTTGATCAGCTGCTTGACTATATTTCATGGAAACAGGCACTTGGCAAAGCATGATGGATAGAGAGCCTTATTTTTAGTCGAAAAGTTCGAAGTTCTGTATGAAACAGTCAGAAGGTCATACAATGTAAACAGGCGTACAGCTGCACATTGTTTTGCTGACCACAGAACATTATTTTTCTAAGGGAGGAACTCAAGGCCTGTTATTAAACTTTGCTCGCGTTTCTGTCATCTTGGCTAATCTAAAGAATGCCTCTTTGTCCTTGATAGTTCTGACTGTATTATATAAATTACTCGCCTAACCTTTGTAAGGCAGGGCATTTGGAAAGACTGTGGACATTCTAATTCCCTCCACGAACTTCGTGTTAAATAAAGGACCTTTCGCGGCGAAAACTCGACGTGCTGACTTTTTTTTTCTTCAACATGGGCCCATTGCTGTTTGTTATCTATAACAACGATATTTATGAGAATGTACAAGGCATGACCGGCAAGTTTGCAGATGATACTGAAGTAGGTGGTATTGTAGACCGTATGGAAGGTTATCACATTTTGCAGCAGGGTCTTGTTCAGCTGGGGAAGTGGCCGATAAATGGCAATTGGAGTTCGATACATATAAGTGTGACGTGTTGCATTTTGGAACGTCAAATCAAGGTAGGACTTTAAAGATAAATGGTAGGAAGGGAGTATCGTGGAACGGAGGTTAAGGTGCACGGTTATCTAAAGATGCAGTCACAGTTAGATAGGGCAGTGAAGAAAGTTTTTGGCATGTTGGCCTTAATCAGTCAGGGCGTTGAGTACAGAAGTTGGGAAGGTATGTCGCAGTTGTACAGGATTTTGGTGAGGCCGCACCTGGAGTATTGTGTTCAGTTTTAGTCGCCTTGCTATTGGAAATATGTTATGAAACTGGAGGGAGTGCAGAAGGGATTTACAAGGATGTTGTCAGGACCCAAGGGACTGAGTAATAGAGAGAGTTAGGACAGGCGAGTGACTTTGTCTTTGGAGCGTAGGAGATTGAGTGGTGATCTTATTGAGGTGTGTAAGATGATGAGAGGCATGGACAGGATGAATGCACTCCGTCTTTTCCCCAGATTTTGGGAATCGAGAACAAAAGACCATATGTTTAATTTAAGGGGCAATATAATTAATGGTAACCTGAGGAGCAACTCTTTTACACAGGGGGTGGTACGTATGCGGAATGAGCGAGCGGAGGAAATAATTCAGGCAGGAACATTGACAACATGGATCAGGCACAGTTGGAGTCAGCCCCGAATGTTGCATTAGCTTTTGAGCTGCTCTTGAAACGCCAGTTCCAATTAGTCCTTAATGAGCGCGCCTCTGATGTGGGAGATCTTTCGATTAGCCTGAATCCAAGATTAATCTGATCCAGTGTTTTACAGAATAATACGTCATTGTTCTGGAGGGTATCGTAAAACATGATGTAACAATCCCCGGAAAGGTGGAAAATTCTTTGAATAAAAGATTCTGATTTCCAATGATTACAACATAGTTACGATTCATATTGCACATTTAATGTGATAGAGTATTGCAGACACTTCACAAGAGCCGTACACAACACAGTATGTCGCAGATCCAAATTCCAATCTGTCCGGGTGCGTTGGCAGGATTGCTCTTGGTGAAATGGATGTTTTCCAATAAACAGCAAATAGGAATGTTGTGCGTCTGTGCGCGCGTTTGGGTCTGTTATTGTTATTGTGGGAGAGAAGATTGTTTTTAGCGGGGTGGTGGGTGGGGGCGGGGGGAGGGGTTGCTGTATCAGTTGCTCATACCGTGTGTCCTTCGGGAAATATGTCCCAGGAAAGCGGATGCTGTGAGTGTGTCCGCGGTTAATGGGGATTACTCTCACAGAGGCAATGTTGAGACCAGTCTGATTACACTTTATGTGAGTAGGTGTATGTATTTATTGAACTGTGGGAATGTGTGGGAATGGTTCGAGCGCCGGTGTGTGCGTGTGTGTGCGAGCGTGGACTTTTCAATGTGTGTGTGTGTGTGGACTTTGGGTGTGAATGTGTGTAAGTGTGTGTGTCTGAGTCTTTGAGTGTGTGACTGCGCTTGTTTGTATGAAAGTTTTAGTATGTGAGGGGGGTCAGTGTATTTGTGTTTGTGCTTGTGTGGGTGCGAGTGTGCGTATGAGTCTGTGGTTCAGAGTCTGAGTGTGTTTGGGTGTGTGAAAGTGTGTACGTGTGTGTTTCTGTGCATGTGAATGTATCTTTGCTTTTGTGTGTGTGTATTTGTTGGTGTGAGTATGTGTGAGTGTGTTTGCAAGTGTGTATGTGTGTGTGTGTGTGGGGCCGAGTTAGTCTGGGTGTGAGTATATGTGAGTGTGTTTGTGAGTGTGTATGTGTGTGTCGGGCCGAGTTAGTCTGGGTGTGAGTATATGTGAGTGTGTTTGTGAGTGTGTGTGAGGCCGAGTTAGTCTGGGTGTGAGTATATGTGAGTGTGTGTGTGTGTGTGGGGGGGGGGGCGAGTTAGTCTGGGTGTGAGTATATGTGAGTGTGTTTGTGAGTGTGTGTGAGGCCGAGTTAGTCTGGGTGTGAGTATATGTGAGTGTGTGTGTGTGTGGGGGGGGGCCGAGTTAGTCTGGGTGTGAGTATATGTGAGTGTGTTTGTGAGTGTGTATGTGGGGCCGAGTTAGTCTGGGTGTGAGTATATGTGAGTGTGTTTGTGAGTGTGTGTATGTGTGTGTGTGTGGGGCCGAGTTAGTCTGGGTATGAGTACATGTGAGTGTGTTTGTGAGTGTGTGTGTGTGGGGCAGAGTTAGTCTGGGTGTGAGTATACGTGAGTGTGTTTGTGAGTGTGTGTGGGGCCGAGTTAGTCTGGGTGTGAGTATATGTGAGTGTGTTTGTGAGTGTGTATGTATGTGTGTGGGGCCGAGTTAGTCTGGGTGTGAGTATATGTGAGTGTGTTTGTGAGTGTGTGTGTGTGTGTGGGGCCGAGTTAGTCTGGGTGTGAGTATATGTGAGTGTGTTTGTGAGTGTGTTTGTGTGTGTGTGTGGGGCCGACAGAGTCTGGGTGTGAGTATATGTGAGTGTGTTTGTGAGTGTGTATGTGTGTGTGTGGGGCGAGGGAATCTAGGAGCTAAAGTGTCTCCGCTGTGGGTGGAGGGATCACAACATGTGGTGTGTAGAGGTGCTTGCAAATGTTTGAGCATAGTTTATGCTTGTAGTCAGTTCCTGGTGGGGAGAGTGGTGGTTTGACTGAATGTTTCGGGAGGAGAGCTAGTAATGGCTCATTCCATTGTATTGAAGCGTAAGTGCGGCGTGTGCCCGTCAGTCATGTCTGTAGGGAAGCGAGCTTCATATAGTTTTCTGTTTTCTTGGCAATTGAGGGTCGGCATGGTGGTGCAGTGGTTCGCACTGCTGCCTCACGCCTCCGAGGACCCGCGTTCGATCCGTGTTGACAATCACCCCCTGTCTGCATGGGTCTCACCCACACACCCCAAAAGAATGTGCAGGGTAGGGTAATTAGCCACGTTACATTTCCCCTTAATTAGAAAAAGAAGAATTGGGAACTCTAAATTTATTTATTATAATTTTGGAATTTGAGGAGCTTGGCCGGTACGTCACTGGCCATGAACTGTCACGCATTAGTTTCTAAACATGGCCGGAAGCTCTCCACTTTCCGAATGTCACGATTGACATATAATGCATGGGAGTAGGAAACGGCTTTATCAGTACAAATGTCCAGTCGAAGATTATAACGGACTTGTGACGTTACCTTCATTCGTTTCTCTCCACGGAAGCTGCCTGTTGAGTTACAGGAATCAACCCCTGTTGAGTTTTTCAACATTTTCGTTCCTTTTCCAGATTTTCTGCACTTTTGGTATTTTGTTTTTATTGTCCGGCGCATTCTCTGTTTATATATAATAAAAATGTAACAATTATATGTTGAACGGCAGCAATCAAATTTCTTCCATTGACAGTTTCACATTGTTTACGAAGCATTGAACTGGGATCAAATTGTTTGGAAAGCAGTGCCTTAATATGATTTCATCCGTCCACATCTAAATCCATCACAAAGGACAATAACCTATCCGCATTTTCGTTGTAAGTATCCCCGAGAATTTCACATGTTGCAGTGCAATCAGCTCCCATTCGTCCAAGCTTTGGAGTATGTGTCAAATTGCTCAACCTTTCCTTAAAATGCAGAAACTATACCCCAATTATCAACCGCATGACTGTTCCCTGAAACAGTGCTTCCAGTTCACAAACCCCTGTCTGAAATATGACAGAGCCGAAAGCTCCGACTCCAATTCATCAATTCATACCCAAGTTCCTGACATTGTAGATATTTAATGCAGGTATAATTGCGATGAATCACTTTGGCATCCAGCAGGTACCAAATGTTCTATCTGCAAACGTCTCCTCCCCTGTCGTAGATATTCTACTTATTTGAATGATTATGTTTTCAATTAAAGAAATACAGCTCCCAACAATTTTACTAACATCGCAAAATGTAACTAATCCAGCTCCAGAATTCTGAAAGTCTCCCCGCTCTTTTTTTTCTAGCCTGCTTTCCAAATATATGGGGAGAAGAACAAGAAAACGTCACAAATAGGAATTGCCTGTAGACCTGACTAAGTGTACTGGACCGGAGCTATCAGGTCCCGCTGTCTGTCTCGCCATCTCTCTGAAAGTTGTTTCATTGCAAAGCACCAATGCAGCACTTCGACCCACAATGACAATTTTGCTCACTCCCTAAATTACTCACTTCTATTGAGGTTGTGTTCCCCAATTCGGTAATCTGTGTGACTGACTGATACAGAGTTTTTGGCAAAGCAGATGGGTAGTATTAAAAGGAGGTAATGAGTTACTCGCAGATGTGAAGTCTGACCGTCTTGCAATGTCTCGCATTCACAAAATCAGCAGTGGTTATTAAGCCAATATATTAGCTACTGTGTTAAGTTTAACATTTTAGAATTGAACTCTGAGGCATTTCTAACCAACCAATTAAATTGTCTTCACCCTTCCCCTACAGAGACTGTTAGATACAGAGAAAGTTTGATTACGAGTTATAAAGTGAAATAAGAAATTATGATATTTGAATCATAAAGGTGTTACAGAAGCCGAAGGAATATGAGAAAAAGCAGGCATAAATCTCACAAAGGGTTAACAGCATTCAGAAAAGAGGGTTTAAGATGCAAATAACCTTTGCCAACTTGAGACATCTGATGCCGTCCTTTCAAGTAAAACAAATGCGAGCAAATTAAGTTTTAGTTACATGAAGGGAACAATAGTCCCCATTTATAGGGGCTGTTTAGCACAGGGCTAAATCACTGGCTTTGCAAGCAGACCAAAGCAAGCCAGCAGCACTGTTCGATTCCCGTACCAGCCTCTGCGAGCAAGCGGCGGAATGTGTCGACTAGGGGCTTTTCGCAGTAACTTCATTTGAAGCGTACTTGTGACAATAAGCGATTTTCTTTCATTTTTCACTTACATAGACGTGAATTATTTTAATAAGCAGTGGAATAAGAATGGCCATGATTTTTTGTTTGAGCTAAGTGGCAATAAAGTGTATGAGTAAAATCCTGCTGACACTAGTTGGATGTGGGAATTTGGAGATAACAAATTCACTGAGGCATAAATTAACACCAAGAAGGAGTCAGTGAAACATGACGAGAGCAGGCGGCATCACTCCTCTAAGATTTGAAAAACATTAAAGCATTTTGAACATTGCTTATCATTAAACATCCTCTGGTCAGACATGATGGAAACTAGATGGGTACAATGGACGAACAAAAATTGGATAAATGAGCAGACGATATTATTTAAAGGTAATAAGATTTAACCATCATGGCTGTGAGAAGGGTATACAAAATCCTGAATCACTAGCAGCCGACTTTCTGCTCTCAGATCTCAGAGCTGCTTCCGTATATGGGAGAGATTGAAAACGAGCGACGAACAGAACAGCGAATAAACTAGGAGAAAACCAACCGACAGAGAAGAATGATTGTCAAGGATGCCCGGAAGGTCTGATCAACCGGCAAAGAGAATTCAGAAGCAAGATCTTGAAATGAAATGAAATGAAAATCGCTTATTCTCACAAGAAGGCTTCAAATGAAGTTACTGTGGAAAAACCCCCTTTTTCCTTGTTGTAAAGACAGTGATGTTATTTTTTTTTAGTAAAATAAACCAAGTTTTAAATTTACCGTAACCTGAACAGTGGCTCTTACAAAATATCGATACATCTCCTGTGTCGATATTTTCTGAACAAGGCGGGGCCCGGGATCGAAGCTATTAAGTGGTAAGTAGATAAAAGTTTATTTGAAGATATAAGTTATGCCGGGGATAACTTGAAACACTGGTTTGACCTGAATAGCACCCACTTAAGTCTGCAAAGGAGTCAAGGAGTGAAACTCCTTGTGCACAATTAGAAGATCTTATTGACCATTTTTGGTACATGGGGAGTTCTAAGAATAGTAATGATTTAACTTCAGAGTCCATCAGCCTGCCCTTTTCTCTATTTAAGTTAATTCTGTGGCGATTGCGATCCTGTCTCGGGGAAAATGCGGCCTTCCCGCCTTCAAGACTCGCTACCTGGTGGCCATGGCGACTGCAGATCTACTTGTAATTATCGCTGATGTCATTCTCTATCGATCAGTGATTACTGTTAGAACATTCAGAACATACAGTGCAGAAGGACGTCATTCGGCCTATCGAGACTGCACCAACCCACTTAAGCCCTCACTTCTACGCTTTCCCCGGAACCCAATACATCCTTCTAAACCTTTTGGCCACTAAAAGCAATTTACCGTGGTCAATGCGCCTAACCTGCACGACTTTGGACGGTGGGAGCAAACCGGAGCTCCCGGAGGAAAGCCACGCAGACACGGGGAGAACGCGCAGGCTCCGCACAGACAGCGACCGAGCAGTGAACCGAAACTGGGACTGTGGCGCTGTGAAGCCACAGTGCGATCCACTTGTGCTACCGTGCTGCCCTTGATTTCTCTGGATCGTCCCTGGACATCGCTCCTGTGCATAGTGGCATTTTTATCATTAGTCGCTCAGCCGTAGATTGTTCTGTATTGTTCACCGTCACTTTCACTTTGGATCGATGTGTTGCCATTTGTTGCCGGAAGTTGAAAATAAAATATTGCCCTGACAACACTGCAACTGTGGTTGTAGCAACAAACTGAATTTTCTCTGTTTACAGAACGTCCCTTTCTTCTTTATATTTGAACCTGGAGATATAATCAACAACGTAGCATTGTTTTGTTATGGGAAGCCAAGCTACTTAATGGGGCCAGGATGGGTGGCTTTTGATTGGTTTGATACTGTCTTAACACCATCGTTTTAATTCTGTTGCTCGATGCTGTAACAGTCAGGTACATTATATAAGCCAACCCGAGTTCGTAAGGAATTGATGCATCAAAGAAATGGAGAGAATCGCAGTGACCCAGAGACAGAAAGTCGGCAGTTGTCCGTGGTATTACCCTTCTTCATTTCTGTCCGTGTCATACTTCTTTGGTTGACATTTGTTCTAGAGTCCCTGTATTATGTAATTGCAGAAAAAGATCCTGCCAATTACAATAATTCTGAATCTAATTTTCCACAAGTCGGATCCATGCTGAGGAGTTTAAGTGGCTGCACCAACACTTTTATTTATGTGGTGACTCAGGCCAAGTTCCGGGAACAGTTCAACAGGGCATTTAGATATCCAGTTACATTAGTTATGCAGTTATTAATAAACAGGGCAACTAAAAGGAGTTCAGCTGATTTTCCCCCTGTTTCCAACTCATGTGTTTATTAAACATTGATCGATTGAACAGCAGTAAACATGGAGTTGATCTTGAGACACCAGGCGCGCCGTGATTAGCATGAGGGTTGTTTAATGATCAACATGTGATGCTCAGTTCCCCGTATGTGCTGACAAAGAATTAAACCTGTCATTGCAATAGTGGAATTCCGCAGTTCGTTGAAATCATCTGTCCAAATTGAAAATTAATACTATATTTGAAAATACACGAATGGAGTTTTCAACACATTAATATTATAGTTGAATGAGCAAGTTCTCTGACTTTAAAATTGTTTATTTTTTTCTGAAAGCAAGTACCATGGCGTTTATGTACCTGGGCTGTGAATTTAACAGGAAGCGTGATAATGGGACGACGAAGTCATACAGAAGGGCGATGGATTCTCTTTTCCTGAGGCGAAGTGTTGACGCGGATCAGAATTGGTGGATTTTCACGACGGCAAAACAGGCGCCGAACCTCAATCGATTCAACTGCTGTGGAGGGGTTAGCATATATACATAGATACATAGAAGATAGGAGCAGGAACAGGCCTTTTACTGTCCCTCCATTCATCAAGATCATGGCTGATCATCTACCTCAATAGCCAAATTCTGCTTTCTCCCAATAACATTTGATCCAATTCTCCCCAAGTGCTCTCTCTAGCCGACGCTTGAATGTATTCAATGTTTTAACATCAACTACTTTCTAAAGTAATGAACTCCACAGGCTCGCCACTCTTTGGTTGAAAAAATGTCTCCTCCTTTCTGTCCGAAATGAAACCTCAGACTGTGACCCCTGGTTCTGGACACACCCATCATTGGTAAAATCTTCCCTGTAACTATCCTATCTAGTCCTGTTAGAATGTATTAAGTCTCTATGAGATGCCCCTCTCATTCTTCTGAACTCCAGCGAGACCAATCCTAACCTATTCAATCTCTCCTCATATGACAGTCCCACCATCCCTGGATCAGCCTGGTATACCTTAGCTGCACTACCTCTAGGTCGAGAACATTCTTCCTCAGAAAAAGAGACCAGAACTGCACACAACATTCTATTTGATGCCTCACCAAGGCCCTGTATAATTGCAACACCACATCCCTGCCCCTGTACTCGAAACCTCTCGCAATGAAGGTCAACATACCATTAGCCTTCTTTACCACCTGCTGCACCTACATGCTTACCTTCAGCGACTGGTGCACAAGGACTGCCCTCTCGCAATTTCTAACCGTTCAGGTAGTAATTTGCCTTCCCGTTTTTTCTGCCAAAGTGAATAGCCTCACACTTATCCAGATTATACTGCACCTGGCAATCCTTTGCCCACTCGCCCCATCTGTCCATATTATGATGTAGGATCTTTGCATCCTTCTCACCGTTCACCCTCCCATCTAAATTAGTATCATCTGCAAATTGTTGAGATTTTCCCTCATCCAAATCATTAACATATTCTGTGAAGAGCTGAGATCCCAGCACTGATCCCTGTGGCACCAAACTAGTAACTGCCTGCCAATTTGAAAAGGAACCATTAATTACTGATGTTACCTCTCTGCCAACCAGTATTCGATCCACCTCAATGCACTTCCCCCAATCCCATTCGCTTTATCATTGCACAATAATCTCTTACGGGGGACTTTGTCAAACGCCTTCTGAAAGTCCAAATATACCACAACAACCGGCCCCCCCCTTGTCAACTGCACGAGTTGCATCTTCAAAGAATTCCAACAGATTTGTCAAGCATGACTTCCCCTTCATAAATCCATTATGAATCTGAGTGATCCTGTCACTTTTTTCTAAACTTCCGCTATAAATCCTTGACAATGGTTCAATAATTTTCCCCACTGCCGATGTTAGGCTTACCGATCTATAATCCCCTGTTTTCTCTCTACGTCTATTTTTGAATATTAGAGTGACATTAGCTACCTTCCAATCGGCAGGGACTATTCCAGAGTCTATAGAATCCCGCACGATGACCACCAATGCGTCCACTATTTCCAGAGACGCCTCCTTAAGCACTTTGGGATGCAGATTCTCAGGCCCTGGGTACTTAATGTCATCAATTCTCCCAGCCCCATTTCTCTACCAATATTGATCTCCCTCAGTTATTCAAAGAACAACCAACAAAGAACAAAGAAAAGTACAGCACAGGAACAGGCCCTTCGGCTCTCCAAGCCTGCGTCGACCAGGCTGCCCGACTAAACTACAATATTCTACACTTCCTGGGTCCTTATGCCTCTATTCCCATCCTATTCATGTATTTGTCAAGATGCTCCTTAAATGTCACTATCGTCCCTGCTTCCACCACCTCCTCCATCAGCGAGTTCCAGGCACCCACTACCCTCCGTGTAAAAAGGTTGCCTCGTACATCTTGTCTAAATCTTGCCCCTCGCACCTTAAAGCTGTGCCCCCTAGTAATTGACCCCTCTGCCCTGCGGAAATGCCTCTGACTATCCAATCTGTCTATGCCCCTCATAATTTTGTAGGCCGCTCTCAGGTCGCCCCTCAACCTCCGTCGTTCCAGTGAGAACAAACCACGTTTATTCAACCTCTCCTCATAGCTAATGCCCTCCATACCAGACAACATACTGGTAAATCTCTTCTGCACCCTCTGTAAAGCCTCCACATTCTTCTGGTAATGTGGCGACCAGAATTGAACACTATACTCGAAGTGTGGCCTAACATAAGTTTCAATACAGCTGCAACATGACTTGCCAATTTTTATACTCAATGGCCCGGCCAATGCAGGCATGCATGCCGTATGCCTTTTTGACTAATATCTCCACCTGTGTTGCCCCTTTCAGTGACCTGTGGACCTGTACATCTAGATCTCTCTGACTTCCAATAATCTTGAGGGTTCTACCATTCACTGTATATTCCCTACCTGTATCAGACCTTCCAAAATGCAGTTCCTTTACATTTTTCCGGATTGAACTCCATCTGCCATCTCGTCGCCCAACCCTCGAAACGATCTAAATCCTGCTGTATCGTCTGACAGTTCTCATCGCTATCCACAATTCCACCAACCTTTGCTTCGTCCACAAACTTACTAATCAGACCAGTTACATTTTCCTACAAATCATTTATATATACTACAAACAGCAAAGGTCCCAGGACTGACCACTGGAGAACACCACTGGTCACAGCCCTCCAATCAGAAAAGCACACTTCCATTGCTACTCTCTGCCTTCTATGATCTAACCAGTTCTGTATCCATCTTGCAGCTCACCTCTGATCCCGTGTGACTTCACCTTTTGTACCAGTCTGCCATGAGGGCCCTTGTTAAAGGTCTTACTGAAGTCCATATAGACAGCATCTGCTTCCCTACCTGCATCAATCATCTTTGTGACCTCGGCTCATCAGAGGCAACAAATCACGAAGGCCATGGATGATGTCCTGTCAGGCCAACTGATAACATGCAAATGGTGTATACTGTACGCGCGTTCCAGACCGCATTGGTGCCGCTGTCGAGGTGACAGTGAATTGCGATTTGGCATCAAATCGGCGCCTGACGCATTCTACTCTCCGCCCAATCGCTTTTCGCGATTCTGGCGTCAGCCGACGGATAATCCCGTCGATTGCATCCATTGAGTGTTCTGTATCAGTTAACGGGTCCTTATCGATCGGAGGTTCAAAATACTGAAACGTTGTATATTAATTGGAGGTACCGTTTGGATTGGAATGACGACTCACTTGCAGCCCTGAATTTGGGAGATATCTTTTATGTTTCAATTTAGCACTCCGGATTTGACCCAAAACTTAAGTGGACTAGCCATGTAAATTATGTAGCTACAAAAGAAGGTCAAAGGCTGGGAATCCTGCGGAGAGTAACTGAACTGCTGCCCCACCCCACCCCACATACACACCCCGGCCCCCAAGCATGTCCATAAGGCACAGTGAAGCAGTGTGATAACATAGCCCTGACTGGCCTAAATGGGAACAGCTCCAACAACACTCAAGAATCTCGACACCATCCACAACAAAGCAGGTTGTCTGATTGGCACTCCTTCCGCAAACAAGCAGCACCGCCACCACCGACACACAGGGGCGGCGTCTGTACCATCTACAAGTCGCATTGCAGAAACGCACCAAAACCCCTTCAACAGCACCGCCCAAACCCACGACCAGTATAATCTAGAAGGACAGGGTGTTTCTCTGGGTTAATGGGTGTTTCTCTGGTTGGCAATCAGTAGCTAGTGTTGTCACTCAGGGATCAGTGTTGGGCCCACAACTTTTCACAATTTACATAGATGATTTGGAGTTGGGGACCAAGGGCAATGTGTCCAAGTTTGCAGACGACACTAAGATAAGTGGTAAAACAAAAACTGCAGAGGATACTGGAAGTCTGCAGAGGGATTTTGATCGGCTAAGTGAATGGGCTAGGGTCTGGCAGATGGAATACAATGTTGACAAATGTGAGGTTATCCATTTTGGTAGGAATAACAGCAAAAGGGACTATTATTTAAATGATAAAATATTGAAACATGCTGCTGTGCAGAGAGACCTGGGTGTGCTAGTGCATGAGTCGCAAAACGTTGGTTTTCAGGTGCAACAGGTGATTAAGAAGGCAAATGGAATTTTGTCCTTCATTGCTAGAGGAATGGACTTTAAGACTAGGGAGGTTCTGCTGCAATTGTATAAGGTGTTAGTGAGGCCACACCTGGAGTATTGTGTTCAGTTTTGGTCTCCTCACTTGAGAAAGGGCGTACTGGCACTGGAGGGTGTGCAGAGGAGATTCACTAGGTTAATCCCAGAGCTGAAGTGGTTGGATTACGAGGAGAGGTTGAGTAGACTGGGACTGTACTCGTTGGAATTTAGAAGGATGAGGGGGGTTCTTATAGAAACATATAAGATTATGAAGGGAATAGATAGGATAGACGCGGGCAGGTTGTTTCCACTGGCGGGTGAAAGCAGAACTAGGGGGCATAGCCTCAAAATAAGGGGAAGTAGATTTAGGACTGAGTTTAGGAGGAACTTCTTCACCCAAAGGGTTGTGAATCTATGGAATTCCTAGCCCAGTGAAGCAGTAGAGGCTCCTTCATTAAATGTTTTTAAGATAAAGATAGAAAGTTTTTTGAAGAATAAAGGGATTAAGGGTTATGGTGTTCGGGCCGGAAAGTGGAGCTGAGTCCACAAAAGATCAGCCATGATCTCATTGAATGGTGGAGCAGGCTCGAGGGGCCAGATGGCCTACTGCTGCTCCTAGTTCTTATGCTCTTATGTTCTTATGACAGTAGATAACTGGAATCGCCACCATCTGGAGGTTTCGCAGACCATCCTGCCTTCTAAATATATTGTCGTTTCTTCACTGTGTCTGTGGTAAATTTGAACCTCGCTCTCTAAAAGCATAGTGGACTTTCTGACACCACAGGGACTGAAGTGGTTCAAGCAGGCAGCTCACCACCAGCATCTGAAGGGAAATTAGGGATGGGAAACATATGTTAGACTCGCCAGCGAAGACGACATTCCGGAAAAATTAAAAGGAGAAAAAAAGACGACGAGGGATTTTCGGGGTTAATAATTGTGATCAGAAATGTCCACTGCTTTCATCTATCGTAGATCATAGAATTTACAGTGCAGAAGGAGGCCATTCGGCCCCTCGTTACTGCCCAGGCCCTTGGAAAGAGCACCCTACCCAAGCCCACACCTTCACCCTCTCCATGCAACACAGTAACCCCACCTATCCTTTTCTTTGCACACGAAGGGTAATTTGACATGGCCAATCCAGACATCCTGCAGATCATTGGACTTTCCAACCACATTTATTTCGCAACTCGATGTCGTAATCCGTTGTTCAGTTGTTTGAAAAGAAAAGATCTTGAAGGATGTCGCAAGTTCAATATCCCCATGGAGATCACACAAGATATATATTGAATGATTGAAAGTGTATCACCAAAGTGACGAACCGCCACACGAAGGGGCAGAGAGCTGAGCACCGAAAATGCTTGTCGCATTTCGCAGTGTAGATAAAATCTTCTACACATTCCTGGCTGCCATTGGTATTCCAGGTACGTGATTATAGCAATTATGTTCCTGGCAATAGGCATTGTGATCAGACTTATTTTACTCTGCTAATTATAATTTCACCAGCAGGATATTTGTCACCACTCCACAGGCACCAGAATAGTGATGTCCATTGATACATGCAAATGTTTTGATTTATTGCTGTGGTAATGTTTTGTTACCTCACTCATGGAGATCATTGTTTGTAACTCGCAGCTTCTCGAAGTTAATATGTCCTTGCATTGCGGGGAATATCACGCTCTGTTGTATGACAGCACAGTGAAGGACAACTCTTTCAGTAAGGTATGAGTGGGAGACATACTTAAATTAAATGAAGTGGGAATCGCTGAACGCCGTGCGTGAGATGACTCGAGTGAGAATATGCTCCTGGAAAAATTACCCAACGTGAATTATATTGAACGTGTGTGAGTGACCAGAGTAAACTATCTGACTAACCATTACTTGGAATATGTTTCAGTGTAAAATTCATGGACCGGCGCTTACCAATCAGCTTGTTGCATGTTATTCCTGTGGCCACATATCTGTGCCTGTATAATCTGAATCACGAATTTAATTGAAATAAGATCCGTTGTTTGAATCTGCCCTTGTGTGGCATACTTCCAATAGATTGGCAATAGAATATATGTCGCTAATGGTTGAAGGCGTTTTGGAATGGTTCTGTACAATGGTCTATTTCGATTCGGTGGCACAGTGGTTGGCAATGTTGCCCCACAGTGCTAGGGACTCGAGTTCAATCCTCGCCTTGGGGTACTGTTTAGAGTTAGCACACCCTCGCTTGGTCAGCGTGGGTTTCCTCCGGGTGCTTCAGCTTGCTCCAACAGTCCAAAGATGTGCAGTTTAGGTGGAGTACATTGGCTAAATTGCCCCTTGGTGTCAGAAACTGTGCAGGTTCGGTGCGGGTACGGGGATAGGGTGGAGGAGTTGGTCTAGATCGCATACTTCTTGGAAGGGACCGTGCCACTCGATGGCATTATCTCCTCGTTCTGCACTGATCTTTCATTATTTTCTGTTTTCCGAGCCATAATAAAGGATATTCTAGTTACCGGCAGTTAAACAGTTCGGCGGCACTGTTACCATAACCACATTCATTTGATAATCACGTATTCTAACTCTGACTATTGTTTCTGTAAACGTTCCATTTGTTTTCATTTCAAATACCCTCCTCCCCAGGCAAAGGTTCCTGAGAACCTGTGGGCCTTGAGTACTCAATTCCAATTTCTGACTATTACTCGGGATCACCATTCAAATGGGAGCATTTCACCGTTCAATTCGGAATGATTATTATTTTTATCATCAATTCTGATCAATGTTTCAAAGAGTTTAAATATATCACCTGTACAAGATCTGTGACGTGTGTCCCAGTGAGAAGGGGGACCTGAAACTGAAGATACGCCACATTTTTTCCGAACACAGGGATTAGTCGGAGGGATGTGTTGAGCTTTGGATGAGGAAAATCTTATTTCAGAACTCTCAGTTCTATCAGCATTCTGATCATAATCATTTTCACCCTATACAGAGCATCATTTCATGTAAGAGGGGGAACGCACAGAAAGAGCTAATTTAGTGTAGTCAAAACCAAACTGTGAGCTGTTTAGTGCCAGCTCCATTTTTAAAAAAATCCATTCACCTTTGATATATATACTCTTCTTCCGGATTGATACTGCTGCAAATATTTTGTGAAACGAGGACTGTTTTGGAAAGGTATTGCTTCAACAAAAATACATCAGCTGGCGTTTAGCTACGTTGAAATGAATTAATTGTCATTGGAATGTCACTTGTGCACGTTCTGTGATTATTATTAATATACTCACGTGTTCTGTTCCTGTTTCCTGTGTGATTAATACGTTCTCAAGTTGGATTTGCCATTAAAATTGGACTTTGTGATTCTGCTTCCCAACTCCACATTGTTGATGAAGGGCAGAAATGCCGGCGCTCATTCTTGTGGAATGTCACTTCCCACGCCCCAATAAACTGAAGAAATCGCTTCAACGTCTACACCTTGTGTTATAGAAACATAGAGAGTATGAGCAGGACGATACCCGTATCGTCTTCCATCATTGACTTTGTCGATATGTATGCTTCAGGAACCCACCTCTTCATTCACCTGAGGAAGGTGCAGTGCTCCGAAAGCTAGTGATTCGAAACTTACCTGTTGGACTTTAACCTGGTGTTGTAGGACGTCTTTCTGTGCTCACCCCAGTCCAACGCCGGTATTATGATCTTATGATCACGGCTGATCATGCAACTCAATAGCCTGATGTTGCCTTTCATCCTCTTCGCCCCAAGTGCTAAATCTAACTGCTCCTTGAAAACATAGTATTTGGTTTCAACTAATTTCTGGGGCTGCGAGTTGATCAGGACGACTACTCTCTGGGTGATTTTCTGTTGCATTCCATTCTGCAACTTTTCCCCATAACTTCTACTTGCTCCAAAGTTAGTGCCGAGTTTGCTAAGCGGCACCTTATGCAAGGCTTTTGTGTAGTAAAATGATTGCGTACCTGTCCTACAAAACTGTTCTACAATTCATCATAATTATTAAAATACTTCAAAACATATATTCAAGTATGATTTTCTTTCCTCTATTCGTAACTCTATCCTGTGCGTCTACGCTGCACCAATATTTTATTTTGATTTTATAATATTTCGGACCTCTGGGGTGTGTTCGTGCTGTAAAGTGTTTTTGGGAAGGAGGTCAGATGTCAGAGAGGTCGCGTCATTCTCTGTGACATCGCATCCGTGATCAAATCCTTTGCGTACCCCCATGGCAATGGCAGGTATGGCATTACGGCGTCGAGCACATGGACTGAAATTCTGTCAATAGATTCGATACAACCGGGACCGATGTAAAGAGCGGGAGACCTCCCTCTTTGTTGATTTCATTGTGCAGCCACAGAGTAACTGGGAATATTTAAATCATAAAGAGCTGCATTTCCTCCATGCGCACAGCTTGGCTAAAGCTGCTGGTAGCAGGCGGCGCGAACACAAGAACGTTTTTTCATTTTCATGGAGCTTGAGTTTGAAAAAAGTGCAAGGAGCTGGGACTGACGTCCGAGAGGGTGAACAAGTGGGTTGCAGAATTTAGCAGAACCATCAGCAGCATAGAGACAGAGCACGTTCCGATCTTGAGAAGCATCACATCGTGAAGAAGAAGCAAATGACGTGTTTTATGACAGCCGGATTCGCTTGCCCATCCTGTCTCTGTATGGGTGTGTGGTCTCACGGAAATTAGGGGTTACCAGTAATAAACGTGTGGAACGGCTTAAATCAGATAGCTTCAGTCTGAGGACAGGTATACAATGCCAAGAAATCTCGTCAGAGTAATTGTCGGTATTTTTGCGAGTTGAGGTCTGTAACTACTGGTGTTCCACAGGGGTCAGTACTTCGACCTCTGCTCTTTGCAATATATAAATAGATTGGAAGAAAACTTAGCGGGTATGATTAGCAAGCGTGCGGATGATACATAGATTGCAGGCATTTCGGATAGTGATGAAGCTTGTCAGAGAATACAACAGGAGAGGGATAGACTGCAAAATTGGGAGGAGAGATGGTAG
Organism: Scyliorhinus torazame; assembly: GCF_047496885.1. NCBI lineage: Eukaryota > Metazoa > Chordata > Chondrichthyes > Carcharhiniformes > Scyliorhinidae > Scyliorhinus > Scyliorhinus torazame. The sequence continues at coordinate 138,728,671 of NC_092726.1, forward strand.
ATGGAATTTATCCCGGACGAATGCGAAGTGATGCATTTTGGTAGATCCAATTCAGGTGGGATCTATAAAATAATTAGCAGAACCATCAGAAGCATAGAGACACAGGTAGATCTGAGCGTGCAGTACCACACAGCCTTAAAAATGACAACACAGGTGGAAATGGTAGTAAAGAAAGCATATGGCATGCTTGCCTTCATAGGACGGGGTATCAACTATAAAAGGTCGAAAATTATGTTGCAGTTCTATAGAACGTTGGTAAGGCCATTTCTGGAATGCTGTGTCGAATTCTGGTCACCGCACTACCAGAACGACTTGGAAATTATTAACGGTATAGATAGGGTGAACAATTGGAGGCTTTTTCTCAGGGCGGAATTAAAAATTATAAGGGCGCCCAAGTTCAAGGTGAGGGGGGAAAGGTTCAGTGGAGATGTACGGGGGAATTATTTTACGCAGAGTATGGTGGTGGCCTGGAATGCACTGCCAATTGAGGTGGTTGTGGCAGATACGCTAGCGACCTATAAGAATTATCTGGATAGGCACATGAAGAGACGGGGTACAGAAATATACAGGCGGTTGGTCTAGATAAGGCACGTGATTGGAGCTTGCTTGGAGGAGCGAAAACCCTGTTCCTGTGCTGTCTTATTCTTTGTTGTTGTTTCTTCTCAATCCTTAGCCCACTAAACTTGGAGCTCGTCTGGATTGGGGGTAGGTTAGTGTCCTGGTATTTGTTTTAAATTATTGCCTCTCATCGCCGCTGTCCTACCTTGTTTCATGTTAAGATCCAGTCTTTCGTTCCTGTGTCACTCACAGAGAATGTTTTATCAGCATTTTCCCTTCTCTCTCTTACAGTTGACTTGCTGGCCATCTTAATCCTGTCCCGGGGAAAGTGCGGTCTCTCCAGCTGTACAACTCGTTACCTGCTGGCCATGGCACTGTCAGATCTATTCGTCATTATCACTGAGGTTATACTTATGCAGATCAATCATTACTATTTTCCAATCTGTTTCCTAGACATCACCCCTATATGCAGCGTTAATGCTGTCCTGCGAGGGGCAGCCAGAGACTGTTCGGTGTGGTTCACTATCACTTTCTCCTTTGATCGATTTGTGGCTATTTGTTGCCAGAAGCTTAACGCCAAATATTGCACAGCTAAAACAGCGGCAGTGGTTCTAGCAACATTCTGCATTTTTCTGTGTTTCGCCAACATCCCCATCTACTTCACCTATGAACCCGAAAGCATTACTGACAATGTGCCGTGGTTCTGTCATACAAAGCCAGACTTCTATTCAGAGGCCGGATGGGTGAGATACAATTGGTTTGATAGATTTCTAACCCCTTTGCTCCCATTTGCTTTAATTGTGTTGATCAACGCCCTGACGGTCAGACACATTTTAGTGGCCAGTCGGGTCCGAAAGGGACTGAAGGGTCAGAGGAAGGGAGACAACCACCGTGACCCAGAGATGGAGAGCAGAAGGAAGTCTCTGATTTTACTCTTCTCCATATCCGGCAGCTTCATAATTCTGTGGCTGGTAAATGTTATAGAATTCTTATATTACAACCTTGCAGGAATAGATCCCAATGATTACACCGAGGCTGAATATATATTCCAGCAAGTTGGAATTATGCTGCGGAACTTAAGTTGCTGCACGAACACGTTTATTTATGCGGCGACTCAGTCCAAGTTCAGAGGAAAAATCAAGGCCGCTTTGAGCTTCCTAGTTACATAAGTTATTCAACTTGTGAATAAACCAAACATGTGCGAGCAGTGTTTCCAGTCCCATAATGGAACATGGATGCCAGACTCCCAAATAGCAAATAACAAGAGCAGGGCACTATTGAGGCAAAAAGCCGATGCATCCCCCATAAATGGGAAGGAGAGAAAGAACGAGGACAGGTGTTCAAACAGCTGCCACACTATTTCCCCCAGCTGTTTGATCCTCATTTTCTGAGATCTCTGGACGAACTTCTTCTGAAAAGAACGTGCTCGCCGTGATGACAATATTTTAATGTGGATTCCTTCTTATTACAGATTGTTTTTATTGTTTTCTGTGTTCGTTTTGGAGTCACCATATCCTGGAATTTCAACCTATCTTTACCTTCAAATTCCTTGAGCGTGTTGCGGCCTCCGAACCATGTCTCACTTATCGGTTCAAAATAAAGGCGAACTGCCTCGAATTATTTTTCCACCTCTGCCTCCCATGGGCGCTCCCCTCCCTATAGTCCGTGCAGATTGTCCCTCATCCCCCTACCTCGTACAGAATAAACACCAATCCCTTTCCGTCCCCTGATACCACTCCCAATCTTGGCCAGTTCCATACACCCTCTGCTTGAAAAGGCGATACTCCCCTGTAATAACTGAACATGGAATTTATACAGTGCAGAAGGGGAATCTTCGACCTATCATGCCTGCAGTCTACCCAGGCCCATAGCCAAACCCTATCTCCGTATCCCCATGCGTTGGCCATGTTAAATCCACGTAACATCCACATATTTAGACTCAAAGTGTAAATTTTCCTTGACAAATCCACCTAACCTACATATCGTTCGAATGTTAGAGGAAGCCGGGTCACCCAACAGGGAACCCACCCAGTCACGGGGAGAACTTGCAAGCTCCACAGTCACCCAAGGCTGGAATGGAATCCAGCTCCCTGACGCTGAGAGGCAGCAGTACTAACCACTGAGTCAGCGTGTCGCAACCCCATCGCATTGGTCTCTCCCCTTGTCCTTTACCTCTGACACACACAAAGGATTGTGCCAGGAGCCACCTTCATCAACTTGCATCACGCCAATACCACTTATCCGTCGACCTGTCTTTCCTTCGAATATGGTCCTGCCAAGTAAACGAGTTCCGCTTTCCATCAGCCCATTGGGGTGACAGTCTTTAACCCAACCAGATTCCTCACCACAGAAACAAACCAACACTTTGGATGCAAAACAGATTTACAGTTTTAATACTTTCCCCCAGGGCTGTGGTTGAGGGTGGTGATGGTGGGAAGAGGTGGTTGGGGAAAATAATCTGTAATGTCCGAGAGACCTCCAGGCGAATGAAGCTACTGACTGTTGTCAGCTACCATTCAGATTCGTTGCAGACGTAGTTTCTTAATTAAATTCATTATCTGCCTTGTTGTCTCCCAGAAACATACCTGATTTAACATGGATACACTCGGCAAACTCAAAGCTGTACTACAATTCCCAGGGGGTGGGGGTCGTGTGTATGTGTGTATGTGTGCGTCGATCTATCATCCACTCTTCTTGGAGTTGGTCACAGTTTGCACTTGTGTGAAAACACGTCAACATCAGTTGCCACTTCTCAGCCCAAGCCTGAATGTTATCCAGGTCTTACTGCATGTTGAGATGCCCACTGAATCCCAACATTGCAGACTGAGGCCCTTCGGCCAATCAAGTCTGCAACGATCTTTTGAAAGAGCACCCTACCTATTCCAATCCGCAGGCCCATCATCGTAACCCCACCTAACCTGCACATACCTGTACACCAAATGGAAATTTGCCACAGACAATCCACCTAACCTACACAGAAAACGTGCAAACTCCACATGGAAAGTCATCCAAGGCGGGAACTAAAATCTGTTCGCTTTTCCTGTGAGCCAACGGTGCTAACCCCGTGCCACAGTGCTGCCATGGACGCTGCAAATTGCAGGGATCGTTAACCAACACAATTAACTTGAAATAGTCTCTGCATTGTGCCATGCATTTTACTTAAGTCTGGCGATCGGATATTGTTAGTTTGAGTCGTGTGCGACAAGAGGATTTTCAAAGTAACTTCATTACAGTGTTAAGGTATGCCTACTTGTGACAATAATAAAGATTATTATACGAGACCTGGGGAGGATTCAAGGGAAGTAATACAGATCACGGCCATGGGTAGCACAAGGAGGGGGATACCAGGAATATCCAGAGTCTGGTTTTGTATTTTCACTAATTTTCACTTAATTGCAAAGAACTTCCCTGATTTTAGATAACAACTATTAATGCGATTATGCCACATTATAAATTTGCACGAGATTAATATAACACTCAGTTCAGAAGTGTCGATGATGTTTGCTGCACATGAAGATGGTTTTGGACATTACATCTTTGAAATCATGTTATTCATTGAATTTGCTTGTGGCTGATTTTCAGTTCGAATCCATTTCCTCACTCCTCTGCCAAATCCCGATAAGCCCTTTCCAAAAAAAGGTATTGATGTCTGTGTTAGGTCATTATCTTCTGCGGCTGGGCAGAAGCTACCGTATTTCGATGTGTTCCCACGTGGCCTGTTCTACTTTTGAAGACATGCCCTTCTTCTTCTGTATCCCACTGAAAGGTGAGTTTTCCAATCCCCAAACGTTGCACGATCAGAACAATTAAAGTAACTCTGATAAATCATGCTTCAACCGTCTATAATCAGGGGAACAAAAGCTAAGATTCCTCCATTAGACTTTAGATATTTACGTGTAATCTGATTAATGTCGTCTCCAAAGGCGATATGCCTTCTCAATTCTGATGATGCAAAATCTGAATGCTCTATTCCCAAAGTAGACCTAATCCAAATTCGGAAAACCCAAATCAAAATTGGCCCACGATTGTCTGTCAACACTGGGCATGATAATCTTTAGTCCTGAGCGATCTTATTTTGAGAAATGCCACGGAATTTCTCACCGAATAAACGATATCAAAAATAGGCCCAGAATGAACAATGGGATACAACTGTAGAATATTGCAAAACCATATAATATTAATCCTCCATTTGCGTGAAATAACATTACTTCGAATGAGGACAACTGGTGCAGCTTTTGCAGACGTTGAAAATATATTATGACGTTCAGTAACATGCGACAATGCTGATGCACCACGATGGGATAGAGTTCTGATTGTCACAGAAAATTATGATATTCAACCAGAACCACGATCAATATAAACGACAAAAGGACTAAATAAATCACTGCCTCCCCCACCCTCCAACATAGCATTTAGCATCGAAACGTTTGTTGAGGTGATGAGTTTGAAGAACGATCTGATGGATGTTGGACCTTCAGAATTCTTTTCCTACAAATACATTTAGATTACATTATGTGCGCATAATGCCGCCTATAAAACTGCAACACAGCATAAAAACAGAAACGAACTAAACGATCGCACATAGTTAGTTGAACAATAATTAAAATGCTCATCACCGGCTTGGTGTCAGACATGGGAATGGAACACAAACTGCTAACTTCGAAATTGATTATTAATGCAAAATGAACCTTCCAGTTGGATTTTAGTGTGTATTCACACTGAGTTCGTTGAAAGAATATAGAATAATTTCATGGCTTGCATCCTTTTGTTTTCAAAATCGTTCTGGAGAATTGCAACTTTAACAGCTGATATATTAGTGTTTGACATTGAACATTTCTCCGAAGACTCATGTACAACATTCATTAGCTCCCAGTCGGTCAAATCCTTTGAAGTATACTTGAGAATTCTTTATCTGAAATGAAGTTGCCAAGCCCACGAAGACCACAGGGCACTTGGCACATGTTATTAATTCGTTGCGGCGGTGAGTCACTTTGGATACAAATGAAAATGGCTTATTGTCACAAGTCGGCTTCAAATGAAGTTACTGTGAAAAGCCCCTAGTCGCCACATTCCGGCGCCTATTCGGGGAGGCTGGTACGGGAATTGAACCGTGCTGCTGGCCTGCCTTGGTCTGCTTTCAAAGCCAACGATTTAGCCCAGTGTGCTAAACCAGCCCCGACGATTGAATTAACAGGATGAGGATTCCATAACGAAGCTCGTTCGGCATAATATTCAATACATAACATTGAAGCAAGATGGGAAGAAACCTCTTCGAAAAGAACATTGCTCCATACCGGTGTTCACTTCGCGTGTTAATGATTGGGGATCAAAGTGAGTCAATATTCAAAGTATATTGCATATACAGATAGAAGGAGAAGTAATAATGTGTTGTTGAGGAAGGAGGAATAAAAATGATTGGAAATTATTTCCATCCGTAAAATTTATTAAAATATTTTGATTCAAATGTGTACATATTTTCAACAACCCCCCCCCCCTTACAGACAAAAGAAAAACAAAGATCACATAAATAAACATCTTACCACTACATCACGAATTCCCCCAATATACAAATCCCCCATTAAGTAATAATAAACACAGTAGTAAACTCAAAGTACAACCCCTCCTACCCCTCATTACAAATGAGAGGGGCGATATTGTTGGAGAGGACAGTGTGAAACAGATTGGTAAGCTCGAGGAAATACTTGTTAGGAAGGAAGATGTGTTGGGCATTTTGAAAAACTTGAGGATAGACAAGTCCCCCGGGCCTGACGGGATATATCCAAGGATTCTATGGGAAGCAAGAGATGAAATTGCAGAGCCGTTGGCAATTATCTTTTCATCCTCACTGTCAACAGGGGTGGTACCAGGGGATTGGAGAGTGGCGAATGTCGTGCCCCTGTTCAAAAAAGGAACTAGGGATAACCCTGGGAATTACAGGCCAGTTAGTCTTACTTCGGTGGTAGGCAAAGTAATGGAAAGGGTACTGAAGGATAGGATTTCTGAGCATCTGGAAAGACACTGCTTGATTAGGGATAGTCAGCACGGATTTGTGAGGGGTAGGTCTTGCCTAACAAATCTTATTGAATTCTTTGAGGAGGTGACCAAGCATGTGGATGAAGGTAAAGCAGTGGATGTAGTGTACATGGATTTTAGTAAGGCATTTGATAAAGTTCCCCATGGTAGGCTTATGCAGAAAGTAAGGAGGCATGGGATAGTGGGAAATTTGGCCAGTTGGATAACAAACTGGCTAACCGATAGAAGTCAGAGAGTGGTGGTGGATGGCAAATATTCAGCCTGGATCCCAGTTACCAGTGGCGTACCGCAGGGATCAGTTCTGGGTCCTCTGCTGTTTGTGATTTTCATTAATGACTTGGATGAGGGGGTTGAAGGGTGGGTCAGTAAATTTGCAGACGATACGAAGATTGGTGGAGTTGTGGATAGTAAGGAGGGCTGTTGTCGGCTGCAAAGAGACATAGATAGGATGCAGAGCTGGGCTGAGAAGTGGCAGATGGAGTTTAACCCTGAAAAGTGTGAGGTTGTCCATTTTGGAAGGACAAATATGAATGCGGAATACAGGGTTAACGGTAGAGTTCTTGGCAATGTGGAGGAGCAGAGAGATCTTGGGGTCTATGTTCATACATCTTTGAAAGTTGCCACTCAAGTGGATAGAGCTGTGAAGAAGGCCTATGGTGTGCTCGCGTTCATTAACAGAGGGATTGAATTTAAGAGCCGTGAGGTGATGATGCAGCTGTACAAAACTTTGGTAAGGCCACATTTGGAGTACTGTGTACAGTTCTGGTCGCCTCATTTTAGGAAGGATGTGGAAGCTCTGGAAAAGGTGCAAAGAAGATTTACCAGGATGTTGCCTGGAATGGAGAGTAGGTCTTACGAGGAAAGGTTGAGGGTGCTAGGCCTTTTCTCATTAGAGCGGAGAAGGATGAGGGGCGACTTGATAGAGGTTTATAAGATGATCAGGGGAATAGATAGAGTAGACAGTCAGAGACTTTTTCCCCGGGTGGAACACACCATTACAAGGGGACATAAATTTAAGGTGAAAGGTGGAAGATATAGGAGGGATATCAGAGGTAGGTTCTTTACCCAGAGAGTAGTGGGGGCATGGAATGCACTGCCTGTGGAAGTAGTTGAGTCGGAAACATTAGGGACCTTCAAGCAGCTATTGGATAGGTACATGGATTACGGTAAAATGATATAGTGTAGATTTATTTGTTCTTAAGGGCAGCACGGTAGCATTGTGCATAGCACAATTGCTTCACAGCTCCATGGTCCCAGGTTCGATTCCGGATTGGGTCATTGTCTGTGCGGAGTCTGCACGTCCTCCCCGTGTCTGCGTGGGTTTCCTCCGGGTGCTCCGGTTTCCTCCCACAGTCCAAAGATGTGCGGGTTAGGTGAATTGGCCAATGATAAATTGCCCTTAATGTCCAAATTGCCCTTGGTGTTGGGTGGAGGTGTTGAGTTTGGGTAGGGTGCTCTTTCCAAGAGCCGGTGCAGACTCAAAGGGCCGAATGGCCTCCTTCTGCACTGTAAATTCAATGATAATCTATGATTAATCTAGGACAAAGGTTCGGCACAACATCGTGGGCCGAAGGGCCTGTTCTGTGCTGTATTTTCTATGTTCTATGTTCTACCCCTCTCCTACTTCCCCCTCCTACCCCCTCCCCTACCCCCTCCTACACCCCTCGTACCCCACCCTAACCCCCTCCCCCTCACCCTCCCCCCCCCGCCCGGTTTGCTGCTGCTGACCACCTCCTAACACTCCGCTAGCAAGTCTAGGAACCGTTGTCACCGCCTGAAGAACCCTTGCACAGACCCTGTCAAGGCAAATCTTACCCTCTCCAATTTAATGAACCCTGCAATGTCGCTGATCCAGGCTTACACGCTCGGGGGCCTCGCATCTTTCCCCTGTAGCAGAATCCTCCGCCGAGCTACCAGGGATGCAAAGGCCAGAATGCCGGCCTCTTTCGCCTCCTGCACTCCCGGCTCATCCGATACCCCAAATAGTTCTAACCCCCAGCTCGGCTTAAACTGGGTGTTCACCACCTTAGACACTGTCCTCGCAATACCCCTCCAGAACCCATCCAGCGCCGGGCACGCCCAGAACATGTGGGTGTGATTTGCTGTGCTCCCCGAGCACCTCCCACACCTGTCTTCCACCCCAAAGAACCTGCTCAGCCTCGCCCCTGTCATATGCGCTCTGTGAAGAACCATAAATAGTATCAGTCTAAGGCTGGCATAAGAGGAGGAAGAATTACCCCTACCCAGGGCGTCCGCCCACGTACCCTCTGTGGTGGTATGTATTAGGGGCCATGTGGGACTGTGAAGCCGGGATGCTATTGGCTGACAGATCCCGGGTCCTGGTTGGCTGTTGACTCCTGGCTCCGCCCTGAAGGCGGAGTATAAGATCCCGAGCTTCTCCCCGCTGCTTCATTCTGTTGCTGAACTGCTGGGGACAAGTCTCGCTTAATAAAGCCTCATCGACTTCATCACTACTCGTCTCTCTCGTAAATCATTGTGCGCTACAATTTATTAAGCGAGCTTAAAGGACTATGAAGCTCCGGATCGCCCGGAATGCCTGCGGATCAGCCCCCACGCAGCGAACTCGGCAGCAGTTTTTAAACACTGGCAAGCTTGTTTTGAAGGCTACCTCCGAACGGCCCACGGCCGGATCACAGAAGACCAGAAAATGCAGGTCCTGCATTCGAGGGTAAGCCCGGAAATTTACCCTCTCATAGAAGACGCAGAGGATTTCCCGACGGCGCTCGCAGCACTGAAGAGCATCTACGTTCGCCCCATGAACCAGGTCTACGCACGCTACCAACTCGCAACGAGACAGCAACGTCCCGTAGAATCGTTAGAAGAATTCTACGCTGCGCTGCTAATTTTGGGACGGGGCTGCAGCTGCCCGCCGGTGAACGCGATCGAACACATGGACATGCTAATTCGCGATGCGTTTGTGGCAGGTATGAACTCTCCCCAGCTCCGCCAAAGACTTTTGAAAGAGAGTCGCAAAACGCCCGCGCCTACGGCCCCGACTGCGCGGCAGCCCCTTGGGCTCCATGGACCCCCGTCGCGACAACCCCCTCCCCTCCCTCACAGGCTTGCGCGGTTAAATCGCCAGACTATCCCAGGGAGGCCCGCTGCTAGTTCTCTGGGCAAGTGAAACACCGCCGGCAGCGCTGCCCGGCTCGCGCAGCTATATGCAAAAGCTGCGGCAAGAAGGGCCATTACGTGGCTGTGTGCCGGTCCCGGGGGGGTCGCCACAATCCCCGGAGAAGAACGAGCCCAGCCCATCCGAAACGCTCCCCACCCCCCCCCCCCCCCCCCCCAGCGCCCCATGTGTGACCCGCGGGGGCCGCCATTTTGGGTCCTGGGCACCACGAGGGGAGGATGGGCGCCGCCATCTTGTGACCCCCCCAGCCACGTGCGATTCATGGGGGCGGCCATTTTGTCCACCCCCGACCACGTGCTATCCATGGGGGCGGCCATTTTGTCCAACCCCGGCCGCGTGCGATTCATGGACGCCGCCATCTTGGATGACAACAAATGTCCCCAGCATCGACGGCTCCACGGGGTCCGAAGAAGACGCCGAGACACTACGACCACGACTGGCTTCGGTGACGCTGGATCAATCATGGCCCCAGACGCTCCAGACGACGACAACAACGGTGCTGATCAACGGACACGAGACATCATGCCTGATCGACTCCGGGAGCACCGGAAGTTTCATTCACCCAGACACGGTAAGACGCTGTTTTCTGACCATCCATCCAAGTACACAAAAGACTTCCCTAGCTGCAGGATCCCACTCCCTAGAGATCAAAGGGTTCTGCATCGCGAACCTAACGGTGCAAGGGAGGGAGTTTGAAAACTACAGGCTCTACGTCCTTCCCCAACTCTGCGCGCCCACATTACTGGGATTAGATTTCCAGTGTAACCTGCAGAGCCTAACATTTCAATTCGGCGGCGCAATACCCCCACTCACTATCTGCGGACTAGCAACACTCAAGGTTGAACCACTGTCCTTGTTTGCAAACCTCACCCCGGACTGCAAACTCGTTGCCACTAGGAGCAGACGGTACAGCGCCCAGGATCGGATATTTATTCGGTCTGAAGTCCAGCGGTTGCTGAAGGAAGGCATAATCCAGGTCAGTAATAGTCCCTGGAGAGCACAGGTGGTAGTAGTAAAGACCGGGGAGAAGCAAAGGATGGTCATAGACTATAGCCAGACCATCAACAGGTACACACAGCTAGATGCGTACCCTCTCCCCCGCATATCCGACATGGTAAATCGGATTGCCCAGTATAAGGTTTTCTCCACCGTGGACCTCATGTCCGCCTACCACCAGCTCCCCATCCGCCCAGGTGACCGCAAGTACACAGCCTTCGAGGCAGATGGGCATGTATACCACTTCCTAAGGGTCCCATTTGGTGTCACGAACGGGGTCTCGGTCTTCCAACGGGAGATGGACTGAATGGTTGACCAGCACGGGTTGCAGGCCACGTTCCCGTATCTCGACAACGTAACCATCTGCGGCCACGATCAGCAGGACCACGACGCCAACCTCCAAAAATTCCTCCAGACCGCTAACGCCTTGAATCTCACATACAACGAGGAAAAGTGCGTTTTTAGCACAAACCGGTTGGCCATCCTGGGATACGTAGTGCGCAATGGGATAATAGGCCCCGACCCCGAACGCATGCGCCCCGTTATGGAATTTCCCCTCCCCCACTGCTCCAAAGCCCTGAAACGTTGCCTGGGGTACTTTTCATATTACGCCCAGTGGGTCCCCCAGTATGCAGACAAGGCCCGCCCGCTAATACAGACCACTACCTTCCCCCTGTCGACAGAGGCTCGCCAGGCCTTCAGCCACATCAAAGCGGATATCGTAAAGGCCACGATGCACGCCATCGATGAGTCCCTCCCCTTCCAGGTCGAGAGCGACGCCTCCGACGTAGCTCTGGCGGCCACCCTTAACCAAGCGGGCAGACCCGTGGCCTTTTTCTCCCGAACCCTCCACGCCTCCGAAATCCGCCACTCCTCAGTGGAAAAGGAAGCCCAAGCCATAGTGGAAGCTGTGCGACATTGGAGGCATTACTTGGCCGGCAGGAGATTCACTCTCCTCACCGACCAACGGTCGGTAGCCTTCATGTTCGATAATGCACAGCGGGGCAAAATTAAAAATGACAAGATCTTAAGGTGGAGGATCGAGCTCTCCACCTTCAACTACAAGATCTTGTACTGTCCCGGAATGCTGAACGAGCCGTCCAATGCCCTATCCCGCGGCACATGTGCCAACGCACAAATAGACCGTCTCCAAGCCCTCCACGAGGACCTCTGCCACCAGGGGGTCACTCGGTTCTACCATTTTATAAAGTCCCGCAACCTCCCCTACTCTGTGGAGGAGGCCCGTACAGTCACCAGGAACTGCCACATCTGCGCGGAGTGCAAACCGCACTTTTTCAGGCCGGATAGAGCGCACCTGATCAAGGCTTCCCGCACGTTCCCTTTGAACGCCTCAGTCTGGATTTCAAAGGGCCCCTCCCCTCCACCGACCGCAACACATACTGCCTGAACGTGGTGGACGAGTACTCCCATTTCCCCTTCGCCATCGCCTGCCCCGACATGACAGCGGCCACAGTTATTAAAGCCCTTGGCACCATATTCACACTGTTCGGTTGCCCCGCATATATCCATAGCGACAGGGGGTCCTCCTTCATGAGTGACGAGCTGCGCCAGTTCCTGCTCAGCAAAGGCATAGCCTCGAGCATGACGACCAGCTACAACCCCCGGGCGAGCGGGCAAGTAGAGAGGGAGAACGGCACGGTCTGGAAGACCGTCCTACTGGCTTACGGTCCAGGGATCTCCCAGTTTCCCGGTGGCAGGAGGTCCTCCCGGACGCTCTCCACTCCATCCGGTCGCTGCTGTGTACCACCACTCACCAAACGCCTCACGAGCGCCTCCTTGTCTTCCCCAGGAAGTCCTCCTCCGGAACGTCGCTGCCGACCTGGCTGGCGGCCCCAGGACCCATCTTGCTGTGGAAACATGTGCGGGCGCACAAGTCGGACCCGTTGGTCGAGAGGGTTCACCTTCTCCACGCGAACCCGCAGTACGCCTACGTGGCGTACCCCGACGGCTGACAGGACACGGTCTCCCTGCGGGACCTGGCGCCCGCCGGCAACACACACACGTCCCCGACACCGATCGTCCCCTCCCTGCCACCGGCGCACCCCGCGACCGCCCCCTTCCCGGGAGGATCGGTCCTCCTCCCGTGCCCGCCCAGGAGTAAAACAGGAACAAACACCGAAACGCTCCCGGAGACGACAACGCCGGGACAAGCACCTGCACCATCACCGGGGCTGAGGCGATCGACGAGGAAGACCAGACCGCCCGCTCGACTTGTGGCATAGGCGTGAAACCAAGAATGTTGTTGGACTGTAACAAAAAAAAATTCTCTTACGAATATTGTAAATAGTTCCACAAACCTTGTACATAGCCCAGTGTAGGGCTACAACTGTAAAAACTTGCCCGAAATTTTCCTCACAGGACCAGCCTTGTAAACCCCTACCACCATACGAACCACCACCCCGCCGGGTTCATTTTTAGCAAGGGGTGAATGTGGTGGTATGTATTAGGGGTCATGTGGGGCTGTGAAGCCGTGATGCAATTGGCTGACAGATCCCGGGTCCTGGTTGGCTGTTGACTCCTGGCTCCGCCCTGAAGGCGGAGGATAAGAACCCAAGCTTCTCCCCGCCGCTTCATTCTGTTGCTGAACTGCTGGGGACAAGTTTCGCTTAATAAAGCCTCATCGACTTCATCACCACTCGTCTCTCTCGTAAGTCATTGTGCGCTACACCTCATCTATCTCCTCCCCAAGCTCCTCCTCCCATTTACCCTTTAGCTCCTCCACCAAGGTCTCCTCCTCCTCCTGCATCTCCTGGTAGATCGCCGAGACCTTGGCTTCTCCAACCCACAACCTCGAGAGCACCCCATCCTGGATCGAGCGTGCTGGAAGCAGCGGGAACTCCCAAACCTGCCGTCTTACAAACGCCCTTACCTGCAAGTACCTGAAGGCATTTCCGGGGGCAAGCCCGAATGTTTCCTCCAGCGCCCCAAGGCTCGCAAACGTCCCATCTAAAAACAGGTCCCCGATCCTTCTGATTCCTGCTCTGTGCCAGTTCAGGAACCCTCCATCCATTCTCCCCGGGATAAACTGATGGTTCTCCCGGATCGGGAACCAAACCAAAGCCTCAACCTCAAGCCTGTGGCGCCTCCACTACCCCCAAATTTTCAAAGTCGCCGCCAACACCGGACTCATGGTGTACCTAGTCAGTGGGAGCGGCAGCGGTGCTGTCACCAGCGCTTCCAGACTCGTGCCCACACTGGATGCCATCTCCAGCCTCTTCCACGCCATCCCCTCCCCCTCGATTACCCACTTGTGTATCATCGCCACATTGGCAGCCCAGTAATACCCACACAGATTAGGTAATGCTAACCCTCCTCGGTCCCTACTCCGCTCCAGAAACACCCTTCTCACCCTCGGGGTTGTTTTCGCCCACACGAATCCTATGATGCTCCTACTGACCCGCTTAAAAAAGGCCTGAGGGTTCAGGATGGGGAGGCACTGGAATATAAAAAGGAACCTCGGGAGCACCGTCACCTTCACCGACTGCACCCTACCCGCCAGGGAGAGTGGCAGCATATCCCACCTTTTAAATTCCTCCTCCATCTGCTCCACCGGCCTCGTCAAGTTCAGCTTGTGTAGGGCCCCCCAGCACCTGGCCAACTGGATCCCCAGGTACCGAAAACCCCTTTCCGCCCTCTTCAGTGGAAGCTCATCTATCCCCCTTCCCTGGTCCCCTGGGTGTATCACGAAGAGCTCACTCTTCCCCACGTTGAGCTTATATCCGGAAAAGTCCCCAAACTCCCTGAGGAACCGCATCACCTCCGGTATCCCCCCCCCCCCCCCCACTGGGTCCGCCACATACAGTAACAGGTCATCGGCATACAACGATACCCGGTCCCCCGCCCCCCCCCCCCCCCCCCCCGGACCAGCCCCTCCAGTTCCTGCACTCCCTAAGAGCCATAGCCAAAGGCTCAATTGCCAATGCAAATAGCAAGGGGGATAGGGGGCACCCCTACCTCGGCCCCCGGCACAGCCGAAAGTATTCCGACCTCCTCCGATTCGTGGCCACACTCGCCACTGGGGCTTTGTAAAGTAGCCTAACCCAACTAATGAACCTCTCCCCAAAGCCAAACCTCCTCAACACTTGCAGAGGTACCCCCACTTCACCCTATCGAAGGCCTTCTCCGTGTCCATCGCCGACACAATCTCCGCCTCCCCCTCCACTGTAGGCATCATGATTACGTTAAGGAGCCCCCGCACATTGGGATTCAGCTGCCTTCCCTTAACAACACCCGTCTGGTCCTCGTGAATCACCCTCGGGACACAGTCCTCAATTCAGGTAGCCAACACTTTCGCTAGCAGCTTTGCGTCCATGTTGAGGAGAGAGATTGGCCAATACGACCCCCCTAGCTGCGTTGCTCCCCCGAAAGCACTCCCGTAAGTCAGTTGATTCTGCCTGCGTCTCTGACACAGACACACACACAGACTCTGCCTGTCTCTCTGACACAGACACACACACAGACTCTGCCTGTCTCTATGACACAGAAACACACACAGACTCTGCTTGTCTCTCTGACACAGACACACACAGACTCTGCCTGTCTCTATGACACAGACACACACACAGACTCTGCTTGTCTCTCTGACACAGACACACACAGACTCTGCCTGTCTCTCTGACACAGACACACACACAGACTCTTTCTGGCCTGGTTCTCTCTCTGCCTTAATCTCTCTCTCTTTCTCTCTCTGACTCGCTCCTCTCTAACAGCCACGCACACACAAATATTATGACACACAAGACTAACTAGGATTCACCCACACTCTCTATCAGACACACACACACAGACACAGACTCTGTCTCACTCTGGTTCTATCAGACACACAGACTGACAGTCTCTTTCTGTCTCACATTCACTCTTTCTATCAGACACACACATCTGACAAAGATTTTCTCTGTATTATTCTCTTACACGCTCTGGATGAGACACACGCATGCAGAAACATACCATCTCTGTCTCATTTTCTAACCCTCTATCAGACACACATACAGACTCTTTCTGCCTCACTCACTCTTCCGACGCGCACATACAAACACAGACACTCTCACTTTCTCTCTCCCACTATTTCTCTCTGCCTCTCCCTCCTCTCTCTCGTTCTCTCTCTCTCTCTCTCTCTCTCTCTTTCCCGTTCTCTCTCTCTCTCAGACACAGCCACATACTCTTTCTGGACAGGTATGTCTCGCTCAGCCTCTCAGTTATAGACTGTTCCTGCTTCACTCTTGCACTGTTTCAGGCACACATATAGAGACACAGACTGCCTCTCTCTCGCTCTCTCTACCACCCTCCCCTTCTCTCTCACACACACACATATACACATCGACATAGCCACAGAAAGAGAGAGAAAGAATGAGGCAGAGAGAGACAGAAAGAGAAAGAGGCAGAACGCTCTCTGTCCCTCTCGCTCTCTCTCTTTTTCTCTTTCTCTCTCCCCCCGCCCACCCCCCTCCCCTCACACTCTCGTCTTTGTCTCTGAATATTCTAAAACTTATGGAATTGTGATCGCTATTCCCAAAGTAATCACCGACTGAAACTTCAACCACCTGTCCGGGATCATTCCCCAATACCAGGCCCAGTATGGCCCCTTCCAGAGTTGGACAATTTACATTCTGCTCTAAAAAAAACACTCCTGGATGCTCCTTACAAATTCTGCTCCATCTACGCCTCCAACACTACATGAGTCCCATTCAATGTTGGGGAAGTTAAAATCTCCCATTACGATCATCCTATTTCTCCTACATTTTTCTATAATCTGTCTACATATTTGTACCTCTACTTCACGCTCGCTTTTGGGAGGCCTGTCGCAAAATTCCAACAATGTTACTGCCCCCTCCCGATTTCTTAGCTCTACCCATATTGCCTCAGTGCTCGAATCCGCTATAGCGCCCTCCTTAATCACAGCGGTAAGATCATCTCTGACCAGTCGTGCAACTCCTCAACCCCTTTTACCTCCCTCTCTCTCCCGCCTGTGTGATGGGACCGGCGTTTTCAGAACCTCAAAATGTATCATGGAGCTCAACCAACGTCTTCTTTTAATGTTTTGTTATTTTTGAAGCACACAGCTTCGTCTCCAGGTGTGGTATAACAATTATGCATTACCTCCCTCTCTATCCCTCCTGAAGCATCTGTACCCTGGGATATTTAGTTGCCAGTCTTGCCCTTCCCTCAACCAATAGAACATAGAACATAAACATAGAACATTACAGCGCAGTACAGCCCCTTCGGCCCTCAATGTTGCACCGACCTGTGAAACCACTCTATAGCCCATTTACACTATTCCCTTATCGTCCATATGTCTATCGCATGACCATTTGAACGCCCTTAGTGTTGGCGAGTCCACTACTGTTGCAGGCAGGGCATTACACGCTCTTACTACTCTCTGAGGAAAGAAGCTACCTCTGACATCTGCCTTATATCTATCTCCCCTCAACTTAAAGCTATGTCCCCTCATGCTAGACATCACCATCCAAGGAAAAAGGCTCTCACTGTCCACCCTATCCAATCCTCTGATCATCTTGTGTGCCTCAATTAAGTCACCTCTTAACCTTCTTCTCTCTAACGAAAACAACCTCAAGTCCCTCAGCCTTTCCTCATTAGATCTTCCCTCCATACCAGGCAACATTCTGGTAAATCTCCTCTGCACCCTTTCCAATGCTTCCACATCCTTCCTATAATGCGGTGACCAGAATTGCATGCAATACTCCAAATGCGGCCGCACCAGAGTTTTGTACAGCTGCAACATGACCTCATGGCTCCGAAACTCAATCCCTCGACCAATAAAAGCTAACACACCGTACGCCTTCTTAACAACCCTCTCAACCTGGGTGGCAGCTTTCAGGGATCTATGTACATGGAAACCGAGATCTCTCTGCTCATCCACACTGCCAAGAATCTTACCATTAGGCCAGTACTCTGTCTTCCAGTTATTCCTTCCAAAATGAATCACCTCACACTTTTCTGCATTAAACTCCATTTGCCACCTCTCAGCCCAGCGCTGCAGCTTATCTATGTCCCTCTGTAACTTGTAACATACTTCCGCACTTTCCACAACTCCACCGACTTTAGTGTCATCTGCAAATTTACTCACCCATCATTCTACACCCACCTCCAGGTCATTTATAAAAATGACAAACAGCAGTGGCCCCAAAACAGATCCTTGTGATACACCACTAGTAACTGGACTCCAGTCTGAACATTTCCCATCAACCACCACCCTTTGTCTCCTTCCAGCGAGCCAATTTCTGGTCCAAACTGCTAAATCACACTGAATCCCATGCCTCTGTATTTTCTGCAATAGCCTACCATGGGGAACCTTATCACACGCTTTACTGAAATCCATATACACCACATAAACTGCTTTACCCTCATCCACCTGTTATGTCACCTTCTGAAAGAACTCAATAAGGTTCGTGAGGCACGACCTACCCTTCACAAAACCGTGTTGACTACCTCTAATCAAATTATTCCTTGACAGATGATTATACATCCTATCTCTTATAAACCTTTCCAAGATTTTGACCACACCAGAAGTAAGGCTCACTGGTCCATAGTTACTGGGATTGTCTCTACTCCCAATCTTGAACAAGGGGACAATATTTGCTATCCTCCAGTCTTCTGGCACTATTCCTGTCGACAAAGATGACTTAAAGGTCAAAGCCAAAGGCTCAGCAATCTCCTCCGTAGCTTCACAAAGAATCCTCGGATAAATCCCATCCGGCCCAGGGGACATCTGTTTTCACACTTTCCAGAATTGCTAACACCTCCTCCTTATGAACCTCAAGCACTTCTAGTCTAGTAGCCTGAATCTCAGTATTGTCCTCGACAACATTGTCTTTTTCCTGTGTGAATACTGACGAAAAACATTCATTCAACACCTCTCCTATCTCCTCGGAGTCCAAACACAACTCCCCACTACTGTCCTTGACTGGCCCTACTCTTACCCTAGTCATTCGTTTATTCCTGACATATATATAGAAAGCTTTATGGTTATCCTTGATCCTACCTGCCAAAGACTTCTCATGTCCCCTCCTGGCTCTTCTTAACCCTCTCTTTAGGTCCTTCCTAGCTAACTTCTAACTCTCGAGCGCCCTAACTGAACCTTCATGTCTCATCTTTACATAAGCCTCCTAATTCCTCTTGACAAGTGTTTCGACTGCCGTAGTAAACCACGGTTCCCTTGCTCGACCATTTCCTCCCTGCCTAACAGGTACATACTTATCAAGGACACGCAGTAGCTGTTCCTTGAACAAGCTGCACATTTCCATTGTGCCCATCCCCTGCAGTTTTCCTCTCCATCTGATGCATCCTACGTCTTGCCTCATCGCATCATAATTGCCTTTCCCCCAGATACAACTCTTGCCCTGCGGTATATACCTATCCCTTCACTATCACCAAAGTGCTCACCTACCTCCAAATCTAACACCTGACCTGGTTCATTACCCAGTACCAAATCCAATATGGTCTCACCTCTCGTTGGCCTATCTACAGGAAACCCTCTTGCACATATTTCACAAAAACGGACCCATCTAAAGTACTCGAACTACAGCGTTTCCACTCAATGTTTGGGAAGTTAAAACCCAACTACCCTGTTGATTGCGCTCCTATTCACAATCATCTTTGCAATCCTTTCCTCTACATCTCTGGAACTTTTCGGAGGCCTATAGAAGACCCCGAACAGGGTGACCTCTCCTTTCTTGTTTCTAACCTCAGCCCATAGTATCTCAGTAGACGTGTCCTCATCAAACGTGCTTCCTGCCACCGTACAACTGCCCTTGACTAACAATACCACCCCTCCCCCTCTTTTACCACCTTCCCTGCGCTTACTGAAATATCTAAACACCGCCACCTGCAACAAACATTCCTATCCCTGCTCTATCCATGTCTCCGAAATGGCCACAACATCGAAGTCCCAGATACCAACCCATGCCGCACGTTCACCCACCTTATTCCGGATGCTCCTGGCATTGAAGAAGACACACTTTAAACCACCTTCCTGCCTGCCGGTATACTCCTGCAACTTTGAAACCTTACTCATGACCTCACAACTCTCAACCTCCTGTATACTGGAGCTACAATTCAGGTTCCCAAGCCCCTGCTGAACTAGTTTAAACCCTCCCGAAGAGCATCAGCACATATCCCCCCCAAGTCTCAGTAATACCAATAACATCATATTCACAGTACCCGGTTGAGCCTCTGGCCTCCGGGTAAGCGGTTTCCAAGGCGGCCTTCAGGACGCGCGACAACGCAGAATCTCCGAGCAGAAACATATAGCCAAGTTCCGGGACCTGGGATTCATGTCGCATTACATTCATCCCCCACCATCTGGCCTGCGAAATCCTACCAACTGTCCTGGCTTGATACAATTCACACCTCTTTAACCTGAGGTTACCCCATTTTTGGATCTGTAAAAATTTAACCACCTGCTAACGCTCGCATTCCAAGCATTGTCTGGCATCTTTGAATTTGTCTATATATTTGTTTCTGGAACATACCTCTTCATTCACCTGAGGAAGGAGCAGCGCTCCGAAAGCTAGTGACATCGAAACAAACCTGTTGGACTTTAACCTGGTGTTGTAAGACTTCGTACTGTAAATAATGACATACTACACAGGGACCACTGTAAATAAGGATATACTACCCAGGGACCACTGTAAATATGTATGTACTACTCAGGGAGCACTGTAAATGATGAGATACTATCCAGGGACCACTGTAATTGATGAAATTCCACTCCGGGACCGTTGTACATGATGATGTACTACACAGGGAAATAATGTAAATAATGACATACTGCCCAGGGACGACTGTGAATAATGATGAACTACCCATGGACCATTGTCAATAATGATATTATACCCAGGGAACACTGTAAATCATGATACACTATCCAGGGATCACTGTAAGTAATGACATTCCTCCATGGGACCGTTGTAAACAATGATTTACTGCACAGTGACCACTGCAAATAATCACATACTGTCCAAGGACCACTGCAAATAAGATGTTATATCCAGGGACAACTGTAAATAATGATAAACAATCCAGGGACCACTGTCAATAACAACATTCCAACATGCGGCTGTTGTAAATAATGATGTATTACACAGGGACCACTGTAAAAAAGAAATTCCAGCCTGGGACCGTTGTACGTTATGATGTACTATCCAGAGACCACTGTAAATAATGATATACTATCAAGGAGCCACCGTAAGTGATGATATAATATCTAGGGACCACTGTAAATAATGATCTACTATCCAGGGACCACTGTAAATAATGAAATCCCACACTGGGTCCATTGTAAACAATGATGCACTATACAAGTAACACTATACATAATGACATATTCCCCAGGGACAACTGTAAATAATGATATGCTACCCAGAGACCACTGTGATTAATGATATATTTCCCAGGGACCACTGTAAATAATGAAATACTATACAGGAACCACTGTAAATAATGATCTACTACCCAGGGCCCACGGTAAATAATGAAATACGACACAGGGACCACTGCAAATAATGATACTCTACTGTAAATAATGATATACTACCCAAGGGCCACTGTACATTATGATATACTATCCAGGGATCATTGTAAATAATGAAATTCCACCCTGGGACCGTTGTAAATCGTGACGCACTAATAATGAGGGACTATCCAGGGCCCACTGTAAATGATTATACACTACCTAGGGGACTCTGGAAATAATGATATACTACCCAGCAACCACTGTAAATAATGCGATATTATCCAGGGACCACTGTAAATAATGAAATACTACACAGGAACCACTGTAAATAATGAAATCCTGCCCAGGGACTATTATAAATAATGATATACTACCGAGGGACTATTGTAAATAATGAAATGCAACACAGGAACAAGGGTAAATAACGGAATACTACACAGGGACCACTGTAAGGAATGATATACTACACAGGGACCACTGTAAGTAATGATATACTGCACAGGGACCAGTGTAAGTAATGATATACTGCACAGGGACCACTTTACATGGTGATATACTGCCCAGGGACCACTGTAAATGATGTTACCTAGCCAAGGTCACTATAAATAATGATATACTTC
Organism: Scyliorhinus torazame; assembly: GCF_047496885.1. Taxonomy (NCBI): domain Eukaryota; kingdom Metazoa; phylum Chordata; class Chondrichthyes; order Carcharhiniformes; family Scyliorhinidae; genus Scyliorhinus; species Scyliorhinus torazame. The sequence continues at coordinate 138,750,524 of NC_092726.1, forward strand.
CCATGGACTACTGTAAATAATGATATACTACCCGAAGCCACTGTAATAATGATCTTCTACCCAGGGACCACTGTAAATTATGAAATTCTTCCCTGGGACTACTGTAATAAATAGGGAGAGTGTCTAGAAAACGCAAATCCATTCTACAACGAAGGTGTCACAGTGGAGGCCTGTCCCTGGTATACAGTGGTTCTTTTATAGTATTTCATTTTTTACAGTGGTCCCTTGGTATTATATCATTTTTTACAGTTGTCCCAGGGTAGCATATCTTGGCAATGTGGAGGAGCAGAGAGATCTTGGGGTCTATGTTCATACATCTTTGAAAGTTGCCACTCAAGTGGATAGAGCTGTGAAGAAGGCCTATGGTGTGCTAGCGTTCATTAACAGAGGGATTGAATTTAAGAGCTGTGAGGTGATGATGCAGCTGTACAAAACTTTGGTAAGGCCACATTTGGAGTACTGTGTACAGTTCAGGTCGCCTCATTTTAGGAAGGATGTGGAAGCTTTGGAAAAGATGCAAAGGAGATTTAACAGGATGTTGCCTGTGATGGAGAGTAGGTCTTTCGAGGAAAGGTTGAGGGTGCTAGGCCTTTTATCATTAGAACGGAGAAGGATGAGGGGCGACTTGATAGAGATTTATATGAAGATCAGGGGAATAGATAGAGTAGACAGTCAGAGACTTTTTCCCCAGGGTAACAAAGCATTACAAGGTGACATAAATTTAAAGTGAATGGTGGAAGATATAAGGGGGATGTCAGAAGTAGGTTATTTACCCAGAGAGTAGTGGGGGCATGGAGTGCTCTGCCTGTGGAAGTAGTTGAGTCGGAAACATTAGGGACCTTCAAGCAGCTATGGGATAGATACATGGATTACGGTAGAATGATATAGTGTAGATTACTTTGTTCTTAAGGTCAGCACGGTAGCATTGTGGATAGCACAATTGCTTCACAGCTCCAGGGTCCCAGGTTCGACTCCGGCTTGGGCCACTGTCTGTGCGGAGTCTGCACATCCTCCCCATGTGTGCGTGGGTTTCCTCTGGGTGCTCCGGTTTCCTCCCACAGTCCAGTGATGTGTAGGTTAGGTGGATTGGCCATGATAAATTGCCCTTAGTGTCTAAAATTACCCTTAGTGTTGGGTGGAGGTGTTGACCTTGGGTAGGGTGCTCTTTCCAAGAGCTGATGCAGACTCAATGGGCCGAATGGCCTCCTTCTGCTCTGTGAATTCAATGATAATCTATGATTAATCTGGGACAAACGTTTGGCACAACATTGTGGGCCGAACGGCCTCTTCTCTGCTGTATTTTTCTATGGTGTATATAGTGGTCCCTGGGTAGTATATCATTTTCTACAGTGGTTCCAGTAGTATTCTGTTGTATCACTGGGCAGCGAGCGCAGAGAGGGTGAAGGGATGTTTAAGGGAGCTGGAGGTGGACTGGGTCTGAATGGAGGAGGCCACCTGCACGGGTAACTCACTCTGAGCGCTGGATGCAAGTCCACTCCCGGCCAGCCACTCACTCCAGGCCACGCCACTCCCGACCAACCCGCACACACTGCAGGCCACTCCCGGCCAGCCCACACACACACTCCAGGCCAGGCCACTCCCGGCCAGCCCACACACACACTCGCCACTCCCGGCCAGCCCACACACAATCTCCAGGCCACTCCCGGCCAGCCCAAACACATACTCCAGGCCACTCCCCGCCAGCCCACACACACACTCCAGGCCACTCCCGGCCAGCCCACACACACACTCCAGGCCAATCCCGGGCAGCCCACACATACACTCCAGGCCACTCCCGGCCAGCCCACACACACACTCCAGGCCACTCCCGGCAATCCCGCACACACACTCCAGGCCACTCCCGGCCAACCCACACACACACTCCAGGCCTCTCCCGGCCAGCCCCCACACACACTCCAGGCCACTCCCGGCCAGCCCACACACACACTGCAGGCCACTCCCCGCCAGCCCGCACACACACTCCAGGCCACTCACGGCCAGCCCCCACACACACTCCAGGCCACGCCCCGCCAGCCCGCCCACACACTCCAGGCCACTCCCGGCCAGCCCACACACACACTCCCGGCCACTCCCGGCCAGCCCACACACAATCTCCAGGCCACTCCCGGCCAGCCCAAACACACACTCCAGGCCACTCCCCGCCAGCCCACACACCCACGCCAGGCCACTCCCGGCCAGCCCACACACACACTCCAAGCCACTCCCGGCCAGCCCACACACACACTCCAGGCCAATCCCGGACAGCCCACACACACACACCAGGCCAGTCCCGGCCAGCCCACACACACACTCCAGGCCACTCCCGGCCAGCCCACACACACATCCAGGCCACTCCCGGCCAGCCCACACACACACGCTCCAGGCCACTCCCGGCCAGCCCACACACACATTCCAGGCCACTCCCGGCCAGCCTACACACACATTCCAGGCCACTCCCGGCCAGCCCACACACACACTCCAGGCCAGTCCACTCCCGGCCAGCCCACACACAGACTCCAGGCCACTCCCGGCCAGCTCCCACACACACTCCAGTCCACGCCCGGCAAGCCCCCACACACACTCCAGGTCACTCCCCGCCAGCCCGCACACACACTCCAGACCACTCCCGGCCAGCCCACACACACACTCCCGGCCACTCCCGGCCAGCCCACACACACACTCCAGGCCAAACCCGGACAGCCCACACACACACACCAGGCCAGTCCCGGCCAGCCCACACACACACTCCAGGCCACTCCCGGCCAGCCCACACACACACTCCAGGCCACTCCTGGCCAGCCCACACACAATCTCCAGGCCACTCCCGGCCAGCCCAAACACATACTCCAGGCCACTCCCCGCCAGCCCACACACACACTCCAGGCCACTCCCGGCCAGCCCACACACACACTCCAAGCCACTCCCGGCCAGCCCACACACACACTCCAAGCCAATCCCGGACAGCCCACACACACACACCAGGCCAGTCCCGGCCAGCCCACACACACACACCAGGCCAGTCCCGGCCAGCCCACACACACACTCCAGGCCACTCCCGGCCAGCCCACACACACACTCCAGGCCACTCCCGGCCAGCCCACACACACACTCCAGGCCACTCCCGGCCAGCCCACACACACACTCAGGAGCGCAGTGGTAGGAGCCACCTTATGACGTGAAACAATTCCTGTGCGGGGCGCCAGAATGTGGCGACTTGGGGCTTTTCACAGTAACTTCATTGAAGCCGACTTGTGACAATAAGTGATTATTATTATTGAACTGGGCGAGAGGCCCGCGGGCCCTTCTCTCTGCACAGTACAGGTTCGGGCCGGCAGGGATGGACGGTACATTTTGAATGTGTGGGGGGGGGGGGGGTGACAGAGGAATGCTGACGGTTGAGTACATGTCCGCACACGACAGGCTGTCGATTCTGGGAATCTCACAGAGAAGCTCCAACTCTCGAGGAAACAACCTCAGATTGCTGCAGCTGTGTAACCTCCACCACAAGGAGAAGGAAACCCTTCCCCCAGAAACACACACATTCCTGGACACGGTGGGACGACTGGATTGGTTATGGGACGGCAGATGCGGCCACATATACAGGAGACAGGTAGAAAACGTCAGGACTCCACTGGAGGGGACAGGACAAAATTGGGGGGGGGGAACTGGACAGAGAGAGGGAGAGGACTCTGGATCGAGGCGCAGCACAGAGTCAACTCCACCTCCTCCTCCGCCGGGCTCAGCCTGATGCAGCTCAAGGTGGTGCACAGAGCGACCTCACAAAGCCGCGTCTGAGCGGGTTCTTCCCGGAGCTGGTGGACAATGCGAGAGGTTCCCGGGGGAGGAGGGCGGCCAACCACACCCGCATGTTCTGGTCCTGCCCCAGACTCAGGGAATTCTGCACGGCCACCTTCGAGGCTGTGTCCAAGGTGGTGGGAGTCGGGATGGAGTTATATCCGACACTGGTGGACTTGGGGGGTGTCAGAGCATCCGGAGCTCTGGTAAGGGAAAGAGGGAGGCGCCCTGGCCTTCGGGGTGTCAAAACAGCCGGAGCTCTGGTCAGGGAAAGAGGGAGGCGCCCTGGCCTTCGGGGTGTCAGAGCAGAGAGAGCTCTGGTCAGGGAGAGAGGGAGACGCCCTGGTCTTCGGGTTGTCAGAGCAGCCGGAGCTCTGGTCAGGGAGAGAGGGGAGTGCCCTTGCCTTCGGTGTGTCAGAGCAGAGAGAGCTCTGGTCAGGGAGAGAGGGAGACGCCCTGGCCTTCGGGGTGTCAGAGCAGCCGGTGCTCTGGTCAGGGAGAGAGGGAGACGCCCTGGCCTTCGGTGTGTCAGAGCAGAGAGAGCACTGGTCAGGGAGATAGGGAGACGCCCTGGCCTTCGGGGTGTCAGAGCAGAGAGAGCTCTGGTCAGGGAGAGAGGCAGACGCCGTGGTCTTCGGGTTGTCAGAGCAGCCGGAGCTCTGGTCAGGGAGAGAGAGGGAGACGCCCTGGCCTTCGGGGTGTCATAGCAGAGAGAGCTCTGGTCAGGGAGAGAGGGGGACGCCCTGGCCTTCGGGGTGTCAGAGCAGCCGGAGCTCAGGTCAGGGAGAGAGGGCGACGCCCTGGCCTTCGGGGTGTCAGAGCAGCCGGAGCTCTGGTCAGGGAGAGAGGGGGGCGCCCTGGCTTTCGGGGTGTCAGAGCAGCCGGAGCTCTGGTCAGGGAGAGAGAGGGACGCGCTGGCATTCGGGGTGTCAGAGCAGCCGGAGCTCTGGTCAGGGAGAGAGGAGGACTCCCTGGCCTTCGGGGTGTCATAGCAGCCGGAGCTCTGGTCAGGGAGAGAGGGAGACGCCCTGGCATTCGGGGTGTCAGAGCAGAGAGAGCTCTGGTCAGGGAGAGAGGGAGACGCCCTGGCTTTCGGGGTGTCAGAGCAGCCGGAGCTCTGGTCAGGGAGAGAGGGAGACGCCCTGGCCTTCGCCTCACTGTTCGTCAGGCGGAGACTCCTGCCGGAGGAGTGGGGGGGGGGGGGGGAGACGGCAGCGCCCCCCCCCCCCCCGGAGGCTCAGAATGACTCTCAGATCTCGCCGAATTCCTGAGGCTGGAGAAAATAACATTAGAAATAAGAGGGTCTGAGCCGGGAGTCCGCAGCACAGGCGGCAAATTCACAAGCCTATCTCCAGCCCTGTTTGCAGCCAGCAGCCAACCGGGGTCGGGGCTGGGTGAAGGCCATTTATTGGAGGGAGGGCAGGCCTCCCCTACACGGGGAGAAACCGGGGTAACAAGCAGACCCACCCTCCCTGGGCCCTACACGGGGAGAAACCGGGGGAACAAGCAGACCCACCCTCCCTGGACCCTACACGGGGAGAAACCCGGGTAACAAGCAGACCCACCCTCCCTGGAAGACCTGTGAACCAAGAGAGGAATGGAACCTCATCACCCCCTCCCCCACTATCAGAAAGAAATGGACAAAGGCAGCAGGGTGGCGCAGTGGTTAGCACTGCTGCCTCAGGGCGCCGAGGTTCCAGGTTCAATCCCGGCTCTGGGTCACTGCCCGTGTGAAGTTTGCACACCCTGACCGTGTTAGCGTGGGTTTCGCTCCCACAACCCGAGGATGTGCAGGTTAGGTGGGTTGGAGAAATTAATTCGGTTCTCTCCATTTATTTTATTTTTAAAGAAAGAAGTCTGCAGACAAACAAGGGGAGGAACGCTGAGCGCCAAGACACAGGAGGGGGAAACTGGGGACAACCACTATCGCCAAGCGGCAGGGGCCCCAGTGGAACCCAATAAACCAGGGCCAACAAATACACAGCAATGCGAAACTGTCAGTAATATCCGGCATCAGAGACCAGTCACGGCCATGGTGACAGCGGGGGCTCAGGGCAGGAGGTTGTGAGATATGTAGCTTTCTTTTTGATCGTTGTTTAATATTCAATGTGAGAAACTCTTTTTCTTTTCTATTCTGTAACTGTTCCTTGAAACAGCAAAATAAACATTTTGTCTTTCAATTGCACCGACCTGAATCTCTTGTGTAAAGGCTCCATCTGATGTTGGAAGGTGAGAATTGTACTGACCTGTGTGAATCCATTCCCCAGAGCCATTCAGAGAAAACCAGCGCCTAAAAATGCCATAACCGGAACAGCGCAGATTCATCTCGAACCCTCCCCTTTAATTCCAATTATTCTGATTCCTCCCCAACCTCTTCACCGTGTGGCTGTCTGATGCGTGTCTGCGTGGAGGGTGGGACGGGGTTTTCCCCAAATAGGGAGATTATTTCCTTCAGACGCTGATAAATAGTGTATTAATATTTTAACTATCAATCTTGTGTCAGTAGCTCAGTGGAGCAGTCAATGGTTCAAACCCTTTGGAAAACACACTAATGATTGGTTGATTCACTCCTGTTGGGACTCCGGGGTCTGTGGGACCGGAACTGGCCGCATGCTCGCCCAGGAGGTCGCAACAATATTCGCTCCAGTTCAGAATAATGAGAGGGGCTGGACCATAGAAACCTATGAAAAAGGTGAATGTAGGAATGATGTTCCGGATGGCACAGGGGACCGGAACTAGGGGCACAGTCTGAGGATACGGACAGGCATTTAAATCTGATAGAAGGAGCCATTTCCTCACACAGAGAGCTGCGAGCCTGTGGAATTCTCCACCACAGAAAGTAGTTGAAGCTGAAACATTGCATATTTTCAAGGAACAGTTGTTTATGGGACTTGGGGCTAACGGGATCCAAGGATAGGGAGGGAAGCAGGAACATGTTAGTGAGTCGGATGATCAGCAATGTACACAATGCATGTGGAGCAGACTGAAAGGGCCGAATGGCCTGCTCCTGCTCCCATGCTCCATGTTTCTATATAACAATCCCCTGTCAATAATGTCCCAACACCCACTGGACTTAGCGGTGGGAATGATTGTCTTTCCCAAGACCCTTGCAGAGTGCGAGCTCCCTCGTTAATGTGACAGGGGGAACTCAATCTCTGTTGTCTGCAAGGTCAGCAGTTCCGCAGCGGCCTGTTGGTTTGCGCCATTGTCACGTGTACCGAGAAGCAGTGAAAAGGATTGTTCGACGTGTAACTCAGGCAGATCATTCCGCACATAAAAGTAAAATACACAATAGGGCAAACACAAGGTACACAATGCAAATACAGAGACACAGGCCTCGGCTGAAGCATACAGAGTGCAGTACAGCTCAGGAGAGAATATGTCTGAAGAAATAAGGCCAGTCTATAACCCCATCAGTCCATAAGAGGGCCGTTTAGGAGACAGGTAACAACGGGGAAGAAGCTGGTGTTGGACCTGTTCGTGCGTGTTCTCAGACTTTTGTATCTCCTGCCCAATGGAAGAATCTGTAAGAATGAGTAAGCAGGGTGGGAGGGATCTTTGATTATGCTGCCCGCTTTCCCCAGCCAACGGGACATGCAGATGGAGTCAATGGATGGCAGGCAGGTTCGTGTGATGGACTGGGCGGTGTTCAGGACTCTCCCAAGTGTTTTTGCGGTCCTGGGCCGAGCAGTTGCCATACCAGGTTGTGATGCAGCCCGATAGGATGCGTTCTATGGTGCATCTTTAAAAGTTGGTCAGGGTTAATGTGGACATTCCGAATTTCCTTAGATTCCTGAGTAAGTATAGGCGCTGTTGTTCTTTCTTGGACATTGCGTCGACGTGGGTGAACCAGGACAGATTGTTGCTGATTTCACAGCTAGGAATTTGAAACTGTCAACCATCTCCACCTCGGCCCCGTTGATGCTGACAGGGGTGTGTACAGTACTTTGCTTCCTGAAGTCAATGATCAGCTCTTTAGTTTTGCTGGTGTTGAGGGATAGGTTGTTGTCGCTACACCACTCCACTAGATTCTCTATAGCTCTCCTGTTTTCTGACTCATCGTTGTTCGAGATCCGGCCCACTATGGTCGTGTCGTCAGCAAACTCTCAGATGTAGTTGGAGCCAAATTTTGCCTCGCAGTCGTGTATGAGCAGGGAGTATAGTAGTGGGCTAAGTACACAGCCTTGTGGGCCCCGGTATTGAGAAACATTGTGGAGGAGGTGTTGTTCTTTATTCTTCCTGAGTGCGGTCTGTGGGTCAGAAAGTCGAGGATCCAGTTGCAGAGAGAGGAGCCAAGTCCTAGGTTTTGGAGCTTTGATAGGAGCTTGGCTGTGATTATGGTGTTGAATGCGGAGCTGTAGTCAATGAACAGGAGTCTGATGTAGGAGTCCCTGTTGTCAAGATGCTCCAGGGATGAGTGTCGGGCCATGGAGATGGTGTCTGCTGTGGACCGGCTGCTGTGATGGGCGAAATGCAGTGGATGTAGGCATTTTGGGAGTATGGTGTTCATGTGTTTCATGACAAACCTCTCGAAGCGCTTTATTACTTTCGAAGTCAGGGCCAGTGGACAATTGTCCTTGAGGCACGTTACCTGGCTCTTCTTTGGCACCGGAATGATGGTGGTCTTCTTGAAGCAGGTGGGGATATCAGAGCAGAGTATGCAGAGGTTGAAGATGTCCTTGAACTAATCTGCCAGCTGCTCCGCGCAGGATCTGAGTGCACGACCACGGACCCCGTCCGGGCCCGTCGCCTTCCGAGGGTTCACTTCGAAGTTCACCGATCTGATTTAGGAAGGTGTGACGTTGTGTTTGGTGTGACCGGGGCTGCTGGGACAGTCGGCAGCGCTTTGATGGTGTCCTGCACGAACCGAGCATAGAATGCATTGAGCTCATCAGGGACAAGGCCGCTGCTGCTGGACATTCTGTTCAGCTTCGCTTTGTAGCCCGGTATGATGATTATCAAGTTTCATTGTGAAATTTACTGTTGTAACAGTACTGCGCTGTAATGTTCTATGTTCGATGAAACTGCTCCCAGCCTGTCTTCAGACAGTGTATTCCAGATTATAACCATCCCCTGTCAGTATTTATCCAGTTCCATTGTGAAATTTACTGTTGAAACTGCTCCCAGCCTGTCTTCAGACAGTGTATTCCCGATTATAACAATCCCCTAGCAGTATTTATCCAGTTCCATTGTGAAATTTACTGTTGAATGGGCTCCCATCGTTTCTTCAGACAGTGTATTCCAGATTATAGGCATCCCCTGTCAGTATGTCTCTAGTTCCATTGTGAAACTTTCAGTAGAAGCTGCTCCCATCGTGTCTTCAGACAGTGTATTCCAGATTCTAACAGCTCTGTATTAAATGTCCTATCAATATGCTCACACCATCTTTGATGAATTATTGTAAATCTTGTTACTGGTGCTGGGTCCAGTGGAACACTTTCTGCTCACTCTCTCTAAACTCCTTCCTCATTTGGAGTCCTCTGTGAAATTGCTCTTTACTTTAAACTGATCTACAGATTACAATTCCAGTTCACTAATCCCCATATTGAACTGAAATCCTCCATCCCCGACAACACTCCATTAAGTATCCAGCACGGTAGCATGGTGGTTAGCACTGTTGCTTCACAGCCCCAGGATTCCAGGGTTCGAGGTTCGATTCCCGGCTCGGGTCACTGACTGTACGGAGTCTGCACGTTCTCCCCGTGTGTGCGTGGGTTTCCTCCTGGTACTCCGGTGTCCTCCCACAGCCCAAAGATGTGCAGGTTAGGTGGATTGGACATGCTAAATTGCCCTCAGGTTGGATGGGGTTACTACATAATGGAGATAGGGTGGAGGTGTTGACCTTGGGTGGGGTGCTCGTTCCAAGAGTCTGTGTAGACCCGATGGGACGGATGGCCTGTAAATTCTATGAAATCCTTTGTTTTCTCGCCAAGATCCTCACCTCCTTTTGTATATTTAGCGGCAGAACAAGAAGCAATTCCTCAGCTATGGCCCTATCTATAAACCTAGTTCTAACTCTATAGGCTATTGGCAAAGTATTAGAAAGTGGGGTTCAAATACTCAGGTGGATGTTTTTGACCAGCCCAGTCCAGATTGGCCGAATGGACTTTCTGTGCTCTGGACGTCGATGACTCTATGATCCTAACCCTTCTTTTAGGAGTCTCCGCCTCTATTGATCAAGTTAAATATCTTCTGAGGTTTTTCCAATCTTATCACCATGATCTTCCAGTGCAAAGTGTGGACATGTCCCCGCTCCCTTCCTGTACACTTTTTAAATTGTCCCGTTTAGTTTATATTTCCTGTCCTCAGCCCTCCTCCCTCATGCATCACATACACGACAGTGATTTAAATTTACTTTCCCCGTGACTCTCCCTTTCACAGATCAGGGAACATCCTGCTGAAGATTGCTGCTTACCCTGCTCACTGTGTCATTGCTGAGTGTCTGTCATTTGTGAATGTTGAAATTCTTTCCATTGAAGCCTATATCAGTGAATTGTATCTTGAAGAGCAATTTTCCTCATGTGGACCCCGAGTGAACATCAATGTCTCCCCCCTCCTGCCTGAATAACTATCATTCACCGCTTCTCTGTGCTTCCTGTTTCTTAGCCAATATCACATTCTCACTGTCATAGACCCTTTAATCCACGGCTTTGGGACTCGACAACAACTCTAATCAATGACATTTGATCACAATTTCTTCCAGTACATAAATTCATATCAGTTCCCCCATTAATCCCCCAGTTATTTTGAAATATAACTGCAATAACAACATGCGATGTGATTTCCCACGAATGTCGCCGTGTTTCTGGTCAGATAACACCATTTCCTCGCGAAGGAGCAATATTCCTGTTGTCCATTCTGACCTCTAGAAATGTCCTGGTGACTAACATTATAGTGACTGCTCTGTCACTCCAGGGTTTATCCCTCTCTCTCCTTTTATAAACAGAATGGACATTGAAAATGCCCCAGTCCCCTGGAACCACTCAGATATCAATGAGGATTGAATATCAGGGTCAGTGTTTGCACTATTTCCACACTCCATCCCTCAGTCACTGTCACACAGCCAATCCAGACCCGGCTAATCTTCTATTTCATTGTGATAGAAAGCGTATTGGATTGAAAGGGGTTAACTAAGCCTGTTTGTTTAGTAACTGTGATTAATGTCTGTCTCTATGGATCCTAACCGTATCACTGGAGGGTTTGTCTCTGCTATTAATAAGCGATTCCTTTCATTGTGTTATCCCAAACTGTCAGCGGGACCGTCAACTCCAACAGTGCCAGAGATCAGCGGCTCCAGAGAGACCGAGAGGAGGGAGCAGAATCTGGGAACTACCCACAGGAACGTTAAATCAATGGATCAGAATCTGGGAACAACCCACAGGAACGTTACAGCAATGGAGCAGGATCTGGGAACTATCCACAGGAACGTTACAGCAATGGACAGGAGTTTATCCTGGGGTATTTACTATATGTCTCACCAGTCTTTACCATACCGGATCCGCGGCGCACTGATGATAACGCAAGTGGGTTACTATCCCCTCCTGGCTGTTGTAGGCGTCCCTGGTAAGTCTCCCTGTCCAGTTATTTATTGTATAAACCACTTTAAGTGTAATATTGCTCTCGTCATTTACATCTTGGAAAGACTGACTCCACGTTCTTCAGTTCAGAAGTTTGTAAGTTCATAAGGTACAGGAGCAGAATGAGGCCATGTGGTCCATCGCGTCTGCTCCGTCATTCGGTCTTAGCTGATCTCATCCTCGGTTTAACGCCGCCGTCCTGCCCATTATCCAATATTCTCAACCTATTGCCAATTCAAAATCTACCTAACTGCTCCTTAAATTTACTCACTGTCCCAGCATGCACCGCACTCTGGGGTAGCGAATTCCACAGATTCACATCCCATTGGGAGAAGTAGATTCTCCTCAGCTCTGATTCACATTTGCTTCCTGTTATACTGAGATTATGACCTCTCGTTCTAGAATGCCCCACAAGAGAAAGCATTCGCTCCATTTCCACTTTACCCACACCTTTAAACATTTTATGAACCACAATTTGATCTCTAATCCTTCTTTACAACTCTCTTGATAAGACAAAGCCCTCATCTCTGCGATCAATCTACTCAACCTCCTGTGAACTGCCTCTAAAGCCACTCCATCTTTCCTCAAATCAGGGGCCAGAACTGTGCAATGCTCTAGGTGCGGTCTGACCAACATCTGGAATAGTTGTAGTAACACTTCCTTACCTTGAAGCTCTGTGCCTTTAGCTATAAATATCAACATCGATTCCAGTCACTGAGGTCATTCCCTATCCAGTGGCTCCACTCGCTCTCTGGTTAATATCGGAGGCTGTTCACAATCCCTGCTCTCTCTTTGACAGTAAAATTATTATTGCCAGACGCTCTCTCCATTCCCAATCCCGTTCACTTGCCATCGCCAACTCTGCTTCATCTCAGCTGCAGAATAAATCATCATCTGTCCCTTTGTTAAATCCACACTCGACTAATCCAATGGTATTCTGTCACACAATTTCTGATACAAATCTTAATGAAGTGCAGCTGATCTCCACCTCTGCTGCCATATTCTAACCCTCGCCCAATCCCAGTCCCCTATCATCCCTGTGCTCACTGCTGTAGATTGGTTGCCAGTCTGGGTCCTAACCCACAACCAATCCCAGTCACCTGTTATCCCCGTGCTCACTGATGTAGATTGGTTCCCAGTCTGGCAGCATCTCACTATCTGAATTCTCATTCAGTGATTGGAATTCTCCACAGTCTCACTCAATCATATTAGACCAAGCCAATGTCCATTTTCAATGAACGTGGAAATGAGTTATATCTATTACTTTTACAATTCTGTTGTTGGAATGTGAGTGGAGATGCTCAGGATGGGTTTCTGCAGGTTGTGTTATTGGGAGGTGAGTGAAGATGCTGAGGATGGGTTTCTGCAGGTTGTGTTATTGGGAGGTGAGTGGAGATGCGGAGGATGGGTTTCTGCAGGTTGTGTTATTGGAAGGTGAGTGAAGATGCTGAGGATGGGTTTCTGCAGGTTCTGTTATTGGGAGGTGAGTGAAGATGCTGAGGATGGGTTTCTGCAGGTTGTGTTATTGGGAGGTGAGTGGAGATGCTGAGAATGGGTTTCTGCAGGTTGTGTTATTGGGAGGTGAGTGGAGATGCTGAGGATGGGTTTCTGCGGGTTGTGTTATTGGGAGGTGAGTGGAGATGCTGAGGATGGGTTTCTGCAGGTTGTGTTATTTTGAGGTGAGTGGAGATGGTGAGGATGGGTTTCAGCAGGTTGTGTTATTGGGAGGTGAGTGGAGATGCTGAGGATGGGTTTCTGCAGGTTGTGTTATTGGGAGGTGAGTGGAGATGCTGAGAATGGGTTTCTGCAGGTTGTGTTATTGGGAGGTGAGTGGAGATGCTGAGGATAGGTTTCTGCAGGTTGTGTTATGGGAAGGAGAGTGGAGATGCTGAGGATGGGTTTCTGCAGGTTGTGTTATTGGGAGGTGAGTGAAGATGCTGAGGATGGGTTTCTGCAGGTTGTGTTATTGGGAGGTGAGTGGAGATGCTGAGGATTGGTTTCTGCAGGTTGTGTTATTGGGAGGTGAGTGGAGATGCTGAGGATGGGTTTCTGCAGGTTGTGTTATTGGGAGGTGAGTGAAGATGCGGAAGATGGGTTTCTGCAGGTTGTGTTATTGGGAGGTGAGTGGAGATGCTGAGGATGGTTTTCTGCAGGTTGTGTTGTGAGCTGTTGCAGACATTAAGGGAGAACAGATAATTTGGTCACCCAGCTCTGAACGAGGTCTGGGGACTGTAGTTACCGTGAATCTGGGTCTGGAACATGACCAACAAATGGAACAAAGACTGCAGCGAGGGAAGAGCCGAACAGATAGAGGGGAATGGTCTTTGTACCAGCATCTTGGGGAATTACAAGAACACTTTACCAAGCTACTCCAAACCCAGGAGCAAAGTGTGAGGCAATCTGATATAACAAGGAGCTGGTTACACAACGGTGTCGCCTCCTTCAGCACGGCCTGGATCCTGACACCAGGCTGTGGATGGTCCTGTCAAATCTGATATAACAAGGTGCTGGTTACAGAACGGTGTCGCCTCCTTCAGCTCGGCCTGGGGCCTGACACCAGGCTGTGGATGGCCCTGTCAAATCTTAAATAACAAGGAGCTGGTTACAGAACGGTGTCACTTCCTTCAGCACGGCCTGGAGCCTGACACCAGGCTGTGGATGGTCCTGTCAAATCAGATATAACAAGGATCTGGTTACAGAACGGTGTCACCTCCTTCAGCACGGCCTGGAGCCTGACGCCAGGCTGTGGATTGTCCTGTCAAATCTGATATAACAAGGAGCTGGTTACAGAACGGTGTCGCCTCCTTCAGCACGGCTAGGAGCCTGACACCAGGCTGTGGATGGTCCTGTCAAATCTGATATAACAAGGTGCTGGTTACAGAACGGTGTCGGCTCCTTCAGCACGGCCTGGAGCCTCACACCAGGATGTGGATGGTCCTGTCAAATCTGATATGACAAGGTGCTGGTTAAAAAACGGTGTCGCCTCCTTCAGCACGGCCTGGAGCCTGACACCAGGATGTGTATGGTCCTGTCAAATCTGATAGAACAAGGTGCTGGTTACAGAACGGTGTCGCCTCCTTCAGCACGGCCTGGAGCCTGACACCAGGATGTGGATGGTCCTGTCAAATCTGATATAACAAGGTGCTGGTTACAGAACGGTGTCGCCTCCTTCAGCACGGCCTGGAGCCTGACACCAGGCTGTGGATAGTCCTGTCAAATCTGATATAACAAGGAGCTGGTTACAGAACGGTGTCGCCTCCTTCAGCAAGGCCTGGAGCCTGACACCAGGCTGTGGATGGTCCTGTCAAATCTGACATAACAAGGTGCTGGTTACAGAACGGTGTCGCCTCCTTCAGCACGGCCTGGAGCCTGACACCAGGATGTTGATGGTCCTGTCAAATCTGATATAAGAAGGAGCTGGTTACAGAACGGTGTCGCCTCCTTCAGCACGGCCTGGAGCCTGACACCAGGGGGTGGATGGTCCTGTCAAATCTGATATAACAAGGAGCTGGTTCCAGAACTGTGGTCGTTTGTGGCAACACTGCAGGGGCTTCTTGTATAACAAGAATGGGGTTAATTGAGAAGAAGTAAATGGTTAACTATATACAGTTACAAAGGTCTCTGAAACAGCACTTTAACTGGGGGCTCCCGGACCACACAGCCTGTCCCCTGCTCCCAGGGATTATTGAGAAGATAATGGTTAACTATGACCAGCACATAAATCTCTGAAACAGCTTTTTAATGGAGGCTCCCGAGGCCACACTGCCTGTCCCCTGCTCCCATGGATTATTGAGAACATAAGAACATAAGAACTAGGAGCAGGAGTAGGCCATCTGGCCCCTCGAGCCTGCTCCGCCATTCAATGAGATCATGGCTGATCTTTTGTGGAAACGGCTCCACGGTCCCACCCGAACACCATCACCCTTAATCCCTTTATTCTTCAAAAAACTATCTATCTTGATCTTAAAAACATTTAATGAAGGAGCCTCATCTGCTTCACTGTACAAGGAATTCCATAGATTCACAACCCTTTGGGTGAAGAAGTTCCTCCTCAACTCAGTCCTAAATCATCTTCCACTTATTTTGAGGCTATGCCCCCTAGTTCTGCTGTCACCCGCCAGTGGAAACAATCTGCCCGCATCTATCCTATCTATTCCCTTCATAATCTTATATGTTTCTATAAGATCCCCCCTCATCCTTCTAAATTCCAACGAGTACAGTCCCAGTCTACTCAACCTCTCCTCGTAATCCAACCCCTTCAGCTCTGGGATTAACCTAGTGAATCTCCTCTGCACACCTTCCAGTGCCACTACGTTCTTTCTCAACTAAGGAGACCAAAGCTGAACACAATACTCCAGGCGTTGCCTCACTAACACCTTATACAATTGCAGCAAA
Source organism: Scyliorhinus torazame (assembly GCF_047496885.1). Classification (NCBI taxonomy): domain Eukaryota; kingdom Metazoa; phylum Chordata; class Chondrichthyes; order Carcharhiniformes; family Scyliorhinidae; genus Scyliorhinus; species Scyliorhinus torazame. The sequence goes on from NC_092726.1 coordinate 138,766,291, forward strand.
ACCGCCCTAGTCTTAAACTCCATCCCTCGAGCAATGAAGGACAAAATTCCATTTGCCTTCTTAATCACCTGTTGCACCTGTAAACCAACTTTTTGCGACTCATAGATTATCATAGAATTTACAGTGCAGAAGGAGGCCATTCGGCCCATCGAATGGATGGTCCTGTCAAATCTGATATAACAAGGTGCTGGTTCTTGGAAAGAGCAACCCTACCCAAAATCAACACCGCCACCCTATCCCCATAACCCAGTCACCCCACCCAACACTAAGGGCAATTTTGGACACTAAGGGCAATTTATCATGGCCAATCCACCTAACCTGCACATATTTGGACTGTGGGAGGAAACCGGAGCACCCGGAGGAAACCCACGCACACACGGGGAGGATGTGCAGACTCCGCACAGACAGTGACCCAAGCAGGAATCGAACCTGGGACCCTAGTGCTGTGAAGCAATTGTGCTATACACAATGCTACCGTGCTGCCCTACACATTGCGTATGCGAGGGGTGTGTGGTGTACTAGGTGACTGACTGTGCTGAGGTACATTGCGTATGTGAGGGGTTTGTGGTTTTCTGGGTGACTGACTGGGCTATGGTAGACGGTGTATGTGAGGGGTGCGTGGTTTACTGGGTGACTGACTGGGCTTTGGTACATTGTCTATGTGAGGGATGTGTGGATTGCTGGGTGACTGACTGGGCTATCGTCCATTGCGTATGTGAGGGGTGTGTGGTGTACTGGGTGACTGACTGGGGTATGGCACATTGCGTCTGTGAAGAGTGTGTAGTTTAATGCCTGACAGATTGGGATATGGTACATTGCGCATGTGACGGGTTGTGTGGGATTGTGTGGCTAACTGAGCGATGGTACATTGCATATGTGAGGGGTGTGTGATTTACTGGGTGACTGACCTGGCTATGGTACATAGCATGTGTGGATGGTGTGTGGTGTATTGTGTGGCTAATTGAGCGATGGTACATTGCGTTTGTGAGGGGTGTGTGATTTACTGGGTGGCTGACTGTGCTGCAGTACATTGCGTATGTGAGGGGTGCGTGGTTTACAGGGTGACTGACTCCGCACAGACAGTGACCCAAGCCGGAATCGAACCTGGGACCCTGGAGCTGTGAGGCAATTGTGCTATCCACAAAGCTACCGTGCTGCCCCTATGCATTAGCACACCCAGGTCTCTCTGCACAGCAGCATGTTTTAATATTTCATCATTTAAATAATAATCCCTTTTGCTGTTATTCCTACCAAAATGGATAACCTCACATTTGACAACATTGGATTCCATCTTCCAGACTGCAGCCCATTCACTGAACCTATCCAAATCCCTCTGCAGATTTGCAGTATCCTCTGCACGTTTTGTTTTGCCACTCATCTCAGTGTCGTCTGCACACTTGGACACATTGCCCTTGGTCCCCAACTCCAAATCATCTGTGTAAATTGTGAACAACTGTGGGCCCAACACTGATCCCTGAGGGAGACCACTAGCTACTGATTGCCAACCAGAGAAACACCCATTAATCCCCACTCTTTGCTTTCAATTAATGAACCAATCCTCTATTCATGCTCCTACTTTCCCCTTAATGCCATGGATCTTTATCTTATGCAGCAACGTTTTGTGTGGCACCTTGAGAAAGGCTTTCTGGAAATCGAGATATACCACATCCATTGGCTCCCCTTTATCTACTGCACTGGTAATGTCCTTAAAAAATTCCACTAAATTAGTTAGGCACGACCTGCCCTTTATGAACCCATGCCGCGTCTGCGCAGTGGGACAATTTCCATCCAGATGCCTCGCTATTTCTTCCTTGATGATAGATTCCAGCATCTTCCCGACTACCGAAGTTAAGCTCACTTGCCTATAATTACCCGCTTTCTGCCTACCTCCTTTTCTAAACGGTGGTGTCACGTTTTCTAATTTCCAATTCGCCGGGACCACCCCAGAGTCTAGTGAATTTTGGTAAATTATCACTAGTGCATTGTCAATTTCCCTAGCCATCTCTTTTAGCACTCTGGGATGCATTCTAACAGGGCCAGGAGACTTGTCTACCGTTAGCCCATTAGCTTGCCCATCACGACCTCCTTAGTGATGGTAATCCTCTCAATGTCCTCACCTGTCATAGCCTCATTTCCATCAGTCACTGGCATGTTATTGGTGTCTTCCACTGTGAAGACCGACCCAAAGAACCTGTTCAGTTCCTCAGCCATTTCCTCCTCTCCCATTATTAAATCTCCCTTCTCATCCTCTAAAGGACCAATATTTACCTTAGTCACTCTTTTTTGTTTTATTTATTTGTAGAATCTTTTACTATCTGTTTTCATATTCTGAGCAAGTTTACTCTCATAATCTATCTTTCTCAGCAGTGTGAAAAATCGCTTGGAATTTTATCCACTGTTCCTCAACTGTTTCACTAGAACGTATTTGCTCCCAGTCTACCTTAGCTAGTTCTTCTGTCATCCCATTGTAATCTCCTGTGTTTACGCACAAAACACTAGTGTTTGATTTTACCTTCTCATCGTCCATCTGTATTTTAAATTCCACCATATTGTCATCGCTTCTTCCGAGAGGATCCCTAACTATGAGATCATCAATCAATCCTGTCTGATTACACAGGACCAGATCTAGGACCGCTTGTTCCCTCGTAGGTTCCATTACATACTGATTTGGAAACAATCGCGGATATCTTCGATAAACTCCTCCTCAAGGCTGCCTTGACCGACCTGATTAAACCAATCGTCATGTAGATTAAAATCCCCCATGATAACTGCTGTACCATTTCTACATGCATCCGTTATTTCTTTGTTTATTGCCTGCCCCGCCAAAATGTTACTACTTGGTGGCCTACAGACTACCCCTATATGTGACTTTTTCGCCTTACTATTCCTGATTTCCACCCAAATGGATTCAACCTTATCTTGCATTGCACCGATGTCAGCCCTTACTGTTGCCCGGATGTCATCCTTAAAGAACAGAGCTACACCGCCCCCCATACCATCCACTCTGTCCTTACGAATAGTTTGATTCCCTTGGATATTTAACTCCCAGTCGTGACCATCCTTTAACCATGTTTCAGTAATGGCCACTAAATCATAGTTATTCACGATGATTTGCGCCATCAACACATTTACCTTATTCCGAATACTACGAGCATTCAGGTAAAGTACACTTATGTTGGCTTGTTTACCTCTCTTCTGAATCTTCACACCTCGATCATTAACCTCTCCTAAGTTATATTTCCTCTTAACATTTCTCCTAATTTTCCTTGTCGTTGAACCCATATCGTCACGTAACAACCTGCCGCGTCGCTTACCATTAATGTTTTTACTTACCGTTTTATTCCTTTTAGTATTACTGGTCCTATTCACTGAACTCCCCTCAGTCACTGTACCTTGTACTGTCGCCCTTTTTGATTTTTGACTATGGCTTCTCTGCCTCACATTTTCCCCCTTACTGCCTTTTGTTTCTGTCCCTGTCTTACTACTTTCCAACTTCCGGCATCGGTTCCCATCCCCCTGCCACATTAGTTTAAACTCTCCCCACCAGCTCTAGCAACCCCCCCCCCCCCACCCCCAACCCCCCACCCCAGCCCCCTAGGACATCGGTTCCAGTCCTGCCCAGGTGCAGACTTCCGGTTTGTACTGGTCCCACCTCCCCCAGAACCGGTTCCAATGCCCCAGGAATTTGAATCCCTCCATCTTGCACCAACTGTCGAACTACGCATTCATCCTATCTATCTTGACAGTCCTACTCTGACTCGCTCGTGGTAGCTATTCCTGAAATTACTAACTTTGAGGTCCTACGTTTTAGTTTAACTCCTAACTCCCTGAATTCAGCTTGTAGGACCTCGTCCCGCATTTTACCTCTATCTCTCTATCTTTTATGCCTATGTGCACCACGACAGGTGGCTGTTCACCCCCCCCACCCCCCCCACCCCCGTCAGAATGTCCTGCAGCCGCTCCGAGACATCTTTGAACCTTGCACCAGGGAGGCAACATACCATCCTGGAGTCTCGATTGCGTCCGCAGAACCGCCTGTATATTCTCCTTACGATTGAGTCCCCTATCACTATAGCCCTGCCATTCTTCTTCCTGCCCAGCTGCGCAGCAGAGCCAGCCACGGTGCCATGAACCTGGCTGCTGCTGCCTTCCCCTGGTGAGCCATCTCCCCCAACAGTATCCAATGCGGTATATCTGTTTTGCAGGGAGATGACCGCAGGGGACACCTGCACTGCCTTCCTACTCTTGATCTATCTCTTGGTCAACCATTCTCTGTCTCCCTCAGTACCTTTCACCTGCGGTGTGTTCAACTCGCTAAACGTGCTATCCACGACGTCCTCAGCATCGCGGGTGCTCCAACGTGAGTCCATCCGCAGCTCCAGAGCCGTCAAGCGGTCTAACAGGAGCTGCAACTGGACACACGTCTTGCACGTGAAGGAGCCAGGGACAGTGGACGTGTCCCTGAGCTCCCACAGCGCACACGAGGAGCATGCCACGGGTCTGAGATCTCGTGCCATGTCTTAAACCTTAGGTAAATGTATACAACTACAATTCCAAAAAACCAAAGAACAAATAAATTAATTGGACAATGAAAAAGAAAACTACGTACCAGTCACTTACCAGGGGAAAAATGCACCTCCTCCCCACCCAGCTTCGAATTCCCATCTAGATTCAAATTCCCAAACTCACTCTTTGGTGTCTCACTCTGGCTGTATCCTCTCTGGTTAAAAAAAGAGAAGTAAATGGTTAACTATATAAAAGCACAGAGGTCACTGAAACAGGTTTTTAATTGGGGTCTCCCGAGGCCACACTGCCTGTCCCCTGCTCCCAGGGATTATTGAGCAGTAAATGGTTAACTATATAAAGCACAGAGGTCTCTGAAACAGCTATTTAACTGGGGGCTCCCGGAGTCACACTGCCTGTCCCCTCCTCCCAGGGATTATTGAGCAGTAAATGGTTAACTATATACAGGCACAGAGGTCTCTGAAACATCTTTTTAATTGGGGGCTGACGGAGCCTCACTGCCTGTCCCCTGCTTCCAGGGATTATTGAACAGTAAATAGTTAACTATATGCAGCACAGAGGTCTCTGAAACAGCTTTTTAAATGGGAGCTCCCGAGGCCACACTGCCTGTTTCCTGCTCCCAGGCATTATTCCCCATTCGTCGGGGTTGACACACTCACACACGATGGGCCCCGAGCGCGTAACGTGGACCACATGGGATCACCCCTGAAATATGCAGCGCCATCAGATTCCTCACCTTACGTCCCTCAGTAACATGTAAACAACTTGAGCAATTTACAGTGAACTGTGTACAAGAAAGGCTGGAGACATTGAAAAGGGACAGATTAGAACAGTCCTTCACAAGGGTAATCTGAGGCATGGAGGATCACCCTGGACCCTATCCGGCCCCTTCACCAATGGGATGGTGTTGTTGTCAGCAGAAAGATGTTGCCTCGAGGATTCTACACCACTTCGGGGACTCTCCGTCTCCAGATCCATTGGAGTCAACGCTGAGTTCCACCGGATTGAGCTGAGGAAGGAACTGCGCACCGAAAGCCAGTGACTCGAAAAAAAACTTGCTGGACGTTACCCTGGTGTTGTAAGACGTCTTGGTATTCTCTGCGGAACTCTCTGGGTCCATCGATTCCGGCTCTGCCGTGTGGCAGTGTTGATGCCAGCTGGCTACAACTGTTCAGACATTGGCTGTGTGACCTCCCTGCTTCTTAAATGGTCAAGGTACTTCCTCACTCGTCTGCCGTGAAATTCCACCCTGTCTGACACTGGATCGTCTGTCTGGCAATTCCACCATGTCTGACACTGGACCATCTGCCTTGTAATTCCACCATGTCTGACACTGGACCGTCTGCCTGTCAATTCCACCATGTCTGACACTGGACCGCCTGCCTGTCAATTCCACCATGTCTGACACTGGGCTCTTGCCTGGCAAATCCGCCACGTCTGACACTGGAACGTCTGCCTTGTCATTCCACCATATCAGACACTGGACAGTCTGCCTGGCAATTCGTCCAAGTCTCACACTAGACCAACTGCCTTGTATTTCAAAAATGTCTGACACTGGACCGTCTGCCCGGCAATTCCAACATGTCGGACACTGGACCGTCTGCCCAGCAATTCCAACATGTCTGACACTGGACCGTCTGCCTTGTAATTCCACCATGTCTGACACTGAACCGTCTGCCAGGCATTTTCCACCATGTCTGACACTGAACCGTCTGCCTGGCAATACAACCATGTCTGACATTGGACCGTCTGCCCGGCAATTCCAATATGTCTGACACTGGACCGTCTGCCTTATAATTCCACCATGTCTGACACTGGACCGTCTGCCAGGCATTTTCCACCATGTCTGACACTGGACCGTCTGCCAGGCATTTTCCACCATGTCTGACACTGGACCATCTGCCTGGCAATTCAACCATGTCTGACACTGGACCGTCTGTCTGGCAAGTCCACCATGTCTGACACTGGTCTCTTGCCTGCCAATTCCACTATGTCTGACACTAGATCGTCTGCCTGGTAATTCCACCGTGTCTGACACTGGACCGTCTGCCTGTCAATTCCACCATGTCTGACACTGGACCGTTTGCCTGTCAATTCCACCATGTCTGACACTGGACCGCCTGCCTGTCAATTCCACCATGTCTGTCACTGGGCTCTTGCCTGGCAATTCCACCCAGTCTGACACTGGAACGTCTGCCTTGTCATTCCACCATATCTGGCACTGGACAGTCGGCCTTCTAATTCCATAGTGTCAGGCACTGGACAGTCTGCCTGGCAATTCCTCCAAGTCTGACACTAGACCTACTGCCTTGTATTTCAAAAATGTCTGACACTGGGCCGTCTGCCTTGTAATTCCACCATGTCTCACACTGAACCGTCTGCTTTGTAATTCCACCATGTCTGACACTGGACCGTCTGCCAGGCATTTTCCACCATGTCTGACACTGGACCGTCTGCCTGACAATTCCACCATGTCTGACACTGGACCGCCTGCCTGTCAATTCCACCATGTCTGTCACTGGGCTCTTGCCTGGCAATTCCACCATGTCTGACACTGGACCGTCTGCCTGTCAATTCCACCATGTCTGACACTGGACCGCCTGCCGGTCAATTCCACCATGTCAGTCACTGGGCTCTTGCCTGGCAATTCCACCCTGTCTGACACTGGAACGTCTGCCTTGTCATTCCACCATATCTGGCACTGGACAGTCTGCCTGGCAATTCGTCCAAGTCTCACACTAGACCAACTGCCTTGTATTTCAAAAATGTCTGACACTGGACCGTCCGCCCGGCAATTCCAACATGTCTGACACTGGACCGTCTGCCTTGTAACTCCACCATGTCTGACACTGGACTGTCTATCTGGCAAGTCCACAATGTCTGACACTTGGCTCTTGCCTGCCAATTCCACTATGTCTGACACTAGATCGTCTGCCTGGTAATTCCACCATGTCTGACACTGGACCGTCTGCCTGGCAATTCCAACAAGTCTGACACTGGGCCAACTGACTTGTATTTCAAAAATGTCTGAAACTGGACCGTCTGCCTTCTAATTCCACCGTGTCAAATACTGGACAGTCTGCCTGGCAATTCCACCAAATCTGACATTGGGCCAACTGCCTTGTAATTCCACTATGTCTGACACAGGACCGTCTGCCCGGCAATTCCACCATGTCTGACACTGGACCGTCTGCCTTGTAATTCCACCATGTCTGACACTGGGCCGTCTGCCACGCATTTTCTACCATGTCTGACACTGGACCGTCTGTGCGGCAATTCCACCATGTCTGACACTGGACCGTCTGCTTGTCAATTCCACCATGTCTGACACCGGACCGTCTGCCTGTCAATTCCACCATGTCTGTCACTGGGCACCTGCCTGGCAATTCCACCATGTCTGACACTGGACCGCTTGCCTTGTAATTCCACCATGTCTGACACTCGACGGATCCTGGCAACTCAACCATTTCTTACGATGGTCTGTCTGCTGGCAATTCCACCATGCCTGACACTGGACCGTCTGCCTGTCAATTCCACCATGTCTGAAACTGGACTGTCTGCCTGACAATTCCACCATATCTGAAACTGGACCATCTGCCTGGCACGTCCACCATGTCTAACACTGGACCGTCTGCATTGTAATTCCACCATGTCTGACACTGGACCACCTGCCTTGTAATTCCACCATGTCTGACACTGGACCGCCTGCCTTGTAATTCCACCATGTCTGACACTGGACCGTCTGCCTGGCAATCCCACCATGTCTGTGACTGGACTGTCTTCCTGGCAATTCCACCATGTCGTTCACTGGGCACCTGCCTGGCAATTCCACCATGTCTGACACTGGACTGTCTGCCTGGCAATTCCACCATGTCTGACACTGGACCGCCTGCCTTGTAATTCCACCATATCTGACACTGGACCGTCTGCCTTGTAATTCCACCATATCTGACACTGGACCGTCTGCCTTGTAATTCCAACAGGTCTGACACTGGACCGTCTGCCTTGTAATTCCACCATATCTGACACTGGACCGTCTGCCTTGTAATTCCAACATGTCTGACACTGGACCGCCTGCCTTGTAATTCCACCATGTCTGACACTGGACCGTCTGCCTGACAATTCCACCATGTCTGACACTGGACAGTCTGCCTTTTAATTGCACCATGTCTAACACTGGGCCGTCTGTCTTTCAATTCCACCATGTCTGACACTCGACGGATCCTGGCAACTCAACCATTTCTTACGATGGACTACCTGCTGGCAATTCCACCATGCCTGACACTGGACCGTCTGCCTGTCAATTCCACCATGTCTGAAACTGGACAGTCTGCCTGGCAATTCCACCATGTCTGACACTGGACCGTCTGCATTGTAATTCCACCATGTCTGATACTGGACACTGGCAATTCCACCATGTCTGCCACTGGACCCTCTGCCTTGTAATTCCACCATGTCTGACACTGGACCGTCTGCCTTGTAATTCCACCATGTCTGACACTGGACCGTCTGCTTTCTAATTCCACCATGTCTGACACTGGACCGCCTGCCTTGTAATTCCACCATGTCTGACACTGGACCGTCTGCCTTGTAATTCCACCATGTCTGACACTGGACCGTCTGCCTTGTAATTCCACCATGTCTGACACTGGACCGTCTGCCTTGTAATTCCACCATGTCTGACACTGGGTCGTCTGCCTTGTAATTCCACCATGTCTGACATTGGACCGCCTGCCTTGTAATTCCACAATGTATGACACTGGACCGTCTGCCTGGCAATTCCACAATGTCTGACACTGGAACGTCTTCCTTGTCATTCCAACATATCTGACACTGGACAGTCTGCCTTCTAATTCCACCGTGTCTGACACTGGACAGTCTGACTGGCAATTCCACCATGTCTGATACTGGACCGTCTGCCTGTCAATTCCACCATGTCTGTCACTGGGCTCTTGCCTGGCAATTCCACCATGTCTGACACGGGACCGCCTGCCTGTCATTTCCACCATGTCTGTCACTGGGCTCTTGCCTGGCAATTCCACCATGTCTGACACTGGAACGTCTGCCTTGTCATTCCACCATATCTGGCACTGGACAGTCTGCCTTCTAATTCCACCGTGTCTGACACTGGACAGTCTGCCTGGCAATTCCACCATGTCTGTGACTGGACTGTCTGCCTGGCAATTCCACCAAGTCTGACACTAGACCAACTGCCTTGTAATTCCACCATGTCTGACACTGGACAGTCTGCCTGGCAATTCCACCAAGTCTGACACTGGTCAGTCTGCCTGGCAATTCCACCAAGTCTAACACTAGACCAACTGCCTTGTATTTCAAAAATGTCTGACACTGGACCGTCTGCCCGGCAATTCCAACATGTCTGACACTGGACCGTCTGCCTGGCAATTCCAACATGTCTGACACTGGACCGTCTGCCAGGCATTTTCCACCATGTCTGACACTGGACCATCTGCCTGGCAATTCAACCATGTCTGACACTGGACCGTTTGTCTGGCAAGTCCACAATGTCTGACACTGGACTGCCTGCCTTGTAATTCCATCATGTCTGAATATGGACCATCTGCCTGGCAATTCCACCATGTCTGACAGTGGACCGTCTGCCTTGCAATTCCACCATGTCTGACACTGAACCGTCTGCTGACAATTCCACCATGTCTGAGACTGAACCGTCTGCCTGGCAACTCCACCATGTCGGACACTGGACCGTCTGCCTTGTAATTCCACCATGTCTGACACTGGGCCGTCTGCCTTGCAATTCCACCATGTCGGACACTGGACCGTCTGCCTGGCAATTTCACCATGTCTGACACTGGACCGCCTGCCTTGTAATTCCACCATGTCTGTCACTGGGCTCTTGCCTGGCAATTCCACCATGTCTGACACTGGAACGTCTGCCTTGGCATTCCACCATATCTGGCACTGGACAGTCTGCCTTCTAATTCCACCATGTCTGACACTGGACAGTCTGCCTGGGAATTCCACCATATCTGACACTGGACAGTCTGCCTTCTAATTCCACCGTGTCAGACACTGGACAGTCTGCCTGGCAATTCCTCCAAGTCTGACACTAGACCAACTGCCTTGTATTTCAAAAATGTCTGACACTGGACCGTCTGCCCGGCAATTCCACCATGTCTGACAATGGACCGTCTGCCAGGCATTTTCCACCATGTCTAACACTACACCATCTGCCTGGCAATTCAACCATGTCTGACGCTGGACCGTCTGTCTGGCAAGTCCACCATGTCTGACACTGGGCTCTTGCCTGCCAATTCCACCATGTCTGACACTAGATCGTCTGCCTGGTAATTCCACCATGTCTGACACTGGACCGTCTGCCTGGCAATTCCAACAAGTCTGACACTGGGCCAACTGACTTGTATTTCAAAAATATCTGAAACTCGACCGTCTTCCTTGTAATTCCACCATGTCTGACACAGGACCATCTGCCCCGGCAATTCCACCATGTCTGACACTGGACAGTCTGCCCGGCAATTCCACCATGTCTGACACTGGACCGTCTGCCTGGCAATTTCACCATGTCTGACACTGGACCGTCTGCCTGGCAATTTCACCATGTCTGACACTGGGCCGTCTGCCACGCATTTTCCACCATGTCTGACACTGGACCGTTTTTGCGGCAATTCCACCATGCCTGACACTGGGCCGTCTGCCTGACAATTCAACCATGTCTGACACTGGAAAGTCTGCCTTTTAATTGCAAAATGTCTGACACTGGGCCGTCTGTCTTTCAATTCCACCATGTATGACACTGGACGAAACCTGGCAACACAACCATTTCTTACGATGGTCTGTCTGCTGGCAATTCCACCATGCCTGACACTGGACCGTCTGCCTGTCAATTCTACCATGTCTGAAACTGGACCATCTGCCTGGCAATTCCACCATGTCTAACACTGGACCGCCTGCCTTGTAATTCCACCATGTCTGACACTGGACCGCCTGCCTTGTAATTCCACCATGTCTGACACTGGACCGCCTGCCTTGTAATTCCACCATGTCTGACACTGGACCGTCTACCTGGCAATCCCACCATGTCAGTGACTGAACTGTCTGCCTGGCAATTCCACCATGTCTTTCACTGGGCACCTGCCTGGCAATTCCACAATGTCTGACACTGGACCGTCTGCCTTGTAATTCCACCATGTCTGCCACTGGACCGTCTGCCTGGCAATACCACCATGTCTGTGTCTGGACTGTCTGCCTGGCAATTCCACCATGTCTTTCACTGGGCACCTGCCTGGCAATTCCACCATGTCTGACATTGGACCGTCTGCATTGTAATTCCACCATGTCTGACACTGGACCGCCTGCCTTGTAATTCCACCATATCTGACACTGGACAGTCTGCCTCGCAATTCCAGCATGTCTGACAGTGGACCGTCTGGCTTGTAATTCCACCATGTTGGACAGTGGACCGTCTGCCTGACAATTCCACCATGTCTGACACTGGACAGTTACCTTATCATTTCACCATGTCTGACACTGGACCGTCTGCCTGGCAATTCCACCATGTCTGACACTGGACCGTCTGCCTAGCAATTCCACCATGTCTGACATTGGGCTCTTGCCTGGCGATTCCACCATGTCTGACACTGGACCGTCTGCCTGGCAATTCCAACAAGTCTGACACTGGGCCAACTGACTTGTATTTCAAAAATGTCTGAAACTGGACCTTCTGCCTTCTAATTCCACCGTGTCAAATACTGGACAGTCTGCCTGGCAATTCCACCAAGTTTGACACTGGTCCAACTGCCTTGTAATTCCACCATGTCTGACACAGGACCGTCTGCCCGGCAATTCCACCATGTCTGACACTGGACCGTCTGCCTTGTAATTCCACCATGTCTGACACTGGGCCGTCTGCCACGCATTTTCCACCATGTCTGACACTGGACCATCTGTTCGGCAATTCCACCATGTCTGACACTGGACCGTCTGCTTGTCAATTCCGCCATGCCTGACACTGGACCGTCTGCCTGTCAATTCCACCATGTCTGACACTGGGCACCTGCCTGGCAATTCCACCATGTCTGACACTGGACCGTCTGCCTTGTAATTCCACTATGTCTGACACTGGACCGCCTGCCTTGTAATTCCAACATGTCTGACACTGGGCCGTCTGCCTGACAATTCCACCATGTCTGACACTGGACAGTCTGCCTTTTAATTGCAAAATGTCTGACACTGGGCCGTCTGTCTTTCAATTCCACCATGTCTGACACTCGACGGATCCTGGCAACTCAACCATTTCTTAAGATGGTCTGTCTGCTGGCAATTTCACCATGCCTGACACTGGACCGTCTGCCTGACAATTCCACCATGTCTGAAACTGGACTGTCTGCCTGACAATTCCACCATGTCTGACACTCGACGGATCCTGGCAACTCAACCATTTCTTACGATGGTCTGTCTGCTGGCAATTTCACCATGCCTGACACTGGACCGTCTGCCTGACAATTCCACCATGTCTGAAACTGGACTGTCTGCCTGACAATTCCACCATGTCTGACACTGGACCGTCTGCCTGGCAATCCCACCATGTCTGTGACTGGACTGTCTGCCTGGCAATTCCACCATGTCGTTCACTGTGCACCTGACTGGCAATTCCACCATGTCTGACACTGGACCGACTGCCTTGTAATTCCACCATGTCTGACACTGGACCGTCTGCCTGGCAATCACACCATGTCTGTGACTGGACTGTCTGCCTGGCAATTCCACCATGTCTTTCACTGGGCACCTGCCTGGCAATTCCACCATGTCTGACACTGGACCGTCTGCATTGTAATTCCAACATGTCTGACACTGGACCGCCTGCCTTGTAATTCGACCATGTCTGACACTGGACCGTCTGCATGACAATTCCACCATGTCTGACACTGGACAGTCTGCCTTTTAATTGCACCATGTCTAACACTGGGCCGTCTGTCTTTCAATTCCACCATGTCTGACACTCGACGAATCCTGGCAACTCAACCATTTCTTACGATGTACTGTCTGCTGGCAATTCCACCATGCCCGACACTGGACAGTCTGCCTGTCAATTCCACCATGTCTGAAACTGGACCGTCTGCCTGGCAATTCCACCATGTCTGACACTGGACCGTCTGCATTGTAATTCCACCATGTCTGATACTGGACAATGGCAATTCCACCATGTCTGACACTGGACCGTCTGCCTGGTAATTCCACCATGTCTGCCACTGGACCCTCTGCCTTGTAATTCCACCATGTCTGACATTGGACCGCCTGCCTTGTAATTCCACCATGTCTGACACTGGACCGTCTGCCTGGCAATTCCACAATGTCTGACACTGGACCGCCTGACTTGTAATTACATCATGTCTGACTATGGACCATCTGCCTCGCAATTCCAGCATGTCTGACAGTGGGCCGTCTGCCTTGTAATTCCACCATGTTGCACAGTGGACCGTCTGCCTGACAATTCCACCATGTCTGACACTGGACATTTACCTTATCATTACACCATGTCTGACATTGAACCGTCTGACTGGCAATTCCAACATTTCTGACACTGGACCGTCTGCAAAGACAATTCCACCATGTCTGACACTGGACTGTCTGCCTGTCAATTCCACGATGTCTGACTGTGGACCATCTGCCTCGCAATTCCAGCATTTCTGACAGAGGACCGTCTGCCTTGTAATTCCACCATGTTGGACAGTGGACCGTCTGCCTGACAATTCCACCACGTCTGACACTGGACCGTCTGCCTATCAATCCCACCATGTCTGACACTGGACCGTCTGCCAGTCAATTCCACCATGTCTGACACTGGACCGCCTGCCTGTCAATTCCTCCATGTCTGTCACTGGGCTCTTGCCTGGCAATTCCACCATGTCTGACACTGGAACGTCTGCCTTGTCATTCCACCATATCTGCCACTGGACAGTCTGCCTTCTAATTCCACCGTGTCAGACACTGGACAGTCTGCCTGGCAATTCGTCCAAGTCTGACACTAGACCAACTGCCTTGTATTTCAAAAATATCTGACACTGGACCGTCTGCCCGGCAATTCCAACATGTCTGACACTGGACCGTCTGCCCGGCAATTCCAACATGTCTGACACTGGACCGTCTGCCTTGTAATTCCACCATGTCTGACAATGGACCGTCTGCCAGGCATTTTCCATCATGTCTGACACTGCACCATCAGCCTGGCAATTCAACCATGTCTGACGCTGGACCGTCTGTCTGGCAATCCACCATGTCTGACACTGGGCTCTTGCCTGCCAATCCCACCATGTCTGACACTGGACCGTCTGCCTGTCAATTCCTCCATGTCTGTCACTGGGCTCTTGCCTGGCAATTCCACCATATCTAACACTGGACATTCTGCCTTCTAATTCCACCGTGTCAGACACTGGACAGTCTGCCTGGCAATTCCTCCAAGTCTGACACGAGACCAACTGACGTGTATTTCAAAAATGTCTGACACTGGACCGCCTGCCTTGTAATTCCACCATGTCTGACACTGGAAAGTCTGCCTTTTAATTGCAAAATGTCTGACACTGGGCCGTCTGTCTTTCAATTCCACCATGTCTGACACTGGACGAAACCTGGCAACTCAACCATTTCTTACGATGGTCTGTCTGCTGGCAATTCCACCGTGCCTGACACTGGACCGTCTGCCTGTCAATTCCACCATGGCTGAAACTGGACTGTCTGCCTGACAATTCCACCATGCCTGACACTGGACCGTCTGCCTGTCAATTCCACCATGTCTGACACTGGACTGTATGCCTGACAATTCCACCATGTCTGAAACTGGACCATCTGCCTTTAATTCCACAATGTCTGACACTGGACCGCCTGCCTTGTAATTCCACCATGTCTGACACTGGACCGTCTGACTGGCAATCCCACCATGTCTGTGACTGGACTGTCTCCCTGGGAATTCCACCATGTCTTTCACTGGGCACCTGCCTGGCAATTCCACAATGTCTGACACTGGACCGTCTGCCTTGTAATTCCACCATGTCTGACACTGGACCGTCTGCCTGGCAATCCCACCATGTCTGTGACTGGACTGTCTGCCTGGCAATTCCACCATGTCTTTCACTGGGCACCTGCCTGGCAATTCCACCATGTCTGACACTGGACCGTCTGCATTGTAATTTCACCATGTCTGACACTGGACCGTCTGCCTGGCAATTCCACCATATCTGGCACTGGACAGTCTGCCTTCTAATTCCACCAAGTCTGACACTAGACCAACTGCCTTGTATTTCAAAAATGTCAAACACTGGACCGTCTGCCCGGCAATTCCAACATGTCTGACACTGGACCGTCTGCCTGGCAATTCCAACATGTCTGACACTGGACCGTCTGCCAGGCATTTTCCACCATGTCTGACACTGGACCATCTGCCTGGCAATTCAACCATGTCTGACACTGGACTGTCTGCCTGGCAAGCCCACAATGTCTGACACTGTACTGCCTGCCTTGTAATTCCATCATGTCTGACTATGGACCATCTGCCTGGCAATTCCAGCATGTCCGACAGTAGAATGTCTGCCTTGCAATTCCACCATGTCTGACACAGAACAGTCTGCTGACAATTCCACCATGTCTGAGACTGAACCGTCTGCCTGGCAACTCCACCATGTCGGACACTGGGCCGTCTGCCTTGCAATTCCACCATGTCGGACACTGGACCGTCTGCCTTGCAATTCCACCATGTCGGACACTGGACCGCCTGCCTTGTAATTCCACCATGTCGGACACTGGACCGTCTGCCTGGCAATTCCACCATGTCAGTGATTGTACTGTCTGCCTGGCAAGTCCAGAATGTCTGACACTGGACCGCCTGCCTTGCAATTCCACCATGTCTGACACTGGACCGTCTGCCTGGCAATTCCACCATGTCAGTGATTGTACTGTCTGCCTGGCAAGTCCAGAATGTCTGACACTGGACCGCCTGCCTTGCAATTCCACCATGTCTGACACTGGGCCGTCTGCCTGTCAATTCCTCCATGTCTGTCACTGGAACGCCTGCCTGTCAATTCCACCATGTCTGTCACTGGGCTCTTGCCTGGCAATTCCACCATGTCTGACACTGGAACGTCTGCCTTGTCATTCCACCATATCTAGCACTGGACAGTCTGCCTTCTAAATCCACCGTGTCAGACACTGGACAGTCTGCCTGGCAATTCCTCCAAGTCTGACACTAGACCAACTGCCTTGTATTTCAAAAATGTCTGACACTGGACCGTCTGCCCGGCAATTCCAACATGTCCAACACTGGACCGCCTGCCTGGCAATTCCAACATGTCTGACACTGGACCGTCTGCCAGGCATTTTCCACCATGTCTGACACTGCACCATCTGCCTGGCAATTCAACCATGTCTGACACTGGACCGTCTGTCTGGCAAGTCCACCATGTCTGACACTGGGCTCTTGCCTGCCAATTCCACCATGTCTGACACTAGATCGTCTGCCTGGCAATTCCAACAAGTCTGACACTGGGCCAACTGACTTGTATTTCAAAAATATCTGAAACTCGACCGTCTGCCTCGTAATTCCACCATGTCTGACACTGGACCATCTGCCCGGCAATTCCACCATGTCTGACACTGGACCGTCTGCCCGGCAATTCCACCATGTCTGACACAGGACCATCTGCCTTGTAATTCCACCATGTCTGACACAGGACCATCTGCCTGGCAATTCCACCATGTCTGACACAGGACCATCTGCCTTGTAATTCCACCATGTCTGACACAGGACAATCTGCCTGGCAATTCCACCATGTCTGACACTGGACCGTCTGCCTGGCAATTCCACCATGTCTGACACTGGACCGTCTGCCACGCATTTTCCACCATGTCTGACACTGGACCGTCTTTGCGGCAATTCCACCATGTCTGACACTGGACCGTCTGCCTGTCAATTCCACCATGTCTGACACTGGACCGTCTGCCTGGCAATTCCACCATGTCTGACACTGGACCGTCTGCCTTGTACTTCCACCATGTCTGACACTGGGCCGTCTGCCTGACAATTCCACCATGTCTGACACTGGAAAGTCTGCCTTTTAATTGCAAAATGTCTGACACTGGGCCGTCTGTCTTTCAATTCCACCATGTATGATACTGGACGAAACCTGGCAACACAACCATTTCTTACGATGGTCTGTCTGTTGTCAATTCCACCATGTCTGTCAATGGGCTCTTGCCTGGCAATTCCACCATGTCTGACACTGGAACGTCTGCCTGGCAATTCCACCATGTTTGACACTGGAAAGTCTGCCTTTTCATCCACCATATCTGGCACTGGACAGTCAGCCTTCTAATTCCACCGTGTCAGACACTGGACAGTCTGCCTGGCAATTCCTCCAAGTCTGACACTAGACCAACTGCCTTGTAAATCAAAAATGTCTGACACTGGACCGTCTGCCCGGCAATTCCAACATGTCCGACACTGGACCGCCTGCCTTGTAATTCCACCGTGTCTGACACTGGACCGTCTGTCTGACAATTCCACCATTTCTGACACTGGACAGTCTGCCTTTTAAATGCACCATTTCTAACACCTGGCCGTCTGTCTTTCAATTCCACCATGTCTGACACTCGACGGATCCTGGCAACTCAACCATTTCTTACGATGGACTGTCTGCTGGCAATTCCACCATGCCTGACACTGGACCGTCTGCCTGTCAATTCCACCATGTCTGAAACTGGACCGTCTGCCTGGCAATTCCACCATGTCTGACACTGGACCGTCTGCATTGTAATTCCACCATGTCTGATACTGGACACTGGCAATTCCACCATGTCTGACACTGGACCGTCTGCCTGGCAATTCCACCATGTCTGAAATTGGACCGCCTGCCTTGTAATTCCACCATGTCTGACACTGGACCGTCTGCCTGGCAATTCCACAATGTCTGACACTGGACCGCCTGACTTGTAATTCCATCATGTCTGACTATGGACCATCTGCCTCGCAATTCCACCATGCCTGACAGTGGGCCGTCTGCCTTGTAATTCCACCATGTTGCACAGTGGACCGTCTGCCTGACAATTCCCCCATGTCTGACACTGGACAGTTACCTTATCATTACATCATGTCTGACATGGAACCGTCTGACTGGCAATTCCAACATTTCTGACACTGGACCGTCTGCAAAGACAATTCCACCATGTCTGACACTGGACCGTCTGCCTGTCAATTCCACGAGGTCTGACTGTGGACCATCTGCCTCGCAATTCCAGCATTTCTGACAGAGGACCGTCTGCCTTGTAATTCCACCATGTTGGACAGTGGACCGTCTGCCTGACAATTCCAACATGTCTGACACTGGACCGTCTGCCTTGTAATTCCACCATGTCTGACACTGGACCGTCTGCCTGTCAATTCCACCATGTCTGTCGCTGGGCTCTTGCCTGGCAATTCCACCATGTCTGACACTGGAACGTCTTCCATGTCATTCCAACATATCTGGCACTGGACCGTCTGCCTGGCAATTCCAACATGTCTGACACTGGACCGTCTGCCTTGTAATTCCACCATGTCTGACACTGGACCGTCTGCCAGGCATTTTCCACCATGTCTGACACTGGACCGTCTGCCTGACAATTCCACCATGTCTGACACTGGACCGCCTGCCTGTCAATTCCACCATGTCTGTCGCTGGGCTCTTGCCTGTCAATTCCACCATGTCTGTCGCTGGGCTCTTGCCTGGCAATTCCACCATGTCTCACACTGGAACGTCTTCCTTGTCATTCCAACATATCTGGCACTGGACAGTCTGCCTTCTAATTCCACCATGTCTGACACTGGGCAGTCTGACTGGCAATTCCACCATGCCTGATACTGGACCGTCTGCCTGTCAATTCCACCATGTCTGACACTGGACCGTCTACCTGTCAATTCCACCATGTCTGACACTAGATCGTCTGCCTTGTCATTCCAGCATATCTGGCACTGGACAGCCTGCCTCCTAATTCCACCGTGTCTGACACTGGACAGTCTGCCTGGCAATTCCACCAGCTCTGACACTAGACCAACTGCTTTGTATTTCAAAAATGCCTGACACTGGACCGTCTGCCCGGCAATTCCAACATGTCTGACACTGGACCGTCTGCCAGGCATTTTCCACCATGTCTGACACTGGACCATCTGCCTGGCAATTCCACCATGTCTGACATTGGACCGTCTGCCTAGTAATTCCACAATGTCTGACACTGGACCGTCTGTCTGACAAGTCCACAATGTCTGACACTGGACCGCCTGACTGGCAATTCCACAATGTCTGACACTGGACCGTCTACCTTGTAATTCCACCATGTCTGAGACTTGGCCGTCTGCCTGGCAATTCCACCATGTCTGACACTGGTCCGTCCGCCTGGCAATTCCACGATGTCTGACACGGGACTGTCAGTCTCGCAATTCCACCAGGTCTAACACTGGACTGTCTGCCTGGCAATTCCACCATGTCTGACACTGGACCGTCTGCATTGTAATTCCACCATGTCTGATACTGGACACTGGCAATTCCACCATGTCTGACACTGGACCGCCTGCCTCGTAATTCCACCATGTCTGACACTGAACCGTCTGCCTGACAATTCCAACATGTCTGACACTGGACCGTCTGCCTTGTAATTCCACCATGTCTGACACTGGACCGTCTGCCAGGCATTTTCCACCATGTCTGACACTGGACCGTCTGCCTGACAATTCCACCATGTCTGACACTGGCCCGCCTGCCTGTCAATTCCACCATGTCTGTCGCTGGGCTCTTGCCTGGCAATTCCACCATGTCTGACACTGGAACGTCTTCCTTGTCATTCCAACATATCTGGCACTGGACCGTCTGCCTGGCAATTCCAACATGTCTGAC
The DNA here is from genome assembly GCF_047496885.1 of Scyliorhinus torazame. NCBI lineage: Eukaryota > Metazoa > Chordata > Chondrichthyes > Carcharhiniformes > Scyliorhinidae > Scyliorhinus > Scyliorhinus torazame. The sequence continues at coordinate 138,786,729 of NC_092726.1, forward strand.
ACTGGACCGCCTGCCTGTCAATTCCACCATGTCTGTCGCTGGGCTCTTGCCTGTCAATTCCACCATGTCTGTCGCTGGGCTCTTGCCTGGCAATTCCACCATGTCTGACACTGGAACGTCTTCCTTGTCATTCCAACATATCTGGCACTGGACAGTCTGCCTTCTAATTCCACCGTGTCTGACACTGGGCAGTCTGCCTGGGAATTCCACCATGCCTGACACTGGACCGCCTGCCTTTCAATTCCACCATTTCTGTCACTGGGCTCGTGCCTGGCAATTCCACCATGTCTGACACTAGATCGTCTGCCTTGTCATTCCACCATATCTGGCACTGGACAGCCTGCCTCCTAATTCCACCGTGTCAGACACTGGGCAGTCTGACTGGCAATTCCACCATGTCTGTGACTGGACTGTCTGCCTGGCAAGTCCACAATGTCTGACACTGGACCGCATGCCTTGTAATTCCATCATGTCTGACTATGGACCATATGCCTCGCAATTCCAGCATGTCTGACAGTGGAATGTCTGTCTTGTAATTCCACCATGTTGGACAGTGGACCGTCTGCTTTACAATTCCACCATGTCTGACACTGGTCAGTTACATTATCATTACACCATGTCTGAGACTGGGCCGTCTGCCTGGCAATTCCACAATGTCTGAAACTGGACCGCCTGCCTTGTAATTCCACCATGTCAGACACTGGGCCGTCTGCCAGGCATTTTCCACAATGTCTAACACTGGACCGTCTGCCTGGCAATTCAACCATGTCTGACACTGGACCGTCTGTCTGACAAGTCCACAATGTCTGACACTGGACCGCCTGCCTGGCAATTCCACAATGTCTGACACTGGACCGTCTGCCTTGTAATTCCACCATGTCTGAGACTTGGCCGTCTGCCTGGCAATTCCACCATGTCTGACACTGGACCATCTGCCTAGCAATCCCACCATGTCTGACACTGGACCGTCCGCCTGGCAATTCCACGATGTCTGACACGGGACTGTCAGTCTCGCAATTCCACCAGGTCTAACACTGTACTGTCTGCCTGGCAATTCTACGATGTCTGACAGTGGACCGTTTGTCTAGCAATTCCACCATGTCTGACACTGGACCGTCTGCCTGGCAATTCCACCATGTCTGACACTGGACCGTCTGCATTGTAATTCCACCATGTCTGATACTGGACACTGGCAATTCCACCATGTCTGCACTGGACCGCCTGCCTTGTAATTCCACCATGTCTGACACTGAACCGTCTGCCTGGCAATTCCACCATGTCTGTGACTGGACTGTCTGCCTGGCAAGTCCACAATGTCTGACACAGGACCGCATGCCTTGTAATTCCATCATGTCTGACGATGGACCATATGCCTCGCAATTCCAGCATGTCTGACAGTGGAATGTCTGTCTTGTAATTCCACCATGTTGGACAGTGGACCGTCTGCTTTACAATTCCACCATGTCTGACACTGGTCAGATACCTTATCATTACACCATGTCTGAGACTGGACCGTCTGCCTGGCAATTCAACAATGTCTGAAACTGGACCGCCTGCCTTGTAATTCCACCATGTCAGACACTGGGCCGTCTGCCAGGCATTTTCCACAATGTCTAACACTGGACCGTCTGCCTGGCAATTCAACCATCTCTGACACTGGACCGTCTGTCTGACAAGTCCACAATGTCTGACACTGGACTGCCTGCCTTGTAATTCCATCATGTCTGACTATGGACCATCTGCCTGGCAATTCCTCCATGTCTGACATTGGACCGTCTGCCTAGTAATTCCGCCATGTCTGACATTGGACCGTCTGTCTGACAAGTCCACAATGTCTGACACTGGACCGTCTGTCTGACAAGTCCACAATGTCTGACACTGGACCGGCTGCCTGGCAATTCCACAATGTCTGACACTGGACCGTCTGCCTTGTAATTCCACCATGTCTGAGACTTGACCGTCTGCCTGGCAATTCCACCATGTCTGACACTGGACCATCTGCCTAGCAATCCCACCATGTCTGACACTGGACCGTCCGCCTGGCAATTCCACGATGTCTGACACGGGACTGTCAGTCTCGCAATTCCACCAGGTCTAACACTGGACTGTCTGCCTGGCAATTCGACGATGTCTGACAGTGGACCGTTTGTCTAGCAATTCCACCATGTCTGACACTGGACCGTCTGCCTGGCAATTCCACCATGTCTGACACTGGACCGTCTGCATTGTAATTCCACCATGTCTGATACTGGACACTGGCAATTCCACCATGTCTGAGACTGGATTGTCTGCCTGGCAATTCCACCATGTCTGACACTGGACCGTCTGCCTGGCAATTCCACCATGTCTGACACTGGAAGACTGCCTGGAAATTCCACTATGTCTGACACTGGACAGTCTGCATGGCAATTCCAACATGTCTGAAACTGGACCCTCTGCTTGGCAATTCCACCCTATCTGGCACTGGACCGTCTGCTGGCCATTCCACCATGTCTGAAACTGGACTCTCTGCCTGACAATTGTACCATGTCTGACGCTGGACGTATGCCTGGCAATTCCACCATGTCTGGCACTGGACCGTCTGCCTGTCAATTCCACCATGTCTGAAACTGGACTGTCTGCTTTGAATTTCCATCATGTCTGACACTGGAACGTCTGCCTGGTAATTCCACCATGTCTGACACTGGACCGTCTGCCTGGCCCTTCAACCATGTCTGACACTGGACCGTCTGCCTGGCAATTCCACCATGTCTGACACTGGATCGTCTGCCTGGCAATTCCACCATGTCTGTGACTGGACTGTCTGCCTGGCAAGTCCACAATGTCTGACACTGGACCGCATGCCTTGTAATTCCATCATGTCTGACTATGGACCATATGCCTCGCAATTCCAGCATGTCTGACAGTGGAATGTCTGTCTTGTAATTCCACCATGTTGGACAGTGGACCGTCTGCTTTACAATTCCACCATGTCTGACACTGGTCAGTTACCTTATCATTACACCATGTCTGAGACTGGACCGTCTGCCTGGCAATTCCACAATGTCTGACACTTGACCGCCTGCCTTGTAATTCCACCATGTCTGACACTTGACCGTCTGCCTGGCAATTCCACCATGTCCGACACTGGACCGTCTGCCTTGTAATTCCACCATGTCTGAGACTGGACCATCTGCCTAGCAATCCCACCATGTCTGACACTGGACCCTCCGCCTGGCAATTCCACGATGTCTGACACGGGACTGTCAGTCTCGCAATTCCACCAGGTCTAACACTGGACTGTCTGCCTGGCAATTCTACGATGTCTGACAGTGGACCGTTTGTCTAGCAATTCCACCATGTCTGACACTGGACCGTCTGCCTGGCAATTCCACCATGTCTGAAACTGGACCGTCTGCATTGTAATTCCACCATGTCTGACACTGGACACTGGCAATTCCACCATGTCTGACACTGGACCGCCTGCCTTGTAATTCCACCATGTCTGACACTGAACCGTCTGCCTGGCAATTCCACCATGTCTGTGACTGGACTGTCTGCCTGGCAAGTCCACAATGTCTGACACTGGACCGCATGCCTTGTAAATCCACCATGTCTGACTCTGGACCATATGCCTCGCAATTCCAGCATGCCTGACAGTGGAATGTCTGTCTTGTAATTCCACCATGTTGGACAGTGGACCGTCTGCTTTACAATTCCACCATGTCTGACACTGGACAGTTACCTTATCATTACACCATGTCTGAGACTGGGCCGTCTGCCTGGCAATTCCACCATGTCTGACACTGGACCGTCTGCCTGGCAATTCCACCATGTCTGACACTGGACCGTCTGCCTGGCAATTCCACAATGTCTGACACTGCACCGTCTGCCTGGAAATTCCACTATGTCTGACACTGGACCGTCTGCCTCGAAATTCCACCATGTCTGAAACTGGACTCTCTGCCTGACAATTGTACAATGTCTGACACTGGACTGTCTACCTGACAATTGTACCATGTCTGACGCTGGACGTATGCCTGGCAATTCCACCATGTCAGACACTGGACCGTCTGCCTTGTAATTCCACCATGTCTGGCACTGGACCGTCTGCCTGTCAATTCCACCATGTCTGAAACTGGACTATCTGCTTTGAATTTCCATCATGTCTGACACTGGAACGTCTGCCTGGTAATTCCACCATGTCTGACACTGGACCGTCTGCCTGGCACTTCAAGCATGTCTGACACTGGACCGTCTGCCTGGCAATTCCACCATGTCTGATACTGAACCGTCTGCCTGTCAATTCCACCTTGTATGACACTAGACCGTCTGCCTGGCAATTCTAACAAGTCTGACACTGGGCCAACTGACTTGTATTTGAAAAATGTCTGACACTGGACCGTCTGCCTTCTAATTCCACCGTTTCAGATACTGGACAGTCTGCCTGGCAATTTCACCAACTCTGACACTGGACCGTCTGCCTTGTAATTCCACGATGTCTGACACGGGAAAGTCTGCCCGGCAATTCGACCATGTCAGACACTGGACCGTCTGTCTTGTAATTCCACCAAGTCTGACACTAGACCGTCTGTCTAGCAATTCCACCATGTCTGATGCTGCACTGTCTGCCTGGAAATACCGCTATTCTAACACTGGACTTTCTCCCTGGCAATTCCACCATGTCTTACACTGGACAGTCTGCCTGGCAATTCCACCAGGTCCGACACTGGACCATTTGCCGGGTAATTCCACCATGTCTGACACTGGACGGTACCTGCAACTCAACCATTTCTGAGGATGGACCGTCTGACTGGCAATTCCACCATGTCTGACACAGGACCGTCTTCCTTGTAATTCCACCATGTCTGACAATGGTCAGTCTGCCTGGCAACTCTACCATGTCTCACTCTGGACCGACTGCCTTGTAATTCCACCATGTCTGACACTGGACCGTCTGCCTGGCAATTCCACAATATCTGAGACTGGACCGTTAGCCTCGTAATTCCAACATGGCTGACACTGGACCGTCTGCCTGACAATTCCACCATGTCTGACACTGGACCGTCTGCCTGGCAATTCCACCATGTCTGACACTTCACCGTCTGCAAGTCAATTCCACCATGTCTGACACTGGATCCTCTGCCTGGCAATTCCACCATGTCTGACACTGGACCGTCTGCCTGGCAATTCCACCATGTCAGACATTGGACCGTCTTCCTTCTAATTCCACCATGTCTGACACAGGACCGTCTGCCTAGCAATTCCAACATGTCTGATACTGGACCGTCTGCCTGGCAATTACACCATGTCTGACACTGGAGCGTCTGCCTTGTAATTCCACCATGTCTGACACTGGACCGTCTGCCTGGCAATTCCACAATATCTGAGACTGGACCGTTAGCCTCGTAATTCCAACATGGCTGACACTGGACCGTCTGCCTGACAATTCCACCATGTCTGACACTGGACCGTCTGCCTGGCAATTCCACCATGTCTGACACTTCACCTTCTGCAAGTCAATTTCACCATGTCTGACACTGGATCCTCTGCCTGGCAATTCCACCATGTCTGACACTGGACCGTCTGCCTGGCAATTCCACCATGTCAGACATTGGACCGTCTGCCTTCTAATTCCACCATGTCTGACACAGGACCGTCTGCCTGGCAATTCCAACATGTCTGACACTGGAGCGTCTGCCTTGTAATTCCAACATGTCTGACACTGGACCGTCTGCCTTGTAATTCCACCATGTCTGACACAGGACCGACTGCCTGGCAATTCCACCATGTCTGACAGTGGACCGCCTGCCTTGTGATAGCACCATGTCTGACACTGGACCGTCTGCCTTGTAATTCCATCATGTCTGACATTGGACCGTCTGCCTGGCAATTCCACCATGTCTGACACTGGACCATCTGCCGAGCAATTCCACCATGTCTGACACTGTACCGTCTGCCTTGTAATTCCACCATGTCTGAGACTGGACCATCTGCCTAGCAATTCGATAATGTCTGACACTGGACCGTCTGCCTGGCAATTCCACAATGTCTGATACGGGACCGACTGTCTGGCAATTCCACCATGTCTAAAACTGGACAGTCTGCCTGCCAATTCATTGCAGATCCTGGTCAAAATTCCCATCTCTGTGTGGCCAGGGTGTGCTCTGAATAACTCCTGCAGCTCCTGGTCAACATTCCCATCTCTGTGTGGCCAGGGTGTGCTCTGTATAACCCCTGCAGCTCCTGGTCAACATTCCCATCTCTGTGTGGCCAGGGTGTGCTCTGTATAACCCCTGCAGCTCCTGGTCAACATTCCCTTGTCTGTGTGGCCAGGGTGTGCTCTGTATAACCCCTGGTCCTGGTCAACATTCTTATCTCTGTGTGGCCAGAGTGTGCTCTGTATAACCCCTGCAGCTCCTGGTCAACATTCCCATCTCTCTGTGGCCAGATTGTGCACTGTATACCCCCTGCAGCAGTGGCTGCCTCGCTGGGGTTTGAATCCCCTCCCGGAAGGCCAGAGGAAGACTCTGTCCTCACAACGCAGTTCATGGTTTCTGATGAGGTGGGGCCTTAGCTGGTCTGAATTGTCTGGATGCCATCCGGTGAGGATCATTCGCTTGTTCCTGGAAAGGACCGGATCGCGGTGAGTCCAGTTCTTTATCTGGACGAACGAGACCAGGGGGTGGCTGTATAGGCTCCCAGCCGGACAATCTCCTGCTGGGCGGATTTGGATGTCAAACATTTGGGAGCTGGAGCCCACTCTGGACATCGGTGTTTGTGATTTGCATCCCCGGCTGCTGCTGGTCAATGGAGCTGGAGGCCGCCAACACCAATCCACCGCCGGACCCTGACTGAGGCAATTGTGGGAATTGGCTTGTCTTCACCCAGGAGCCCCAGCAGTGACTGAGAGTCTGCTGGATGGTTAAAGCCCGGCCCTGCATGTACTGGTGGAATTTATTCACAGCATTATTTACAGCGAGGCCGTCTTCTGTCAATCTGTGCGCACTTCCATTCGGAGTCGCTGACAGTTCGGGGGACAAAGGCACTCGGTCTCTCTGAGTCATCCTCCATCCCATAAGACAGGACCACACCTATTCAATAAGGCGAAGTGCCGCAGGACAGGCTGATCAGTTTACTGGGATCAAAGTGCACATCCAGGCTGGATGACTGTCGGACCTGCTGGACGTGAGGGAAATCCTGTTCTTGTGGTTCTTTCCAATGCCTGAACTGGTGTTTATTCAACAGGAGCTGTCGGGCAGCCAATGTGCGGGTCAGATTGCGGATGAACTGACCACAGCAGTTTCCAATCCCTAAAACCATTTTATTTATGCCACAGTATTTGGTAAGAAGTCTTACAACATCAGGTTAAAGTCCATCTGGTTTGTTTCGATGTCACTAGCTTTCGGAGCGCTGCTCCTTCCTCAGGTGAATTCATCGAAACAAACCTGTTGGACTTTAACCCGGTGTTATAAGTCTTCTTACAGTGCTCACCCCAATCCAACGCCGGCATCTCCACATCATGGCTACCATCGACACATTATTGGGTGGCAGCTGTTCCTTTCGGTCTCTCTCCTTGTCCTCAGACTGTGCAGGCCTTTTGAGGCTACTTTGAATCCTAAGTGTGTGACCTCACTGGCCTGGAAACTACACTTTGCGCACTTCAATCCGATGCCAGCATCTTTGAATCATCTTACTGCCTCTTCTGAATTGACCAAGTGTTTTTCTGTGTTGTTCCTCTCACTGAAACATCATCGAGGTAGACTACAGCCTTTGGGACGCGTTGGAACAGTGTTTCCATTGTGCCTTGAAACATTGCGCAGGTCGAACAGATTCCCAAAGTTCATCCGAAGGATTAAAAAGACTGTTGTGTGTATTAATTGCATCATTATTCCCGGAATCCTCGTCCTGTTCCAATAGTAAAGAAGCGTGACTTAAGACAAACTATGTAAACCTGAGGGCCACCACCAACGCCGCACAACGATCTTTTGTCTGGGGAATTGGACACTTAGTAATTTGGGCAGCTGGTTAATTCGAATCTTATTGTGCCCACAGATTCTGACAAAGTGATCAGGCTTCAACACAGGGACGTTGGGGACTGCCCATTCAGAAAACTGAAGACGTTTTCATTCTGCAACACCCAGGTCCCCACTGCCCGCCTCCTGCTCCCAGCGAACCGCGCTTTTCCCCCATTGGTTGTCGGGAATAGATAGGATAGATGCGGGCAGGTTGTTTCCACTGGCGGCTGAAAGCAGAACTAGGCGGGGGCATAACCTCAAAATAAGGGGAAGTAGATTAAGGACCGAGTTTATGAGGAACCTCTTCACCCAAAGGGTTGTGAATCTATGGAATTCCCTGCCCAGTGAAGCAGTTGAGGCTCCTTCATTAAATGTTTTTAAGATATAGATAGTTTTTTGAAGAATAAAGGGTTCAAGGGTTATGGTGTTCGGGCCGGAAAGTGGAGCTGAGTCCACAAAAGATCAGCCATGATCTCATTGAATGGTGGAGCAGGCTCGAGGTGCCAGATGGCCTACTCCTGCTCCTCGTTCTTATGTTCTTATGTTGTGATTCGCGTGCTCACATACAATAGGTCCCGAATTGGTCACGTGGACCGTGAGGGGCCGAAAGAGAAAATGCTAGAAAATCTCAGCAAGTCTGGCAGCATCTGTCGGGAGAGAAAAGATGGAGCGTTTTGAGTCCGATGATTCTTTGTCAAAGCTAACAGACAGAGAATGTGAGAAGTATCTATACTGTAGAGTGACAATGAAAGATGCGCCATAGCCACAGAAACCCAGGGAAACCGGGTGCTAATGGCCACAGAAACCAAGGGGAAAGAGTGCTAATGGCCACAGAAACCAAGGGGAAAGAGCGCTAATGGCAGTCCCCAGAGAGAACAAAAGGTGTGAAAGGTCAAACTGCGGGGAAACTTACATCAGAGGGTGAACTGTAGATGTGGGGGAGGGGGCGGGGAAGCAAAGAGGACAAGGTGAAGGAAAGGTGGATAAGATTTGGTGGGTGGGGGGGGGGTGGATTAAATGAATATTAGGAAAGAAAGAAGTGGTAAAAGAAAGTAAAAATGAAATGAAAACAAATGGGTCGAGGTGGGGCTGATCATCTGAAGTTGTTGAATGCAATGTTGAGACCGGAAAGCTGTAGCGTGCCGAACCGGAAGATAATATGTTGTTTCTCCAGTTTGCGTTGAGCTTCACTGGAACATTGCAGGAGGCCAAGAACAGACATGTGGGCATGGGAGCAGGGTCTTGTAAAATGGCAAGCAACAGAGACGTCAGGGTCCTGAATGCGCACAGATCGAAGGTGCTCAGCAAAGCGACCACCCAGTCTGCGTTTCGTCTCTCCGAGAGAGAAGACCACATTGGGAGCAGCGCACGCAGTAGAACAAATTGGAAGAGATGCAAGTGAAACGGTGCTTAACTTGGAATGAGTGTTTTGGGCATGGGATGTTAAGCATGGAAGAGCTACAGGGGCAGGTGTTACACCTTCTGCGATTGAATGGGAAGGCGCCATGGTTGATGGGAGAGGTGAGCGGGCTCTGATTCCAGGAGCCACATTGCCTCAGAAACTATCATTGATTGTTGTAATCATCAATATAGTTTACTGAAGTCCTTTAGGGAAGGAAGTCTGCCATCCTTACCCAGTCTGACCTCTGTGTGACTCCATACCCACAGTACTGCCCCTTCATACCACCACCATCATGAGGGTACAATCATTATTTTTGTGCTTCACAGTGTGTATGTATGACTTGGTTAGCTGTTCTTCATCCAATATTGTCAACACCACCGACTGTGTGCAATGGCATGGAGGGTCAAACAGGATAAATGTTTAGAATCATAGATTGTCATAGAATTTACAGTGCAGAAGGAGGGCATTCGGCCCATGGAGTCTGCACCTGCTCTTGGAAAGAGCACCCTACCCAAGGTCAACAGATCCACCATATCCCCATAACCCAGTAGCCCCACCCAACACTAAGGGCAATTCTGGACACTGGGGGCAATTTATCATGGCCAATCCACCAAACCGGCACATCTTTGGACTGTGGGAGGAAACCGGAGCACCCGGAGGAAACACACGCACACACGGGGAGAATGTGCAGACTCCGCACAGACAGTGACCCAAGCCGGAATCGAACTTGGGACCCTGGAGCTGTGAAGCAATTGTGCTAACCACTGTTCTACCGTGCAGCCCTGTATGGTTCAGATGTTACACTTTAGATGTCAGTTTAAGTAGGAGGACACAGGAAGTCTTTGTACTGACCTTACAAAGGGAAGTGGTTCCGATTCTGCGGGATATTAATGTCCAGCGCACGGCTTCGCCAACATGGCGGCAGTGTGGCAAGACGGTAAATAACTTCACTTCGGTGGTCAATGTGAGCGAAATCATCGACACATCTCATCTCACACTCAGTAAACAACACACCCCTCACATACGCAATGTTCCATTGCCCAAGCAGCCACCCAGAAAACCACAGCAGCCTTCACAGGCTCAATGTACCATAGCCTTGGAAGCCAACCAGCAAACCATACACCCTTCAGATACGCAATGTCCAGTCAGTCACTCAGTAAATCACACACCCCTCACATAAGCAATGTAATGCAGCCCAGACAGCCACACAGAAAACAATACACCACACACCCTTCACATAATCAATGTACCACAGTCCAATCAGTCACCCAACAAACCACACACACCTCACATACGCAATGTACCACAGCCCAGTCAGTCACTCAGTAACCCACACACCCCTTACATACGCAATGTACCATAGCCCAGTACCCAGTAAACAACACACACCTCACAAACGCAATATGCCATAGCCTAGTCAGTCACCCAGTATATCACACACCCCTCACATACGCAATGTACCATAGCCCAATCAGTCACCCAGTAAACTACACCCCCCTTACACACGCAATGTGCCACAGCCCAGTCAGTCACCCAGTACACCACACACCCCTCACATATGCAATGTACCATCGCTCAGTTAGCCACTCAATTCACCACACACCCATTACACACGCAATGAACCATAGCCCATTCAGCCACACAATTGACCACACACGCCTCACACACGCAATGTACCTTACCGAGTCAGTCACCCAGCAAATCAAACACCCCTCACAAACGCAATGTACCATCGCTCAGTTAGCCACGCAATACACCACACACAAGCCACACATGCTATGTAACACAGCCAAGTCAGTCACCCAGTAAACCACACACCCTTCACATACGCAATGTACCATTGCCCAGGCAGCCACCCAGAAAACCACACCAGCCCTCACAGGCTCAATGTACCATAGCCCAGGAAGCCAACCAGCAAACCATACACCCTTCACATACGCAATGTGCCAGTCAGTCACTCAGTAAATCACACACCACTCACATAAGCAATATAACACAGCCCAGTCAGCCACACAATACACCACACACCCCTCACATACGCAATGTGCCATAGCCCAGTAAGCCACACAATACAGCACACACCCCTCACATACGCAAAGTCCCATTGCCCAGTCAGTCACTCAGTAAACCACACTCCCCTCACATAAGCAATGTACCGCAGCCAAGACAGCCACACAGAAAACACCACACCACTCACATACGCAATGAACCACAGCCCAGTCAGTCACTCAGTAAATCACACAGCCCTCACATACGCAATGTACCATAGCCCAGTCAGTCAACCAGTAAACCACACACACCTCACACACGCAATATGCCATAGCCCAGTCAGTCACCCAGTACATCACACAACCCTCACATACGCAATGTACCACAGCCCAGTCAGTCACCCAGTAAACCACACACCCCTCACACACGCAATGTGCCACAGCCCAGTCAGTCATCCAGTACACCACACACCACTCACATCTGCAATTTACCATCGCTCAGTTCGGCACACAATTCACCACGTAACCATGACAGACGCAATGAACCATAGCCCAGTCAGCCAAACAATAGACCACACACCCCGAACACACGCAATGTACCTTACTGAGTCAGTCACCCTGTAAACCACGCACCCCCCACAAACGCAATGTACCATCGCTCAGTTAGCCACACAATACACCACACACCAGCCAGACATGCTATGAACCATAGCCAAGTCAGTCACCCAGTAAAACACACACCCCTCACATATGCAATGTACCATCGCTCAGTAAGCCACACAATACAGCACACACCCCTTACATACGCAAAGTCCCATTGCCCAGTCAGTCACTCAGGAAACCTCACACACATCACATACGCAATGTACCACAGCACAGTCAGTCACCCATGAACCACACACCCCTCGCATATGCAATGTACCATCGCTCAGTTAGCCACACAATACCACACACCCCTCACATGCGCAAGGGACCATATCCCAATCCGTCAGGCATTAAACCACACACTCTTCACGGACGCAATGTGCCATACCCCAGTCAGTCACCCAGTACACCACATACCCCTCACATACGCAATGGACGAAAGCCCAATCAGTCACCCAGTACACCATACACCCCTCACATATGCAATGACCATCGCTCAGTTAGCCACACAATACACCACTCACCACCCACACATGCTATGTACCATAGCCCAGTCAGTCACCCAGTAAACCACACAACCTTCACATACGCAAAGTACCATTGCCCAGGCAGCCACCCAGAAAACCACACCAGCCCTCACAGGCTCAATGCACCATAGCCCAGGAAGCCAACCAGCAAACCATACACCCTTCACATACGCAATGTGCCAGTCAATCGCTCGGTAAATCACACACCCCTCACATAAGCAATATACCACAGCCCAGTCAGCCACACAATACACCACTCACCCCTCACATACGCAATGTAGCATAGCTCAGTAGCCACAAAATACAGCACACACACCTCACATACGCAAAGTCCCATTGCCCAGTCAGGCACTCAGTAAACCACACTCCCCTCACATAAGCAATGTACCGCAGCCAAGACAGCCACACAGAAAACAACACTCCACTCACATACGCAATGTACCATAGCGCAGTCAGTCACCCAGTAAACCACACACACCCCACACGCACGCAATTTACCACAGCCAGTCAGTAACCTAGGAAACCGCACAGACCTCACATACACAATGTGCCATTGCCCAGTCAGCCAGACAATACACCACACACCCCTCACATAAGCAATGTACCATAGCCCAGACAGCCACACAGAAAACCACGCACTCCTCACTTACGCAATGTACCATAGCCCAGTCGTTCACCCAGTAAACCGCACACTCCTCACATAGACAATGTACCAAAGGCCAGTCAGTCATCCAGCAAACCACGCACCCCTCACATACACAGTGTACCATAGCCCAGTCAGTCACCCTGGAAACCACAAACCCCTCACATATGCAATGTACCTCAGCACAGTCAGTCACCTAGTACACCACACACCCCTCACATACGCAATGTGTAGGGCAGCACGGTAGCATTGTGAGTAGCACAATTGCTTCACAGCACCAGGGACCCAGGTTCGATTCCTGCTTGGGTCACTGTCTGTGCGGAGTCTGCATATCCTCCCCGTGTGTGCGTGGGTTTCCTCCGGGTGCTCCGGTTTCCTCCCACAGTCCAAAGATGTGCAGGTTAGGTGGATTGGCCATGATAAATTGCCCTTAGAGTCCAAAATTGCCCTTAGTGTTGGGTGGGGTTACTGGGTTATGGGGATAGGGTGGAGGTGTTGACGTTGGGTTGGGTGCTCTTTCCATGAGCCAGTGCAGACTCGATGGGACGAATGGCCTCCTTCTGCGTTGTAAATTTTATGATAATGTGCAATTGTCCAGTCAGTCACCCAGAAAACCACACACCCCTTACATACGCAATGTACCATTGCCCAGTTCGCCACACAATACACACACACCCCTCACATAAGCAATGGAACATCGACCAGTCAGTCACCCGGTACACCACACACCCCTCGCATGCGCAATGTACTGTAGCCCATTCTGTCAGCCAGAAAAAACACAAACCCCTCACACACGCCATGAACCATAGCCCAGACAGTCACCCAGTACACCACACATCCCTCACATACGCAATGTACCATTGCCCTGTCAGTCACCCAGAAAACCACAGACCCCTCACACACGCAATGAACCATAGCCCAGTAAGTCACCCAGTAAATCACTCACACACGTAACGAACCATAGTCACATAGACTGATTGTGCTTGGCCCAGTCAGTCACCCAGTAAACCATACACCCCTGACATACGCAATGTACGATCGCCCAATCAGTCACTCAGTAAACCACTCACCTCTCACGTGCGGAATGTACCATAGCACAGTCAGTCACCCAGGAAAGTACACACCCCTCACATACGCAATGTACCGGAGCCCAGCGAGCCACACAATAAACCTAACACACCTGACATATGCAATGAACCATTGCCCAGTCAGTCATCCAGTAAACCACATACCCCTCACCTACGCAATGTACGATTGCACAGTTAGAGACAATAAACCACACACCACTCACATACGCAATGTATCATCGCCCATTCAGTCATCCTGTACACCCCCCCCCCATCAAATGCGCAATGTAAGATCGTCCAATTAGTCACCCATAACGCCACACACCCCTCACATACACAATGGACCATAGACCAGTCAGTCACACAATACACCACACACACCTCACATACGCATTGTACGATCCCACAATTAGTCAGCCGATACACCACACACCCCTCACATACGCAATGTACCATAGCGCAGACAGTCACCCAGTAAACCACACACCCCTCATATTCGCAATGTACCATATCCCAATTAGTCACCCAGTAAACCACACACCCGTCACATACGCAATGTGCTATTGCCCTGTCAGTCAGCCAGTACACCGCACACCCCTCATATACGCAATGTACCATAGTCCAGTCAGTCACCCAGTAAACCACACACCCCTCACATACTCAATGTACCATTGACCATAGGCTGGCTAACCACACAATACACCACACACCTCTCACATACGCATTGTACGATCCCACATTTAGTCAGCCAATACACCACATACCCCTCACATACGCAATGTACCATAGCGCAGACAGTCACCCAGTACACCACACACCCCACACTTACAAAATGTACCAAAGCCCAGTCAGTCACCCAGTAAACCGCACACTCCTCACATACACAATGTGCCAAAGCCCCCTCACTCACCCAGCAAACCACACACCCCTCACATACGCAATTTACCATAGCCCAGTTAGTCACCCAGTAAACCACACACCACTCACATAAGCAATGGACCGTAGCCCAGTCAGTCACCCAGCAAACCACACACCCCTCACATACGCAATGTACCTTTACCCTGTCAGTCAGCCAGTACACCGCACACCCCTCACATACGCAATGCACCATAGTCCAGTCAGTCACCCAGTAAACCACACACCCCTCACATACTCAATGTACCATTACCCTGTCAGTCAGCCAGTACACCGCACACCCCTCACATACGCAATGCACCATAGTCCAGTCAGTCACCCAGTAAACCACACACCCCTCTAATACCCAATGGACATTGACCATAGGCTGGTTAACCACACAATACACCACACACCCCTCACATACGCATTGTACGATCCCACAATTATTCAGCCGATACACCACATACCCATCACATACGCAATGTACCATAGCGCAGTAAGGCTATAGTTCGAGTACATTAGATTGTTCCGTTTTTGTCCAATGTGTGCAGGAGGGTTTCCTCACACAGTATGTAGATAGGCCAACGAGAGGCGAGGCCATATTGGATTTGGTACTGGGTAATGAACCAGTACAGGTGTTAGATTTGGAGGTAGGTGAGCACTTTGCTGATAATGACCACAATTCGATTACGTTTACTTTAGTGATGGAAAGGGATAGGTATATACCGCCGGGCAAGAATTATATCTGGGGGAAAGGCAATTATGATGCGATGAGGCAAGACTTAGGATGCATCGGATGGAGAG
Organism: Scyliorhinus torazame; assembly: GCF_047496885.1. Classification (NCBI taxonomy): domain Eukaryota; kingdom Metazoa; phylum Chordata; class Chondrichthyes; order Carcharhiniformes; family Scyliorhinidae; genus Scyliorhinus; species Scyliorhinus torazame. The sequence continues at coordinate 138,802,699 of NC_092726.1, forward strand.
GAAAACTGCGGGAGATGGGCACAATGGAAATGTGGAGCTTGTGCAAGGAACAGCTACTGAGTGTCCTTGATAAGTATGTACCTGTCAGGCAGGGAGGAAGTGGTCGAGTGAGGTAACCGTGGTTTACTAAAGCAGTCGAAACACTTGTCAAGAGGAAGAAGGAGACTTATGTAAAGATGAGACATCAAGGTGCAGTTAGGGCGTTCGAGAGTTGCAAGTTAGCTAGGAAGGACCTAAAGAGAGAGCTAAGAAGAGCCAGGAGGGGACATGAGAAGTCTTTGGCAGGTAGGATCAAGGATAACACTAAAGCTTTCTATAGATATGTGAGAAATAAAAGAATGACAAGGGTAAGAGTAGGGCCAGTCAAGGACAGGAGTGGGAAGTTGTGCTTGGAGTCCGAGGAGATAGAAGAGGTGCTAAATGAATATTTTTCGTCAGTATTCTCACAGGAAACAGACAGTGATGTCGAGGAGAATACCGAGATACAGGCTACTAGACTAGAAGGACTTGAGGTTCATAAGGAGGAGGTGTTAGCAATTCTGGAAAGTGTGACAATAGATAAGTCACCTGGGCCAGTTGGGATTTATCCTAGGATTCTCTGGGATGCTAGGTAGGAGATTGCAGAGCCTTTGGCCTTGATCTTTATCTAATCTTTGTCTACAGGAATAGTCCCAGAAGACTGGAGGACAGCAAAGGTTGTCCCCTCGTTCAAGAAGGGGAGCAGAGATAACCCCGGTAACTATAGACCAGTGAGCCTTACTTCTGTTGTGGGAAAAATATTGGAAAGGTTTATACGAGATAGGATGTATAATCATCTGGAAAGGAATAATTTGATTCGAGATAGTCAACACGGTTTTGTGAAGGGTAGGTCGTGCCTCACAAAACTTATAGAGTTCTTTGAGAAGGTGACCAAACAGGTGGATGAGGGTAAAGCAGTTGATGTGGTGTATATGGATTTCAGTAAAGCGTTTGATAACGTTCGCCATGGTAGGCTACTGCAGAAAATACGGAGGCATGGGATTCAGGGTGATTTTGTAGTTTGGATCAGAAATTGGCTAGCTGGAAGAAGACAAAGGGTGGTAGTTGATGGGAAATGTTCAGGCTGGAGTCCAGTTACTAGTGGTGTACCACAAGGATCTGTTTTGGGGCCACTGCTGTTTGTCATTTTTATAAATGACCTGGAGGAGGGCGTGGAAGGATGGGTGAGTAAATTTGCAGATGACACTAAAGTCGGTGGAGTTGTGGACAGTGCGGAAGGATGTTACAAGTTACAGAGGAACACAGATAAGCTGCAGCGCCTGGCTGAGAGGTGGCAAATGGAGTTTAATGCAGAAAAGTGTCAGGTGATTCATATTGGAAGGAATAACAAAAAGACTGAGCTCTGGTCTAATGGTAAGATTCTTGGCAGTGTGGATGAGCAGAGAGTTCTCGGTGTCCATGTACATAGATCCTGAAAGCTGCCACCCAGGTTGAGAGGGTCGTTAAGAAGGCGTACGGTGTGTTAGCTTTTATTGGTAGAGGGATTGAGTTTAGGAGCCATGAGGTCATGTTGCAGCTATACAACACTCTGCTGCGACCGCATTTGGAGTATTGCGTGCAATTCTGGTCGCCGCATTATAGGAAAGATGTGGAAGCATTGGAAAGGGTGCAGAGGAGATTTACCAGAATGTTGCCTTATATGGAGGGAAGATCTTATGAGGAAAGGCTGAGGGACCTGATGCTGTTTTCGTTAGAGAGAAGAAGGTTAAGAGGTGACTTGATGATCAGAGGATTGGATAGGGTGGACAGTGACAGCCTTTTTCCTATGATGGTGATGTCGAGCACGAGGGAACATATCTTTAAATTGAGAGGAGATAGATATAGGACAGATGTCAGAGGTAGGTTCTTTACTCAGAGAATAGTAAGGGCGTTGAGTGCCCTGCCTGCAACAGTAGTGGACTCGGCAAACCAAAGGGCATTCAAACGGTCATTGGATAGAAATATGGACAATAAGGGAATAGTGTAGATGGGCTTTAGCGTGGTTTCACAGGTCGGCGCAACATTGAGGGCCGAAGGGTCTGTACTGCGCTGTAATGTTCTATGTTCAATGTTTAAACCTCACACACCTAGCACACGCAATGTACCATAGCCCAGTATTTCACCCAGTAAACCACACACCTCTCACATACGCAATGTACCACAGCCCAGTCAGTCACCCAGTAAACCACTCACCCCTGACATACGCAATGTACCAAAGCCCAGTCAGCCACCCAGCAAAACACACACACCTCACATACCCAACTTACCACAGCCCAGTCAGTCACACTGCAAACCACTCATCCCTCACTTACGCAATGAGCCATAGCCCAGTCAGCCATCCAGGAAGCCACAAACCCGTCAGATACGCAATGAACCATAGCCCAGTCAGACACACATTACATGACACACCGCTCACATGCGCAATGTACCATAGCACAGTTAGGCACACAATACACCTCACACGCCTCGCATACGCAATGTACGATAGCCCAGTCACTCACCCAGTAAACCACACACCCTTCACATACGGAATGTACCACAGCCCAACCAGTCATACAATGAACCACATACCCCTCACAAAAGCAACGGACCATTGCGCAGTCAGTCACCCAGTAAACAACGCATCCCTAACATCGCAATGTACCATATCCGAGCCAGTCACCCGGTAAACGACACACCCCTCACATAGGCAATGTACCATAGCCCAATCAGTCACCCAGTACACCAACACCCCTCACATACGCAACGTACCCTCGCCCTTAGGCACACAATACACCACACACCCCTAAAATATGCTATATACAATAGCCTAGTTGTCCACACATTACACCACATACCCCTCACATACTCAAAGTACCATGGCCCTGCAGACACCCAGCAAACCAGACACCTGCCACATACTCAATGTACCATTGCCCAGTCAGCTACACAATACAGTACACACCCTTCACATACGTAATGTACCAAAGCCCAGTCAGTCACCCATTAAGCCACACACCTCTCACCTACGCAATGGACCATAGCCCAGTCAGTCACCCAGTAAACCGCACACCTCTCACATACGCAAAGTACCATAGCCCAGTCAGTCACCCAGAGCGCCACACACCCCTCACATACGCAATGTACCATATCACATTCAGTCACCCAGTAAACCACACACCCCTGACATACGCAATGTGCCTGAGCCCAGTCAGCCACACAATTCACCACACACCCCTGACATGCGCAATGTACAATACCCCAGATAGTCACCTGGTATAACACACCTTCATATACGCATTGTACAATAGCCCAGTGAGTCATAGAACATAGAACATAGACAATACAGCACAGAACAGACCCTTCGGCCCACGATGTTGTGCCGAACCTTTGTCCCAGATTAATCATAGATTATCATTGAATTTACAGTGCAGAAGGTGGCCATTCGGCCCTTTGAGTCTGCACCGGCTCTTGGAAAGAGCACCATACCAAAACTCAACACCTCCACCCAACACCAAGGGCAATTTGGACATTAAGGGCAATTTATCCTTGGCCAATTCACCTAACCCGCACATCTTTGGACTGTGGGAGGATACCGGAGCACCCGGAGGAAACCCACGCAGACATGGGGAGGACGTGCAGACTCCACACAGACAATGACCCAAGCCGGAATCGAACCTGGGACCATGGAGCTGTGAAGCAATTGTGCTATCCACAATGCTACCGTGCTGCCCTTAAGAACAAATAAATCTACACTATATCATTTTACCTTAATCCATGTACCTATCCAATAGCTGCTTGAAGGTCCCTAATGTTTCCAACTCAACTACTTCCACAGGCAGTGCATTCCATGCCCCCACTACTCTCTGGGTAAAGAACCTACCTCTGATATCCGTCCTATACCTTCCACCTTTCACCTTAATTTTATGTCCCCTTGTAATGGTTTGTTCCACCCGGGGAAAAAGTCTCTGACTGTCTACTCTGTCTATTCCCCTGATCATCTTGTAAACCTCTATCAAGTCGCTCCTCATCCTTCTCCGCTCTAATGAGAAAAGGCCTAGCGCCCTCAACCTTTCCTCGTAAGACCTACTCTCCATTCCAGGCAACATCCTGGTAAATCTTCTTTGCACCTTTTCCAGAGCTTCCACGTCCTTCCTAAAATGAGGCGACCAGAACTGTACACAGTACTCCAAATGTGGCCTTACCAAAGTTTTGTACAGCTGCATCATCACTTCACGGCTCTTAAATTCAATCCCTCCGTTAATGAACGCGAGCACACCAGAGGCCTTCTTCACAGCTCTATCCACTTGAGTGGCAACTTTCAAAGATGTTTGGACATAGACCCCAAGATCTCTCTGCTCCTCCACATTGCCAAGAACTCTACCGTTAACCCTGTATTCCGCATTGATATTTGTCCTTCCAAAATGGACAACCTCACACTTTTCAGGGTTAAACTCCATCTGCCACTTCTCAGCCCAGCTCTGCATCCTATCTATGTCTCTTTGCAGCCGACACCAGCCCTCCTTACTATCCACAATTCCACTAATCTTCGTATCGGCTGCAAATTTACTGACCCACTCTTCAACTCCCTCATCCAAGTCATTAATGAAAATCTCTAACAGCAGATGACCCAGAACTGATCCCTGCGGTACGCCACTGGTAACTGGGATCCTGGCTGAATATTTGCCATCCACCACCACTCTCTGACTTCTATCGGTTAGCCAGTTCGTTATTCAACTGGCCAAATTTCCCACTAGCCCATGCCTCCTTACATTCTGCATAAGCCTATCATGGGGAACTTTATTAAATGCCTTACTAAAATCCATGTACACTACATCCACTGCTTTACCTTCATCCACATGCTTGGTCACCTCCTCAAAGAATTCAATAAGACTTGTAAGGCAAGACCTACCCCTCACAAATCCGTGCTGACTATCCCTAATCAAGCAGTGTCTTTCCAGATGCTCAGAAATCCTATCCTTCAGTACCCTTTCCATTACTTTGCCTACCACCGAAGTAAGACTAACTGGCCTGTAATTCCCAGGGTTATCCCTAGTTCCTTTTTTGAACAGGGGCACGACATTCGCCACTCTCCAATCCCCTGGTACCACCCCTGTTGACAGTGAGGACGAAAAGATCATTGCCAACGGCTCTGCAATTTCATCTCTTGCTTCCCATAGAATCCTTGGATATATCCCGTCAGGCCCGGGGGACTTGTCTATCCTCAAGTTTTTCAAAATGCCCAACACATCTTCCTTCCAAACAAGTATTTCCTCGAGCTTACCAATCTGTTTCACACTGTCCTCTCCAACAATATTGCCCCTCTCATTTGTAAATACAGAAGAAAAGTACTCGTTCAAGACCTCTCCTATCTCTTCAGACTCAATACACAATCTCCCGCTACTGTCCTTGATCGGACCTACCCTCGCTCTAGTCATTCTCATATTTCTCATATATATGTGTAAAAGGCCTTGGGGTTTTCCTTGATCCTACCCGCCAAAGATTGTTCATGCCCTCTCTTAGCTCTCCTATTCCCTTTCTTCAGTTCCCTCCTGGCTATCTTGTATCCCTCCAATGCCCTGTCTGAACCTTGTTTCCTCAGCCTTACATCAGTCACCTTTTTCCTCTTAACAAGACATTCAACCTCTCTTGTCAACCATGGTTCCCTCTCTCGACCATCTCTTCCCTGCCTGACAGGGGCATACATATCAAGGAAACGTAGCACCTGTTCTTTGAACAAGTTCCACATTTCACTTATGCCCTTCCCTGCCAGCCTGCGTTCCCAACTTATGCACTTCAATTCTTGTCTGACAACATCGTATTTACCCTTCCCCCAATTGTAAACCTTGCCCTGTTGCACGAACCTATCCCTCTCCATTACTAAAGTGAAAGTCACAGAATTGTGGTCACTATCTCCAAAATGCTCCCCCAGTAACAAATCTATCACTTGCCCTGGTTCATTACCCAGTACTAAATCCAATATTGACCCTCCTCTGGTCGGACAATCTACATACTGCGTTAGAAAAGCTTCCTGGACACACTGCACAAACACCACCCCATCCAAACTATTTCATCTAAAGAGTTTCCACTCAATATTTGGGAAGTTAAAGTCGCCCATGTCTACTACCCGATGACTTCTGCACCTTTCCAAAATCTGTTTCCCAATCTGTTCCTCCACATCTCTGTTACTATTGGGGGGGTGGGGGGGGGGGCTATAGAAAACTCCTAACATGGTGACTGCTAATTTCCAATTTCTTCACCATGCAAACCATACACCCCTCACATACGCAATGTGCGATCGCCCAATCAGTCACCCATTAACACCACAAAACCCTTACATACGCAATACACCATAGCCAAGTCAGTCACCCACTAAACCACACAGTCCTCACATACGCAATGTCCCATAGCTCAGCCAGTCACTCAGTCAACCACACACCGCTCACATACGCAATGTGCCATAGCCCAGTCAGTCACCCAGCAAACCACACACCCCCACAAACCCAATGTACCATAGCCCGGTTAACCACACAATACACCACATACCCCTCACATATGGAATGAACCATAGCCCACTCAATCACCCAACAAACCTCACACACCTCACATGCGCAATGTACGATCGCCCAATTAGTCACCCAGTGCACCTCTTACATATGCAATGTACCATAGTCATGTCAGCCATACAATACACCACACTGCCCTCAATGCGCAATGTACCATAGCATAGTCAGTCTCTCAGTAAACCAGTCATCTCTCACATACACAATGTACCATAGACTAGTCAGTCACTCAGTAAACCACAAACCCCTCACACGCACAGTGTATCGGAGCCCAGTAAGCCGCACAATAAACCCAGCACACATCACATATGCAATGAACCATAGCCCAGTTAGCCACACAGTACACCACACACCCCTCACATCAGCAATGTACCATAACCCAGTTAGTCACACTGTACACCACACACCCCTAACATAAGCAATGTACCATAACCCAGTTAGTAACACTGTACATCACACACCCCTCACATAAGCAATGTACCATATCCCAGGCAGTCAAACAGTAAAGCTCTAACCCCTCACTAACGCAATTTACCATAGCACAGTCAGTCACCCTGCAAACCACACAACCTCACACACGTAATGCACCATAACCCGGTTAGACACAATACACCACACACCCTACGCATACGAAATATACAATCCCACAATCAGTCACCCAATACACCACACACACCTCACATCTGGAATGTACCATAGCCCAGACAGTCACCTAGTAAACCACTCACCCTCACATATGCAATGTAACATAGCCCAGGCATTCACGTAGTAAACCACACATCCCTCACACACGCTATGTGCCATAGCCTTGTCAGTCAGTCAGTAAACCACTCACCCCTCAGGTACGCAATGTACCAGAGCCCAGTCAGCCACCCAGCAAAAGACACACACCGCACATACGCAAAGTACCATAGCACCGTCAGTCAATCTGCAAACCACGCACCCCTCACGTACGCAATACACCATAGGCCAGTAAGTCACACAATACACCACACACCCTTCACATACGCAATTTGCCAGGGCCCAGTCAGTCACACAATACACCATACTCCTCTCACATCCGCAATGTACCCTAGCCCAGTAAGTCACCCAGTAAACCACACGCCCCTCACATACGCAATGTACCATAGCCCAGTCCGTCACCCAGCAAACCACACACCCCTCACAAACATAATGTACCATAACCCGGTTAACCACACAATACACCACACACCCTACGCATACGCAATATACGATCGCACAATCAGTCACCCAATACACCACACACCCCTGACATATGGAATGTACCATAGCCCAGACACTCACCTAGTAAACCACTCACCGTCACATACGCAATGTACCATAGCCCAGGCAATCATGCAGTAAACCACACACCCCTCACACACGCTGTGTACCATAGTCTTGTCAGTCACTCAGTAAACCACTCACCCCTCAGGTACGCAATGTACCATAGCCCAGTCAGCCACCCAGCAAAAGACACACACCTCACATACGCAACGTACCATAGCACCATCAGTCAATCTGCAAACCACGCACCCCTCACGTACGCAATGTACCATAGACCAGTTAGTCACACAATACACCACACTTCCCTCACATCCGCAAAGTACCCTAGCCGTCAGTCACCCAGTAAACCACACGCCCCTCACATACGCAATGTACCATAGCCCAGTTAGCCGCACAATACACCACACACCCCTCACATACGCAATGTACCATCGCCCAGTCAGTCACGCAGTAAAGCACACGCCCCTCGCATACGCAATGTACGATCGCCTAATAAGTCACTCAGAACACCACACACCTATCAGAACGCAATGTACCATAGCCCAGTCAGTCACCCAGTAAACAACACACCCCTCAGACACGCAATGTACCATAGCAAGGTTAACCACAAAATACATCACATACCCCTCACATACGAAATGTACCCTAGCCCAGTCAGTCACCATTACACCAAAACAATTCTCACATACGCAATGTACCATAGCCCAGTCAGTAACCAGGACTCCACAACACATGTCACAAATGTAATGTACCATAGCCGAGTCAGCCACCCAGCAAAACACACACCACTCACATACGCAACGTACGATAGCACAGTCAGTCACCATGCAAAGCACGCACCGCTCACACAAGCAATGTACCATAGGCCAGTTAGTCAAACACTAAACCACAAACACCTCGCATACGCAATGCACCATAGCCCAGTCAGTCACCCAGTAAACCACACAACCTTCACATACGCAATGTACCAGAGCCTAGTCAGTCACACAATACACCACACACCCCTTACATACGCAATGTACCATAGACCACTCAGCAACACAGCATAACTCACACACCTCACATACGCAAAGTTCCATAGCCCTGTTAGCCACACAATACAACAAACCCCTCACATTAGCAATAAACCCGAGCCCAGGCAGTCACTCAGTAAACCACACACCCCTAACATACGCAATGTACCATCGGCCATTCAGTCACCCAGTAAACCACATTTCTCACTGACGCAATGTACCATAGCCAAGTCAGTCACCCAGAAAGCCACACGCCACTCACATACGCAATGTACCATAGCCCAGTCAGTTGCCCAGTGAACCCCACACCTCTCACGTACGCAATGTACCATAGCCCAGTCAGTCACTCAGTGACCACACACCGTTCACATACGCAATGTACCACAGCCCAGTCAGTCACCCGTTAAACCACACAGCGCTCACATATGCAATGCACCATAGCTAAGTCAGCTACACAATACACCACTCACCTCTCACATATGCAATGCACCATAGCACAGTCAGTCACTCAGTAACCACATACCCTTCACATACGCAATGTAGCATAGCCCAGTCAGTCACCCAGAAAACCACACACCCCTCACATACGCAATGTATCATAGCCCAGTCAGTTGCCCAGTAAACCACACACCCCTCACATACGCAATGTACGATCCCACAACCAGTCACCCAGTACACCACGCACCACTCACATACGTCATGTTCCATAGGCCAGGCAGTCATTCTGAAAACCACGCACCCCTCACATACGCAATGTAACATAGCCCATCCAGTAACCAGTAAATCACACGCCCCTCACATACGCAATGTACCATAGCCCAGTTAGCCACACAATACGCAGCACCCCTCACAACCGCAATGTACCCTAGCACAGTCAGTCACTCAGTAAACCACACACCCCTCACATTTGCAATGTACCATGGCACCGTCAGCCACCCAGTAAACCACACAACTCTCACAGACGGAATGTACCATTGCCCAGTCAGTCACCCAGTAAACCACACACCCCTCAGATATGCAATGTGTCATTGCCCAGTCAGTCACCGAGTAAACCACACACCCCTCACACATGCAATGTACCATAGCACGGTTAACCACACATTACACCACACACCCCTCACATAATATGCATTGTACCATAGCCCAGTCAGTCACCCAGTAAGCACACCGCTCACATACGCAATGTACCATCGCCCATTAAGCCATCCAGCAAACCACACACCCCTCACATACGCAATGTACCATATCCCGGTTAACCACACAATACACCACACACAACTGACATACCCAATATACCATTGACCAGTCAGTCACCGAGTAAACCACACACCCCTCACAAACGCACTGTACCGTAGCCCAGTCAGTCACCCAATGCAACACACACTACTCACATACACATGGTACCATAGCCCAGTCAGTCACCCCGAAAACCAAACACCCCTTACATACACAATGTACCATCGCCCAGTCAATCACCCTGTACACCACAACACCTCTCACATATGCAATGAACTATAGCCCAATTAGTCACCCAACAAACGACACACCCATCACATGCGCAATGTACGATTGCCCAATCTGTCACCCATTACACCACACACCCCTCACATACACAATGAACCACAGCCCAGTCAGTCACCCAGATCACCACAACACCTCTCATATATGCAATGTACCATAGCCCAGTCAGCCACACAATACACCACACTCCCCTCACATGGGCAGCACGGTAGCATTGTGGATAGCAGAATTGCTTCAAAGCTCCAGGGTCCCAGATTCGATTCCGGATTGGGTCACTGTTTGTACGGAGTCTGCACATCCTCCCCTTGTGTGCGTGTTTTTTTCTCCTTGTGCTCCGGTTTCTATCACAGTCCAAAGATGTGCAGGTTAGGTGGATTGGCCATGATAAACTGCCCTTAGTGTCCAAAAGTGCCCTTAGTGTTGGTTGGGGTTACTGGGTTATGGAGATAGGGTGGAGGTGTTGACCTTGTGTAGGGTGCTCTTTCGAAGAGCCGGAGCAGATTCGATGGGCCGAATGGCCTCCTTCTGCACTGTAAATTCTACGTAAATATGAAATGCACCATATCCTAGTCAGTCACTCAATCAACCCACACCCCTCACACACTCAATGTAACATAGCCCAGTCAGTCACCCAGTAAACCACACACCCCTCACATGCTGAATGTACCTTAGCCCAGTCAGTCAACCAGCAAACCACACACCCATAAGACCATAAGACATAGGCGCGGAAGTAAGGCCATTCGGCCCATCGAGTCCACTCCACCATTCAACCATGGCTGATTTCAACTCCATTTACCCGCTCTCTCTCCATAGCCCTTAATTCCTCGAGAAATCAAGAATTTATCAAATTCTGTCTTAAAGAATCTCAACCTCCACCGCCCTCTGTGGCAAAGAATTCCACAGACCCACCACTCTCTGGCTGAAGAAATATCTCCTCATCTATGTTCTAAAGTGACTCCCTTTTATTCTAAGGCTGTGCCCCCGGGTCCTAGTCTCCCCAGCTAATGGAAACAACTTCCCTACATCCACCCTATCTAAGATATTCATTATCTTGTAAGTTTCTATTAGATCTCCCCTCAACCTCCTAAACTCCAATGAATATGATCCCAGGATCCTCAGACGTTCATCGTATGTTAGGCCTACCATTCCTGGGATCATCCGTGTGAATGTCCGCTGGACCCGCTCCAGTGCCAGTATGTCCTTCCTGAGGTGTGGGGCCCAAAATTGCTCACAGTATTCCAAATGGGGCCTAACTAATGCTTTATAAAGCTTCAGAAGTACATCCCTGCTTTTATATTCCAAGCCTCTTGAGATGAATGACAACATTGCATTTACTTTCTTAATTACGGACTCAACCTGCCAGTTTACCTTTAGAGAATCCTGGTCTAGGACTCCCAAGTCCCTTTGCACTTCAGCATTATGAATTTTGTCACCGTTTAGAAAATAGTCCATGCCACTATTCTTTTTTCCAAAGTGCAAGACCTCGCACTTGCCCACGTTGAATTTCATCAGCCATTTCTTGGACCACTCTCTTAAACTGTCTAAATCTTGCTGCAGCCTCCCCACCTCCCCCATACTACCTGCCCCTCCACCTATCTTTGTATCATCGGCAAACTTAGCCAGAATGCCCCCAGTCCCGTCATCTAGATCGTTAATATATAAAGAGGACAGCTGTGGCCCCAACACTGAACCCTGCGGGACACCACTCGTCACCGGTTGCCATTCCGAAAAAGAACCTTTTATCCCAACTCTCTGCCTTCTGCCTGACAGCCAATCGTCAATCCATGTTAGTACCTTGCCTCGAATACCATGGGCCCTTATTTTACTCAGCAGTCTCCCGTGGGGCACCTTATCAAAGGCCTTTTAGAAGTCAAGATAGATAACATCCATTAGCTCTCCTTGGTCTAACCTATTTATTATCTCTTCAAAGAACTCTAACAGGTTTGCCAGGCACGACGTCCCCTTACTAAATCCATGTTGACTTGTCCTAATCCGACCCTGCACTTCCAAGAATTTAGAAATCTCATCCTTAACAATGGATTCTAGAATCTTGCCAACAACCGAGGTTAGGCTAATTGGCCTATAATTTTTCATCTTTTTCCTTGTTCCCTTCTTGAACAGGGGGGTTACAACAGCGATTTTCCAATCCTCTGGGACTTTCCCTGACTCCAGTGACTTTGGAAAGATCATAAATAACGCATCCACTATTTCTTCGGCTGTCTCCTTTAGAACTCTGGGATGTAGCCCATCTGGGCCCGGAGATTTATCAATTTTTAGACCTCTTAGTTTATCTAGCACTTTCTCCTTTGTGATGGCTACCATAGTCAACTCTGCCCCTGACTTTCCGTAATTGTTGGGATATTACTCATGTCTTCTACTGTGAAGACTGACGCAAAGTACTTATTCAGTTCCTCAGCTATTTCCTTGCCTCCCATCACAAAATTACCAGTGTCATTTTGGAGCGACCCAATGTCAACTTTTGCCTCCCGTTTGTTTTTAAAGTATTTAAAGAAAATTTTACTATCATTCCTAATGTTACTGGCTAGCCTATCTTCATATTTGGTCCTATCTTTCCTTATTTCTCTCTTTGTTATCCTCTGTTTGTTTTTGTAGCCTTCCCAATCTTCTGACTTCCCACTACTCTTTGCCACATTATAGGCTTTCTCTTTTGCTTTGATGCATTCCCTAACTTCCTTTGTCAGCCATGGCTGCCTAATCCCCCCCTCTGTTAACCTTTCTTTTCTTTGGGATGAACCTCTATATTGTGTCCTCAATTATTCCCAGAAACTCCTGCCATTGCTGTTCTACTGTCTTTCACACTAGGCTCTGCTCCCAGTCGATTTTCGTCAGTTCCTCCCTCATGCCCCTGTAGTTACCTATTTTTAACTGTAACATCTTTACATCTGATTCTACCTTCTTTCTTTCAAATTGGAGATTGAATTCTACCATATTATGATCACTGCCTCCGAAGTGCTCCCTTACTTTAAGATCTTTAATCAAGTCTGGCTCATTACATAACACTAAGTGCAGAATGGCCTGTTCCCTACTGGGCTCCATCACAAGCTGTTCCAAAAAGCCCTCCTGTAAACATTCAATGAATTCCCTTTACTTGGGTCCACTGGCAGCATTATTTACCCAGTCCACCTGCATATTGAAGTCCCCCATGATCACTGTGACCTTGCCTTTCTGACATGCACTTTCTATTTCGTGGTGCATTTTCTGCCCCCTGTCCTGACCACTGTTAGGAGGTCTGTACATAACTCCCATTATGTTTTTTTGCCTTTGTGATTCCTCAACTCTACCCACACAGACTCCACATCATCTGACCCTATGTCGTTTAGTGCTAGTGATTTAATTTCATTCCTAATTAACAAGGCAACCCCGCCCCCTCTGCCCACCTCTCTGTCTTTTCGATAGGTTGTGAATCCCTGGTTGTTTAAATGCCAGTCCTGAACCCCCTGCAACGATGTCTCTGTAATGCCTACCACATCATGCCTGCCAGTCACAATCTGGGCCACAAGCTCATCTACCTTGTTCCGTACACTGCGCGCATGTCAATATAGCACCTTTAATCCTCTATTGACCGTCCCTTTTTGTTTTCTTAGTGGGGTGGACCTTGGTTTACTGAGCCTTTCCATACACTGTGTCATATTTTGTGGGATGGGGACAATCGTAACCTCTCCTGAGTTTTGTCTTTTCGTGCTTTTTTGTATTCCTAAGCAGCTACGCTTCCCACTGATTATTTCACCTCTTGATTCCCTGATTTCCCCCTCCAACCCCTCAATCATTAGTTTAAAGTCCTATTGATCACCCTATTTACTCTTTTCGCCAGAACACTAGTTCCAGCTCGGTTCAGGTGGAGACCATCCGAACGGTATAGGTCCCCCCTGTCCCAAAACTGATGCCAGTGTCCCATGAAAAGGAACCCCTCTTTCCCACACCACTCTTTCAGCCACGTGTTAACTTCCCTTATTCTTGCCTCCCTATGCCAATTTGCACGTGGCTCGAGCAGTAATCCGGAGATTATGACCCTTGAGGACCTGTTTTTTAATTTGAATCCTAGCTCTTTATAATCTGTAAACAGGTCCTCTTTCCTAGACTTGCCTATGTTGTTGGTACCAACATGGACCACAACAACTGGATCCTCCCCCTCCCTCTCCAGTATCCTTTCAGGCCGGTCAGAGATGCCCCGCACCCTAGCACCGGGCAGGCAACATACCATGCGGGACTCTTTGTCCTGCTCACAAAGGATACTATCTATCCCCCAGATAATAGAATTCCCTACAACTACAACTTGCCTATTTACTCCCTCCCCTTGAATGGCCTGCTGAACCATGGTGCCTTGATCAGCTGACTCATCCTTCCTGCAGCCCTGTTCGCCATCCACACAGGGAGCAAGTGCCTCATACCTGTTGGACAGAGTCAAGGGCTGAGGCTCCTGAGTTCCTGACTGCTGGTTCCCTTTACCAGCCTGACTTGCAGTCACACCCTGCTGTCCCTGGCCACTGGCAGGATTTAAACTACTTACTCTGACAGGCGTGACTGCCTCCTGAAACACAGTGTCCAGGTACGTCTCCCCCTCCCGGATGTGCCTCAGTGTTTGAAGCTCAGACTCCAGCTCATCAACTCTGAGCCGGAGCTCTTCGAGCAGCCAACACTTACTGCAGGTGTGGTCGCTGAAGTTCGCAATGGGATCTGCCAGCTCCCACATCAAGCAGCTCAAGCACATCACCTGACCACCCCTCACATACGCAATGTACCACCGCCCAGTCAGTCACCCAATACACCACACACCCCTCACATGCTCAACGTACCATTGACCAGTGAGTCACCCAGTAAACCACGCACCCCTCACGTACGCAATGTACCACCGCTCTGTCAGTCACCCAATACACCACACAACCCTCACATACGCAATGCACCATAGGCCAGTCAGTCACCCAGTACACCACACACCCTTCACATACGCAATGTACCATGGCCCAGTCAGTCACACAATATACCACACTCCCCTCACATCCGCAATGTACCCTAGCCTAGTCAGTCACCCAGTAAACAAGACGCCCCTCACATCCGCAATGTGCCCTAGCCTAGTCAGTCACCCAGTAAACCAGACGCCCCTCACATACGCAATGTACCATAGCCCAGTTAGCCGCACAATACACCACACACCCCTCACATACGCAATGTACCATAGTCCAGTCAGTCACGCAGTAAACCACACGCCCCTCGCATGTGCAATGTACGATCGCCTAATAAGTCACCCAGAACACCACACACCTCTCAGATACGCAATGTACCATAGCCCAGTCAGTCACCCTGTAAACCACACACCCCTCACACACGCAAAGTACCATAACAAGGTTAACAACAAAATACACCACACACCCCTCACATACGCAATTAACCATCCCACAATCAGTCACCCAATACATCACACACCCCTCACATATGAAATGTACCATAGCCCAGTCAGTCACAAAGTAATCCACTCACGCCTCACATACGCAATGTACCAAAGCCGAGTCAGCCACCCAGCAAAACACACACCCCTCACATACGCAACGTACGATAGCACAGTCAGTCACCATGCAAATCACGCACCCCTCGCAAACGCAATGTACCATAGCCCAGTCAGTCACCCAGTAAACCACACACCCTTCACATACGCAATATACCAGAGCCAAGTCAGTGACACAATACACCACACACCCCTTACATACGCAATGTACCATAAAACACTCAGCCACACAGCATAACTCACACACATCACATACGCAAAGTACCATAGCCCAGTTGGCCACACAATACAACAAACCCCTCACATTAGCAATATACCCTCGCGCAGGCAGTCACTCAGTAAACCACACCCCTCTCACAGACGCAATGTACCATAGCCCAGTCAGTCACACAATACATCACACACCCCTCACATAGGCAATGTACCGCCTCCCAGTCAGTCACCCAGCAAACCACACACCTCTCACAGACGCAATGTACCATTACCCAGTCAATCACACAATACACCAAACACCCCTCACATACGCAATGTACCATAGCCCAGTCAGTCACCCAGTAAGACACACGCCACACACATACGAAATGAACCATAGCCCAGTCAGTTGCACAGTGAACCACACACCTCTCACATACGCAATGTACCATTGCCCAGTCAGTCACTCAGTAAACCACTCACTCCTCACATACGCAATGTACCATAGGCCAGTTAGTCAAACACTTCACCACAAACCACTCAAATACGCAATGAACCAGAGCCATGTCAGTCACACAATACACCACACACCCATCACATACGCAATGTACCCCAGCCCGGTCAGTCACTCAGTAAACCACACACCTCTCACATATGCAATGTACTATAGCCCAGGCAGCCACACAATACAACACACACCCCTCACATATGCAATGTACCATAGCCCAGTCAGTCACTCAGTAACCACGCAACGTTCACATACGCAATGTACCATAGCCCAGTCACTCAGCCAGTAAACCACACACCCCTCACATCCACCATGTACCACAGCCCAGTCACTCAGCCAGTAAACCACACATCCCTCACATACGCAATGTACCGTAGTCCAGTCAGTCACCAAAAACAGCACTCACCCCTCACATACGCAATGTAGCACAGCCCAGTCAGTCACACAGAAAACCACATACCCCTCACATACGCAATGTACGATCGCACAATCAGTCACCCAGTACACCACGCACCATTCACATACGCAATGTACCATAGGCCAGTCAGTCTCTCAGTAAACCACACAGCCCTCACACAAACAATGTACAATAACCCAGTCAGTCACACAGCAAACCACGCACCCCTCACATACGCAATGTACAATAGCCCAGCCAGTCACCAGTAAACCACACTCCCCTCACATCCGCAATGTACCCTAGCACAGGAAGTCACTCAGTAAACCATACACCCCTCACATACGCAATGTACAATAACCCAGTCAGTCACTCAGTAAACCACACACCCCTCACATACGCAATGTACCATGGCACCGTCAGTCACCCAGTAAACCACACACCTCTCACAGACGCAATGTACCATAGCCCAGTCAGTCACCGAGCAAACCACACACCCCTCACACACGCAATGTACCATAGCACGGTTAACCACACATTACACCACACACCCCTCACATAATATGCATTGTACCACAGCCCAGTCAGTCACCCAGTACACCACCCACCCCTCACACAGGCAATGTGCAATAGCCCAGTCAGTCACCCAGTAAGCACATACGAAATGTTCCGTCGCCGATTAAGCCATCCAGCAAACCACACACCCCTCACATACGCAATGTACCATATCCCGATTAACCACACAGTACACCACACACGACTGACATACCCAATATACCATTGACCAGTCAGTCACCAAGTAAACCACAACACCTCTCACATATGCAATGGACCGTACCCCAGTCTGTCACCCAGCAAACCTCACACCCCTCACATACGCAATGTACCACCGCCCAGTCAGTCACCCAATACACCACACACCCCTCACATACACATGGTACCATAGCCCAGTCAGTCACCCCGAAAACCACACACCCCTTACATACGCAATGTACCATAGCCCAGTCACTCACCCTGTACACCACAACACCTCTCACATATGCAATGGACCGTACCCCAGTCTGTCACCCAGCAAACCTCACACCCCTCACATACGCAATGTACCACCGCCCAGTCAGTCACCCAATACACCACACACCCCTCACATACACAATGTACCGTAGCCCAGTCAGTCACCCAATGCAACACAGACTACTCACATATACATGGTACCATAGCCCAGTCAGTCACCCTGTACACCACAGCACCTCTCACATATGCAGTGAACCATAGCCCAGTCAATCACTCAACACACCACACACCCATCACATACGCAATGCACGATCGCTCAATCTGTCACCCATTACACCACACACTCCTCATATACACAATGTACCACAGCCCAGTCAGTCACCCAGAACACCACAACTCCTCTCACGTATGCAATATACCATAGCCCAGTCAGCCACACAATACACCACACTCCCCCCACATGGGCAGCACGGTAGCATTGTGGATAGCACAATTGCTTCACAGCTCCAGGGTCCCAGGTTCGATTCCGGCTTTGGTCACTGTCTGTGCGGAGTCTACACATCCTCCCCTTGTGTGCGTGGGTTTTTTCCGGCTGCTCCGGTTTCCTCCCACAGTCCAAAGATGTGCAGGTTAGGTGGATTGTGCATGATAAGCTGCCCTTAGTGTCCCAAATTGCCCTTAGTGGTGGGTGGGGTAACTGGGTTATGGGGATAGGGTGGAGGTGTTGACCTTGGATAGAGTGCTCTTTCCAAGAGCCGGTGCAGACTCGATGGGCCGAATGGACTCCTTCCGCACTGTAAATTCTATGTAAATATGAAATGCACCATATCCTAGTCAGTCACTCATTAAACCCACACCCCTCACATACGCAATGTACCATATCTCAGTCAGCCATCCAGTACACCACACACCCCTCACTCATGCCATGTACCATAGCCCGTTTAACCACACAATACACCACCACACCACTGACATACCCAATGTACTATAGCCCAGTCAGTCACACAGCAAACCACACACCCCTCAAATACGCCATGTACCATAGCCCAATCAGTCACCCAGCAATTCACACACCTCTCACATATGCAACATGCCGTAGTCCAGTCAATCGCCAAACTAACCTCACAAACCCCTCACATATGCAATGTACCAAATCCCAGTCAGTCACGCATCAAGCCACACACCCCTCACACACGCAATGTAAAGTAGCCACATCAGCCACAGAATACACCACACACTCCTCACATGCGCAATGTACCATAGCCCAGGCAGTCACCAGGCAAATGAAACATCGCTCACACGCTCAATATCGGGGCTGGTTTCGCACAGGGCTAAAGAGCTGGCTTTAACTGCAGACAAAGGCAGGGCAGCAGCACCATTCAAATCTTCTTCCAGGTTCCTCGAACAGGCGGAGGAATGTGGCGACTAGGGGATTTTCACAATAACTTCATTTGAAGCCTACTTCTGACAATAAACGATTTTCATGTACCATAGCACAAACAGTCACCCAGTACACCACACATCCCTCAGATACACAATGCACCATAGGACATTCACTCACCCAGCAAACCACACACCCCTCACATACACAATGAACCATAGCCCAGTCAGTCTCCCAGTAAACCACACAATCCTCACATGCACAGTGTGCCACATCCCAGACGATCAACCGATCCACCACACTCCCCTGAAATACGCAATGTGTCATAGCCCAGTCAGTCACCTCGTGCACCACACACACCTCACATACGCAATGTACCATAGCCCAGGCAGTCACCCAGCAAACCACACACCCCTCACATACGCAATGAACCATAGCCCTGTCAGTCACCCAGCAAACACACACACCTCACATACGCAATGTGCCATAATACAGTCAGTAACCCAGTAAACCACAGAACCCTCACTTACGCAATGTACTATAGCCTAATCAGTCACAAATACACCACACACGTCTCACAATCGCCAGGTACATAGCTCAGTCACCCAGAAAATCACGCACAGCTCACGTAAGCAATATAGTGGCTGGTTTCGCACAGGGCTAAAGACCTGGCTTTTAAAGCAGGCCATGGCAGGACAGAAGCAATGTTCAATTCCCCTTCCAGACTTTCCGAACAGGCGAATGAATTTGGCGACTATGGGATTTTCACAAAAACTTCATTTGAAGCCTACTTGTGACAATAACGATTTTCAAGGACCACCCCCCAGTCAGTCACCCAGTACACCACACACCCATCAAATACGCAGTGTACCATAGCACAGGCAGTAACACAGTGTAATATATACCCCTCGCATATAGATTGTACTATAGCCCAGTCAGTCACCCAGCAAACCACCCACCTCACACACACGCAATGTACTATAGCACAATTGTTCACCGGTGCACAACACACCTCTCTCATACTCAATGTACCACAGCCCAGTCAGTCACTCAGTAAGCCGCAGACCACTCACCTACGCATTGTACCAAAGCCCAGGCAGTCACCCAGTAAACCACATACCCCTCACAAACGCAATGTACCAGAGCACATTTACTCACACAATACAGCACAAACCCCTCACATACACATGTACCATAGCAGAGTCAGTCAATCAGTAAACGACACACCCATCAAATACGCAATGTACCACAGCCCAGTCACCCGGTAAAACACACACCCATCACATATGCAATGTACCGTAGCCCAGTCAGTCACCCAGTAAAACACACACCCATCACATTTGCAATGTACCATAGCCAAGAAAAACACCCAGTACACCACACAACCTTCACGTACGTAATGGACCATTGCCCATTTAGCCATACAATACCTCACAGACCCCTCTCATACACAATGTACCATAGCCCACTCAGTCACTCAGTAAAGCACACACCCATCACATACGCAATGTACCATAGCCTAGCGAGCCACACAATACACCACACACCCCTGACATACGCAATGTAAAACAGCCCAGTCAGTCACCCAGTAAACCACACACCCTTCACGTACGCAATGTACCATAGCCCATTTAGCCTCACATTACCTCACAGTCCCGTCACATACGCAATGTTCCATAGCCCAGATAGCCACACAATGCACCACACACCCCTCACATACGCAATGTAGCATAGCCCAGTCAGTCACCCAGCAAACCACTCACCTCGCACATACGCAATGTACCATAGCCCAGTCAGTCACTCAGTAAACCACACGCCCCTCACATACGCAATGTACCATAGTCCAGATAGGCACAAAAAACATCACACACCCCTCACATGCGCAATGTACCATACCCAGACTGTCACCCAGTCAACCACACATCCCTAATAGAAGCAATGTACCATCGCCCAGTCAGTCACCCAGCAAACCACACACCCCTCACATACGCAATGTAGCAAATCACAGTCAGTCACGCATCAATCCACACATCCCTCACATGCGCAATGTATAATAGCCCCCTTAGCCACAGACTACAATACACACTCCTCACATGCGCAATATACCATAGCCCAGGCAGTCACCCAGCAAATGAGACATCCCTCACACGCGCAATATAGGGTCAGGTTTCGCACAGGGCTAAAGAGCTGGCTTTTAAAGCAGACCAAGACAGGGCAGCAGCACGATTCAATTCCCCTTCCATTCTCCTCGAACAGGCGGCGGAATGTGGCGTCGAGTGGTTTTTCACAGTAACTTCATTTAAAGCCTACTTGTGACAATAAACGAATTTCATGTACCATAGCCTAGTCAGTCACCCAGTATACCACAGACCCCTCACATGCGCAGTGTACCATAGCTCAGACAGTCACCCAGTACACAACACACCCCTCACATACACAATATACCACAGCCCAGACAGTCACCCAGTACACCACACACCCCTCACATCTGCAACGTGTCATGGCCCAGTCAGTCACCCGGTAAACCATACATCCCTCACAATCAGTGAACCATAGCCTAGTCAGTCACCCAGTACACCACACACCCTTCACGTACGCAAAGTACCATAACCCAATTAGTCACCTGGTAAACCATACATCCCTCAAATACGCAATGTACCATAGCGCAGTCAGTCACCCAGTGAACCACATACCCCTCACATACAAAGAACTAAGAAAATTACAGCACAAGAACAGGCCCTTCGGCCCTCCCAGCCTGCGCCGATCCAGATCCTTTATCTAAACCTGCTCTATATTTCCCAAGGAACTACTTCCCTCTGTTTCCCGCCCTTTCATATATCTGTTTAGATGCATCTCAAATTATGCTATCGTGCCCGCCTCTACCACGTCCGCTGGCAACGCGCTCCAGTCACCCACCACCCTCTTC
Source organism: Scyliorhinus torazame (assembly GCF_047496885.1). Classification (NCBI taxonomy): domain Eukaryota; kingdom Metazoa; phylum Chordata; class Chondrichthyes; order Carcharhiniformes; family Scyliorhinidae; genus Scyliorhinus; species Scyliorhinus torazame. The sequence goes on from NC_092726.1 coordinate 138,825,013, forward strand.
GTAAAAAACATTCCACCCACATCTCCCTTGAACTTTCCCCCTCTCACCTTGAAATTGTTAACCTTTGTAATTGACACCCCCACTCTTGGAAAAAGTTTGTTGCTATCCAACCTGTCCATATCTCTCATAATATTTAGACCTCAATCACGCCCCCCCCCCCCGCCTCCACCTCCATCTTTCCAACGAAAATAATCCTAATCTACTCAAACTTTCTTCACAGCTAGCACCCTCCATACCAGGCAACATCCTGGTGAACATCCTCTGCACCCACTCTAAGCATTCACATCCTTCTGGTAATGTGGCGACCAGAACTGGACGCAATATTCCAAATATGACCTAACTACAGTCCTATACAAGTGTAACATGACCTGCTGACTCTTGTACTCAATAGCCCGTTCGATGAAGGCAAGTTTGCTGTATGCCTTATTGACCACTCTATGGACCTGCATTGCCACCTTCAGGGTACAATGGACCTGAACTCCCAGATCTCGCTGTACGTCAATTTTCCCAGGACTCTTCCATTGACCGTAAAGTCCGCTCTTGAATTAGATCTTCCAAAATGCATCACCTTGCATTTGGCTGGATTGAACTCGATCTGCCATTTCTCTGCCCAACTCTCCAATCTATCTACCTGTTGCTGTATTCTCTGACAGTCCTCCTCGCTATCCGCAAATCCACCAATCTTTGTATCATCTGCAAACCTGCTAATCACACCACCTATGCCGTCGTCCAGATCATTTATGTAAATCACAAACAACAGTGGCCCGAGCACGGATCCCTGTGTAACACCACTAGTCACCCTTCTCCATTATGAGACAATCCCTTCCACTACTACTCTCTGTCTCCTGTTGCCCAGCCAGTTCTTTATCCATCTAGCTAGTACACCCTGAACCCCATGCGACTTCACCTTTTCCATCAACCTGCCATGGAAAACTTTATCAAGCGCCTTATTGGAGTCCATGTATATGACATCTAAAGCCCTTCCTTCATCAAGTAACTTTGCCACTTCCTCAAATCATTCTATTAGGTTTGTAAGACATGACCTTCCCTGCACAAAACCGTGCTGCCTATCACTGATAAGTCTATTTTCTTCCAAATGTGAATAGACCCGATTCCTCAGTGTCTTCTTCAACAGTTTGCCTACCACTGACGTCAAGCTCACAGGTCTATTATTTCCTGGATTATCCCTGCTACCCTTCTCAAACAAAGGGACAGCATTAGCAATTCTCCAGTCCTCCGGGACCGATGCAAAGTACTCATTAAGAATCTCACCCATTTCCTATTACTCCACGCATAACTTCCCTCTTTTGTCTTAGAGTGGGCCAATCCTTTCTCTGGTTACCTTCTTGCTCCTTATATAGGAATAAAAGGCTTTGGGATTTTCCTTAACCCTGTTAGCCAAAGGTATTTCATGACCCCTTTTAGCCCTCTTTATTGCGGGTTTGAGATTTGTCCTACTTTCCCGATATTCCTCCAAAGCTTCATCAGTTTTTAAGTCGCCTAGATCGTATGTATGCTTCCTTTTTCATCTGAGCTAGTCTCACAATTCCACCCGTCAACCATGGTTCTCTAACCTTGCCACTTCTATCTCTCATTTTCACAGGGACAAGGTGTCCTGCACTCTAATCAACTTTTCCTTAAAAGACTCTCACATTTCAAATGTGGATTTACCCTTAAACAGCTGCACCCAATCCACATTCCGTAGCACCTGCCGAATTTTGGTATACTTGGCCTTTCCCCAATTTAGCACTCTTCCTTTAGGACCATTCTCGTCTTTGTCCATGAGTATTCTAAAACTTACGGAATTGTGATCGCTCTTCCCAAATTAATCACCGACTGAAACTTTAACCACCTGGCCGGGATCATTCCTCAATACCAGGTCCAGAATGGCCCCTTCCCGAGTTGGACTATTTACATACTGCTCTAAAAAAACTCTTCTGGATAATCCTTACAAATTCTGCTCCATCTACGCCTCCAAAACTGCATGAGTCCCATTCAATGTTGGAAAGTTAAAATCTCCCATCACGATCACCATATTGCTCCTACATTTTTCGCTAATCTGTCTACATATTTGTGCCTCTACTTCACGCTCGCTTTTGGGAGGCCTGTAGTAAAGCCCCAACAATGTTACTGCACCCTTCCTATTTCTTAGCTCTACCCATATTGCTCGAATCCTCCATCGTGCCCTCCTTAATCACAGCTGTGATATCATCTCTGACCAGTAATCCCACTCCTCAATCCCTTTTACCTCCCTCTCAATCCCTCCTGTGTTATGGGAACGACGTTATCAGAACCCCAAAATGTATCGTGGAGTTCAACCAACCTCTCCCTTTAATATATTGTTGCTTTTGAAGCACACGGCTTTGTCTCCCGGTGTGGTCTTACAATTATGGACACGTGGGTTTTTAAATACAAAACAATGTTTATTCCATGGATTCAACTTAATCTTTTTAAATAAACATTGGATCCCGTAACACCCCTTACTTCAAAGATAACCCCGAAAATAATACAACACTAAATAACGCCTCAAAATGTTCCTTCAAACCTCCAAAAGACTTAACACCTTTAAACAGAAACACATCAGGTTAAAGGCATTACTATTATGTGTTTAAATGACCCAAACGATTCAGAGATAGTCTTTCTTGGCAGAGATCACCGCAGATCCAGCTCGCTGCAAACACAGACACACCCAAGCTCTTTTCCTCAAAACTGAAACTAAACACTGCAAAATGGCTGAGCTCCACCCACACTCTGACACCACTTGAGTAATATGAGCTGCTCCATTTCTTAAAGGTACATTGCTTAAACATCCGTTTCTTAAAGGTACTCTCAGATGGCACATTCCCCCCAAGATAATAAAAATAAACCTTCAACTTCAAGATGGTTAAATTTTTCACTTTTGCACCATCTACTAAGAAATGTACACAGGAAATATACTTCTTCGTTTCACAAAAAAAAACACACGCAAACAGGTATAATAATATCGTCCATCTTTCCCGTTCTTCTTCCTCCAACCGTAATCCTTCTCGATTGACAATCTCTTTGAACAAGAAAGTCAATGCACGATCCACCCATTCCTCTACGCCTCGGCAATTCTCTTTAAAATTAGATACTTCAGTTCACTCTGATCACAGAGTCCCTGCAATTCTCCAATCCAGGAGCATCGGTTAGCATAGCTTTCAGGCAGTCACATGCCTGTTGAAAGTCCGCTGTCCATTGACATTTTGACGTTTCTTTAGCAAGTCCCTCAGTGGAGTAATCACGCCACAAAACTTTTGCACAAAGGTTCGATCAAATCCACTCATGCTAAGAAATCGCATTATTCCCCTTCGTCTTGAGGATATCGGAAGCTCCTCAAGGAAAGTGATTCGTGCTTCTCCAAATTCACTTTCGGCTAGGTTCAATACCAAACCCGCCTCCTGAAGTCGATCGAAGAACGCCATACGATGTTTTAAATGTTCGTTCCACGGCTGGAAGTTGGAAATAAAAGCAGATTGTCCCACTTTCTCCATGCAATCCTTCAAACGTGGGACAAGGTAAGAGTCCGTTCTTGTAACTGCATTCACCTTTCTATAGTCCACACACAAGCGTTGGGTACCGTCTGGTTTAGGGACAATCACTATGGGTGAGCTCCATTGGCTGCAACCCACTTCAATTATGCCATTTTTCAGCATAATCTCAATCTCTCTGGTAACCTGTGCCAATTTTAAAGTATTAAGTCTATATGAATGTTGTTTGATAGGAACAGCATTTCCCACATCTACATCATGTATAGCCATTTTAGTACTTCCCAATTTATCTCTACAAACTTGCCCATGTGATATCAATAACTCTTTCAGGCCAGTTCATTTTTCCTCTGGAAGGTAACTTAACAATTCATCCCAATTTTTAAGAACATCCTCACTTTCCAATTTCATTTGAGGTATGTCAAATTCAAAGTCATCTGGATGTGGTTCGTCACTTTGAGTTAGAATCATTAAAATTTCATTTTTCTCTCCTTCCCTTTCAAAGTGTACCTTTAAAGCATATTAACATGACACACTCGGTGAGTCTTCCTTCTATATGGTGTTTTTACCACATAATTCACCTCACTTAATTCCCTTTCAAGCTGATACGGTCCACAAAACCTATATTTGAAAGGCTCACCTACCACTGGTAAAAACACTAAAACGTTATCCCCACTGACAAAACTACGAACTTTGGTGTTCTTGTCTGCTACCCGTTTCATCACTTTTTGTGCAACTTTCAAATGTTGTCCAGCCAATTCACCTGCTCTATTTAATCGTTCCCTAAAATTTGACACGTAATCCAATAGTTTAATTTCTGATTTCTCACCCACCAATTTTTCCTTAATCAATTTAAGTGGTCCTCTTACCTCAAGACCAAAAATTAGTTCAAAAGGACTACATTTGGTAAACTCATGAGGTGCATCCCTAATTGCAAACAATACGAATGGAATTCCTTTATCCCTATCCCCTGGATAATCTTGACAATACGCCGTCAACATTGTTTTAATGTCTGATGCCATCTTTCTAACGCTCCCTGCGATTCTGGATGGTACGCAGTTGATTTAAATTGTTTTATTCCTAAGCTATCCATAACTTCTTTGAATAAATTTGAAGTAAAATTCGATCCTTGATCCGATTGAATTTCTGTGGGTAGTTCATATCTAGTAAATAATTGAAGTAACTCCTCCACAATCCTTTTTGCTGTAATATTAGGTAATGGAATGGCCTCTGGAAACCTAGTAGGCACATTCATTTTAATCAAAAGATATTGATTCCCACTTTTTGTTTTAGTAAGCGGTCCTAAACAATCGAGTAGGACCCTTGCAAAAAGTTCCTCAAATGCTGGGATGGGTATTAAGGGCGTTGGTTTTATCACTGCTTGAGGTTTCCCTATCACTTGACGTGTGTCACTTGATTGACAAGTTTTCCTGATTCCCAAATGACCTCCCACTGGTACCTCATGTGCAACTCGCAACACCTCCTTTCTATACCCTACCGGCAATACTACTTGATGAACTTCTGCCCACTATTCATCCGCCTGCATATGTACAGGCCTCCATTTTCTCATCAAGACATCACTTTTACGGTAATGACACTGCTGTTTACTCTCAGATTCCTCTTCCGTATATTCTTTCTGATATATCCGTTTTATTTCTACATTTTTCTGTTGTAACTCCGCCTTTTTTCCTGAACTAAAAATATCCGCCTCATCCTCCACCTGTCCTTGTTCTTTTTCAACCATCTGATCAAAAATCGTTTCTGATAATTGCACTTCGACTTCACCTTCACTTTTTGATTTCTCCCCTTGTCTTAACCTGTGACTTTGTGACATTGTTAGTACACAATCTAAAAAAATCCCAGGATATTCGTCCTTTAACACTTCAGTTGTCTGATTTTCCACTGGCTTATCAACCACAGTAGGCATCACTCCCACCTGCGATCCAGCTATATCATTACCAAAGATAAACTGTATTCCTGGAAAAGATAGTTTCTCTATTCCTCCTGCTACCACTTCACCACTCTTCACTGGACTTTCCAACCTTACCTTATATAATGGAACGCTACTCCTCTCACCCTGAATTCTACATATCACCTCCTTTTCAGACAACATTCTTCCCAAACTACATAATTCCTCATTTCTTACCATTAAAGATTGACTAGCCCCTGTATCTCCTAAAATTGTGACTTCTTTACCTGCTCCTCCTGATGCACATGACTAAACTTTACCCACACAAGTCAATTCTTTAAAGACATCTGGCACCTTCTTCACAATTACTTCTTGAACAGGCTGCACAATCGTTTGCACCTCCTTCGCTTGCCTTGAGCTTTCCTTTACCACTCCAACAGATACAACTGGCTTATCCTGTTTTACCACATCAACCTTCACAGTGCTTTTCTTCAACTACTAACACTGTGACTTTACATGGCCTAGTTTATTTCGAAACCATTGTCTGTAAGCTTCAGGCACTAGCTCATATGCACTTAAGCTGGATTTCTCCACCTCCTCATACGTTCCAGATACCTCCTCCGGTAGTGATGCAAACACTTCACAAGCTCTATCTACCAGCTTGGTTTGAATCAGTAACACCCACATGTCATTTCATTTGTTTAGCTATCTTCTCAAATGAAATGAAAAAGGCTTCCACTTCCTTCTCGTCAAACTCTGGCAATGCTTGGACATATTTAAATAGATTCCCACCAAGCCTTCGACGAAGACGCTCCTTCTCACTATCCTCATCATTATCATCCAAATGTACGTTTCCCCTTTATGTCTGCCAATTTTAATTGACTTTCATGTTTCATGGCCATTTTCTGAAGTTCAAACTCCCTCTCTTTATCTTTTTCCCTGATCTCTATCTCCCTTTCTTGTTCTTTTTGTTCTTCTAGGGCTATTCGTTCTTTGCTCCTTTATCATAGAATCATATAAGTTTACAGCATGGAAACAGGCCCTTCGCCCAACCAGTCCATGCCGCCCAGTTTTTACCATTAAGCTAGTCCCAGTTGCCCGCACTTGACCCATAACCCTCTATACCCATCTTACCCATGTAACTATCTAAATGTTTTTTAAAAGACACAATTGTACCCGCCTCTACTACTACCTCTGGCAGCACATTCCAGACACTCACTACCCTCTGAGTGAAGAAATTGCCCCTCTGGGCCCTTCTGAATCTCTCCCCTCTCCCCTTAAACCTATGCCCTCTAGTTTTAGACTCCCCTACTTTTGGGAAAAAATGTTGACTATCTACCTTATCTATGCCCCTCATTATTTTATAGACCTCTGTAAGATCACCCCTAAGCCTCCTACGCTCCAGGGAAAAAAGTCCCAGTCTATCCAGCCTCTCCTTATAACTCAAACCATCAAGTCCCGGTAACATCCTAGTAAATCTTTTCTGCACTATTTCTAGTTTAATAATATCCTTTCTATAATAGGGTGATCAGAACTGCACACAGTATTCCAAGTGTGGCCGTACCAATGTCTTGTACAACTTCAACAAGACGTCCCAATTCCTGTATTCAATGTTCTGACCAATGAAACCAAGCATGCCGAATGCCTTCTTCACCACCCTGTCCTCCTGCGACTCCACCTTCAAGGAGCTATGAACCTGTACTCCTAGATCTCTTTGTTCTACAACTCCCCCCAACGCCAACCCATTAACTGAGTAGGTCCTGGCCTGATTCGATCTGCCAAAATGCATCACCTCACATTTATCTAAATTAAACTCCATCTGCCATTCGTCGGCTCACTGGCCTAATTGATCAAGATCCCGTTGCAATCCTAGATAACCTTCTTCACTATCCACTGTGCCACCAATCTTGGTGTCATCTGCAAACTTACTAACCATGTCTCCTAAATTCTCATCCAAATCATTAACATAAGTCACAAATAAGAGTGGACCCAACACCGATCCCTGAGGCACACCACTGGTCACAGGCCTCCAGCTTGAAAAACAACCCTCTACAACCCCTACAACTGGTCTTCTGTCGTCCAGCCAATTTTGAATCCAATTGGCAACCTCACCCTGGATCCCGTGAGCTTTAACCTTCTGCAACAACCTACCATGCGGTACCTTGTCAAGGGCTTTGCTAAAGTCCATGTAGACAACGTCTACTGCACTGCCATCATCTACCTTCTTGGTCACCCCCTCAAAAAACTCAATCAAATTTGTGAGACATGATTTTCCACGCACAAAGCCATGCTGACTTCCCCGAATCAGTCCTTGCCTCTCTAAATGCTTGTAGATTCTGTCTCTCAGAATACCTTCTAGCAACTTACCTACTACAGACGTTAGGCTCACCGGTCTGTAGTTCCCAGGCTATTTCCTGCTGCCCTTTTAAACAAGGGCACAGCATTCGCTACTCTCCAATCTTCAGGCACCTCACCTGTGGCTGCCGATGATTCAAATATCTCTGTTAGGGGACCCGCAATTTCCTCCCTAGCCTCCCACAACATCCTGGGATACATTTCATCAGGTCCCGGGGATGTATCTACCTTGATGCGCTTTAAGACTTCGAGAACCTCCTCCTCTGTAATATGCACACTTCTCAGTACATCACTATTTATTTCCCTGAGTTTCCTAACATCCATGCTTTTCTCCACCGTGAATACCGATGAGAAATATTCATTCAGGATCTCACCCAACTCTTGTGGCTCTGCACATAGATGTCCTTGTTGATCCTTAAGAAGCCCTACTCTGTCCATAGTTACTCTTTTTCCCTTTATGTGTCTGTAGAAGCTCTTTGGATTCTCCTTTGCATTATTTGCCAAAGCAATTTCATGTCCCCTTTTTGCCCTCCTGATTTCCCTCTTAACTCTATTTCGACAATCTCTATACTCTTCAAGGGATCCACTTGATCCCAGTTGTTTATGTACGTCATATGCCTCCTTCTTCTTTTTGACCAGAGTCTCAATATCTCGAGTCATCCAGGGTCCCCTACTTCTACCAGCCTTACCCTTCACTCTGAAGGGAATGTGCTTACCCTGAACCCTGGTTATCACATTTTTAAAAGCCTCCCATTTACCAGCCGTCCCTTTGCCTGCCAACAGTCTCCCCCAATCTACCTCTGAAAGTTCCTGTCTGATACCATCAAAATTGGCCTTGCCCCAATTAAGAATTTTAACTCTTGGTCCAGACCTATCATTCTCCATAGCTATCTTAAAACTAATGGAGTTATGGTCACTTGTCCCAAAGTGATCCCTCACTAACACTTCTGTCACTTGCCCTTCCTTATTTCCCAAGACGAGGTCAAGTTTTGCCCCCTCTCTAGTCGGTCCATCCACATACTGAATGAGAAATTCCTCCTGAATACACTCAACAAATTTCCAAGCCCCTAATGCTATGGCAGTCCCAGTCAATGTTGGGAAAGTTAAAGTCCCCGACTATTACCACCCTATTTTTCTTGCAGCTATCTGTAATCTCCTTACATATTTGCTCTTCAAGTTCCCGCTGACTATTTGGGGGCCTGTAGTACAGTCCTATCAAGGTGATCTCTCCCTTCTTATTTTTCAGTTCCATCCATATAGACTCAGTGGGCGAACCCTCGGATATATCCCCTCTAAGTACTGCCGTGATGTTCTCCCCAATCAAAAACGCCACTCCCCCTCCTCTCTTACCTCCTGTTCTATCCTTTCTATACCATCTGTACCCTGGAACATTGAGCTGCCAGTCCTGCCCCTCCCTTAGCCATGTTTCAGTCATCGCTATAATATCCCAGTCCCATGTGCCCATCCATGCCCTGAGTTCATCCGCTTTGTCCGTCAGGCCCCTTGCATTGAAATAAATGCAGTTTAATGTAGACTTTCCTTGCTCTCTGCCCTGCTTTCTCTGGTCATGCTTTACACACTCTCCCTTCCTGCCTTTTGTTTCCGTCCCGACTGACTTCCTACATCGGTTCCCATCCCCCTGCCACATTAGTTTAAACCCTCCCAAACTGCACTAGCAAACACACCCCCGAGAACATTGGTTCCGGTCCCACTCAGATGCAGACCGTCCAATTTGTACAGGTCTCACATCCCCCAGAACCGGTTCCAATGTCCCAGGAATTTGAAACCCTCCCTCCTGCACCATCTCTCAAGCCCCGTATTCATCCTAGCTATCCTGTCATTCCTACTCTGTCTATCACGTGGCACTGGTAGCAATCCTGAGATTACTACCTTTGAGGTCCTACTTTTTAGTTTAACTCCTAACTCCCTAAATTCAGTTTGCAGGACCTCATCTCGTTTTTTACCTATATCGTTGGTGCCTATATGCACCACGACAGCTGGCTGTTCACCCTCTCCCTCCAGAATGCCCTGCTGCCGCTCCGAGACATCCTTGACCCTTGCACCAGGGAGGCAACATACCAACCTGGATTCTCGTTTGCGTCCGCAGAAACGCCTGTCTATTCCCCTTCCAATTGGATCCCCTATCACTATAGCTCTGCCACTCTTTTTCCCGCCCTTCTGTGCAGCAGAACCAGCCACGGTGCCATGAACCTGGCTGCTGACAGGTTCTCTCTCCTTTGCATTTTCCTCTCTCTCTCTCTTTCTTTTACCTCTCTCTCTCTCTGTATTTATTTTCTTGCTCTCTCTCTCTCTCTCTCTCTCTCTCTCTCTCACACACACACTCTTTCGTATTCAAGCCGCTTTAATTCTTTATCATTTTCCATTTGTTGAATTTGCAACTGCATTTTTGCCGTTTCCAATGAGTCAAACTCTATCTCAGGCAACTTTAAATGCTTAACCACCGCCATAATTACCTCATCTTTTCGCACTTTGTCAGGTAATGTTAACTACAATGTTTTTGCCAAATCTAAGAGTCTGCTTTTCGTCTCTGTCCGTAAGGCAGTGCGTATCACATTCTCCACCCCCAAACACTTCTGAGCCTCTGAAAGAGCCATTGTTCACAACACTCTCCCCACATAAACTAAAATACAACACAGAAAAAACAGTAATCCTTCACTGTCTTTAAGTTCACAAAAACTAATCCAATAGATAGACTTTTATCCCCCTCGAGCCCACAATTGTTATGGGAGAGGTGTTTCCAGAACCCCAAAATGTATCGTGGAGTTCAACCAACCTCTCCCTTTAATATATTGTTGCTTTTGAAGCACACGGCTTGGTCTACAGGTGTGGTATTACAATTATGGATACGTGGGTTTTTAAATACAAAACAATGCTTATTCCATGAATTCAACTTAACCTTTTTAAATAAACATTGGATCCTGTAACACCCCTTACTTCAAAGTTAGCCCCGAAAATAATACAACACTAAATAATCCCTCAAAATGTTCTGTCAAACCTCCAAAAGACTTAACACCTTTAAACAGAAACACATCAGGTTCAAGACATTACTATTATGAGATAAAATCACACAAATGATTCAGAGATAGTCTTTCTTGGCAGAGATCACCGCTGATCCAGCTCACCGCAAAACACAGACACACCCAAGCTCTTTTCCTCAAAACTGAAACTTAAAACTGCAAAGTGGCTGAGCTAAAGCCCAGCTCTACCCACATTCTGACATCACTTCAGTAATATGAGCTGCTCCATTTCTTAAAGGTACATTGCTTAAACATCCATTTCTTAAAGGTACTCTCACATGACACCTGAAGCATTGATATCCTGGGATATTTAGTTGCCGATCTTGCCCTTCCCTTAACCAAGTCGCAGTGATAACAATAACAGCATATTGCCAGGAGCGAATCCAAGCACTAAATTCATCTGCCTTACCTGCGACACTTCTCGCATTCAGACAAATGCACCTCGGACCACCTGTCCCCTTGCGTTCATCATCACTTCCCTGTCTACTCTTCCCCTTAGTCACAGAGTTTCTTATCTAGTACCTTAATGGCTTTAGTTGCTGCCTCTTTACTGACCTCTAACTTCCTAATCTGGTTCCCGTCCCCCTGCCACATTAGTTCAAAACCTCCCCAACAGTGTTAGCAAAAGCACCCACTGGGACATTGGTTCCAGTCCTGCCCAGGTGTAGACCATCCGATTTGTAATGGTCCCACCGCCCCCACACCCGGTTCCAATGTCCCAAAAATCCGAACCCCTCCCTCCTGCACCATCTCTCAAGCCACGTATTCATTCTGACTATTCTTGAATTTCTACTCTGACTGCCTCGTGGCACTGGTAGCAATCCTGAGATACTACCTTTGAAGTCTTACTTTTTAACTTATCTGCTAACTCCCGAAATTCTGATTGTAGGACGTCATCCCGTTTTTTACCAATATCGTTCGTGCCTATATGCACCACGACAACTTGCTGTTCATCCTCTCCCTTCAGTATGTCTTGCAGCCGATCTGAGACATCCCTGACCCGTGCACCCGGGAGACAACATACCATTCGGGTGTCTCGTTTACGACCACAGAAACGCCTGTCTACACCCCTGACGACTGAATCCCCTATGACTATAGACCTGCCAGTCTTTTTCCCGCCCTTCCGTGCAGCAGAGCCAGCCACGGTGACATGAGTCTGGCTACTACTGCCTTCACCTGGTGAGTCATCTCCCCCAACCGTGTCCAAAACGGTATGCCTGTTTTGGAGGGAGATGACGGCAAGGGACACCTGCACTGCCTTCCTGCTCTTTCTCTGCCTTTTAGTCACCCATTCCCTTTCTCCCTCAGCAATCCTAATCTGTGGTGTGACCAACTCACTAAACGTGCTATCCACGACGTCCTCAGCATCGCGGATGCTCCAAAGTGAGTCCATCCGCAGCTCCTGGGCCCTCATGCGGTCTAACAGGAGCTGCAGCTGGACACACTTCCACATGAAGGACTCAGGGACATCGGCCGCGTCCCTGGACTCCCACATTGGGCACGGGGAGCATTATACGGGTCTGGGATCTCCTGCCATTTTCACACTTTACCTTTAAATACTCACCACTCGACGCTGTAGCGCCGCCCAGTCCAACAACTGAATACCCGCCGAGAAGTCTCGAATCCGCGAAGCAGCTAGTTTAAATACTACGGCTCAACTCTGCTGCGCCGCCCGCTCCAACAGCTGAATTCCAGGCGGAAAGGCAATGGTACACCATGTCCCATAGCCCGGTTAGCCACACAATTCACCACACACCCCTCACATGCGCAACGTACAATAGCCCTGTCAGTCACCCATCAAACCACACACCACTCACATGTGCAACGTACCATCGCCAAGTCAGCCACCCAGTACACCACACTCCCCTCACATACATAATGTACCATAGCCCAGTCAGTAACCCAGTAAACCACACACCTTTCACATACATAATGTACCATAGCCAGGTCAGTCACCGCGCACACGACACACCCCTCACATACGCAGTGTAACATCGCCCAGTCAGTCACCCACTACACCACACACCGCCCACATACGCATTCTACCATAGCCCAATCAGTCACCCACTGCACCACATAGACTTCACAGTGCTCACTCTCCACAGCCTCATCAGGCACCCAGCAAACGACACACCCCTCACAGTACTCATTGTACCACAGCCCCATTAGGCACCCAGCACACCACACACCACTGCCAGTACACAATGCACCACACCCCCATCAGGCACCCAGCACACCGCACACCACTGGCAGTACACAATGTACCACAGTCCCATCAGGCACCCAGCACACCGCACAACACTGACAGTGCACAATGTATCACACCCCCATCAGGCACCCAGCACACCACACACCACTGACAGTACACAATGTACCAGTCCCCCAACAGGCACCCAGCACACCACACACCACTGACAGTACACAATGTACCACAGCCCCATCAGAAACCCAGCACACCACACACCACTGACAGTACACAATGTACCACACCCCCATCAGGCACCCAGAACAACGCACACCACTGAACGCACACAATTTACCACACCCCCATCAGGCACCCAACACACCATACACCACTGACAGTACACAATGTACCACACCGCCATCAGGCTCACAGCACACAACACTACCCTCACACTACACAATGTACCACACCCCCATCAGGCACCCAGCACACCACACACCACTGACAGTACACAATGCACCACACCCCTATCAGGCACCCAGCACACCACACCTCACTGACAGGACACAATGTACCACATCCCCATCAGACACCCAGCACACCACACACCACTGACAGTACACAATGTACCACAGCCCCATCAGACACCCAGCACACCGCACACCACTGACAGTACACAATGAACCACACGCCCATCAGGCACCCAGAACACCACACACCACTGAGAGTACAAAATGTACCAAACCCCCATCAGGCATCCAGCTCACAGCCCACCACTGACAGTACACAATGTACTACACCCCCAGCACACAGCACAACACTGACAGCACACAATGTACCACACCCCCATCAGGCACACAGCACACAACACTACCCTCACAGTACACAGTGTACCACACCCCCATCAGGCACCCAGGAAACCACACACCACTGACTGTACACAATGTACCACAGTTCCATCAGGCACCCAGCACACCACACACCACTGACGGTACACAATGTACCACACCCCCATCAAATACCCAGCTCGAAACGCGCCACTGACTGTACACAATGTACCACACCCCCATCAGACACCCAGCACACCGCACACCACTGTTAGTACACAATGTACCACAGCCCCATCAAGCACTAAGCAGACCACACACCACTGACAGTACACAATGTACCACACCCCCATCAGGCACCCAGCACACCACACACCACTGACAGTACACAATGTACCACACCCCCATCTGACACCCAGCACACCACACACCACTGACAGCACACAATGTACCACAGCCCCATCAAGCACCCAGCAGACCACACACCACTGGCAGTACACAATGTACCACACCCCCATCAGGCACCCAGCACACCACACACCACTGTCAGTACACAATGTACCACAGCCCCATCAAGCACCCAGCAGACCACACACCACTGACAGTACACAATGTACCACACCCCCATCAGGCACCCAGCACACCACACACCACTGACAGTATACAATGTACCACAGCCCCATCAAGCAGCCAGCACACCACACACCACTGTCAGTACACAATGTACCACACCCCCATCAAACACCCAGCTCACCGCACACCACTGACAGTACACAATGTACCACAGCACCATCAGACACCCAGCACACCGCACACCACTGACAGTACACAATGTACCACAACCCCATCAGACACCCAGCACACCGCACACCACTGACAGTACACAGTGTACCACACCCCCGTCAGACACCCAGCACACCGCACACCACTGACAGTACACAATGTACCACACCCCCATCAGACACCCAGCACACTTCACTCTCCACAGCCTCATCGGGCACCCAGCAAACGACACACCCCTCACAGTACTCATTGTACCACAGCCCTATTAGGCACCGAGCACACCACACACCACTGACAGTACACAATGCACCACACCCCCATCAGGCACCCAGCACACCGCACACCACTGGCAGTACACAATGTACCACAGTCCCATCAGGCACCCAGCACACCGCACAACACTGACAGTGCACAATGTATCACACCCCCATCAGGCACCCAGCACACCACTGACAGTACACAATGTACCAGTCCCCCATCAGGCACCCAGCACACCACACACCACTGACAGTACACAATGTACCACAGCCCCATCAGACACCCAGCACACCAAACACCACTGACAGTACACAATGTACCACACCCCCATCAGGCACCCAGAACACCGCACACCACTGAAAGCACACAATTTACCTCACCCCCATCAGGCACCCAACACACCATACACCACTGACAGTGCACAGTGTACCACACCCCCATCAGGCACACAGCACACAACACTACCCTCACAGTACACAATGTACCACACCCCCATCAGGCACCCAGCACACAACACACCAATGACAGTACACAATGCACCACACCCCTATCAGGCACCCTGCACACCACACCTCACTGACAGGACACAATGTACCACAGCACCATCAGACACCCAGCACACCGCACATCACTGACAGGACACAATGCACCACAGCCCCATCAGACTCCCAGCACACCGCACACCACTGACAGTACACAATGCACCACACGCCCATCAGGCACCCAGAACACCACACACCACTGAGAGTGCACAATGTACCAAACCCCCATCAGGCATCCAGCTCACCGCCCACCACTGACAGTACACAATGTACCACACCCCCAGCACACCGCACAACACTGACAGTACACAATGTACCACACCCCCATCAGGCACGCAGCACACCACACACCACTGTCAGTACACAGTGTACCACACCCCCATCAGGCACCCAGGAAACCACACACCACTGACTGTACACAATGTACCACAGCTCCATCAGGCACCCAGCACACCACACACCACTGACGGTACACAATGTACCACACCCCCATCAAACACCCAGCTCGAAACACGCCACTGACTGTACACAATGTACCGCACCCCCATCAGACACCCAGCACACCGCACACCACTGACAGCACACAATGTACCACGCCCCCATCAGGCACCCAGCACACCGCACACCACTTATAGTACACAATGTGCCACAGCCCCATCAAGCACCCAGCAGACCACACACCACTGACAGTACACAATGTACCACACCCCCATCAGGCACCCAGCACACCACACACCACTGACGGTACACAATGTACCACACCCCCATCAAACACCCAGCTCGAAACACGCCTCTGACTGTACACAATGTACCACACCCCCATCAGACACACAGCACACCGCACACCACTGACAGCACACAATGTACCACGCCCCCATCAGGCACCCAGCACAGCACACACCACTGACAGTACACAATGTACCACAGCCCCTTCAAGCACCCAGCAGACCACACACCACTGACAGTACACAATGTACCACACCCCCATCAGGCACCCAGCACACCACACACCACTGACAGTACACAATGTACCACAGCCCCATCAAGCAGCCAGCACACCACACACCACGGACAGTACACAATGAACCACACGCCCATCAGGCACCCAGAACACCACACACCACTGAGAGTACAAAATGTACCAAACCCCCATCAGGCATCCAGCTCACAGCCCACCACTGACAGTACACAATGTACCACACCCCCATCAGGCACACAGCACACAACACTACCCTCACAGTACACAGTGTACCACACCCCCATCAGGCACCCAGGAAACCACACACCACTGACTGTACACAATGTACCTCAGCTCCATCAGGCACCCAGCACAACACACACCACTGACGGTACACAATGTACCACACCCCCATCAAATACCCAGCTCGAAACGCGCCACTGACTGTACACAATGTACCACACCCCCATCAGACACCCAGCACACCGCACACCACTGACAGCACACAATGTACCACGCCCCCATCAGGCACCCAGCACACCACACACCACTGACAGTACACAATGTACCACAGCCCCATCAAGCACCCAGCAGACCACACACCACTGACAGTACACAATGTACCACACCCCCATCAGGCACCCAGCACACCACACACCACTGACAGTATACAATGTACCACAGCCCCATCAAGCAGCCAGCACACCACACACTACTGTCAGTACACAATGTACCACACCCCCATCAAACACCCAGCTCACCGCACACCACTGACAGTACACAATGTACCACAGCCCCATCAGGCACCCAGCACACAACACACCACTGACATTACACAATGTAGCACACCACCATCAGGCACCCAGCACACCACACACCACTGACAGTACACAATGTACTACACCCCCATCAGACACTCAGCACACCGCACACCACTGACAGTACACAATGTACCACAGCACCATCAGACACCCAGCACACCGCACACCACTGACAGTACACAATGTACCACACCCCCATCAGACACCCAGCACACATCACTCTCCACAGCCTCATCGGGCACCCAGCAAACGACACACCCCTCACAGTACTCATTGTACCACAGCCCTATTAGGCACCGAGCACACCACACACCACTGACAGTACACAATGCACCACACCCCCATCAGGCACCCAGCACACCGCACACCACTGGCAGTACACAATGTACCACAGTCCCATCAGGCACCCAGCACACCGCATAACACTGACAGTGCACAATGTATCACACCCCCATCAGGCACCCAGCACACCACACACCACTGACAGTACACAATGTACAAGTCCCCCATCAGACACCCAGCACACCACACACCACTGACAGTACACAATGTACCACAGCCCCATCAGACACCCAGCACACCAAACACCACTGAAAGTACACAATGTACCACACCCCCATCAGGCACCCAGAACACCGCACACCACTGAAAGCACACAATTTACCTCACCCCCATCAGGCACCCAACACACCATACACCACTGACAGTACACAAAGTACCACACCCCCATCAGGCACACAGCACACAACACTACCCTCACAGTACACAATGTACCACACCCCCATCAGGCACCCAGCACACAACACACCAATGACAGTACACAATGCACCACACCCCTATCAGGCACCCAGCACACCACACCTCACTGACAGGACACAATGTACCACAGCCCCATCAGACACCCAGCACACCGCACATCACTGACAGGACACAATGTACCACAGCCCCATCAGACTCCCAGCACACCGCACACCACTGACAGTACACAATGCACCACACGCCCATCAGGCACCCAGAACACCACACACCACTGAGAGTGCACAATGTACCAAACCCCCATCAGGCATCCAGCTCACCGCCCACCACTGACAGTACACAATGTACCACACCCCCAGCACACTGCACAACACTGACAGTACACAATGTACCACACCCCCATCAGGCACGCAGCACACCACACACCACTGTCAGTACACAGTGTACCACACCCCCATCAGGCACCCAGGAAACCACACACCACTGACTGTACACAATGTACCACAGCTCCATCAGGCACCCAGCACACCACACACCACTGACGGTACACAATGTACCACACCCCCATCAAACACCCAGCTCGAAACACGCCACTGACTGTACACAATGTACCACACCCCCATCAGACACCCAGCACACCGCACACCACTGACAGCACACAATGTACCACGCCCCCATCAGGCACCCAGCACACCGCACACCACTGATAGTACACAATGTGCCACAGCCCCATCAAGCACCCAGCAGACCACACACCACTGACAGTACACAATGTACCACACCCCCATCAGGCACCCAGCACACCACACACCACTGACGGTACACAATGTACCACACCCCCATCAAACACCCAGCTCGAAACACGCCACTGACTGTACACAATGTACCACACCCCCATCAGACACCCAGCACACCGCACACCACTGACAGCACACAATGTACCACGCCCCCATCAGGCACCCAGCACACCACACACCACTGACAGTACACAATGTACCACAGCCCCATCAAGCACCGAGCAGACCACACACCACTGACAGTACACAATGTACCACACCCCCATCAGGCACCCAGCACACCACACACCACTGACAGTACACAATGTACCACAGCCCCATCAAGCAGCCAGCACACCACACACCACTGACAGTACACAATGTACCACACCCCCATCAAACACCCAGCTCACCGCACACCACTGACAGTACACAATGTACCACAGCCCCATCAGGCACCCAGCACACAACACACCACTGACATTACACAATGTACCACACCACCATCCGGCACCCAGCACACCACACACCACTGACAGTACACAATGTACCACTGCACCATCAGACACCCAGCACACCGCACACCACTGACAGTACACAATGTACCACAACCCCATCAGACACCCAGCACACCGCACACCACTGACAGTACACAGTGTACCACACCCTCGTCAGACACCCAGCACACCGCACACCACTGACAGTACACAATGTACCACACCCCCATCAGACACCCAGCACACTTCACACCACTGACAGCACACAATGTACCACACCCCCATCAGACACCCATCACACTTCACACCAGTGACTGTACACAATGTACCACACCCCAATCGCGCACCCAGCTCACCACACACCACTTACAGTACACAATGTGCCACAGCGCCATCAGACACCCAGCACACCGCACACCACTGACAGCACACAATGTACCATAGCCCCATCAGGGGTGAAATAGACACCTGGGATAATCACCCTGAGAGATGAGTTCAAATGGAAATGTTACATTCAATTCAATGCCTCATGAATAAAACAACCAATGAAAATACTGTTATTTGCTCCGGGACCATAATAGACTGGAGTCCCGATGCGGGAAGTACAGCTCCTGGTCAGCTGCCCCAGAGAAAACATCACTAAACCTGTTCTGCTGCATTGGACACAAACTGGACAACAGGAAAACATTGCTGAGGGCAGATAGAAGTCGAAAGAAGTTGAACCGTGACGTCACAGCCTTAAGGTAAGGCACTGGCTGGTGACTGGTAAGTAGTTTTTCTTTTCTTTTTCCTCAGGTGTTATCGTGCGGGGCGCAGAGGTTGCGGAGTGAGTGTTTGCTGAGAAGGGGAGTGAATAACAGGTAAGCTATTTCTTTCTTTTTCTTTTTTTATCGAGAGGGGATGGCAGGGAAGGTAGTGCAGTGTTCCTCCTGCAGAATGTTTGAGGTGAGGGACGCCGTCAGTGTCCCTGCTGGTTTCATCTGTGGGAAGTGCACCCATCTCCAGCTCCTCAGAAACCGCGTTTGGGAACTGGAGCTGGATGAACTTCGGATCATTCGGGAGGCAGAGGTGGTCATAGATAGAAGCTTCAGGGATGTCGTTACTCCGAAGAATCAAGATAGATGGGTTACGGTGAGAGGGGCTGGGAGGAAGCAGTCAGTACAGGGATCCCCTGTGGTCGTTCACCTTAGTAACAAGTATACCGCTTTGGATACTGTTGGGGGGGACTTACCAGGGGTAAGCCATGGGGCACAGGTCTCTGAAACAGAGACTGCCCCTGTTGCTCAGAAGGGAAAGGGGGAGAGGAGTAGTGCATTAGTCATTGGAGACTCCATAGTTAGGGGAATAGGTAGGAGATTCTGTGGGAACTTGAGAGACTCGCGGTTGGTGTGTTGCCTTCCAGGTGCCAGGGTGCGTGATGTCTCGGATCGTGTTTTCGGGATCCTTTAGGGGGAGGGGGAGCAGCCCCAAGTCTTGGTGCACATAGGTACCAACGACATAGGTAGGAAAAGGGATAGGGATGTAAGGCAGGAATTCAGGGAGTCTAGGGTGGAAACATAGATCTAGGACAAACAGAGTTATTATGTCTGGGTTGTTACCCGTGCCACGTGATAGCGAGACGAGGAATATGGAGAGAGGAGTTGAACACGTGGCTACAGGAATGGTGCAGGAGGGAGGGTTTCATATTTCTGGATAATTGGGGCTCATTCTGGGTTCGGTGGGACCTCTAGAAACGGGAAGGTCTGCACCTGGACCAGAGGGGTACCAATATCCTGGGGTGGAAATTTGCTAATGCTCTTCGGTAAGGTTTAAATTAGTTCAGCATGGGCTTGGGAACCTGAATTGTAGCTCCAGTATGCAGGAGGTTGAGAGTAGTGAGGTCATGAGTAAGGTTTCAAAGTTGTAGGAGTGTACCAGCAGGCAGGAAAGTGGTTTAAAGTGTGTCTACTTCAATGTCAGGAGCATCCGCAATAAGGCGGGTGAACTTGCGGCCTGGGTTGGTACCTGGGACTTCGATGTTGTGGCCATTTCGGAGACATGGATAGAGCAGGGACAGGAATGGTTGTTGCAGGTGCCGTGGTTTAGATATTTCAGTGAGCTCAGGGAAGGTGCTAAAAGAGGGGAAGGGGTGGCATTGTTAGTCAAGGACAGTATTACGGTGGCATAAAGGACGTTTGATGAGGACTCGTCTACTGAGGTAGTATGGGCAGAGGTTAGAAAGAGTAAAGGAGAGGTCATCCTGTTAGGGGTTTTCTGTCGGCCTCCGAATATTTCCAGAGATGTAGAGGAAATGATTGCAAAGATGATTCCGTATAGGAGGGGAAACAACAGGGTAGTTGTTATGGGGGACTTTAACTTTCCAGATATTGACTGGAAACGTTATAGTTCGAATACTTTAGATGGGTCCGTTTTTGTCCAAGGTGTGCAGGAGGGTTTCCTGACACAGTATGTAGATAGGCCAACGAGAGGCGAGGCCATATTGGATTTGGGACTGGGTAATGAACCAGGACAGGTGTTAGATTTGGAGGTAGGTGAGCACTTTGGTGATAGTGACCACAATTCGATTAAGTTTACTTTAGTGATGGAAAGGGACAGATATATACCGCAGGGCAAGAGCTATATCTGGGGGAAAGGCAATTATGATGCGATGAGTCAAGACTTAGGATGCATCGGATGAAGAGGAAAACTGCAGGGGATGGGCACAATGGAAATGTGGAGCTTGTTCAAGGAACACCTACTGCGTGTCCTTGATAAGTTTGTACCTATCAGGCAGGGAGGAAGAGGTCGAGCAAGGAAACCGTGGTTTACTCAAGCGGTCGAAACACTTGTCAGGAGGAGGAAGGAGGCTTATGTAAGGATGAGATATGAAGGTTCAGTTAGGGTGCTCGAGAGTTACAAGTTAGCTAGGAAGGACCTAAAGAGAGAGCTAAGAAGAGCCAGCAGGGGACTTGAGAATTCTTTGGCAGGTAGGATCAAGGATAACCCTAAAACTTTCTATAGATATGTCAGGAATAAAAGAATGACTAGGGTAAGAGTAGGGCCAGTCAAGGACAGTAGTGGGAAGTTGTGCGTAGAGTCCGAGGAGATTGGAGAGGTGCTAAATGAATATTTTTCGTCAGTATTCACACAGGATAAAGACAATGTTGTCGATGAGAATATTGAGATTCAGGCTACTAGACTAGAAGGGCTTGAGGATCATAAGGAGGAGGTGTTAGCAATTTTGGAAAGTGTGAAAATTGATAAGTCCCCTGGGCCGGATGGGATTTATCCTAGGATTCTCTGCGAAGCTAGGGAGGAGATTGTCGAGCCTTTGGCTTTAATCTTTAAGTCATCTTTGTCTACAGGAATAGTGCCAGAAGACTGGAGGATAGCAAATGTTGTCCACTTGTTCAAGAAGGGGAGTAGAAACAACCCCGGTAACAATAGACCAGTGAGTCTTACTTCTGTTGTGGTAAAAATATTGGAAAGGTTTATAAGAGATAGGACGTGGAATCATCTGGAAAGGAATAATTTGATTAGAGATCGTCAACACGGTTTTGTGAAGGGTAGGTTGTGCCTCAAACCTTATTGAGTTCTTTGAGAAGGTGAACAAACAGGTGGATGAGGGTAAAGCAGTTGATGTGGTGGATATGGAGTTCAGTAAAGCGTTTGATAAGGTTCCCCAATGTAGGCTACTGCAGAAAATACGGAGACATGGGATTCAGGGTAATTTAGCAGTTTGGATCAGAAATTGGCTAGCTGGAAGAAGACAAAGGGTGGTGGTTGATGGGAAATGTTCAGACTGGCGTCCAGTGACTAGTGGTGTACCACAAGGATCTGTTTTGGGGTCACTGTTGTTTGTCATTGTTATAAATTACCTGGAGGAGGACGTAGAAGGATGGGTGAGTACATTTGCAGGTGACACCAAAGTCGGTGGAGTTGTAGACAGTGCGAAAGGATGTTACAAGTTACAGAGGAACATAGATAAGCTGCAGCGCTGGGCTGAGAGGTGGCAAATGGAGGTTAATGCAGCAAAGTGTGAGGTGATTAATTTTGGAAGGAATAACAGGAAGACAGAGTACTGGGCTAATTGTAAGATTCTTGGCAGTGTGGATGAGCAGAGATATCTCGGTGGCCATGTACATAGATCCCTGAAAGTTGCCACCCAGGTTGAGAGGTTTGAGATTTACCAGAATGATTCCTGGTAGGGAGGGAAGATCTTATGAGGAAAAGCTGAGTGACTTAATGCTGTTTTCGTTAGAGAGAAGAAGGTTAAGAGGTGATTTAATACAAGATGATCAGAGGATTGGATAGGGTGGACAGTGAGAGCCTTTATCCTCGGATGGTGATGTCTAGCACGAGGGGACATACCTTTAAATTGAGGGGAGATAGAGAAAGGACAGATGTCAGAGGTTGGTTCTTTACTCAGAGAGTAGTAAGGGCGTGGAATGCCCTGCCTGCAATAGTAGTTTACTCGCCAACACTAAGCGCATTCAAATGGTCATTGGATAGACATATGGACGATAAGTGAATAGTGTAGATGGGCATTAGAGTGGTTTCACAGGTCGGCGCAACATCGTGGGCCGAAGGGCCTGTACTGCGCTGTAATGTTCTATGTTCTATGTTCGAACATGCATTGCTGCATTGGCAGACCTTGTAGGAGAGTCAACTGGTCAGAGAACGGAACTGGCTGGCACTGCGACACAGGGCAAGCTGCTGAGCTTGGAGGCTCGTCTATCCCCCATCAAAGTGGTAGACACGGGCAGAGTAACATTAGCAGACAAGCCTGTGATAGAGATCCTGCAGGTCTCTGTCACAGCTCCCAGTGTAGACCAAGCAGTAACTTCCTGATGTCTCACTGATGCAGCGGAATCTCAAACAGCATGCAAACTCAGACAGCTTTGGATCTCAGATCTAAATGTGCCACAG
Source organism: Scyliorhinus torazame (assembly GCF_047496885.1). Lineage (NCBI taxonomy): Eukaryota > Metazoa > Chordata > Chondrichthyes > Carcharhiniformes > Scyliorhinidae > Scyliorhinus > Scyliorhinus torazame. The sequence continues at coordinate 138,849,132 of NC_092726.1, forward strand.
CAACTCTCAGAACAGTCTGTGATCCAGCAGATTATAGGGTTCCTGAGGCGCGGCCCCATCAGAATGACAGTGACACCAGTGGGCATGAAGATGCTGTCCCCACCCAGCATGACAACATTGGAGCTCTCACTACTGTCAGTCTGCCACTGTCCTTGCTGTTGTCTCTCAGTTACCCGGCAGGCCCAGACTGCTCCCACTGTCACTCCTCAGTGTCCTTGCTGTTGTCTCTCAGTTACCCAGCCGGCCCAGACTGCTCCCACTGTCACTCTGTCAGTGTCCTTGCTGTTGTCTCTCAGTTACCCAGCCGGCCCAGACAGCTCCCACTGTCACTCTGCCAGTGTCCTTGCTCTTGTCTCTCAGTTACCCAGCCGGCCAGACTGCTCCCGCTGTCACTCTGTCACTGTCCTTGCTGTTGTCTCTCAGTTACCCAGCCTGCCCAGACTGCTCCCACTGTCACTCTGTCAGTGTCCTTGCTGTTGTCTCTCAGTTACCCAGCCGGCCCAGACTGCTCCCACTGTCACTCTATCACTGCCCTTGCTGTTGTCTCTCAGTTACCCAGCCGGCCCAGACTACTCCAACTGTCACTCTGTCATTGCCCCTGCTGTTGTCTCTCAGTTACCCAGCCGGCCCAGACTGCTCCCACTGTCACTCTGTCAGTGTCCTTGCTGTTGTATTTCAGCTACCCAGCCGGCCCAGACTGCTCCCACTGTCACTCTGTCAGTGTCCTTGCTCTTGTATCTCAGTTACCCAGCCGACCCAGACTGCTGTCACTGTCACTCTGTCAGTGTCCTTGCTGTTGTATCTCAGTTACCCAGCCGGCCCAGACTGCTCCCACTGTCACTCTGTCACTGTACTTGCTGTTGTATCTCAGTTACCCAGTCGACCCAACTGCTCCCAACACTGTCACTCTGTCACTCTCCGTTCTGTTGTCTCTCAGTTACCCAGCCGGCCCAGACTTCTCTCACCACTGTCACTTTGTCAGTATCCTTGCTGTTCTCTCCCCGAAACCCAAGCGGCGCAGACTGCTCCCACCACTGTAACTCTGCCAGTGTCCTTGCTGTTGTCTCTCAGTTAACCTGCCGTCCCAGACTGCTCTCACCACTGTCACCCTGTCAGTGTACCTGCTGTTCTCTCCCAGTTACCCAGACGGCGCAGAATGCTATCACTGTCACTCTGCCAGTGTCCTTGCTGTTGTCCCTCAGTTACCCAGCCGGAACAGACTGCTCCAACTGTCACTCTGTCACTGTCCTTGCTGTTGTCTCTCAGTGAGACAGTCGACCCAACTGCTCCCACCACTGTCACTCTGTTACTGTCCTTGCTGTTGTCTCTCAGTTACCCAGCCGGCCCAGACTGCTCTCACCACTGTCACTCTGTCAGTGTCCTTGCTGTTCTCTCCCAGATACCCAGGCGGCGCAGACTGCTCCCACGACTGTAACTCTGCCAGTGTCCTTGCTGTTGTCTCTCAGTTACCCTGCCGGCCCAGACTGTTCTCACCACTGTCACTCTGTCAGTGTCCTCGCTGTTGTCTCTCAGTTAACCAGCGGCGCAGACTTCTCTATTCACTATCACTCTGTCCCTGTCCTTGCTGTTGTCTCTCAGTTAGCCAGCCGGCCCAGACTGCTCCCACTGTCAATCTGTCACTGTCCTTGCTGCTGTGTCTAAGTTACCCAGCCGGTCCAGACTGCTCTCACCACTTTCACTCTGTCAGTGTCCCCCGCTGTTGTCTCTCAGTTGGCCTGCCTGTCCGGACTGCTCCCACTGTCACTCTGTCAGTGTCCTTGCTATTTTCTCTCAGGTAAACATTCCGCCCAGGCTGCTCCCACCACTGTCACTCTGTCACTGTCTTTGCTGTTGTGTCTCAGTTAGCCAGTCGGGACAGACTGCTCTCACTGTCACTCTGTCAGTGTCCTTGCTGTTGTCTCCCAGTTACCCAGCCGTCCCAGACTGCTCTCCCTGTTACTCTGTCACTATCCTTGCTGTTGTCTCTCAGTTAACCAGCGTCACAGACTGCTCTCTTCACTATCACTCTGTCGCTGTCCTCGCTGTTCTCTCTAATTTAACCAGCCGGTCCAGACTGCTCCCACCACTGTCACTCTGTCAGTGTCCTTGCTGTTGTCTCTCAGTTACCCAACCGACCCAGACTGCTCCCACTGTCACTCTGTCAGTGTCCTTGCTGTTGTCTCTCAGTTACCCAGCCGACCCAGACTGCTCCCACTGTCACTCTGTCAGTGTCCTTGCTGTTTTCTCTAATTTAACAAGTCGGCCCAGGGTGCTGCCATGGTCACTTTGTCGATGTCTTTGCTGTTGTCTCTCAGTTACCCAGAGGGCCCAGACTGTTCCCGCTGTCACACTGTCAGTGTCCTTGCTGTTGTCTCGCAGTTACCCAGCCGGCCCAGACTGCTCCCACTGTCACTCTGTCAGTGTCCTTGCTGTTGTCTCTCAGGTAACCAGCCGGCCCAGACTGCTCCCATTGTGACTCGGTCAGTGTCCTTGCTGTTTCCTCTCAGTTAGACAGCCTACAGACTACTCCCACGATGGTTTCTCTGTCACTGTTCTTGCTGCTGTCCCTCAGTTACCCTACCGGCCCAGACTGCTCTCACCAATTTCACTCTGTCAGTGTTCCCCGCTTTTGTCTCTCAGTTGCCCTCCCGGTCCAGACTGCTCCCACTGTCACTCTGTCAGTGTCCTTGCTGTTGTCTCTCAGTTACCCAGCCGGCCCAGACTGCTCCCACTGTCACTCTGTCAGTGTCCTTGCTGTTGTCTCTCAGTTACCCAGCCGGCCCAGACTGCTCTCACTGTCACTCTGTCACTATCCTTGCTGTTGTCTCTCAGTTAACCAGCGTCCCAGACTGCTCTGTTCACAATCACTCTGTCCCTGTCCTTGCTATTCTCTCTAATTTAACCAGCCGGCACTGACTGCTCCCACTGTCACTTCGTCAGTGTCTTTGCTGTTGTCTCTCAGTTCGCCAGCCGACCCAGACTGCTCCCACTGTCACTCTGTCACAATCCTTGCTGTTTTCTCTAATTTAACAAGTCGGCCCAGACTGCTCCCACTGTCATTCTGTCAGTGTCCTTGCTGTTGTCTCTCAGTTCCCCAGCCGGCCCAGACTGCTCCCACTGTCACTCTGTCACAATCCTTGCTGTTTTCTCTAATTTAACCAGTCGGCGTATGCTGCTGCCACCGTCACTTTGTCGCTGTCTTTGCTGTTGTCTCTCAGTTACCCGACGGCCCCTGCTGCTCCCACTGTCACACTGTCAATGTCCATGCTGTTGTCTCTCAATTACCGAGACGGCCCAGACAGCTCTCAATCTCACTCACGCAGTATCCTTGCTGTTGCCTCTCTATTAAACTGTCGGTTCAGAGTGCTCCCACCACTGTCACTCTGTAACTGTGCTTGCTGTTTTCTCTCAGTTAGGCTGCCTACAGACTGCTCCCACCAATGTCACTCTGTCAGTGTCCTTGCTGTTGTCTCTCAGTTACCAGCCGGCCCAGACTGCTCCCACTGTCACTCTGTCAGTGTCCTTGCTGTTGTCTCTCAGTTCGCCAGCCGGCCCAGACTGCTGCCAGTGTCACTCTGTTCTACCCTTTTCTGTTATCTCTCAGTTAGCCATCAAGCCCAGACTTCTCTCTCCACTGTCACTCAATCAGTGTCGTTGCTGTTCTCTCTCACTTAGACAGCCTCCAGAAAACTCCCACCATGGTCACTCTGTCACTCTTCTTGCTGTTGTCTATCAGTTACCCAGTCGGTTCAGACTGCTCCCACTGTCACTCTGTCACTATCCTTGCTGGTGTCTGTTAGTTGCCCAGACAGCTCTCCCCACGTCACTCTGCCAGTGTCCTTGCTGTTGTCTCTCAGTTACCAGCCGGCCTAGAATGCTCCCACTGTCACTCTCTCAGTGTCCTTGCTGTTTTCTCTCAGTTAGACAGCCTACAGAAAACTCCCACCATGGTCACTCTGTCACTCTTCTTGCTGTTGTCTATCAGTTACCCAGTCGGTTCAGACTGCTCCCACTGTCACTCTGTCACTATCCTTGCTGGTGTCTGTTAGTTGCCCAGACAGCTCTCCCCACGTCACTCTGCCAATGTCCTTCCTGTTGTCTCTCAGTTACCCAGACAGCCCAGACTGCTCCCACTGTCACTCTGTCAGTGCCCTTGCTGTTGTCTCTCAGTTACCCAGACAGCCCACACTGCTCACACTGTCACTGTCTGTGGCCTTGCTGTTGTCTCTCAGTTCACCAGCCGGCCCAGACTCCCTTCTCCACTGTCACTCTATCAGTGTCCCTGCTGTTGTCTCTTATTTAACCAGCCGACCCAGACTGCTCCCATTGTCACTCTGTCGCGGAGTTTTCTGTTGTCTCTCAGTTACCCATCCAGCCCAGACTGCTCTCTCCGCTGTCACTCAATCAGTGTCTTTGCTGTTCTCTCGAATTTAAACAGCCGGCCCAGACTGCTCCCATCACTGTCACTCTGTCAGTGTCCTTGCTGTTACCTCTCAATTACCCAGCCGACCCTGACTGCTCCCACTGTCACTCTGCCAGTGTCCTTGCTGTTGTCTCTCAGTTACCCAACCGGTCCAGTCTGCTCCCAATGTCACTCTGTCAGTGTCCTTGCTGTTGCCTCTCAGTTACCCAGCCGGCCCAGACTGCTCCCACTGTCACTCTCTCAGTGTCCTTGCTTTTGTCTCTCAGTTTCCCAGCCGGCCCAGACTGCTCCCACTGTCACTCAGTCAGTGTCCTTGCTGTTGTCTCTCAGTTACCCAACCGGTCCAGTCTGCTCCCACTGTCACTCTCTCAGTGTCCTTGCTTTTGTCTCTCAGTTTCCCAGCCGGCCCAGACTGCTCCCACTGTCACTCTGTCAGTGACTTGCTGTTGTCTCTCAGTTACCCAACCGGTCCAGTCTGCTCCCACTGTCACTCTCTCAGTGTCCTTGCTTTTGTCTCTCAGTTTCCCAGCCGGCCCAGACTGCTCCCACTGTCACTCTGTCAGTGTCCTTGCTGTTGTCCCTCAGTTACCCAACCGGTCCAGTCTGCTCCCACTGTCACTCTCTCAGTGTCCTTGCTTTTGTCTCTCAGTTTCCCAGCCGGCCCAGACTGCTCCCACTGTCACTCTGTCAGTGACTTGCTGTTGTCTCTCAGTTACCCAGCCGGCACAGACTGCTCCCACTGTCACTCTGTCAGTGCCCTTGCTGTTTTCTCTCAGTTACCCAGCCGGCCTAGACTGCTCCCACTGTCACTCTGTCAGTGTCCTTGCTGTTGTCTCTCAGTTACCAGCCGGCCCAGACTGCTCTCACTGTCTCTCTGTCACTGTCCTTGCTGTTGTCTCTCTATTAACCGGCCGGCTCAGAGTTCTACCACCACTGTCACTCTGTCAGTGTCCTTGCTGTTGTCTCTCAGTTTCCCAGTGGGTCCAGACTGCTCCCACTGTCACTCTGTCAGTGTCCTTGCTGTTGTCTCTCAGTAACACAGCCGGCCCAGACTGCTCGCACTGTCACTCTGTCAGTGTCCTTGCTGTTGTCTCACAGTTACCCAGCCGGCCCACCCTGCTCCCACTGTCACTCTGTCAGGGTCGTTGCTGTTTTCTCTCAGTTAGTTAGCCTAAAGACTACTCCCACCATAGTCACTCTGTCACTGTTCTTACTGTTGTTCCTCAGTTACCCTGCCGGCCCAGACTCCTCTCACCTCTGTCACTGTGTCATTGACCTTGCTGTTATCTCTCAGTTACCCAGCCGGCCCAGACTGCTCCAACTGTCACTCTGTCAGTGTCCTTGCTGTTGTCTCTCAGTTACCCAGCCGGCCCAGACTGCTCCAACTGTCACTCTGTCAGTGTCCTTGCTGTTGTCTCTCAGTTACCCAGCCGGCCCAGGCAGCTCCCACTGTCACTCTGTCAGTGTCCATGCTGTTGTCTCTCAGTTACCCAGGCGGCCCAGACTGCTCCCACTGTCACTCTGTCAGTGTCCTTGCTGTTGTCTCTCAGTTACCGAGCCGGCCCAGACTGCTCCCACTCTCACTCTGCCAGTGACCTTGCTGTTACCTCTCAGTTACCCAGCCGACCCAGACTGCTCCCACTGTCGCTCTGCCAGTGTCCTTGCTGTTGTCTCTCAGTTACCCAGTGGGTGCAGACTGCTTCCACTGTCACTCTGCCAGTGTCCTTGCTGTTGTCTCTCAGTTACCCAGCCGGCCCAGACTGCTCTCACTGTCACTCTGCCAGTGTCCTTCCTGTTGTCTCTCAGTTACCCAGTGGGTCCAGACTGCTCCCACTGTCACTCTGTCAGTGTCCTTGCTGTTGTCTCTCAGTTACCCTGCCGGCCCAGCCTACTCCCACTGTCACTCTGTCAAGGTCCTTGCTGTTTTCTCTCAGTTAGATAGCCTACAGACTACTCCCACCATGGTCACTCTGTCACTGTTCTTACTGTTGTTCCTCAGTTACCCTGCCGGCCCAGACTCCTCTCACCTCTGTCACTGTGTCATTGACCTTGCTGTTACCTCTCAGTTACCCAGCCGGCCCAGACTGCTCCCACTGTCACTCTGTCAGTGTCCATGCTGTTGTCTCTCAGTTACCCAGGCGGCCCAGACTGCTCCCACTGTCACTCTGTCAGTGTCCTTGCTGTTGTCTCTCAGTTACCGAGCCGGCCCAGACTGCTCCCACTCTCACTCTGCCAGTGACCTTGCTGTTACCTCTCAGTTACCCAGCCGACCCAGACTGCTCCCACTGTCGCTCTGCCAGTGTCCTTGCTGTTGTCTCTCAGTTACCCAGTGGGTGCAGACTGCTTCCACTGTCACTCTGCCAGTGTCCTTGCTGTTGTCTCTCAGTTACCCAGCCGGCCCAGACTGCTCTCACTGTCACTCTGCCAGTGTCCTTCCTGTTGTCTCTCAGTTACCCAGTGGGTCCAGACTGCTCCCACTGTCACTCTGTCAGTGTCCTTGCTGTTGTCTCTCAGTTACCCAGCCGGCCCAGACTGCTCCCACTGTCACTCAGTCAGTGTCCTTGCTGTTGTCTCTCAGTTATCCAGACGGCCCATGCTGCTCACACTGTCACTCTGTCAGTGTCCTTGCTGTTGTCTCTCAGTTACCCTGCCGGCCCAGCCTACTCCCACTGTCACTCTGTCAAGGTCCTTGCTGTTTTCTCTCAGTTAGATAGCCTACAGACTACTCCCACCATGGTCACTCTGTCACTGTTCTTACTGTTGTTCCTCGGTTACCCTGCCGGCCCAGACTGCTCTCACTGTCACTCTGCCAGTGTCCTTCCTGTTGTCTCTCAGTTACCCAGTGGGTCCAGACTGCTCCCACTGTCACTCTGTCAGTGTCCTTGCTGTTGTCTCACAGTTACCCGGCCGGCCCAGACTGCTCCCGCTGTCACTCTGTCAGCGTCCTTGCTGTTGTCTCTCAGTTACCCAGCCGGCCCAGACTGCTCCCACTGTCACTCTGTCAGTGACCTTGATGTTGTCTCTCAGTTACCCAGCCGGCCCAGACTGCTCCCACTGTAATTCTGTCAGTGTCCTTGCTGTTGTCTCTCAGTTACCAGCCGGCCCAGACTGCTCCCGCTGTCACTCTGTCAGCGTCCTTGCTGTTGACTCTCAGTTACCCAGCCGGCCCAGACTGCTGTCACTGTCACTCTGTCAGTGTCCTTGCTGTTGTCTCTCAGTTACCCAGCCGGCCCAGACTGCTCCCACTGTCACTCTGTCACTGTCCTTGCTGTTGTCTCTCAGTTACCCAGCCGGCCCAGACTGCTCTCACTGTCACTCTGTCAGTGTCCTTGCTGTTGTCTCTCAGTTACCCAGCCGGCCCAGACTGCTCTCACTGTCACTCTGTCAGTGTCCTTGCTGTTGTCTCTCAGTTACCCAGGCGGCCCAGACTGCTCCCACTGTCACTCTGTCAGTGTCCTTGCTGTTGTCTCTCAGTTACCCAGCGGGCCCAGACTGCTCTCACTGTCACTCTGTCAGTGTCCATGCTGTTGTCTGTCAGATACCCAGCCGGCCCAGACTGCTCCCACTGTCACTCTGTCAGTGTCCTTGCTGTTGTCTCTCAGTTCGCCAGCCGGCCCAGACTGCTGCCAGTGTCACTCTGTCGCAGACTTTTCTGTTGTCTCTCAGTTACCCATCCAGCCCAGACTTCTCTCTCCACTGTCATTCAATCAGTGTCGTTGCTGTTCTCTCGAATTTAAACAGCCGGCTCAGGCTGCTCCCACCACTCTCACTCCGTCAGTGTCTTTGCTGGTGTCTCTTAGTTACCCCGAAGGCCCATAGAGCTTCCACTGTCACTCTGTCAGTGTCCCTGCTGTTGTCTCTCAGTTACCCAGTGGGTACAGACTGCTTCCAGTGTCACTCTGTCGCAGACTTTCCTGTTTTCTCTCTGTTACCCATCCAGCCCAGACTGCTCTCTCCACTGTCACTCAATCAGTGTTGTTGCTGTACTCTCGAATTTAAACAGCCGGCGCAGGCTGCATCCATCATGTCAGTCTCTCAGTGTCCTTGCTGTTATCTCTCAGTTACCCAGTGGCGAAAACTGCTCCCTCCACTGCCACTCTGTCACTGTCCTTGCTGTTGTCTCTAATTAATCCAACCGGCCCAGACTGCTCCCACCACTGCCACTCTGTCAATTCCTTGCTGTTGTCTCCCAGTACGCCAGCCGGCCCAGACTGCTCCCATTGTCACTCTGGTACTATCCTTGCTGCTGTCACTCTGTTACCCTGCCTGCCCAGACTTTTCTCTCCACTGTCACTCTATCAGTTTCCTTGCTGTTCTCTCTAATTTAACCAGCCTGCTCAGACTAATCCACCACTCTCAATCCGTCAGTGTCCTTGCTGTTGTCTGTCAGTTCATACGTCGGCCCAGACTGCTCCCATTGTCACTCTGTCGCTGTCTTTGCTGTTGTATCTCAGTTAGCCACATGGCCCATAGTGCTTCCACTGTCACTCTGTCAGCGTTGCGCAAGTCAAATAGACACATCCTGAGTTAATAAGACACATCCAGAGTGGGAATTTGAAACTTGGTAATTTGGTGCAGTGAGGTAACCAGAAAAGGTAAGTGATGAATCTAATTCTGTTGTTTTTCAGTTAAAGTGCAGCGTAGATTAGTGTCTGATTGGCTGAAGCTGCACCCACCCTAATTGCTGAGAGGCAGTTATCTGGCAGTCACCTGAGGCCTGTTTAGGGGCACAAAGGTACACATTGTATCCTTCTCTTTGAAGTTTAATTGGTGTAGTCATCCTGAAGTCTGTGTAAAAGGCAGACAGAAAGCGCACTCAGTAAGCGTTGCGCAGGTGAAAGAGACACAGCCTGAGTAAAACACATCCAGAGTGGGAATTTGAAACTTGGTAATTTTGTGCAGTGAGGTAATTCGGTGCAGAGTGGGAGAAGGTGCTTTTTCCCTACTGTTTCGTTCTCTCTCTTTCTTCTGGCCTGTAACTTTTAATCTGCAGGGAGAGAACCAGAGAGCATCTAAGACCCTCAGAAGATAAGTAAGTGATTTTTACTCATTTTTACTTTTATTACCTATTCAAATTGTGTGTGTGTGGGGCGGGGGGGGTGGAGGGGGGGGGGGGGGGCTGAAGTGACATCACAGAAAAGCTGTGACCTGAGTGCCTGGTTGGAAAGCATTGATAACTAATTAAACATAATTACTTAATTATAATTTAGAGGGGTATCTAAGCCAGAGATCGGAGAGTACTATATTTAGCTTTCACAATTATAGTAGAAATCTAGTGCTAGGAAACAGATAGTTAACAGTAACTTTTTTATTTTACATTTTAACTTTTAACTTTAATTTACTAATTAATTGACGCAATGTCAGTTAGAGGGGTGCAGTGCTCTGACTGTGAGATGTGGCAGGTCCTTGAGGCTTCCAGCGTCCCGGACAGCTTCATCTGCAGAAAGTGCACCCAACTGGAGCTCCTCACAGACCGCATGGTTCGTTTGGAGCAGCAATTGGATGCACTTAGGAGCATGCAGTTGGCGGAAAGCGTCATAGATAGCAGTTATATAAATGTGGTCACACCCAAGGTGCAGGCAGAGAAATGGGTGACCACCAGAAAGGGCAGGCAGTCAGTGCAGGAATCCCCTGTGGTTGTCTCTTTCTCGAACAGGTATACCCCTTTGGATACTGTCGTGGTGGGGGGATAGCCTATCAGGGGAAAACAGCCAGAGCAGTAGCACCACGGCTGGCTCAGATGTTCAGAAGGGAGGATCAAAGCGCAGAAGGGCAATAGTAATAGGGGACTATATAGTCAGGGGCACAGACAAGCGCTTATGTGGACGTGAAAGAGACTCCAGGATGGTATGTTGCCTCCCTGGTGCCAGGGTCCAGGATGTCTCCGAACGGGTAGAGGGAATCCTGAAGGGGGAGGGCAAACAGGCAGAGGTCGTTGTACATATTGGTACTAACGACATAGGCAGGAAGGGGCATGAGGTCATGCAGCAGGAGTTCAGGGAGCTAGGCAGATAGTTGAAACAGAGGACCTCTAGGGTTGTAATCTCTGGATTACTCCCTGTGCCATGTGCCAGTGAAGCTAGAAATAGGAAGATAGAGCAGCTAAACACGTGGCTAAACAGCTGGTGTAGGAGGGACGGTTTCCGTTATCTGGACCACTGGGAGCTCTTCCGGGGCAGGTGTGACCTATATAAGAAGGACGGGTTGCATCTAACCTCGAGAGGCATAAATATGCTGGCCGCGAGGTTTGCTAGTGTCACACGGGAGTGTTTAAACTAGTACGGCAGGGTGGTGGGCACGGAGCAATAGGTCAGAAGGTGAGAGCATTAAGGGAGATCAAGGGAATAGGGACAGTGGTGCTCTGAGGCAGAGCAGACAGGGTGAAGTTGCTGAACACAGCGGGTCTGGTGGCCTGAAGTGCATATGTTTTAATACAAGAAGTATTACGGGTAAGGCAGATGAACTTTGAGCTTGGATTAGTACTTGGAACTATCAGGTTGTTGCCGTTACAGAGACCTGGTTGAGGGAAAGGCAGGGTTGGCAGCTAAACGTTCCAGGATTTAGATGTTCCAGGCGGGATAGAGGGGGATGTAAAAGGGGTGGCGGAATTGCGCTACTGATTGGGGAAAATATCATAGCTGTACTGCGGGAGGACACCTCAGAGGGCAGTGAGGCTACATGGGTAGAGATCAGGAATAAGAATGGTGCAGTCACAATGGTGGGGATTTACTACAGTCATCCCAACAGCCAGCGGGAGATAGAGGAGCAGATAGGTAGACAGATTTTGGAAAATAGTAAAAACAACAGGGTTGTGGTGATGGGAGCCTTCAAGTTCCCCAATATTGACTGGGACTCACTTAGTGCCAGGGGCTTAGACGGGACAGAGTTTGGAAGGAGCATGCAGGTGAGCTTCTTAAAACAGTATGGAGACAGTCCAACAAGGGAAGGGGCTGTACTGGACCTGGTATTGGGGAATGAGCCTGGCCAGGTGGTAGAAGTTTCAGTAGGGGAGCATTTCGGGAACAGTGACCACAATTCAGTAAGTTTTAAAGTGCTGGTGGAAAATGATGAGAGTGGTCCTAGGGAGAATGTGCTAAATTGGGGGAAGGCTAATTATAACAATATTAGGCAGGAACTGAAGAACCTAGATTGGTGGCGGATGCTTCAGGGTAAATCAACATCTGACATGTGGGAGGCTTTCAAGTGTCAGTTGAAAGGAATTCAGGATTGGCATGTTCCTGTGAGGAAGAAGGATAAATACGGCAATTTTCGGGAACCTTGGATGACGAGAGATATTGTAGGCCTCGTCAAAAAGAAAAAGGAGGCATTTGTCAGTGCTAAAAGGTTGGGAACAGACGAAGCCTGTGTGGAATATAAGATAAGCAGGAAGGAACTTAAGCAAGGAGTCAGGAGGGCAAGAAGGGGGTCACGAAAAGTTAATGGCAAGTAGTGTTAAGGATTCCAAGGCTTTTTACACGTACATAAAAAGCAAGAGGGTAGCCAGGGAAAAGATTGGCCTACTGATGGATAGGCAAGGGAATCTATGTGTGGAGCCAGAGGAAATGGGCGCGGTACTAAATGAATACTTTGCATCAGTGTTCACCAAAGAGAAGGAATTGGTAGATGTTGTGCCTGGAGAAGGGTGTGCAGATAACCTGGGTCACATTGAGATCCAAAAAGACGAGGTGTTGGGCGTCTTGACAAATATTAAGGTCGATAAGTCCACAGGGCCTGATGGGATCTACCTCAGAATACTGAAGGAGGCTGGAGAGGAAATTGCTGAGGCCTTGACAGAAATCGTTGGATCCTCACTGTCTTCAGGTGATGGCCTGGAGGACTGGAGAATAGCCAATGTTGTTCCTCTGTTTAAGAAGGGTAGCAAGGATAATCCAGGGAACTACAGGCCGGTGAGCCTTACTTCAGTGGTAGGGAAATTACTGGAGAGAATTCTTCGAGACAGGATCTACTCCCATTTGGGAGCAAATGGACGTATTAGTGAGAGGCAGCATGGTTTTGTGAAGGGGAGGTCGTGCCTCACTAACTTGATAGAGCTTTTCGAGGAGGTCACAAAGATGATCGATGCAGGTCGGGCAGTGGATGTTGTCTCTTTGGACTTCAGTAAGGCCTTTGACAAGGTCCCTCATGGTAGGCTAGTACAAAAGGTGAAGTCACACGGGATCAGGGGTGAGCTGGCAAGTTGGATACAGAACTGGCTAGGTCATATAAGGCAGAGTGTAGCAATGGAAGGATGCTTTTCTAATTGGAGGGCTATGACCAGTGGTGTTCCGCAGGGATCAGTGCTGGGACCTTTGCTGTTTGTAGTATATGTAAATGATTAAGAGGAAAATGTAACTGGTCTGATTAGTACGTTTGCAGATGACACAAAGTTTGGTGGAATTGCGGATAGCGATGAGGACTGTCAGAGCATACAGCAGAATTTAGATTGTTTGGAGACTTGGGCGGAGAGATGGCAGATGGAGTTTGATCCGGACGAATGTGAAGTAATGCATTTTGGAAGGTCTAATGCAGGTAGGGAAGACACAGTGAATGGTAGAACCCTCAAGAGTATTGAAAGTCAGTGAGATCGAGGTGTACAGGGCCACAGGTCACTGAAAGGGGCAACACAGATGGAGAATGCAGTCAAGAAGGCATACGGCATGCTTGCATTCATTGGCCGGATCATTGAGTGTAAGAATTGGCAAGTCATTTTGCAGCTGTATAGAACCTTAGTTCGGCCACACTTGGAGTATAGTCTTCAATAATGGTCGCCACATTACAAGACGGATGTGGAGGCTTTAGAGAGGATGCAGAAGAGATTTACCAGAATGTTGCCTGGTATGGAGGGCATTAGCTATGACGAGCGGTTGAATAAACGGGTTTGTTCTCACTGGAACGAAGGAGGTTGAGGGGCGACCTGATAGAGGTCTACAAAATTATGAGGGGCATAGACCGAGTGGATAGTCAGAGGCTTATCCCCAAGGTAGAGGGGCCAATTACTAGGAGGCATAGGTTTAAGGTGAGAGGGGCAAGGTTTAGAGTAGATGTATGAGGCAAGATTTTTTACACAGATGGTAATGGGTGCCTGGAACCCGCTACCGGAGGAGGTGTTAGAAGCAGGGACGATAGTGACATGTAAGGGGCATCTTGACAAATTCATGAATCGGATGGGAATAGAGGGATACGGACATCAGGAAGTGTAGAAGATTGTAGTTTAGTTGGGCAGCATGGTCGGCACACGCTTGGAGGGCCGAAGGGCCTGTTCCTGTTCTGTACATTACTTTGTTCTTTGTTCTTTGTGTCTTTGCTGTTGTCTCTCAGTTACCCAGCCTCCCCAGACTGCACTACCTGTCACCCTGTCATTATCCTTGCTATTGTTTCTCAGTTACCCGGCCGGCCCAGACTGCTCCCACTGTCAGTCTGTCACTGTCCTTGCTGTTTTCTCTCAGTTAACTAGCCGGCCCAGACTGCTCCCACTGTCACTCTGTCAGTGTCCTTGCTGTTGTCTCTCAGTGACCCAGCCGGCCCAGACTGCTCCCATTGTCACTCTGTCAGTGCACTTGCTGTTTTCTCTCAGTAAACCAGCCGGTCCAGACTGCTCCCACTGTCACTCTGCCACTGTCCTTGCTGTTGTGTCTCAGATACACAGCCGGCCCAGACTGGTCCCACTGTCACTCTGTCAGTGTCCTTGCTGATGTCTCTCAGTTTCCCAGCCGGCCCAGACTGCTCTCACCACTGTCACTCTGTCAGCGTCCTTGCTGTTTTCTCTCAGTTAACCAGCCGGCCCAGATTGCTCCCACTGTCACTACGTCAGTGTCCTTGCTTTTGTCTCTTGTTACCCAGCCGGCCCAGACTGCTCCCACTGTCACTCTGTCAGTGACATTGATATTGTCTCTAAGTTAACCAGCCGGCCCAGACTGCTCCCACTGTCACTCTGTCAGTGTCCTTGCTGTTTTCTCTCAGTTAACCAGCCGGCCCAGACTACTCCCATTGTCACTCTGTCAGTGACATTGATATTGTCTCTAAGTTAACCAGCTGGCCCAGACTGCTGCCACAGTCACTCTGTCAGTGTCCTTACTGTTGTCTCTCAGTTACCCAGCCGGCCCAGACTGCTCCCACTGTCACTCTGTCAGTGTCCTTGCTGTTTTCTCTCAGTTAACCAGCCGGCCCAGATTGCTCCCACTGTCACTCTGTCAGTGTTCTTGCTGTTGTCTGTCAGTTACCCAGCTGGCCCAGACTGCTCCCACTGTCACTCTGTCAGTGTCCTTGCTGTTTTCTCTCAGTTAACCAGACGGCCCAGACTGCTGCCACTGTCAATCTGTCGCTGTCTTTGCTGTTGTCTCTGGCACTATCCTTGCTGATGTCTCTCAGTTACCCAGGCCGCCTAGACTGCTCCCACGGTCACTCTGTCGCTGTCTTTGCTGTTGTCTCTCAGTTCACCAGCCGGACCAGACTGCTCCCACTGTCACTCTGTTACTGCCCTTGCTGTTGTCTCTCAGTTACCCATCCGGCCCAGACTGCTCTCTCCACTGTGACTCATTCACTGTCCTTGCTGTTGTCTCTAAATTATGCAGCCGGCCGAGACTGCTCCCAGCACTGTCACTCTGTCAGTGTGCTTGCTGTTGTCACGAATTTATCCAGCCGGCCAAGACTGATCCAACCACTGTCACTCTGTCAGTGTCCTTGCCGTTGTCTCTAATTTACCCAGCCGGCCGAGACTGCTCCAACCACTGTCACTCTGTCAGTGTCCTTGCTGTTATCTCTCAGTTACCTAGACGGCCCAGGCAGCTCCCACTGTCACTGAAGCAGAATCCTTTCTGTTGTCTCTGTATTAACATCCCCGCCCAGGGTGCTCCCACCACTCACTCTTGTCACTGTCCTTGCAGTTTTCTCCCTGTTACCACCCGGCCCATACTGATCCCACTGTCACTCTGTCAGTGTCCTTGCGGTTATCTCTCAGTTAACTAACCGGCACATACTGATCCCACCACTGTCCATCTTTCAGTGTCCTAGCTATTGTCTCTCAGTTAACTAACCGGCACAGACTGCTCCCACCACTGTCAATCTTTCAGTGTCCTAGCTATTATCTCTCAGTTATCCAGCCAGCCAAGACTGCTCCGACCACACTCACGCTGTTTGTGTCCTTGCTGTTGTCTCTCAGTTACCAGCAGGCCCAGACTTCTCCCACCACAGTCACTCTGTTAGTCTCCTTGCTGCTGTCTCTCAGTTAGCCATTCTGCCCAGACTGCTCTCACCACTGTCACTCCGTCACTGTCCTTGCGGTTGTCTCTTCGTTAGCCAGCCGACCCAGTCTGCTCCCACTGTCACTCTGTCTGTGTCCCTGTTGTTGTCTCTCAGTTAACCAGCCGGCCCAGACTGCTCCCACCACTGTCAATCTTTCAGTGTCCTAGCTATTATCTCTCAGTTATCCAGCCAGCCAAGACTGCTCCGACCACACTCACGCTGTTTGTGTCCTTGCTGTTGTCTCTCAGTTACCCAGCCGGCCCAGACTGCTCCCACTGTCACTCTGTTCGTCTCCTTGCTCTTGTCTCTCAGTTAGCCAGTCGACCCAGACTGCTCCCACTGTCACTCTGTCAGTGTCCTTGCTGTTGTCTCTCAGTTACCCAGCCGGCGCAGACTGCTCCCACCACTGTCACTCCGTCACTGTCCTTGCGTTTGTCTCTCAGTTACCCAGCCGACCCACACTGCTCTCTCTGTCACTCTGTCAGTATCCTCTCTATTGAATCGCAGTCATACTGCCGGCCCAGACTGCTCCCACTGTCACTCTGTCAGTTTCGTTGCTGTTGTCGATCAGTTATGCAGTCGGACCAGACTGCTCCCTACACTCTCACTCTGGCACTGTCATTGCTGTTGTCCCTCAGTTAGCCTGCCGACCGAGACTACTCTCTCCACCGTAACTCTATTAATATCCTTGATGTTGTCTCTCAGTTACCCAGCCGACACAGACTGCGCCCACTGTGACTCAAGCAGTTTACTTGCTGTTGTCTCTCAGTAATCCAGTCGGACCAGACTGCTCCCACCACTGTCACTCTCTTACTGTCCTTGCTGCTGTCTCTCAGTTACCCAGCCGGCCAAGACTGCTCCCACTGTCACTGTGTCAGTGTCCTTGCTGTTGTCTCTCAGGTACCCAGCCGGCCTAGAATGCTCCCACCACTGTCGCTCTGTCACTATCTTGGCTGATGTCGCTCAGTTAACCAGCAGACCCAGACAGCCCTGTCGCCTGTCACTCTATTAGTGTCCTTGCTGTTATCTCTCAGTTAACCAGCCGGCCCAGACTTCTCTCACCACTGTCTCTTTGTCAGTGTCCATGCTGTTGTCTCTCAGTTACCCAGCATGTCCAGACTCTTCTCAAAACTATCACTCTGTCAGTGTCCTTGCCTGCAGTTAGCCAGACGACCCAGATGGCTCCCACAACAGTCACTCTGTCAGTGATCTTGCTGATGTGTCTCAGTTAACCAGCCGACCGAGACTGCTGCCACTGTCACTCTGTCGCAGTCTTTGCTGTTGTCTCTCAGTTACCCAGCCGGCCCATACTGCTCCTACTTTCACTCTGTCAGTGCCCCTGCTGTTGTCTCCCAGATACCCAGCACGTCCAGACTGTTCTCAGCACTATCACTCTGTCGTAAGAACAGAAGGACATGAGAACATATGAACTAGGAACAGGTGTAGGCCATCTGGCCCCTCGAGCCTGCTCCGTCATTTAATGAGATCATGGCTGATCTTTGTGGACTCAGCTCCACTCTCCGGCCCGTACACCATATCCCCGAATCCCGTTATTCTTTAGAAAGGTATCTATCTTTTTCTTAAAAACGTTTAAAGAAGGAGCCTCAACTGCTTCACTGGGAAAGGAATTCCAGAGATTCACAACCCTTTGGGTGAAGAAGTTCCTCCTAAACACTGTCCTAAATCTACTTCCCCTTATTTTGAGGCTATGCCCCCTAGTTCTGCTTTCCCCGACCAGTGGAAACAACCTGCCCGCATATATCCTATCTATTCCCTTCATAATTTTATATGTTTCAACATCCTTCTAAACTCCAATGAGTTCAGTTCCAGTCTACTCAGCCTCTCGTCATAATTTAATCCCCTCAACTCTGGGATCAACCTAGTGAATCTCCTCTGCACTCCCTCCAGTGCCAATATGTCCTTTCTCAGGGAAGGAGACCAAAACTGAACACAATACTCCAGATGTGGCCTCACCAACTCCTTATACAATTGCAGCATAACCTCCCTAGTCTTGAACTCCATCCCTCTAGCAATGAAAGACAAAACTCGATTAGCCTTCTTAATCACCTGTTGCACCTGCACACCAACTTTTTGCGACTCGTGCACCAGCACACCCAGGTCCCTCTGCACAGCTGCATGTTTTAACATCTTACCGTTTAAATAATAATCCATTCTGCTGTTATTCCTCCCAAAATGGATAGCCTCACACTTGGCAACATTGAATTCCATCTGCCAGACCCTAGCCCATTCACCTAACCTATTCAAATCCTTCTGCAGACTTCCGGTATCCTCTGCACTTTTGCTTCACCACTCATCTTAGTGTCGTCTGCAAACTTTGACACATTGCACTTGGTCCCCAACTCCAAATCATCTAGTTAAATTGTGAACAACTGCGGGCCCAACACAGATCCTTGAGGGACCCCACTAGTTACAGGTTGCCAACCAGAGAAACACACATTTTTCCCCAGTCTCTGCTTTCTGTTAGTTAACCAATCCTCTACCCATGCTACCACTTTACCCTCAATGCCATGCATCTTTAGTTTATGCAGCAACCTTTTGTGTGGCACCTTGTCAAAAGCTTTCCGGAAATCCAGATGTACCACATACATTGGCTCCCCGTTATCTACTGCACTGGTAACGTCCTCAAAAAATTCTACCAAATTAGTCAGACACGACCTAACCTTTATGAACCCATGCTGCGTCTGCCCAATGGACAATTTCCCTCCAGGTGCCCCGCTATTTCCTCCTTAATGATAGATTCCAGCATTTTCCCTACAATCGAAGTTAAGCTTACCGGCCTATAATTACCCGCTTTCTGCCGACCTCCTTTTTTAAACAGTGGTGTCACGTTTGCTACTTTCCAATCCTCTGGGACCACCCCAGAGTCTAGTGATTTTTGATAAATTATCACTAGTACGTTTACAATTTGCCTAGCCATCTCTTTTAACACTCTGGGATGCATCCCATCAGGGCCAGGAGACTTGTCTACCTTTCGCCCCAGTAGCTTGCCCAATACTGCCTCCTTAGTGATTACAATCATCTCAAGGTCCTCACCTATCATATCCTTATTTCCATCAGTCACTGGCATGTTATTTGTGTCCTCCACTGTGAAGACTGACCCAAAAAACCTGTTCAGCTCCACAACCATTTCCCCGTCTCCTATTATTAAATCTCCCTTCTCATCTTCTAAAGGACCAAAATTTACCTTAGCCACTCTTTTTTATCTTATATATTTGTAGAATCTTTTACTATCTGCTTTTGTGTTCTGAGCCAGTTTACTTTCATAGTCTACCTTACTCATCTTTATAGCTTTTTTAGTAGCTTTCCGTTGTCCCCTAAAGACTTCCCAGTCCTCTCGTCTCCCACTAATTTTTGCCACTTTGTATGTTTTTTCCCTTCAATTTGATACTCTCCCTCACCTCCTTAGATATCCACGGTCGATTTTTCCCCTTTATACCGTCTTTCTTTTTTGTCGGTATGAACCTTTTCTGAACACTGTGAAAGATCACTCGGAAGGTTCTCCACTGTTCCTCAACTGCTTCACCGTGAAGTCTTTGCTCCCAGTCTACCTTAGCTAGTTCTTCTCTCATCCCATTGTAATCGCCTTTGTTTAAGCACAAAACACGAGTGTTTCATTTTATCTTGTCATCCTCCAATTGTATTTTAAATTCCACCATATTTTGGTCGCTCCTTCCAAGAGGATCCCGAACTATGAGATCATTAATCAATCCTGCCTCATTACACAGGACCAGATCTAGGACCGCTTGTTCCCTTGTAAGTTCCATTACATAGTGTTCCAGGAAATTATCCCGGGCACATTCTATAAACTCCTCCTCAAGGCTGCCTTTACCAACCTGGTTAAACCAATTGACAGGCAGATTAAAATCTCGCATGATAACCGCTGTACCATTTCTACATGCATCCGTTATTTCTTTGCTTATTGCCTGCCCTACCATCCTGTTACTATTTGGTGGCCTATAGACTACTCCTATCAGTGACCTTTTCGCCTTACTATTCCTGATTTCCACCCAAATTGATTCAACCTTCTCCCCTATAGCACCAATATCATTCCTTACTATTGCCCGGATGCCACCCTTAAACAACAAAGCTACACCACCGCCCTTACCGTCCATTCTATCCTTTCGTATAGTCTGATACCCTTGGATATTTAACTCCCAGTCGTGACCATCTTTTAACCATGTTTCAGTCATGGCCACTAAATCATAGTCTTTCACGATGATTTGCGCCATCAACTCATTTACCGTATTTTGTATACTACGAGCATACAGGTAAAGTACACTTATGCTGTTTTTTATGTCTTTGTTATGAATCCTAACACCTTGATCAGTAACTTTCGCAAATTATTTTTCATCTTACCCTTTCTCCTAATTTTCCTTGTCTTTGAACCCATATCTCTACATAATAACCTGTCACGTAACCTGCTGCCTTGATCTCCATTAACCATTATACCGTCCATAGCTTTACCCTTCCCTTCCCACCAACTTTCTAGTTTAAAGTCCTTGTGACCAACCTATGTATCCTATTCGCTAGAACACTGGTCCCAGAATGGTTCAGGTGAAGATCGTCCCAACGGTACAGGTTCCTCCTGCCCCAGTACTGATGCCAATGCCCCATGAAATGGAATCCCTCTTTCACGCACCACTCCTTTAGCCACGTATTAACTTCCCTAATTTTCTCAACCCTGTGCCAATTGGCACGTAGCTCGGGTAGTAATCCAGAGATTATAACCCTGGAGGACCTGTTCTTTAACTTAGTCCCTAGTGTTTGATATTCCCCAAACAGGTCCTCTTTCCTAGTCTTACCGACGTTGTTAGTACCAACGTGGACCACAACAACTGGATCCTCCCCCTCCCTCTCCAAAACACTTGAAGTCGATCAGAGATGCCCCTCACCCTGGCACCGGGCAGCAGCATACCATGCGGGACTCACGATCTGGCTTACAAAGGATGCCATCAATCCCCCTAATTATATAATCCCCTACAACTACCACTTGTCTTTTTGCTCCCCCCTCTTGAATGGCTTCCTGTACCACGGTGCAGTGGTCAGTCAACGCATCCTCCCTACAGCCCTCTCCCTCATCCACACAGGGAGCAAGTACCTCATACCTGTTTGACAAGGTCAAGGGCTGAGGCTCCTCAACTCCTAAACTCAGGATCCCCCTACCTGCCGCCCTTGCAGTCACACCACTCTGTCCCTGACCACTGTCCGAATTAACAGAACTTATTCTACCGGGTGTGACTGCTTCCTGAAACATAGCGTCCAGGTAATGTTCCCCCTCCCTGATGTGCCGCAGTGTGTGCAGCTCCGTCTCCAGCTCATCAATTCTGAGCCGAAGTTCCTCGAGCATCCAACACTTGCTGCAGATGTGGTCACTGACGGTCTCAATGGGATCCACCAGTTCCATCATCGTACAGGAACAGCACATCACCTGTCCAGCCATATTCAACTAGTTAATTACTTTTTTTTTCTTGAACCGCAAGGATAAACCCGAACACCAACAAAAACACAGCCCTCTCTCGCCACTCACATGAACTCAGCCACTCACCGAAACTCAGATGCACTCTGTACCAATCAGCACTCCGTGTCTAAAGGCCCTCCTGCCACACATTTTGTACCCTGCCTGATTTCCAATGAGCCAATAGGCCCGCTCCAGGAACTGAACTCTCCAACTGCCACTCGATCTGTAAACTAAGCGCTTTTAAATATGCACTCACCTCTCCCAGCAACCCTGCAGTCTGTGGCCCGCTCCAGGAACTGAAGTCTCCAACGGCCACTCGATCTTTAAACTAAGCGCTTTTAAATATGTCCTCACCTCTCCCAGCAACCCTGCAGTCTGTGGCCCGCTCCAGGAACAGAAGTCTCCAACTGCCACTCGATCTGTAAACTAAGCGCTTTTCAATATGCCCTCACCTCTCCCAGCAACCCTTCAGTCTGTGGCCCGCTCAAGGAACTGAAGTCAGTGTCCTTCCTGGTGTCTCTCAGTTACCCAGCAGGTCCAGACTGATCTCACCACTATCACTCTATCAGTGTCCTTGCTGCTGTCTCTAATTTAACCAGCCGGCCCAGAATGCACCCACCACTGTAACTCTGTCAATATTCTTGCTGTCTCTTAGTTAAACAGACGGCCCAGACTGTTCTCTCCACTGTCACTCAAGCAGTGTCCTTGCTGTTGTCTCACTATTAACCTGCCGGCCCAGAGTGCACCCACCACTGTCACTCTGTCGCTGTCTTTGCTGTTGTCTCTCAGTTGCCCACCGGCCCAGACTGCTCCCACTGCCACTTTGTCATTGTCCTTGCTGTTGTCTCTAATTTATGCAGCCGGAGCAGACTGCTCCCACCATTGACACTCTGTCAGTGTCCTTGCTGTTGTCTCTCAGTTACCCAGCCGGCCCAGACTGCTCCCACTGTCACTCTGTCACTGTCCTTGCTGTTGTCTCTCTATTAACTAGCCGGTCCAGACTGCTCCCACTGTCACTCTGTCACTGTCCTTGCTGTTGTCTCTCAGTCACCCAGACGGCCCAGACTGCTCCCACTGTCACTCTGTCAGTGTCCTTGCTGTTGTCTCTCAGTTACCCAGCCGGCCCAGACTGCTCCCACTGTCACTCTGTCACTGTCCTTGCTGTTGTCTCTCTATTAACCAGCCGGCCCAGACTGCTCCCACTGTCACTCTGTCAGTGTCCTTGCTATTGGCTCTCAGTTACCCAGCCGGCCCAGACTGCTCCCACCACTGTCACTCTGTCAGTGTCCTTGTTGTTGTCTCTCAGTTACCTAGACGGCCCAGAGTGCTCCCACTGTCACTCTGTCACTGTCCTTGCTGTTGTCTCTCAGTTACACAGACGGCCCAGACTGCTCCCACTGTCACACTGTCAGTGTCCTTGCTGTTGTCTCTCAGTTAACCAGACGGCCCAGACTGCTCTCAACACTGTCACTCTGTCAGTGTCCTTGCTTTTTTATCTCAGTTACACAGCCGGCCCAGATGGCTACCACCACGGCCACTCTGTCACTGTCCCTGGTGTTGTTTCTCAGTTAACCAGCCGGCTCAGAATGCGCTCGCCACTGTCACTCCGTCAGTGTCCTTGCCGTTGTCTCTCAGTTAGCCAGCCGTCCCAGACTGCTCTCACCACTGTCACTCTGTCAGTGTCTTTGCTGTTGTCTCTCAGTTAGCTAGCCGGCCCAGACTGCTCCCACTGTCACTCTGTCAGTGATCTTGCTGTGTGTCTCAGTTAACCAGCCGGCCCAGACTGCTGCCACTGCCAATCTGTCGCAGTCTTTGCTGTTGTCTCTCAGGTACCCAGCAGGTCCAGACTGATCTCACCACATTCACTCTACCAGTGTCCTTGCTGTTGTCTCTAATTTAACCACCCGGCCCAGACTGCTCCCACCACTGTCACTCTGTCGCTATCCTTGCTGTTGTCTCTCAGGTAACCAGGCGGCCCAGAGTGCTCTCTCCACTGTCACTCCAGCATTGTCGTTGCTGTTGTCTCTAATTTAGCCAGCCGGTACATACTGCTCCCACTGTCACTTAGTCAGTGTCCTTGCTGTTGTCTCTCAGTTAGCCAGCCGGCCCAGACTGCTCCCACTGTCACTCTGTCAGTGTCCTTGCTGTTGGCTCTCTATTAACCTGCAAGCCCATAGTGCGCCCACCACTGTCACTCTTCACTTCACTTCTTGTCTCTAATTTAACTAGCCGGTCGAGGCTGCATCCACCACTGTCACTCTGTCAGTGTCCTTGCTGTTTTCTCTCAGTTACCCAGCCGGCCCAGACTGCTCCAACTGTCACTCTGTCACTGCCCTTGCTGTTGTCTCTCAGTTAGCCAGCCGGCCCAGACTGGTCCCACTGTCACTCTGTCAGTGTCCTTGCTGTTGGCTCTCTATTAACCTGCCGGCCCATAGTGCGCCCACCACTGTCATTCTTCACTTCACTTCTTGTCTCTAATTTAACTAGCCGGTCGAGGCTGCATCCACCACTGTCACTCTGTCAGTGTCCTTGCTGTTTTCTCTCAGTTACCCAGCCGGCCCAGACTGCTCCAACTGTCACTCTTTCACTGCCTTTGCTGTTGTCTCTTTATTAACTAGCCGGTCCAGACTGCTCCCACTGTCACTCTGTCACTGTCCTTGCTGTTGTCGCTCAGTTACCCAGACGGCCCAGACTGCTCCCACCACTGTCACTCTGTCAGTGTCCTTGTTGTTGTCTCTCAGTTACCCAGACGGCCCAGAGTGCTCCCACTGTCACTCTGTCAGTGTCCTTGCTGTTGTCTCTCAGTTACCCAGCCAGCCCAGACTGCTCCCACTGTCACTCTGTCAGTGTCCTTGCTGTTGTCTCTCAGTTACCCAGCCGGCCCAGACTGCTCCCACTGTCACTCTGTCAGTGTACTTGCTGTTGTCTCTCAGTTACCCAGCCGGCTCAGACTGCTCCCACTGTCACTCTTTCACTGTCCTTGCTGTTGTCTCTCAGTTACCCAGCCGGCCCAGACTGCTCCCACTGTCACTCTGTCACTGTCCTTGCTGCTGTCTCTCAGTTACACAGACGGCCCAGACTGCTCCCACTGTCACAATGTCAGTGTCCTTGCTGTTGTCTCTCAGTTAACCAGACGGCCCAGACTGCTCTCAACACTATCACTCTGTCAGTGTCCTTGCTTTTTTATCTCAGTTACACAGCCGGCCCAGATGGCTACCACCACGGCCACTCTGTCACTGTCCCTGGTGTTGTTTCTCAGTTAACCAGCCGGCTCAGAATGCGCTCGCCACTGTCACTCCGTCAGTGTCTTTGCTGTTGTCTCTCAGTTAGCTAGCCGGCCCAGACTGCTCCCACTGTCACTCTGTCAGTGATCTTGCTGTGTATCTCAGTTTACCAGCCGGCCCAGACTGCTGCCACTGCCAATCTGTCGCAGTCTTTGCTGTTGTCTCTCAGGTACCCAGCAGGTCCAGACTGATCTCACCACATTCACTCTACCAGTGTCCTTGCTGTTGTCTCTAATTTAACCACCCGGCCCAGACTGCTCCCACCACTGTCACTCTGTCGCTATCCTTGCTGTTGTCTCTCAGGTAACCAGGCGGCCCAGAGTGCTCTCTCCACTGTCACTCCAGCATTGTCGTTGCTGTTGTCTCTAATTTAGCCAGGCGGTACATACTGCTCCCACTGTCACTTAGTCAGTGTCCTTGCTGTTGTCTCTCAGTTAGCCAGCCGGCCCAGACCGCTCCCACTGTCACTCTGTCAGTGTCCTTGCTGTTGGCTCTCTATTAACCTGCCGGCCCATAGTGCGCCCACCACTGTAACTCTTCACTTCACTTCTTGTCTCTAATTTAACTAGCCGGTCGAGGCTGCATCCACCATTGTCACTCTGTCAGTGTCCTTGCTGTTGTCTCTCAGTTACCCAGCCGGCCCAGACTGCTCCCACCATTGTCACTCTGTCAGTGTCCTCGCTGTTTTCTCTCAGTTACCCAGCCGGCCCAGACTGCTCCAACTGTCACTCTGTCACTGCCCTTGCTGTTGTCTCTCAGTTACCCAGCCGGCCCAGACTGCTTCCACTGCCCCTCAGTCTGTGTCCTTGCTGTTGTCTCTCAGTTACCCAGCCGGCACAGACTGCTCCCACTGTCACTCTGTCACTGCCCTTGCTGTTGTCTCTCAGTTACCCGGCCGGCCCAGACTGCTCTCACTGTCACTCTGTCACTGTCCTCGCTGTTGTATCTCAGTTACCCAGCCGGCCCAGACTGCTCCCACTGTCAATCTGTGACTGTCCTTTCTGTTGACGCTCAGTTAACCGGCCGGCCCAGTCTTTTCCCACCACTGTCACTCCGTCAGTGTCCTTGCTGATGTCTCTCAGTTAACCAGCCGGCCCAGATTGCTCCCACTGTCACTCTGTTGCTGTCTTTGCTGTTGTCTCTCAGTTGCCCAGCCCGCCCAGACTGCTCCCACTGTCACTCTGTCACTGTCGTTGCTGTTCGCTCAGTTAGCCAGCCGACTCAGACTTCTCCCACCACTGTCACTCTGTCAGTGTCCTTGCTGTTGTCTATCTGTTGTCCAGCCGGCCAGACTGCTCCCTCTGTCACTCTGTCACTGTCCTTTCTGTTGTCTCTCAGTTACCCAGCCGGCCCAGACTGCTCCCACCACTGTCACTCTGTCAGTGTCCTTGCTGTTGTCTCTCAGTTACCCAGCCGGCCCAGACTGATCCCCCAGTCATTCTGTCAGTGTCTTTGCTGTTGTCTCTCAGTTAGCCAGCCGGCCCAGACTGCTCCCACTGTCTCTCTGTCGCTATCCTTGCTGTTGTCTCCCAGTTAGCCAGACAACCCAGATGGCTCCCAACACAATCACTCTGTCAGTGATCTTGCTGTGTGTCTCAGTTAACCAGCCGGCCCAGACTGCTCCCACTGTCACTCTGTCAGTGTCCTTGCTATTGGCTCTCAGTTACCCAGCCGGCCCAGACTGCTCCCACCACTGTCACTCTGTCAGTGTCCTTGCTGTTGTCTCTCAGTTACCCAGCCAGCCCAGACTGCTTCCACTGTCACTCTGTCAGTGTCCTTGCTGTTGTCTCTCAGTTACCCAGCCAGCCCAGACTGCTCCCACTGTCACTCTGTCATTGTCCTTGCTGTTGTCTCTCAGTTACCCAGCCGGCCCAGACTGCTCCCACTGTCACTCTGTCAGTGTCCTTGCTGTTGTCTCTCAGTTACCCAGCCGGCCCAGACTGCTCTCACTGTCACTCTGTCAGTGTCCTTGCTGTTGTCTCTCAGTTACCCAGCCGGCCCAGACTGCTCTCACTGTCACTCTGTCAGTGTCCTTGCTGTTGTCTCTCAGTTACCCAGCCGGCCCAGACTGCTCCCACTGTCACTCTGTCAGTGTCCTTGCTGTTGTCTCTCAGTTACCCAGCCGGCCCAGACTGCTCCCACTGTCACTCTGTCACTGTCCTTGTTGTTGTCTCTCAGTTACCCAGACGGCCCAGACTGCTCCAACTGTCACACTGTCAGTGTCCTTGCTGTTGTCTCTCAGTTAACCAGACGGCCCAGACTGCTCTCAACACTGTCACTCTGTCAGTGTCCTTGCTTTTTTATCTCAGTTACACAGCCGGCCCAGATGGCTACCACCACGGCCACTTTGTCACTGTCCCTCGTGTTGTTTCTCAGTTAACCAGCCGGCCCAGAATGCGCTCGCCACTGTCACTCCGTCAGTGTCCTTGCCGTTGTCTCTCAGTTAGCC
The DNA here is from genome assembly GCF_047496885.1 of Scyliorhinus torazame. Lineage (NCBI taxonomy): Eukaryota > Metazoa > Chordata > Chondrichthyes > Carcharhiniformes > Scyliorhinidae > Scyliorhinus > Scyliorhinus torazame. The sequence continues at coordinate 138,876,008 of NC_092726.1, forward strand.
AGCCGACCCAGACTGCTCTCACCACTGTCACTCTGTCAGTGTCTTTGCTGTTTTCTCTCAGTTAGCTAGCCGGCCCAGGCTGCTCCCACTGTCACTCTGTCAGTGAGCTTGCTGTGTGTCTCAGTTAACCAGCCGGCCCAGACTGCTGCCACTGCCAATCTGTCGCAGTCTTTGCTGTTGTCTCTCAGGTACCCAGCAGGTCCAGACTGATCTCACCACATTCACTCTACCAGTGTCCTTGCTGTTGTCTCTAATTTAACCACCGGGCCCAGACTGCTCCCACCACTGTCACTCTGTCGCTATCCTTGCTGTTGTCTCTCAGGTAACCAGGCGGCCCAGAGTGCTCTCTCCACTGTCACTCCAGCATTGTCGTTGCTGTTGTCTCTAATTTAGCCAGCCGGTACATACTGCTCCCACTGTCACTTAGTCAGTGTCCTTGCTGTTGTCTCTCAGTTAGCCAGCCGGCCCAGACTGCTCCCACTGTCACTCTGTCAGTGTCCTTGCTGTTGGCTCTCTATTAACCTGCCGGCCCATAGTGCGCCCACCACTGTCACTCTTCACTTCACTTCTTGTCTCTAATTTAACTAGCCGGTCGAGGCTGCATCCACCACTGTCACTCTGTCAGTGTCCTTGCTTTTGTCTCTCAGTTACCCAGCCGGCCCAGACTGCTCCCACTGTCACTCTGTCACTGCCCTTGCTGTTGTCTCTCAGTTACCCAGCCGGCCCAGACTGCTCCAACTGTCACTCTGTGACTGTCCTTGCTGTTGCCTCTCAGTTACCCAGCCGACCCAGACTGCTCCCACTATCACTCTGTCAGTGTCCTTGCTGTTGTCTCTCAGTTACCCAGCCGACCCAGACTGCTCCCACTGTCACTCTGTCAGTGTCCTTGCTGTTGTCTCTCAGTTACCCAGCCGACCCAGACTGCTCCCACTGTCAATCTGTGACTGTCCTTTCTGTTGACGCTCAGTTAACCGGCCGGCCCAGTCTGCTCCCACTGTCTCTCTGTCAGTGTCCTTGCTGTTGTCTCTCAGTTACCCAGCCGACCCAGACTGCTCCCACTGTCACTCTGTCAGTGTCCTTGCTGTTGTCTCTCAGTTACACAGCCGGCCCAGACTGCTCCCACTGTCACTCTGTCACTGTCGTTGCTGTTCGCTCAGTTAGCCAGCCGACTCAGACTGCTCCCACTGTCACTCTGTCAGTGTCCTTGCTGATGTCTCTCAGTTACCCAGCCGGCCCAGACTGCTCCCACTGTCACTCTGTCACTGTCCTTGCTGTTGTCTCTCAGTTACCCAGCCGGCCCAGACTGCTCCCACCACTGTCACTCTGTCAGTGTCCTTGCTGTTGTCTCTCAGTTACCCAGCCGGCCCAGACTGATCCCCCAGTCACTCTGTCAGTGTCTTTGCTGTTGTCTCTCAGTTACCCAGCCGACCCAGACTGCTCCCACTGTCACTCTGTGACTGTCTTTGCTGTTGTCTCTCAGTTAACCTGCTTCCCAGACTGCTCTCAGCAATGTCTCTCTGACAGTGTCTAACTGCTGTCTCTGAGTTATCGAGCCGGTCAAGACTGCTTCCACCACTGTCACTCTGTCAGTGTCCTTGCTGTTGCCTATCTGTTGTCCAGACGGCCAGACTGCTCCCTCTGTCACTCTGTCACTGTCCTTTCTGTTGTCTCTCAGTTACCCAGCCGGTCCAGACTGCTCCCACCACTGTCACTCTGTCAGTGTCCTTGCTGTTGTCTCTCAGTTACCCAGCCGGCCCAGACTGATCCCCCAGTCACTCTGTCAGTGTCTTTGCTGTTGTCTCTCAGTTACCCAGCCGACCCAGACTGCTCCCACTGTCACTCTGTGACTGTCTTTGCTGTTGTCTCTCAGTTAACCTGCTTCCCAGACTGCTCTCAGCAATGTCTCTCTGACAGTGTCTAACTGCTGTCTCTGAGTTATCGAGCCGGTCAAGACTGCTTCCACCACTGTCATTCTGTCAGTGACTTTGCTGATGTCTCTCAGTTAGCCAGCCTGCCCAGACTGCTGCCGCTATCTCTCTGACAGTGTCCTTGCTGTTGACTCCGAGTTAAGCAGCCGGCCGATACTTAGAATATAGAGACATACAGCACATAACAGGCCCTTCGGCCCACGATGTTGTACGGAACCTTTGTACAAGGTTAATCATAGATTAGCGTAGAATTTTCAGTGCAGAAGGAGGCCATTCGGCCCAATGTGTCTGCACCGGCACTTGGAAAGAGCACCCCACCCAAGGTCAACACCTCCACCCAACACTAAGGGCAATTTGGGGCACTAAGGGCAATTTATCATATCCAATCCACATAACATCCAAATATTTGGACTGTGGGAGGAAGCCGGAGCACCCGGAGGAAACCCACGCACACACGGGGAGGATGTGCAGACTCCGACCAGACAGTGACCAAGCCGGAATCGAACCTGGGACCCTGGAGTTGTGAAGCAAATGTGCTATCCACAATGCTACCGTGCTGCCCTGAAGAACAAATTAATCTACACTATATCATTCTACCGTAATACATGCGCCTATCCAATAGCTGCTTGAAGGTCTCTAATGTTTCCGACTCAACTACTTCCACAGGCAGTGCATTCCATGCCCCCACTACTCTCTGGGTAAAGAACGTACCTCTGACATCTCCCCTATATCTTCCACCTTTCACCTTAAATTTATGTCCCCTTGTAAGTGTTTGTTCCACCCGGGGAAAAAGTATCTGACTGTCTACTCTATCTATTCCCCTGATCAGCTTATAAACCTCTATCAAGTCGCCCCTCATCCTTCTCCGTTTTCATGAGAAAACGCCTAGCACCCTCAACCTTTCCTCGTAAGACCTACTCTCCATTCCAGACCACATCCTGGTAAATCTCCTTTGCACGTTTTCCAAAGTTTCCACATCCTTTCTAAAATGAGGCGACCAGAACTGTACACAGTACTCCAAATGTGGCCTTACCAAAGTTTTGTACAGCTGCATCATCACCTCACGGCTCTTAAATTCAATCCCTCTGTTAATGAACGCTAGCACACCATAGGACTTCTTCACAGCTCCATCCACTTGAGTGGCAACTTTCAAAGATGTATGAACATAGACCCCAAGATCTCTCTGCTCCTCCACATTGCCAAGAACTCTACCGTTAACCCTGTGTTCCGCATTCATATTTGTCCTTCCAAAATGGACAACCTCACACTTTTCAGGGTTAAACTCCATCTGCCACTTCTCAGCCCAGCTCTGCATTCTATCTATGTCTCATTGCATCCGACAACAGCCCTCCTCACTATCCACAACTCCACCAATCTTCGTATCGTCTGCAAATTTACTGACCCACCCTTCAACTCCCTCACACAAGTCATTAATGAAAATCACAAACAGCAGAGGACCCAGAACTGATACCTGCGGTACGCCACTGGTAACTGGGATCCAGGCTGAATATTTGCCATCCACCACCACTCTCTGACTTCTATCGGTTAGCCAGTTTGTTATCACACTGGTCAAAATTTCCCACTATCCCATGCCTCCTTACTTTCTGCATAAGCCTACAATGAGGAACCTCATCAAATGCCTTACTAAAATCCATGTACACTACATCCACTGCTTTACCTTCATCCACATGCTTGGTCACCTCCTCAAAGAATTCAATAAGACTTGTAAGGCAAGACCTACCCCACACAAATCCGTGCTGACTATACCTAATCAAGCAGTGTCTTTCCAGATGCTCAGCAATCCCATCCTTCAGTCCCCTTTCGATTACTTTGCCTACCACAGAAGTAAGACTAACTGGCCTGTAATTCCCAGGGTTATCCCTAGCCCCTTTTTTGAACGGGGGCACGACATTCGCCTCTCTCCAATCCACTGGTACCACCCCTGTTGACAGTGAGGACGAAAAGATCATTGCCAACGGCTCTCCAATTTCATCTCTTGCTTCTCATAGAATCCTTGGATATATCCCGTCAGGCCCAAAGGACTTGTCTATCCTCAAGTTTTTAAAATTGCCCAACACATGTTCCTTCCCAACAAGTATTTCCTCGAGCTTACCACTCTGTTTCACACTGTCCTTTCCAGCAATGTGGCCCCTCTCATTTGTAAATACAGAAGAAAGGTATTTGTTCAAGACCTCTTCTATCTCTTCAGACTCAATACACAATTTCCCGCTACTGTCCTTGATCGGACCTACCCTCGCTCTAGTCATTCTCATATTTCTCACATATGTGCAAAATGCCTTGGGGGTTTCCTTGATCCTACCCGCCAAAGATTGTTCATGCCCTCTCTTAGCTCTCCGAATACCTTTCTTCAGTTCCCTCCTGGCTATCTTGTATCCCTCCAGTGCCCTCTCTGAACCTTGTTTCCTCAGCCTTACATAAGTCTCCTTTTTCCTCTTAACGACATTCAACCTCTCTTGTCAACCATGGTTCCCTCACTCTACCATCTATTCCCTGCCTGACAGGGACATACATATCAAGGACACGTAGTACCTGTTCCTTGAACAAGTTCCACATTTCATTTGTGTCCTTCCCTGACATCCTATGTTCCAAACCTATGCACTTCAATTCTTGTCTGACAACAGCGTATTTACCCTTCCCCCAATTGTAAACCTTGCCCTGCTGCACGCACCTATCCCTCTCCATTACTAAAGTGAAAGTCACAGAACTGTGGTCACTATCTCCAAAATGCTCCCCCACTAACAAATCTATCACTTGCCCTGGTTCGTTACCAAGTACCAAATCCAATATTGCCTCACCTTTGGTCGGACAATCTACATACTGTGTTAGAAAAGCTTCCTGGACACACTGCACAAACATCACCCCATCCAAACTATTTGATCGAAAGAGTTTTCACTCAATGTTTGGGAAGTTGTAGTCACAGATGACTACTACCCTGTGACTTCTGCACCTTTCCAAAATCTGTTTCCCAATCTGCTCCTCCAAATATCTGCTACTATTGGGGGGCCTATAGAAAGCTCCCAACAAGGTGACTGCTCCTTTCCTATTTCTGACTTCAACCCATACTACCTCAGTAGGCAGATACTCCTCGAACTGCCTTTCTGTAGCAGTTATACTATCTCTAATTAACAATGCCCCCCCCCACCTCTTTGACCACCGTCCCTAATCTTATTGAACCATCTATAACCAGGGACCTCCAACAACCATTTCTGCCCCTCTTCGATTCAAGTTTCCGCGATGGCAACCACATCGTAGTCCTAAGTACCGATCCATGCCTTCAGTTCACCCACCTTATTCCTGATGCTTCTTGCTTTGAAGTATACTTTAACCCATCTCCGTGCCTGCAAGTACACTCCTTTGTCAGTGTTCCCTTCCCCACTGACTGCCTCATTACACGCTTTTGCGTCCTGAATATCGGCTACCTTAGTTGGTGGACTACAAATCCGGTTCCCATTCCCTTGCCAAATTAGTTTAAACCCTCCCGAAGAGTACTAGAAAACCTCACGCCCAGGATATTGGTGCCCCTCTGGTTCAGATGCAACCCGTCCTGCGTGTACAGGTCCCACCTTCCCCAGAATGCGCTCCAATTATCCAAATACCTGAAGCCCTCCCTCCTACACCATTCCTGCAGCCACGTGTTCAACTGCCCTCTCTCCCTATTCCTCGTCTCGCTATCACGTGGCACACCGGCAAAAAACCAGAGATGACAACTCTGTCTGTCCTGGCTTTTAACTCCCAGCCTAACTCCCAAATCTCGTTTATTACCTCCACACCCTTTTCCTACCTGCGTCGTTGGTACCAATGTGCACCACGGCTTCTGGCTGCTCCCCCTCCCCCTTAAGGATCCTGAAGGCACGATCCGAGACATCTCTGACCCTGGCACCCGGAAGGCAACATACCTTCCGGGAGTCTCGTTCGCGACCACAGAATCTCCTATCTATTCCCCTAACCGTCGAATCTTCTGCTACTATTGCTTTTCTATTTCTCCACTGCCCTTCTGAGCCCCAGAGCCAGACTCTGTGCCAGAGACCTGGCCGCTAGGGCCTCCCCCCGACAGGTCACCCCGCCACCCCCCCCCTCCCCCCGCCACCCCACCAACAGCATCCAAAACGGTATCCTTGTTTTGAAGGGGAACGGCCACGAGGGATCCCTGCACTGTCTGCCTGTTTGTTTTATTTCCCCTGACTGTAACCCGGCTATTCTTGTCCTGTACCTTGGGTATGGTTCCCTCCCTGTAACACGTCTCTATCACCCCCTCTGCCTCCCGGATGATCCGAAGTTCATCCAGCTTTAGCTCCAGTTCCCGAACACGGTATTTGAGGAGCAGGAGTTGGGTGCACTTCCCGCAGGTATACTCAGTGGGGACACCGGTGGTATCCCTCACCACCCACATCCTACAGGAGGAGCATGCAACTGGCCTAGCCTCCATCCCCTCTTACCTTACAGAATATAGCTGCCCTGCGGACCAACTGGACCACCGCCCTCCGACTCTGCTCCCTGTCAGCTGCACTCTCTGTAAACTCCTGGCCCTCTTCTCACTCTTTCCGGAAATGTAGGAAACAAAATGAAAAGAGCACCTTACTCCCTCCTCATCTAACTCCCTCAGTCACCAAACTCTCACTATAGCACTCAAATGCACCAAATTCAGCACTCCCTCAGTCACCAAACTCTCACTATAGCACTCAAATGCACCAAATTCAGCACTCCCTCAGTCACCAAACTCTCACTATAGCACTCAAATGCACCAAATTCAGCACTCCCTCAGTCACCAAACTCTCACTATAGCACTCAAATGCACCAAATTCAGCACTCATTGCAAACAAAGTCTGCGCTGTAGGGGGGGGGGGTCACTTTTATACTGTGAATCTAGCCTCTAAAGACTGACCTAATCCAATTAACTAATTAGCAAGCTCCAGCTGCAAGTACCTACAAGTAGAACCTTTGTTTAAAGCTGATTGAAAATTCAACTTCTTCTAAACCAAACAGCAACTTATAAGTCAATTAACTAAATAAAAGAAAGACTAGACTTTAGACAAAAATGAATCCTGATACTCCCTCAGTCACCAAACTCTCACTATCGCACTCATATGCACCAAATTCAGCACTCAGCGCAAAACTGAAGCCAATTCCCAGCTCTTTAGTTTTGCTGGCATTGAGGGAGAGATTGTTGTCGCTGCACCACTCAACTAGATTCTCTATCTCCCTCCTGTATTCGGACTCGTCGTTATTCGAGATCCGGCCCACTGTGGTCGTATCGTCAGCAAACTTGTAGATGGAGTTGGAACCAAGTTTTGCCACGCAGTCGTGTGTGTACAGGGAGTAGAGTAGGGGGCTAAGTACGCAGCCTTGCGGGGCGCTGGTGTTGAGGACTATTGTGGAGGAGGTGTTGTTGCTCATTCTTACTTGATTGTGGCCTGTTGGTCAGAAAATCGAGGATCCAGTTGCAGAGTGGGGAGCCAAGTCCTAGGTTTTGAAGCTTTGATATAAGCTTGGCTGGGATTATGGTGTTGAAGGCGGAGCTACAGTCAATAAATAGGTGTCTGATGTAGGAGTCCTTGTTTTCAAGATGCTCTAGGGATGAGTGTAGGGCCAGGGAAATGGTGTATGATGTGGACCGGTTGCAGCGGTATGCAAATTGCAGTGAATCAAGACATGCAGAGAGTATGGAGGTGATGCGCTTCATGATCAACCTCTCGAAGCACTTCATTACGACAGACGTCAGGGCCACTGGTCGGTAGTCATTGAGGCAAGTTGCCAGGTTCTTCTTTGATACCGATATGATGGTGTGGGTCAGTGTGTGTTTATGTGGGGAGGGGGGGGGGTTAGTGTGTGTGTGTGGGTGGATTAGTGTGTGTGGGAGGTGTTCGTTTGTGCGTGTGGCGGGGAGTTAGTGTGTGTGTGGGGGGGGGGGGGTTAGTGTGTGTGTGTGTGGGGGGGGGGTTAGTGTGTTGGGAGGTAGTTAATGTGTGTGGGGGGGTTAGTGCGTTGTGAGGTGGTTAGTGTGTGTGGCGCGGGGTTAGTGCGTGTGGCGGGGGATTAGTGTGTGAGGGGGTTCTTGTGTGTGGGGGAGTTAGTGTGTGGGGAGACGGGTTAGTGTGTGTGGGGTTTAGTGTGTGTGTGGGGGGGGGTTAGTGTGTGTGCGGGGGTTAGTGTGCGTGTGGGGGTTAGTGTGTGTGCGGGGGTTAGTGTGTGTGTGGGAGTGTTAGTGCGTATGTTGGGGTTTAGTGTGTGTGGGGGGGGTTAGTGTGGGTGGGAAGGTTAGTGTGTGTGGGGCGGTTAGTGTGCGTGGTGGATTTAGTGTGTGTGTGTGGTGGGGGTTTTAGTGTGTGAGTGTGTGAGGGGGTGTTAGTGTGTGTGTGGGAGTGTTAGTGCGTGTGTTGGGTTTATTGTGTGTGGGGGGGGTTAGTGTGTGTGGGGATGTTAGTGTGTGTGTGGGGCGGTTAGTGTGGTGGATTTAGTGTGTGTGTGGTGGGGGTTTTAGTGTGTGAGTGTGTGAGGGGTTTTAGTGTGTGTGGGCGGGCAGTTAGCGTGTGTGGTAGGGTGGAGTTTGTTTTGTGTGTGTTGGGGGGGTAGTGTTTGTGTGGGGTGGAGTAATGTGCGAGGGATCTGTTCAGTCTGTGTGTGTGTGGGAGTTAGTGTGTGTTGGGGCTTAGTGTGTGTGGGGGAGTTAGAGTGTGTGCGGGAGGGTTAGTGCGTGTGTTGGGTTTTAGTGTGTGAGTGTGTGAGTGTGTGAGGCGGGGTTAGTTTGTGTGTGTGTGTGTGTGGGTGGGGGGGGGGTTAGTGTGCGTGGGGGGATAGTGTGTGTGTGTTGGGGGTTAGTGTGGGGCGGGGAGTTAGAGTGTGTGCGGGAGGATTAGTGCGTGTGTGGGGTTTTAGTGTGTGAGTGTGTGGGGGGGGGGGTTAGTATGTGTGGGGCTGTTACTGTGTGTGTTTGTGTGTGGGGGGGTTAGTGTTTGGGGTGGGATTAGTGTGTGTGAGATTATCATAGATTATCATAGAATTTACAGTGCGGAAGGAGGCCATTCGGCCCATCGAGTCTGCACTTGCTCTTGGAAAGAGCACCCTCCCCAAGGTCCACACCTCTACCCTATCCCCATAACCCAGTAACCCCACCCAACACTAAGGGCACTTTTGGACACTAAGGGTAAATTATCATGGCCAATCCACCTAACCCGGACATTTATGGACTGTGGGAGGAAACCGGACCGCCCGGAGGAAACCCACGCAGGCACGGAGAGGACGTGCAGACTCCGCACAGACAGTGACCCAAGCCAGAATCGAACCTGGGACCCTGGAGCTGTGAAGCAATTGTGCTATCCACAATGCTACCGTGCTGCCCACAACGTGAGGGGTTGGGGGTAATGTGTGCGTGGGGGTGGTTAGTGTGTGTGTTAGTGTGTGGCGGGGTAGTGTGTGTGTGCGGCCGGTTAGAGTGTGTGTGTGTGAGGGGGGGGTGTTAGTGTGTGTGAGAGTGCGGTTAGTGTGTTTGCGTCTGGGGGGTGGGTGTTTAGTGTCGGTGGTGGGGTGTTACTGTATGTGTGGGAGGGTGTTACTGTGTGTGTGGGGGAGTTAGTGTGTGTGTGGGTTAGTGTGTGTGTGTGTGTGGGGGGGGGTTCTTGTGTGTGAGGGGGGTTCGTGTGTGTTTGAGTAGGTTAGTGTCCGTGGGGCGTCAGTGTGTGTATGGTTAGTTAGTGTGTGTGTGGGGGGGGGGGGTTAGTGTGTCTGGGGGGGGTATGTGTGCGTGATGGTGGGCTTAGTGTGTGAGTGTGTGGGGGGGATTAGTGTGTGTGAGGGGCGTTAGTGTGGGTGGGCCGGGTTAGTGTGGGTGTGAGGGGGTTAGTGCGTGTGTCCGGGTTGTTTAGTGTGTGTGGGGGGATTAGTGTGTGTGTGAGGGGGGTTACTGTGTGCGCGGGGGTTAGTGTGTGTGTTTTGGTGAGGTTAGTGTCTGTGGGACGTCAGTGTGTGGGGGTAGGTTAGTGTGTGTGTGAGGGGGGGGTTAGTGTGTCTATGGGGTACGTGTGTGTGGGGGGATGGTGTTCGTGTATGTGAGTGTGTGGGAGAGGGGGGTTAGTGTGTGTGTGTGGTTAGTGTGTGTGTTGGTAGGGTGTTAGTGTGTATGTGTGGGAGAGTTAGTGTGTGTGTGTGTGGGGAGTTAGTGTTTGTGTGTGGGTTAGTGTGTGTGTGGGGGGGGTTAGTGTGTGTGGGTGGGGGGTTAGTGTGTGAGGGTTAGTGTGTGTGTGGGGGGGTAGTGCGTGTGTGTGGGGGTGTGTGGGGCGGTGGTTAATGAGTGTGTGGGTGGGGGGGGGTTAGTGTGTGTGTGGGGTGGGGTAGTGTGTGTTGGGTGGTTAGTATGTGTGTGGGGGGTTTGTTTGTTTGCGGAGGTTAGTGTGTGTGTGTGGGGGGGGGTAAGTGTGTGTGGGGGGCTGTTTTTGCGAGGACATAGTGTGTGAGTGGTGGGGTCATTGTGTGTGGGGGGTGGTTAGTGTGTGTTGGGGGCTAGTGTGTGTCGGGGTTTAGTGTGTGGGGGGGGTTAGTGTGTGTGTGTGGGGGGGGGGTAAGTTTGTGTGGGGGGGAGGTTAGTGTGTGTGTGGTGGGCTCAGTGTACGTGCGGGGGAGTTATTGTGTGTGAGGGGAGGTTAGTGGGTGTGGCGGGGTTAGTAAGTGTGGGTGGGGTGGGTTTGTGTGTGTGTGTCGGGGAGGGTTAGTGTGTGAGGGGTTCGATTTGTGTGTGTGTGGTGGGGTTAGTTTGTGTGTGTGGGGGGTGTTAGTGTGTGTCTGTGAGGGGGTGCTATTGTGTGTGAGGCGTTGAGTGTGTGTGTGGGTGTGTGTGTGTGGGGGGGAGGTTAATGCGTGTGTGGGTGGGAGATTAGTGTGTGGGTGGGGGGTAGTGTGTGCTGGGGGGTTAGAATGTGTGTGGGGGTTCTGTTTGTTTACGGAGGTTAGTGTGTGTGTGGGATGGGGTAAGTGTGTGTGGGGGGGGGGCAGTGTGTGTGGGGGGGCTTAGTGTGTGAGTGGTGGGGTCAATGTGTGTGGGGGTGAGTGTGTGTGTGCGGGATTAGTGTGTGTGTATGGCGGGGGTCAGTGTGTGTGTGTGTGGGTGGGTTGGTGTGTGTGGGGTGGGGCCAGTGTGTGTGGGGGGTTAGTTGATGTGGCGGGGTTAGTGTGTGTATGTGTGTGTTGGGGCGTGTTAGTTTATGTGTGGGGTGAGGGGGTTAGTGTCTGCGAGGGGGTGTTAGTGTGTGTGGGGGAATTAGTGTGTTCGGGGGGTTAATGTGTGTGTGGTGTTAGTGTGTGTGTGGGAGGGTTACGGTGTGTGGGGGGTTGCTGTGTGTGGGAGGGTTGTGTGTGTGGTGGGCGGGCGGGTGTGTGTTTGGGGGGGGGTGTTTATTGCGCGTGTGGGGGGGGGGGTGATGTGTGTGTGTGTGGGGGGGCGGTTAGTGTGTGTTGGGGGTTAGTGTGTGTGTCAGGGTTTAGTGTGTGTGTGTGGGGGGGTAGTGTGTGTGTGTGTGGGGGGGTCAGTGTGCGCGGGGTGGGGGTTAGTGTGTGTGTGGTGGTGTCAGTGTGTGGGGGTGTTAGTGTGTGTGGCGGGGTCAGTGTGTGTGGGGGGAGGGGTTAGTATGTGTGGGGTGGGGCCAGTGTGTGTGAGGGGGTTAGTGTGTGTGTGATGGGCTCAGTGTGCGTGCGGGGGAGTTATTGTGTGTGAGTGGGGTTAGAGGGTCTGGCGGGGTTAGTGTGTGTGGGTGGTGTGGTTTTGTGTGTGTGTGTGTCCGGGGGGGGGGTTAGTGTGTGTGGGGTTGGGTCAGTGTGTGTGTGTTGGGGGTTAGTGTGTGTGTGAGGGGGGGGGGAGTTAGTGTGTGCCTGTGAGGGGGTGTTATTGTGTGGGGGGGGGTTGAGTGTGTGTGGCGATGTTAGTTTGTGGGGGGGGGGGGGGTTAGTGTGTGCGTCGGGGGGGGGGGGGGGTTGGTGCGCGTTTGGGGGGTGGTTAGTGTGTGGGGGGGGATCAGTGTATGGGGGGGTTAGTGTGTGTGGGTTGGGGGTTAGTCTGTGTGGGGGGGTTAGTGTGTGTGTGGGGTGTTCGTGTGTACGTGGGGGGGGGAGTTATTGTGTGTGAGGTGGTTAGTGGGTGTGGCGAGGTTAGAGTGTGGGGGTCGTGTGTTTGTGTGCGTGTGTGTCCGGGGGGTTCGTGTGTGTGGGGCTGGGTTCGTGTGTGTTTGGGGGGGTTAGTGTGTGTGGTAGGGTTGTGTGTGTGTTTGGGGGTTAGTGTGTGGGGGTGGGGGATACTGTGTGTGTGGGGGTAGTGCGTGTGTGGGGAGGTTAATGCTTGTGTCGGGGATGTTAGTGTGTGTGTGGGGGTAGTGTGTATTGGGGGATTAGTGTGTGTGCGGGGGTTTAGTTTGTGTGCGGAGGTTAGTGTGTGTCTGAGGGGGGTTAGTGTGTGTGTGGGGGGGTTAGTGTGTGTGTGTGTGTGTGCGGGCTTAGTGGAGTGGGGGTGTTAGTGTGTGTGAGGGGTTAATGTGTGTGTGTGTGTGCTGGCTTAGTGGAGTGGGGGCGTTAGTGTGTGTGTGGGGTTAATGTGTGTGTGGGGGGTGGGGGGTCAGTGTGTGTGGGGGGAGGGGTTAGTGTGTGGGGTGGGACCAGTGTGTGTGTGGGGGTTAGTGTGTGTGTGGTGGGCTCAGTGTGCGTGCGGGGGAGTTATTGTGTGTGAGTGGGGTTAGAGGGTGTGGCGGGGTTAGTGTGTGTGGGTGGTGTGGTTTTGTGTATGTGTGTGTGTCGGGGGGGGGGGGGTTAGTGTGTGTGGGGTTGGGTCAGTGTGTGTGTGTTGGGGGTTAGTGTGTGTGTGAGGGGGGAGTTAGTGTGTTTCTGTGAGGGGGTGTTATTGTGTGGGGGGGGGTTGAGTGTTTGTGGCGATGTTAGTTTGTGGGGGGGGGGGGTTAGTGTGTGCGTCGGGGGGGGGGGGGTTAGTGCGCGTGTGGGGGGTGGTTAGTGTGTGGGGGGGTCAGTGTGTGGGGGGGGGGGTTAGTGTGTGTGGGTTGGGGGTTAGTGTGTGTGGGGGGTTAGTGTGTGTGTGGGGGGTTCGTGTGTACGTGGGGGGGAGTTATTGTGTGTGAGGTGGTTAGTGGGTGTGGCGAGGTTAGAGTGTGGGGGTTGCGTGTTTGTGTGCGTGTGTGTCCGGGGGGTTAGTGTGTGTGGGGCTGGGTTCGTGTGTGTTTGGGGGGGTTAGTGTGTGTGGTAGGGTTGTGTGTGTGTTTGGGGGTTAGTGTGTGAGGGTGGGGGGATACTGTGTGTGTGGGGGTAGTGCGTGTGTGGGGAGGTTAATGCTTGTGTCGGGGGTGTTAGTGTGTGTGTGGGGGGTAGTGTGTGTTGGGGGGTTAGTGTGTGTGTGGCGGTTTAGTTTGTGTGCGTTGGTTAGTGTGTGTCTGAGGGGGGTTAGTGTGTGTGTGGGGGGGTTAGTGTGTGTGCGGGCTTAGTGGAGTGGGGGTGTTAGTGTGTGTGAGGGGTTAATGTGTGTGTGTGTGTGTGTGGGCTTAGTGGAGTGGGGGTGTTAGTGTGTGTGAGGGGTTAATGTGGGTGTGTGGGGTGGGGGTCAGTGTGTGGGGGGGAGGGGTTAGTGTGTGGGGTGGGACCAGTGTGTGTGGGGGTTAGTGTGTGTGTGGTGGGCTCAGTGTGCGTGCGGGGAGTTATTGTGTGTGAGAGGGGTTAGTGCGTGTGGCGGGGTTAGTGTGTGGGGAGTGGGTTTGTGTGTGTGTCGGGGGGAGGGGGGGTTAGTGTGCGTGGGGTTGGGTTAGTGTGTTGTGTGGGGGGTTAGTATGTGTGTGTGGGTGGACTTAGTGTGTGTCTGTGAGGGGGTGTTATTGTGTGTGGGGGGTTGAGTGTGTGTGGCGGTGTTAGTTTGTAGGGTGGTGGGTTAGTGTGTGTGTCGGGGGGGGGGGTTAGTGCGCGTGTGGGGGGGGTGCGTTAGTGTGTGTGCGGGATGCCAGTGTGTGTGTGGGGGGGGTTTAGTGTCTGTGAGGGAGGTTAGCGTGAGTGGGGGGTTAGTGTGTGTGTGGAGGGGTTAGTGTGTATGGGCGGGTTAATATGCGTTGGGGGTTAGTGTGTGTGTTGGGGGTTAGTGTGTGTCTGAGGGGGGGTAGTGTATGTGTTTCAGGGAGGTTCGTGTCTGTGGGGCGTCAGTGTGTGGGGGTAGGTTAGTGTGTGGGCGGGTTAGTGTGTCTGGGGGTAACTGTGTGGTGGTGGGGTTGGTGTGTGTGAGTGTATGTGTGTGTGGGGGGGTTAGTGTGTGTGCGTGTGGGGGGGGGTGTTAGTGTGTGTGTGTTCGTGGTGTGTTAGTGTGTGTGTGGTAGGGTTAGTTTGTGTGTGGGGTTACTGTGTGTGGTAGGGTTGGTGTGTGTGGGGGTGTTGTGTGTGTGTTTGAGGTTTAGTGTGTGAGGGTGGGGGGGGTTTGTGTGTGTGAGGGGGTAGTGCGTGTGTGGGGGGAAGTGTGTGTCTGTGTATGGGAGGGGATAATGCGTGTGTGGGGGTGGGGTTATTGTGTGTGTGGGGAGGGGTTAGTGTGTTTGTGTGGGGGGGGGGGTGTAGTGTTTGTGGAGGGGTAGCGTGTGCGTGGAGAGACGTTTGCGTGTGTATATTAGAGTCTGTGTGTGTCTGTATTTCTCTGTATGGTAGTGTATCTGTGAGTGTCTGTGTGTGTGTTTTAGCGTCTCTATGTGTGTGTGTCTCTATTAGTGTGTGTGTTTCTGTATTAATGTCTCTATCGGTCTGAGAGCTGTGTACTCGTGTCTCTCTGTGTGTGAGTGTCTGTATTAGTGTCTCTGTGAATCAGTGAGTGTTTGTATTAGTATCTGTGTGTTTGTGTTAGTGTGTTTATTAGCGCATGTGTATGTGTGATTGTTTGTATGAGTGTCGTTGTTTGTGTGTGAATGTATGTGTGTGTGTGTATTACTGCCAGTGTGTGTCTGTGAGAGTGTGTATTAGTGAATGTGTGTGTGAGTGTGTGTGTGTACTGGTGCCAGTGTCTGTCTATGAGTACGTGTATTAGTGTCTGTGTGTGTGAGTGTGTGTATTAGTGTCTGTATGTGTATCTGTGAGTGTGTATTAGTGTAACTATGTGTCAGTTAGTGTGTGTATTAGTGTCTCTGTGTGCGTGAGTGTGTGTATTAGTATTTGTTTGTGTCTGAGTGTGTGTGAGAATGTGTGCATTAGTGTATGTGTGCGTGTGAGTGTATTAGTGGCTATGTGTGTGAGTGTCTCTATTAATGTGCGTGTATTTGTGTATTAGTGTCTCTGTCGCTCTGTGAGCTGTGTCCTAGTGCCCCTGTGTGAGTGAGTTTGCGTATTAGTGTATCTGTGTGTCTGTAAATGTGTATGAGTGTGTTTGTGTGTGTATTAGTGTCTGCGATTGTCTGTGAGTGTGTGTATTAGTGTCTGTGTGTGTCTGTAAGTGTGTTCATTAGTGTCTCTGTGTGTCTGTGAGTGCGTGCATTGCAATCTCCCTGTGTATGTGAGTGTGTATATTGTTGTCTCTGTGTATCAGTGAGTGTGTGGATTAGTTTATGTGTGTGTGTTTCAGTGTGTGTATTAGTGCACGTGTGTGTGACTGTGTGTATTAGTGTCGCTGTGTGAGTGTATGCATTCGAGTCTCCCTGTGTCTGTGAGTGTGTATATTATTGTCTCTGTGCATCAGTTATTGTGTGTATTAGTGCCTGTGTGTGTGTGTTAGTGTCTCTGTGTATTGGTGCCAGTGTCTGTCTGTGAGTGCGTGTATTAGTGTGTGTGTGTGTGTGTATGTGTGTCTGTGAGTGTGTCTTAGTGTCACTGTGTGCTTGCGAGTGTGTATTTGGGTTTCTGTGAGCCTGTGAGTGAGTATTAGTACCAGCGTGTGTCTGTGAGAACAGAAGAACATCAGAACTAGGAGAAGGAGTCGGCCATCTGGCCCCTCGAACCTGCTCCGCCATTCAATGAGATCATGGCTGATCTTTTGTGGACTCAGCTCCACTTTCCGGACCGAACACCATAACCCTTAATTCCTTTATTCTTCAAACAACTATCCAGCTTTATCTTAAAAACATTTAATGAAGGAGCCTCTACTGCTTCACTGGGCAAGGAATTCCATAGAATATCGGTTACTCATAAACTCAGTCCTAACTCTACTTCCCCTTATTGTGAGGCTATGCCCCCCTAGTTCTGCTTACACTCGCCAGTGGAAACAACCTTCCCGCATTTATCCTATCATTTCCCTTCATAATTTTATTTGTTTCTCTAAGATCCCCACCTCATCCTTCAAAATTCAAACGAGTTCAGTCCCAGTCTACTCAACCTCTCCTTGTAACCCAACCCCTTCAGCTCTGGGATTAACCTAGTGAACCTCCTCTGCACACCCTCCAGTGCCAGTACGTCCTTTCTCAAGTAAAGAGACCAAAACTGAACACAATACTCCAGGTGTGGCCTCACTAACACCTTATACAATTGCAGCACAGCCTCCCTA
This sequence comes from Scyliorhinus torazame, assembly GCF_047496885.1. Taxonomy (NCBI): domain Eukaryota; kingdom Metazoa; phylum Chordata; class Chondrichthyes; order Carcharhiniformes; family Scyliorhinidae; genus Scyliorhinus; species Scyliorhinus torazame. The sequence goes on from NC_092726.1 coordinate 138,892,436, forward strand.
GTCTTAAACTCCATCACTCTAGCAATGAAGGGCCTAATTTCATTTGCCTTCTTAATCACGTGTTGCACCTGGAAACAAAACTTTATGCGACTCATGCACTAGCACACCCAGGTCTCTCTGCACAGCAGCATGTTTTTATATTTTATCATTTAAATAATAATCCCTTTTGCTGTTATTCCTACCAAAATGGATAACCTTACATTTGTCAACATTGTATTCCATCTGCAAGACCCTAGCCCATTCACTTAGCCTCTCCAAATCCCTCTGCAGACTTCCAGTTTCCTCTGCACGTTTTGCTTTACCACTCATCTTAATGTCCTCTGCAGACTTGAACACATTGCCCTTGGTCCCCAACTCCAAATCATCTATGAAAATTGTGAACAATTGTGGCCCCAACACTGATCCCTGAGGGACACCCTAGCTACTGATTGCCAACCAGAGAAACACCCATTAATCCCCACTCTTTGATTTCTATTAATTAACCAATCCTCTGTCCATGCTACTACTTTCCCCTGAATGCCATGCATCATTATCTTATGCAGCAACCTTTTGTGTGGCACCTTGTCAAAGGCTTTCTGGAAATCCAGATATACCACATCCATTGGCTCCCCGTTATCTACCGCACTGGTAATGCCCTCAAAACATTCCACTAAATTAGTTAGGCACGACCTTCCCTTTATGAATCCATGCTGCGTCTGTCCAATGGGACAATTTCCATCCAGATGCCTCGCTATTTCTTCCTTGATGATAGATTCCAGCATCTTCCCTACAATTTGTAATAGTAATAGGAGACTCCATAGTCAGGGGCACAGATAGGCGATTCTGTGGACGTTAAAGTGACTCCAGGATGATATGTTGCCTCCCTGGTTCCAGGGTCCAGGATGTCTCCGAACGGTTAGAGGGCATCCTGAAGGGGGAGGGCAAACAGGCAGAGGTCGTTGTACATATTGGCACGAACGACATAGGCAGGAAGGGGCATGAGGTCCTGCAGCAGGAGTTCAGGGAGCAAGGCAGAAAGTTAAAAGACAGGACCTCTAGGGTTGTATTCTCGGGATTATTCCCTATGCCGCGTGCCACTGAGGCTAGAAATAGTAAGATAGACCAGCTAAACACGTGGCTAAACAGCTGGTGGAGGAGGGAGGGTTTCCGTTATCTGGACCACTGGGAGTTCTTCCGGGGCAGGTGTGACCTACTTAAGAAGGACCGGTTGCATCTAAACTGGAGAGGCATAAATATCCTGGCCGCGAGGTTTGCTAGTGTCACACGGGAGGGTTTAAACTAGTATGGCAGGGGAGTGGGCACGGGAGCAATAGGTCAGAAGGTGAGAGCATTGAGTAAGAACTAGGGAATAGGGGCAGTGTGGCTCTGAGGCAGAGCAGACAGGGAGAAGTTGCTGAACACAGCGGTTCTGGTGGCCTGAAGTGCATATGTTTTAATTCAAGAAGTATTACGGGTAAGGCAGATGAACTTAGAGAGCTTGGATTAGTCCTTGGAACTATGATGTTGCTGCCATTACAGAGACCTGGTTGAGGGAAGGGTAGAGTAGGCAGCTAAACGTTCCAGGATTTAGATGTTTCAGGCGGAATAGAGGGGGATGTAAAAGTGGTGGCGGAGCTGCGCTCCTGGTAAGGAAGAATATCACAGCTGTACTACGGAAGGACGCCTCAGAGGGCAGTGAGGCTATATGGGTAGAGATCAGGAATAAGAAGGGTGCAGTCACAATGTTGAGGGTTTACTACAGGCCTCCCAACAGCCAGCCGGAGATAGAGCAGCATATAGGTAGACAGATTTTGGAAAAGAGTAAAAACAACAGGGTTGTGGTGATGGGAGACTTCAACTTCCCCAATAGTGACTGGGACTCACTTAGTGCCAGGGGCTTAGACGGGGCAGAGTTTGTAAGGAGTATCCAGGAGGGCTTCTTAAAACAATATGTAGACAGTCCAACTAGGGTAGGGGCGGTACTGGACCTGGTATTGGGGAATGAGCCCGGCCAGGTGGTAGATGTTTCAGTAGGGGAGCATTCCGGGAACAGTGACCTCAATTCAGTAAGTTTTAAAGTGCTGGTGGTCAAGGATAAGAGTGGTCCTAGGATGAATGTGCTAAATTGGGGAAGGCCAATTATAACATTATTAGGCGGGAACTGAAGAACATAGATTGTGGGCGGATGGTTGAGGGCAAATCAACATCTGACATGCGGGAGGCTTTCAAGAGTCAGTTCAAAGGAATTCAGGACCGGCATGTTCCTGTGAGGAAGATGGATAAATACGGCAATTTTCGGGAACCTTGGATAACGAGAAATATTGTAGGCCTCGTCAAAAAGAAAAAGGAGGCATTTGTCAGGGCTAAAAGGCTGGAAACAGACGAAGCCTGTGTGGAATATAAGGAAAGTAGGAAGGAACTTAAGCAAGGGGTCAGGAGGGCTAGAAGGGGTCACGGAAAGTCATTGGCAAATAGGGTTGAGGAAAATCCCAAGGCTTTTTACACGTACATAAAAAGCAAGAGAGTACCCAGGGAAAGGGTTGGCCCACTGAAGGATAGGCAAGGGAATGTATGTGTGGAAACAGAGGAAATGGGCGAGGTACTAAATGAATATTTTGAATCAATATTCACCAAAGAGAAGGAATTGGTAGATGTTGAGTCTGGAGAAGGGTGTGTAGATAGCCTGGGTCACATTGAGATCCAAAAAGACGAGGTGTTGGGTGCCGTAAAAAATATTAAGGTAGGTAAGTCCCCAGGGCCTGATGGGATCTACCGCAGAATACTGAAGGAGGCCGGAGAGGAAATTGCTGAGGCCTTGACAGAAATCTTTGGATCCTCGCTGTCTTCAGGGGATGTCCCGGAGGATTGGAGAGTAGCCAATGTTGTTCCTCTGTTTAAGAAGGGTAGCAAGGATAATCCAGGGAACTACAGGCCGGTGAGCCTTACTTCAGTGGTAGGGAAATTACTGGAGAGAATTCTTCGAGACAAGATCTACTCCCATTTGGAAGCAAATGGACGTATTAGTGAGAGGCAGCATGGTTTTGTGAAGGGGAGGTCGTGTCTCACTAACTTGATAGAGTTTTTCGAGGCGGTCACTAAGATGATGGATGCAGGTAGGGCAGTGGATGTTGTCTATATGGACTTCAGTAAGGCCTTTGACAAGGTCCCTCATGGTAGACTAGTACAAAAGGCGAAGTCACACGGGATCAGGGGTGAGCTGGCAAGGTGGATACAGAACTGGCTAGGTCATAGAAGGCAGAGAGTAGCAATGGAAGGATGCTTTTCTAATTGGAGAGCTGTGACCAGTGGTGTTCCACAGGGAACAGTGCTGGGACCTTTGCTCTTTGTATTATATATAAATGATTTGGAGGAAAATGTAACTGGTCTGATTAGTAAGTTTGCAGACGACACAAAGGTTGGTGGAATTGCGGATAGCGATGAGGACTGTCAGAGGATACAGCAGGACTTAGATTGTTTGGAGACTTGGGCGGAGAGATGGCAGATGGAGTTTAATCCGGACAAATGTGAGGTAATGCATTTTGGAAGGTCTAATGCAGGTAGGGAATATAGAGTGAATGGTAGAACCCTCAAGAGTATTGGAAGTCAAAGAGTTCTAGGAGTACAGGTCCACAGGTCATTGAAAGGGGCAACACAGGTGGAGAAGGTAGTCAAGAAGGCATACGGCATGCTTGCCTTCATTGGCCGGTGCATTGAGTATAAGAATTGGCAAGTCATGTTGCAGCTGTATAGAACCTTAGTTAGGCCACACTTGGAGTACAGTGTTCAGTTGTGGTCGCCACACTACCAGAAGGATGTGGAGGCTTTAGAGAGGGTGCAGAAGAGATTTACCAGAATGTTCCCTGGTATGGAGGGCAGTAGCTATGAGGAGCGGTTGAATAAACTCGGTTTGTTCTCACTGGAACGAAGGAGGTTGAGGGGCGACCTGATAGAGGTCTACAAAATGATGACGGGCATTGACAGAGTGGATAGTCAAAGGCTTGTCCCCTGGGTAGAGGGGTCAATTATTGGGGGGCATAGGTTTAAGGTGAGAGGGGCAATGTTTAGAGTAGATGTACGAGGCAAGTTTTTTACGCAGTGGGTAGTGGGTGCCTGGAACTCGCTACCGGAGGAGGTGGTGGAAGCAGGACCGATAGTGACATTTAAGGGGCATCTTGACAAATACATTAATATGATGGGAATAGAGGAACCCAGGAAGTGTAGAATATTGTAGTTTAGTCGGGCAGCATGGTCGGCACCGGCTTGGAGGGCCGAAGGGCCTGTTCCTGTGCTGTCCATTTCTTTATTCTTTGTTCTTTGTTTGAAGTAGTGTCTGTGTGAGTGTGTATATTAATGTATATATGTGTGTCTGTGAGTGTGTGTATTTTTGTCTCTGTGTGCCTGTGAGTGTGAGTATTAGTGTCGGTGTGTGTCTGTGAGTGTGTGTATTAGTGTCTCTGTTGATCTGTGAGTGTGTGTATTAGTGCCTGTGTGTGTCTGTGTGTGTCTGCATTACAATCTCCCTGTTGCTGTGAGTGTGTATATTATTGTTACTGTGCATCAGTGAGTGTGTGTCTATATGTGTGTTATTGTGTGTATATAGTGCATGTGTGTGTGTGTGTGACTCTGTGTATTAGTGTCGCTGTGTGTGTGTGTATTATTGTCTCTCTGAGTCTGTGAGTTTGTGTATTAGTGTCTCTATGAGTGTGTGTATTAGTGTCTCTCTATGTCTGTGAGTGTGTGTTGGTGTCTCTGTGTGTCTGCAAGTGTATGTCAGTGTCTCTGTGTGTCTGTGAGTGTGTGTTAGTGTCAATGTGTATCTGCGAGTGTGTGTTACTGTCACTGTATGTCTACGAGTGTGTGTTAGTGCCTCTATGTGCCTGCGAGTGTGTGTATTACTGTCTCTGTGTGTCTGTGAGTGTGTGTAATGGTGGTATTATGGGCCATGGTTTAGAGAACCCAAAAGTGCATCATGGAGTTCCCCTGACCCACAATGTTTAATAGATTGTGGTATGGGGAGCGCACGGCCCACTCTACAGGTGTGGTAAAGCAGAAATGGGAAAGTATTTTTTAAAGCAAAACAATGTTTATTCTATGAACTCAAGGTAACCATTTTAAACATACAGTGATCAACTTAGCAACCATTAATCCTAATTCAACTCCCAAAGAATACAACACTAAGTAATACGTAAGCTGTCCTTTTGACATCCAGAAGACTTAAGAAACACCTTTTTACAAGAGGAACATTAGGTTCACATTCACTACTGGGAACATTTGTAATTCTGAATTCACCAAATGATCAAGTGATAGTCTTTCCATGGCAGAGAGATCAACAGTACACCTGCTCTGTCTGGCTTCAGCTCCAACACTGAAAACAAATCTAAAACACACCTTGGAGCAAACAGCCAAAACGAAAGTAAAAAGCTGACAGACTGCCCATCTCCACCCACTTTCTGACATCACTGCAGTAATAAACAACCATTTCTGTAAGGTACTTCACTACAGATATTTATATACACACCCATTTATAAACACCCATTTCTTACAGGTACTCGCACATGGAAGTATCTGTGCGTGAGTGTGTGCGTTAGAGTCTCCGTGTGTCTGTGAGTGTGTGTATTAGTGTCTGTGTGTGTGAGTGTGTGCATTAGAGTCTCCGTGTGTCTGTGGCTGTGTATCTGTGTCTGTGTGTATTAGTGTATCTGTGAGTGTCTGCGTGTGCGTGAGAATGTGTGCATTAGTGTCTGTGTGTGAAAATGTGTTTATTAATGGCTCTGTCTGCCTGTGAGCTGTGTACTAGTGTCTCCGTGTGTGACTGTGTGTATTAGTGCATCTGTGTCTGTGAGTGTGTATTAGTGTCTCTGTGTGTGAATGTGTGTATTAGTGTCGCTGTGTGTGTGTGCATTAGAGTGTTCCTGTGTCTGTGAGTGTGCGTATTTTTGTTTGTGTGTATCAGTGAGTGTGCGCATTAGTATTTGTAGTATCTGTGTGTGTGCGTTAGTGTCTGTGTGTGTGCGTATTAGCCCCAGTGTGTTTGTATGTGTACGTGTATTGGGGTCTGTGTGTGTATTAGTGTTTGTGTGTGTGCATTAGAGTCTCCGTGTGTCTGTGGGAGTGTGTAATTGTGGCTGTGTGTGTCTGTGCCAATGTGAAGTAGTGCCTGTGGGTGTGTGTGAGTGTGTATATTAATGTATATATGTGTGTCTGTGAGCCTGTGTATTTTTGTCTCTGTGTGTCTGTGGGTATGTGTATTAGTGTCGGTGTTTGTCTATGAGTGTGTGTATTAGTGTCTCTGTTGATCTGTGAGTGTGTGTATTAGTGCCTGTGTGTGTCTGTGAGTGTGTGTATTAGTGTCTCTGTGTGTCTGTGAGTGTCTGCATTACAATCTCCCTGTGCCTGTGAGTGTGTATATTATTGTCACTGTACATCAGTGAGTGAGTGTATTAATATATGTCTGTGTGTGTTAGTGTGTGTATTAGTGCATGTGTGTGTGTGACACTGTGTTTTCGTGTCGCTGTGTGTGTGTGTGAGTGTGTGCATTATAGTAACCCTGTGCCTGTGAGTGTGTATATTATTGACTCAGTGTATCAGTGAGTGTGTGTATTAGTATCTGTGTGTGTGTGTTAGTGTCTGTGTGTGTGTATTAGTGCCATTGTGTGTCTTTGAGTGTGTGTCTTTGTGTCTATTTATGTCTGTGAGTGTGTGAATTAGAATCTCCCTGTGTGAGTGTGTGTATTAGTGTATGTGCGTCAGTGAGTGTGTGTATTACTATCTGAGTGTATCTGTTAGTGTGTATATTAGTGCATGTGTGTATGTTTTTCTGAGTGTATGCATTAGAGTCTCCCTGTGTCTGCAAGTGTGTATATTATTGTCCCTGTTTTCCAGTGTGTGTGTATTAGAATCTGTGTCTGTGTGTAAGTGTGTGTATTAGTGCATGTGTGTATATTTTTCTGAGTGTATGCATTAGAGTGTGAATAAGTGATAAGTCTCTGTGTCTGCGAGTGTGTATATTATTGTCTCTGTGTATCATTGAGTGTGTGTATTAATATCAGTGTGTGTGTGTTAGTGACTGTGTGGGTATGTCTTAGTGCCAGTGTATGTCTGTGAGTGTGTGCATTACTATCTGTGTGTGTCTGTGTTAGTGCCTGTGTGTATGTGTGTATATTGGTGCCAGTGTGTGCCTGTGAGTGCGTGTATTAGGATCTGTGTGTGTGTGTCTGTGTGTGTATTAGGGTCAGTATGTGTGTCTGTGAGTGTGTATTAGTGTATCTATGTGTCATTAAGTGTGTGTATTGGTGTCTTTGTGTGTGTGTGACAGTGTGTATTAGCCTGTGTGTATGTGTCTTTGAGCTTGTGCATTAGTGTATGTGTGTGTGTATGGCTGTGTGTTTTTGTGAGTTTGTGTATTAGTGACTCTGTCTGTGTATTTTAGTGAGTGTATTACTATCTGTGGGTATGTAAGTGTCAGTATTAGTGTCACTGTGTGTTGTGTGAGTGTGCGTGTCAGCGAGTGTGTGTATTAGTGTCTCTGTGTGTGGTTGTGTGTTTGTGCATTAGTGTATGTGTGTGTATTAGTGTCTGTGTGTGTGTGTGAGTGTGTGCATTAGTGTCTGTGTGGTGTGAGTGCGTTTAGTAGTGTCTCTGTGTGTGTCTGTGAGTGGGTATATGAGTGTCTCTTTGTGTCAGTGAGTGTCTGTATTCATGTCTGGGAGAGTGTGTGTCTGTTCGTGTCACTGCGTGACTGTGAGTGCGTGTATTAGTGTCTCTGTGTGTCTGTGAGTTTATGTATTTGTGTGTCTGCGAGTGTGAGGATTAGTGTCTCTGCGTGAATGTGAGTGTGTGCTTTAGTGTTATGGGGCAGGGTTTAGAGAACCCCAAAGTGGATCATGGAGTTCCCCTGACCCACAATTTTTAATAGATTGTGGCGTGGGGAGCACACGGCACTCTCTACATGTGTGGTACAGCTGAAATGGAAAAGTATTTTTTAAAGCAAAACGATGTTTACTCTATAAACTCAAGTTAACCTTTTTAAAACAAACAGTGAAGAACTTAGCAACCATTAAGTCAAATTCAACCCCCAAAGAATACAAAACTAAGTAATCCGTATGCTGTTCTTTTGGCAACCAGAAGACTGAAGAAACACTTTTTACCAGAGGGACATTAGGTTTACATTCACTACTGAGAACATTTATAATTCTGAATTCACCAAATGATCAAGAGATAGTTTTTTCATGGCATGACATCAACAGTACACCTGCTCTGTCTGGCTTCAGCTCCAACACTGAAAACAAATCTAAAACACACCCTGGAGCAAACAGCCAAAACGAAAGTAAAAAGCTGACAGACAGCCCATCTCCACCCACTCTCTGACATCACTGCAGTAATAAACACCCATTTCTGTAAGGTACTTCGCTACAGATATTTATATACACATCCATTTACAAACACCCATTTCTTACAGGTACTTTCACATGACAGTATCTGTGTGTCTGTGGGTGTGTGTATGTATGCCTGTGTGTGTCCGTGAGAGTGTGAATAAGTGATAAGTGTCTGTGTGTGTGAGTGTGTGTATTAGTGTCTCTATGTGTTTCTGTGAGTGTGTGTATTAGAGTCTGTATGTGTCTGTGTTTCAGTGTTTATTAGTGTATCTGTGAGAGTCTGTGTGTGTGTGAGAATGTGTGCATTAGTGTATGTGTTTGTGTGTGTGAGTGTATTGTTGTCTGTGAGTGTGAGAGTCTCTATTAGTTTGTGTGTGTATTAGTGTCTCTGCCTAGCTGTGTACTAGTGTCTCTGTGAGTGAGTGTGTACGTGTATACGTGTATCTGTGTGTATCAGTGTCTCTGTGTATGTGTGTGCGTTTTAGTGTCTATGTGTGCCTGTGAGTGTGTGTCTGTGAGTGTATGTATTTAATCATAGAATTTACAGTGCAGAAGGAGGTCATTCGGCCATCGAGTCTGCACCGGCTCTTGGAAAGAGCACCCTACCCAAGGTCCACACAGCCACCCGATTCCAATAACTCAGTAACCCCACCCAACACTAAGGGCAATTTTGGACACTATGGGCAATTTAGCATGGCTAATCCACCTAACCCGCACATCTTTGGACTGTGGGAGGAAACCGGAGCACCCGGAGGAAACCCACGCACACACGGGGAGGATGTGCAGACTCCGCACAGACAATGACCCAAGCCGGAATCGAACCTGGTACCCTGGAGCTGTGAAGTATTTGTGCTATCCACAATGCTACCGTGCCCCTGTGTGTGGGAGTGTGTGTATTTGTGTCTGTGTGTATCTGTGAGTGTGTGTATCAGTGTATCTGTGAGTCTGTGAGTGTGTATTAGTGCCTGTGGGTGAGTGTGTGCGTTAGTGTGGCTGTGTCTCTGATGTGTATATTACTGTCTCTATGTGTCAGTGAGTGTGTGTATTAGTGTGTGTGTCTGAGTGTGCATTAGTGTATCTGCTTGTCAGTGAGTGAGTGTATTACTGTATCTGTGTGTCGTAGAGTGTGTGTATTAGTGTCTATGTATTTCTGTGTGTACGTGCATTGGCGTATCTGTGTTATGGCTGTGTGTGTTTATGAGTTTGTGTATTCGTGCCTCTGTCTGTGTCTTTGAGTGTGTGTATTAGTATCTGTGTGTGTGCGTGTGTATTGGTGTCTGTGTTTGTGTCTGTGAGTGTGATTGTCTATGTGCGAGTGTGTGTGTATTCGTGTATCTGTGATTGTGAGTTTGAATTAGTGTCCCTGTGTGTGTCTGTTTTGTGTGAGTGTGTGTAGTAGTGTTTGTGTGTGTGAGTGTGCGTTTTGCTGCCTGTGTGTTTGTCTGTGAGTTTGTGTATTTGAGTCTCTGTGTGCCTGTGAGTGTGTGTATTAGTGTATCTGTGTGTGAGTGTGTGAGTGTATTAGAGTCTCTGTTTAAGCCTGTGAGTGTATGTGTATTAGTGTAACTGTGTTTGTGAGAGTGTGCGCATTGGTGTCTTTATGTGCGTGAGTGAGCGTGTGTATTTGTGTCTGTTTGTGTGAGTGTGTGCATTAGTGTCTTTGTGAGTGTGTATTAGTGCCTTTGTGTGTGAATGTATTACTGTAGCCGTGTATGTGGGCGTGTTAGTGTCTGTGTGAGTGTCAGTGTATTACTGTCGCTGTATGTGTGAGTGTGTTAGTGTCTGTGTGAGTGTGAGTGTATTACAGTCTCTGTATGTGTGTATGTGTGTGTGTCAGTGTATTACTATCTCTGTATGCGTGTGTGAGTGTGTTAGTGTCTGTGTGAGTGTTAGTGCATAACTGTCTCTGTCTGTGCGTGTGTGAGTGTATTACTGTGTGTGTGTGTTAGTATTTGTGTGAGTGTATTACTGTCTTTGTCTCTGTGTGTGTGAGTGTATTACTGTGCGTGTGTGTTAGTGTCTGTGTGAGTGTGAGTGGATGACTGACTCTGCCTGTGTGTGTGAGTGTATTACTGTATGTCTGTGTGTGTGCTGGTGCCAGTGTGAGTGTATTACTGTCTCTGTATGTGTGTGTGTATTACTGACTCTGTATGTGTGTGCGTGTGTGTCAGTGGCTGTGTGTGCGTGAGTGTGAGAGCATCACTGTCTCTGTCTGTGTGTGTGTATTACTGTATGTGTGTGTGTGTCTGTGTTAGTGTCTGTGAGAGTGTGAATGCTTTACTGTCTCTGTGTGTGTGTGAGTGTGTTAGTGTATGTGCGAGTGTGAGGGTATTACTGTCTCTGTATGTGTGTGTATTACTGCTTCTGTATGTGTGTGTGAGTGCGTATCAGTGTGCGTGTCAGTGTATTACTGTCTCTTGTATGTGTGTTTGAGTATATTATGTCTGTGTGAGTGTGAGTGTATTTCTTTCTCTGTCTGTGTGTGTGAGTGTCTTCCTGGATGTGTGTGTGTGTTAGTGTATGTGTGAGTGTGAGTCTATTACTTCCTTTGTCTGTGTGTGTGAGTGCATTACTCTATGTGTGTGTGTGTTAGCGTTTGTGTGAGTGTGAGTGTATTTCTGCCTCTGTGTATGTGTGTGTGTGTTAGTGTCTGTGTGAGTGAGTGAATTACTGGCTCTGTCTGTGTGTGTGTGTATATTACCGTATGTGTGTGTGTTAGTGTCTGTGTGAGTGAGAGTGTACTACATCTCTGTATGTGTGATTGTGTTAATGTATGTGCGACTGTGCGTATTACTGTCTGTGTGTGAGTGCGTGTATGTGTATTAGTGTATCTATGTGTGTCTGTGAGTGTGTGTATTAGAGTCTGTATGTGTCTGTGTTTCTGTATTTATCAGTGTATCGGTGCGAGTCTGTGTGTGTTTGAGAATATTAGTGTATCTGTGTGTCGTAGAGTGTGTGATTTAGTGTCTATGTATTTCTGTGTGTACGTGCATTGGCGTATCTGTGTTATGGCTTTGTGTGTTTATGAGTTTGTGTATTCGTGCCTCTGTCTGTGTCTTTGAGTGTGTATATTAGGATCGGTGTGTGTGCGTGTGTATTGGTGTCTGTGTTTGTGTCTGTGAGTGTGATTGTCTATGTGTGAGTGTGTGTGTATTCGTGTATCTGTGACTGTGAGTGTGAATTAGTGTACCTGTGTTTCTGTTTTGTGTGAGTGTGTGTATTAGTGTTTGTGTGTGTGAGTGTGCGTTTTGCTGTCTGTGTGCAGGCCAGCAGCACGGTTCAATTTCCGTACCAGCCTCTCCGAACAGGCGCCGGAATGTGACGACTAGGGGCTTTTCACAGTAACTTCATTGAAGCCTACTCGTGTCAACAAGCGATTTTCATTTCATTTCATTACTGTCGCTGTCTGTGTGTGTCAGTGTATTACTGTATGTGTGTTAGTGCCTGTGTCTGTGTGTGTGTGTGTGTCTGTGTGTCAGTGTCTGCGTGACTGTGAGTGTATTACTGTCTCTGTATTTGATGTCTGTGAATGTGTGAGTGTATTACTGTCTGTGTGTGTGTGTGTGTCTGTGTTTCAGTGTCTGCGTGACTGTGAGTGTATTGCTGTCTCTGTATTTGTGTGTGTTAATGTATGCGTGAGTGTGAGTGTGTTAGTGACTGTGTGTGAGTCTGTTAGTGTGTGTGTGTTACTGTCTCTGTATGAGTGTGTGTATTTGTGTATATTTATTTGACTTCCTCAACATCACGTCGACCATACTTGTGATGTCTTTCCCAGGGTGATGTATAATTCCATTGTGTATTTCCCTTCCTCACAGTGAACCTCATCACAATTGTGATCCTGAAGAGAAGAAACTGTGGGCTGTCCAAATGTGTGACTTGTTACCTGTTGGCCATGGCAGTGGGGGATCTACTGGTCGTTATTCTCGACCTGATATTCAGGCACATTCCCATTGTTTTTGTTGACCAGTTTAATTTCCTGCGGTCCATCCCCGTGTGTAATATCCACGCCGTCCTGCTTTATGCAGCCACTGACTGTTCTGTCTGGTTCACCGTCACTTTCACCTTTGATCGATGTGTGGCCATTTGTTGCCCGAAGCTGAAAAGTAAATATTGCAGCGAGAAAACGGCGGCTGTGGTTCTGGGAACAGTTACTGTGCTGAGCTGTTTGAAGAACATTTCCTGGGGTTTTATGTTCGATGGTGAGTATTGGCTGATTAACAACCCCTGGTTTTGTGCTGTCAAAGTGGATGCTCGGTGGTCTCGGGTCTGGACAACAATCGAGTTCCTCCAGCACATTCTAACCCCGGGTGTGCCATTCGCCCTGATTCTGCTGCTCAATGTTCTCACCGTCAGACACATTATCCTGAGCAGCAGGGCCCGCAGGAGACTCCGGGCTCACAGCAGTGGGCACAGTCCCAGAGATCCAGAGATGGAGAGTCGGTGGAAATCCATCATTTTACTCTTTGTTATCTCCGCCAATTTCATCCTGTTATGGTCAACGTTAATGTTTTATTCTATATGGATCCGGATGGACTATCTGGGGTATTACTCTGTGTGGTTAGATGCTTATGTTATGGAAGGGGGCTTCATGATGCAGCTCCTGAGTTGCTGCACAAACACTGCGATTTACGCCGTGACACAGACTCAGTTCAGGCAGCAGTTCAAGAATGTGCTGAAATTTCCCTTTGGTTCAATTCTCCAATTCATTAAATCATGAGAGGAAACTTTACCCACAAGGCATCTCTCTCCGCACACTTCGGGTGCAACTGACCATCCACAGACAGCCTCCCTGATTTACCATTCTGCATTACAAGGAGGGACTGTCGGTGGGTGGATGTGAATCCCCCATGGCCGATCAATTGTGTCTTTGTCTCTCCCCCCATGGCCGATCAGTTGGGTCAGTGAGACTCCCCCATGGCCCATCAGCTGCATCAGTGTAACTCCCCCAGGGCCCATGAGCTGGGTCATTGTGTCTGCCCCATGGCCGATTAGCTGGGTCTGTGTGACTAACCCATGGCCGATCAGCTGGGTCAGTGTGTCTCCCCCATGGCCGATCAGCTGTGTGTGTGTGGCTCCAACCATGGCCGAACAGTTGTGTCTGTGTGACTCCCTCCATGGCCGATCAGTTGGATCTCTGTGACTCACCCCATGGCCCATCAGCTGGGTGTGTGCTTCCCACCATTGCCGCTCAGCTGGGTGTGCGCCTCCCCCCATTGCCGATCAGCTGGGCATGTGCCTCCGCCATGGCCGAACAGCTGGATGTGTGTCACTCCCCCAATGCCGATCAGCTGGGTGTGACTCTCCCCATTGCCGATCACCTGGGTGTGTGCCTCACACTTAAACACAGTCTGCGCAGCAGAATGTGCCCCAGACAGAGACACAGACAGACACCGACTAAGACAGACACAGAGACACAGACAAAGATACAGACAGAGACACATACAGAGACACAGACAGAGACAGGGACAGACAGAGACATAGACACAGACAGAGACACAGACAGAGACACATAGAGAGGCTGAGATGTAAACACAGACAGAGACACCGGCAGAAACAAAGACACAGACAGAGACACAGACACAGACAGGAACAGAGACACGGACAGAGACATAGGCAGAGGCAGAGACAAAGAAACAGACGCAGACACAGTCATAGACACAGATAGAGAAAGCGACACAGATACAGGCACATACACAGACAGAGACAAAGACAGAAACACAGGCAGAGACACCGATTTAGCCATAGGCACAGACAGAGTCTCAGACAGAGACAGAGACACAGGCACAGACACAGGCAGAAACACAGACAAATACAGAGACACAGATGGAGACACAGACAGAGACACAGACAGAGACACAGACAGAGACTCAGACAGAGACAGAGACACAGACACAGGCAGAAACACAGACAGAGTCACAGACCCAGACAGATACAGAGACACAGAGTCACAAAGACAGAAAGAGACACAGACAGATAAACAGGCACAGACATAGAGAGAGGAAACGACACAGGCAGAGACACAGACAGATTCAGAGACACGGGCAGAGACACAGACTCGCACAGAGACCCAGACAGAGACACATACACAAACAGAGACACAGATACAGACACCGACACAGGCACAGACACAGCCAGAGACACAGACAGAGAAACAGACACTGTCACAGACAGGGACAAAGAGAGAGACACAGACAAAGACAGAGAGACAGTCAGCGACACAGACATAGACACAGACAGAGGCACAGACAGAGATACAGGCACAGACAGAGGCACCGACACAGATACAGACAGAGAAACAGACATAGACCCACACAGAGACAGAGAAACAGACAGAAATACAGACAGAATCACAGACAGAGAGACAGATAGAGAGACACATAGATACAGGCAGAAACACAGACAGAAACAGTGCCACAGACAGAGGAACAGACAAAGACACAGACACAGGCACTTACACAGGCACAGGCACAGACAGAGACACAGACAGACAGCGAGAGGCACAGACAGAGACACGCAGACACAGACAGAACACAGACACAGACCGAGACACAGACAGAGACATAGACGGAGACACAGACAGAGAGACAGGCAGAATCACAGTCAGAGACACAAACACAGGCAGAGGCAGAGACACAGGCACAGGCAGAGACATGGACGGAGACAAAGACACAGGAAAAGGCACAGACACAGGCAAGGGGCACAGGCACATACAAGGGACACAGACAGAGACAGATACGGAGACACCGACACAGAAACATACATAGACACAGACCGATACACAGACAGACACAGACTGATTGAGAGAAAAAGATGCAGGCAGACACAGACAGAAACACAGACACATTCAGAGACACAGACAGAGACACAAACAGAGACACAGACTCACACGGAGACGCATACAGAGAAACAGACACAGACAGAGACACAGATGCAGACACTGACACAGACACACCCAGACAGAGTCACATACAGAGACACAGACAGAGACAAAGCGATAAACGGCGACAAAGACCCAGACCCAGAACCAGACAGAGACACAGACAGAGTCAATGACCCAGACACAGACAGAGACACAGGCACAGACAGAGAGACAGTCAGCGACACAGACAGAGACACAGACACATGCACAGACAGAGACAAAGGCACAGACACAGGCACAGACAGAGACACAGACACAGATATAGACAGAGACACAGACACAGACAGAGAGACAGTCAGCGACACAGACAGAGACACAGACACAGGCACAGACAGAGACAAAGGCACAGGCACAGACACAGATATGGACAGAGACACAGACACAGACACAGAGAGAAACACAGACAGAAACACAGACAGAGAGACAGACAGAGAGACAGACAGACAGAGAGACACAGATACAGGCAGAGGCACAGACAGAGACAGAGACACAGACACAGACACAAACACAGACAGAAACGCAGGCAGAAACACAGACAGAAGCACAGACAGAAACACAGACAGAGAGAGAGAGAGAGATTCAGGCAGAGACAGAGACACAGACGCAGGCACGGACACAGAAAGAGACAGAGACAGAGACACAGCCACAGACACAGACAAAGGCAGAACAGAGATACAGACAGAGACACAGACAGAATCACAGACACAGCCTGAGACACAGCCTGAGACTCAGACAGATACAGGCAGAGACGCAGACACAGTCATAGACAGGGTCACAGGCACAGACACAGACAGAGACACAGGCACAGGCACATACAGAGCAACAGACAGATACACAGACAGAGACACAGATACAGACAGACACACAGACAGAGACACAGGGAGAGACACAGACACAGACAGAGACACAGCCTGAGACACAGACACAGACAGACACAGATACATACAGGCACACAGACAGAGACACAGAGAGAGACAAAGCGATAAACGCCGACAAAGACCCAGACCCAGAACCAGACAGAGACACAGACAGAGTCAATGACCCAGACACAGACAGAGACAGAGGCACAGACAGAGAGACAGTCAGCGACACAGACAGAGACACAGACACAGGCACAGACAGAGACAAAGGCACAGACACAGGCACAGACAGAGACACCGACACATATATAGACAGAGACACAGACACAGACAGAGAGACAGTCAGCGACACAGACAGAGACACAGACACAGGCACAGACAGAGACAAAGGCACAGGCACAGCCACAGATATGGACAGGGACACAGACACAGACACAGAGAGAAACACAGACAGAAACACAGAAAGAGAGACAGACAGAGAGACAGACAGAGAGACAGACAGAGAGAGAGACACAGATACAGGCAGAGGCACAGACAGAGACAGAGACACAGACACAGACACAAACACAGACAGAAACGCAGGCAGAAACACAGACAGAAGCACAGACAGAAACACAGACAGAGAGAGAGAGAGAGATTCAGGCAGAGACAGAGACACAGACGCAGGCACGGACACAGAAAGAGACAGAGACAGAGACACAGTCACAGACACAGACACAGGCAGAACAGAGATACAGACAGAGACACAGACAGAATCACAGACACAGCCTGAGACACAGTCTGAGACTCAGACAGATACAGGCAGAGACGCAGACACAGTCATAGACAGGGTCACAGGCACAGACACAGACAGAGACACAGGCACAGGCACATACAGAGCAACAGACAGATACACAGACAGAGACACAGATACAGACAGACACACAGACAGAGACACAGGGAGAGACACAGACACAGACAGAGACACAGCCTGAGACACAGACACAGACAGACACAGATACAGACAGGCACACAGACAGAGACACAGAGAGAGACACAGACAGAGACACAGTCAGAGACACAGACAGCGACAGAGACACAGACACACACAGAGACAGTGGTCGATTCAGCCCCACCCACACACACTGCTCACCAGCTGCTGCCCCCCCCCCCCCGCCAGAGGCCGCTGTCCCCCCGCCGCCAGAGGCCGCTGTCCCCCCGCCGCCAGAGGCCGCTGTCCCCCCGCCGCCAGAGGCCGCTGTCCCCCCGCCGCCAGAGGCCGCTCTCCCCCCGCCTCCAGAGGCCGCTGTCGCACCGCCGCCAGAGGTCGCTGTCCCCCGTCGCCAGAGGCCGCTGTCCCCCCGCTGCCAGAGGCAGCTGACCCTGCAAGGAAATGGGAATGGGTGTTTGGAGCAGAGGAGGGCTTGTCGCATAATGAACAAGTGAGGACTCTGTGTCTTATGGCAGTAATAATGCTTCAGACAATGGAGGTTCACACAGAGCTGTCCGTGCGCATGTGTGGGAGGGTCTCTATCGAAGCAGGCTGCGCGCTGGCCACCCACTGACTGATATCGTCTCCCCTGGCAACACAAGATGGCCACCGGCAGTCTCCACTGGCAATGCAAGATGGCCGCCGGGAGTCTCCCGTGGCAACACAAGATGGCTGCCGGGAGTCTCCCCTGACAACACAAGATGGCTGCCGGAGGTCCAAATGGGAACACAAGATGGCTGCCGGAGGTCCCAATGGGAACACAAGATGGCCGCCACCAGCACGCAGGGGATACTGGGATGGATGTGGCACAGGCGCAGTGGCGGTTTCTGCTGCTCATTTGCCCGTTGGGGGTCTTCGGGATTCTTGTGTCTCAATAGACACAGCAGCATTGCCCCTCCCCCACCACGGATATCAGCCCCTCCACCATATCACCCCCTCCCCGATATCGCCCCCTCCCTGATATCACCCCTCCCCGATATTATGCCCTCCCCGATATCACCCCCTCCCGATATCACCCCTTCCCGATATCACCCCCATCCCGATATTACCCCCTGGATATCAAGCAATCTCCCCCCCGGCAGATGTCAATTCTCTTGGATATCAACTCCGCCCATTCCGCGGATATCACCGCCGCCCGCCAAATGTCACCCCACCCAACCGGATGTCTTCCCTCCCTAACGAGAACTCCCCCCCTCGCATATCAGTCCCCAGATATAACGCCCCTCGATATTATCACCCTGATTAACACCCAAAACCCTCGGATGTCCCCAGCAAGGTATCACCCCGCCCGATTTCCTCCCCCCCCCCCACCCGCCCCCGAATCAGTCCCCCATTCCCGGCCAGTGGCTGTTTCAGCACAGTGGGCTAAATAGCTGGCTTGCAATGCAGAACAATGCGAGCAGCGCGGGGTCAATTACCGTGCCAGCTTCAACAAACAGGTGCAGGAAAGGGCGACTATGGGCTTTTCACTGGAACTTCAGTGATGTATAAATGTCACAATGAGCGATTATTATATCATCCCCCCTCCTCGGATATGAACCCAATCTTGATTTCATGCCCACTGCCAAGCATCACCGCAGAATGGATGTCAGCACCCACCGGATATCACCGAACCCCCCCGCCCGACATCACACAACCTCAGTTATCACCCAATCCCCCATATCACCCAAACCCAGAGATCACCCAACCCCAGATATCACCCAACCCCAGATATCACCCAACCCCAGATATCACCCAGCCCCATATATCACACAAACCCAGAGATCACCCAACCCCAGATATCACCCAACCCCAGATATCACCCAACCCCAGATATCACCCAGCCCCATATATCACACAACCCCAGAGATCACCAAACCCCAGATATAACCCAACCCTAGATATCACCAAAAAAAAGATATCACCAACCCCAGATATCCCCAACCCCGATATCACCCAACACCAGATATCTCCCAACCCCTAATATCACCAAACCCCAGAGATGACCCAACCCCAAATATCACGCAGCAACAGATACCACCCTACCCCAGATATCACCCAGCGCCGGATATCACCCAACAGCAGATATTTCCCAACCCCAGATATCACCCAATCCCAGAATTCACCCAACCCCAGATATCACCCAACCCCAGATATCACCCAATCCCAGATATAACCCAATCCCAGAAATCACCCAACCCCAGATATCACCCAACCCCAGAGATCACCCAGCACCAGGTATCACCCAACACCAGATATTACCCAACCCCAGATATCACCCAGCCCCAGATATCACCCAATCCCAGATATAACCCAATCCCAGAAATCAGTCAACTCCAGATATCACCCAACCACAGATATGACCTAACATCAGATATCACCCACCCCAGAGATACCCAATCCCACATTCCACCCAACCCCAGATACCAGCCAACCCCAGAGAACACCTAACCCCAGATATCACCCAACCCCAGAGACACCCAATTCCAGATAGCACCCAACCCCAGGTATCACCCAGCCTCAGATATCACCCAATCCCAGATATAACCCAAACCCAGAAATCACCCAACTCCAGATTTCTCCCAACCACAGATATCACCGAACCCCAGATATCACCCACGCCAGAGATACCCACTCACAGATATCACCCAACCCCATATATCACTCACCCCCTGATATCACCTAACCCCAGATATCACCCAATCACAGAGATCACCCAACAACAGAGATCACCCAACACCAGAGATCACCCAACCAAAGAGATCAGCCAACCCCAGATCTCTCCCAACCCCAGAGATCACCCAACCACAGATATCACCCACACACAGATATCACCACTCCCCAGATATCACCAAATCCCAGACATCACCCAACCCCAGAGATCACCCAACCCCAGACATCAAACAACCCAAGATATCACCCAACCCCCGATATCACACAACCCCAGAGATCAACCAGCCCCAGTTTTCAAACAACACCAGATATCACACAACCCCTAATTTCACCAATCCCCAGAGATTACTCAACCCCAGATATCACACAACACCAGGTATCACCCAACCCCAGATACCACCCAACCCCAGATATTATCCAACCCCAGATAACTCCCAATCTCAGATATCACCCATCCCCAGATATCGCCCAACCCCAGAGATCCAAAACACAAAGATCACCCAACCTCAGAGATCACCCAACCCCAGATATCACCCAACCCCAGAGATCATACAATCCCAGATATCACTCAACCCCAGAGATACCAAACCCAGATATCACCCAACCCCAAATATCACCCAACCCCAGAGATCATCCAACCTCAGAGATCACCCAACGCCAGATATCACACAAAACCCCGGAGATACCCAAACCCAGATATCACCCAACCCCAGAGATCACCCAACCAGAGATATCACCCAACCCAAGATACCACTCAACCCCCGATATCACCCAACCCCACAGATCACCAATCCCCAGTTTTCACCCAACACCAGACATCACGCAACCCCTCATATCACCCAACCCCAGATATCACCAAGCCCCAGATATCACCCAACAGCAGATATTACCCAACCCCGGATGTCATCCAATCCCAAATATCACCCTACACCAGATATCACCCAACACCAGATATCACCCAACCCCAGATATAACCCAATCCCAGAAATCACCCACCCCATATATCACCCAGCCGCAGAGATCACCTAACCCCAGATATCACCCAACCCCAGAGATACCCAATCCCAGATATCACCCAGCCCCAGATATCAACCAACCCCAGAGAAAACCTAACCCAAGATATCACCAAACCCAAGAGATCACCCAACCCCAGATATCACACAAAACCAGATATCACGCAAAACCAGATATCACGCAACCTCAGATATCACCCAATCCCAGATATCACCCAACCCAGAGATCACCCAACCCCACAGATCACCCAGGCCCAGTTTTCACCCAACACCAGATATCTCCAAACCCCTAATATCACCCAACCCCAGATATCACCCAGCCCCAGATATCATCCAACACCAGATATTTCCAAACCCCCGATATCACCCAATCCCAGAATTAACCCATCCCCAGATATCACCCAACCCCAGATATCACCCAATCCCAGATATAACCCAATCCCAGAAATCACCCAACCCCAGATTTCACCCAACCCCAGAGATCACCCAGCACCAGATTTCACCCAACACCAGATATTACCCAACCCCAGATATCAACCAATCCCAGATATCACCCAATCCCAGAATTCACCCAACCCCAGGTATCACCCAGCCCAGGATATCACCCAATCCCAGATATAACCCAATCCCAGAAACCACCCAACTCCAGATATCACCCAACCACTGATATCACCTAACCCCAGATATCACCCACCCCAGAGATACCCAATCCCAGATAGCACCCAACCCCAGATATCATCCAAACCCAGATTTCATCAAACCCCAGATATCACTCACCCCCAGATATCACCCAACCCCAGAGATCACCCAAACCCAGATATCACTTAAGCCCAGATATTGCCCAACCCAAGATGTTACCCCAACCCAGAGATACCCAACCCCAGATATCACTCACCCCCAGATATCACCCAGTCACAGAGATCACCCAACACCAGAGATCACCCAACCCCAGAGATCACCCAACGCCAGATATCACCCAACCACAGAGATCAGCCAACCCCAGATATCACCCAACCCCAGAGATCCCCAACCCCAGATATCACCCACACACAGATATCACCACTCCCCAGACATCACCCAATCCCAGATATCACCCAGCCCCAGATATCACCCATCCCCAGGTATCACCCAAACCCAGATATCACTCAACCCCAGAGATCACCCAACCCCATAGATCACCCAACCCCAGACATCACACAACCCAAGATATCCCCAACCCCCGATATCACACTTCCCCAGATATCACCCAACCCCAGAGATCTAAAACACAGAGATCACCCAACCCCAGAGATCATCCAACCCCAGATGTCACGCAACCCCATAGATCATACAATCCCAGATATCACTCAACCCCAGAGATAGCAAACTCACATATCACCCAACCCCAAATATCACCCAACCCCAGAGATCACCCAGCCTCAGAGATCATCCAACCCCAGATATCACCCAATCCCAGAGATCACCCAAACCCAGATATCACTTAAGGCCAGATATTACCCAACACAAGATGTTACCCCAACCCAGAGATACCCAACCCCAGATATCACCCAACACCAGAGATCACTCAACCAGAGACGTCAACCAACCCAAGATACCACCCAACCTCCGATATCACCCAACCCCACAGATCACCCTTCCCCAGTTTTCACCCAACACCATATATCACCAACCCCTAATATCACCCAACCCCAGGTATCACCCAGTCCCAGATATCACCCAACAGCAGATATTACCCAACCCCAGATATCATCCAATCCCAGACATCACTCAAACCCAGATATAAACCAATCCCAGAAATCACCCATCCCCAGATACCACCCAACCCCAGAGATCACCTAACCCCAGATGTCACACAACCCCAGAGATACCCAATCCCAGATATCACCCAGCCCCAGATATCAAACAACCCCAGAGAACACATAACCCCAGATATCACCCAACCCCAGAGATACCCAATTCCAGATATCACCCAACCCCAGAAATCATCCAACCCCAGATTTCTACAAACCCCAGATATATCCCAAGCCCAGATATCTCCCAATCACAGAGATCACCCAACACCAGAGATCACTCAACCCCAGAGATCACCACTCCACAGATATCACCCAATCCCAGGTATCACCCAAACCCAGATATCACCCAACCCCAGATATCACCCAATCACAGAGATCACCCAACACCAGAGATCACCCAACACCTGAGATCACCCAACCCCAGAGATCACCCAACCCCAGATATCGCCCAACCACAGAGATCAGCCAACCCCAGATATCACCCAACCCCAGAGATCACACAAACCCAGATATCACCCACACACAGATATCACCACTCCCCAGATATCACCCAACCCCAGAAATCAACCAACCCCAGACATTACACAACCAAAGATATCCCCAACACCAGATATCACACAAACCCAGAGATCAACCAGCCCCAGTTTTCAATCAACACCAGAGATCACCCAACCTCTAATTTCACCAATCCCCAGAGATCAGTCAACCCCAGATATCACCCAAAACCAGGTATCACCCAACCTCAGATATCACCCAACCCCAGATATTATCCAACCCCAGATATCATCCAATCTCAGATATCACCCATCCCCAGATATCGCCCAACCCAAGAGATCTAAAACACAAAGATCACCCAACCCCAGAGATCACCCAACCCCAGATGTCACCCAACCCCAGAGATCATACAATCCCAGATATCACTCAACCACAGATATCACCCAACCCCACAGATCACCCATCCCCAGTTTTCACCCAACACCAGATATCACCCAACCCCTCATATCACCCAACCTAGATATCACCCAGCCCCAGATATCACCCAACAGCAGATATTACCCAACCCCAGATATCATCGAATCCCAAATATCACCCAACCCCAGATTTCACCCAACCCCAGATAGAACCCAACCCCAGATATAACCCAATCCCAGAAATCACGCACCCCAGATATCACCCAACCGCAGAGATCACCTAACCCTATATATCACCCAACCCCAGAGATACCCAATCCCAGATATCACCCAGCCCCAGATATCAACCAACCCCAGAGAACACCTAACCCAAGATATCACCCAACCCCAGAGATCACCCAACCCCAGATATCACCCCAAACCAGATATCACCCAACCTCAGATAGCACCCAATCCCAGATATCACCAAACCCAGAGATCACCCAACCGCACAGATCACCCAGGCCCAGTTTTCACCCAAAACCAGATATCTCCCTACCCCTAATATCACCAAACCGCAGATATCACCCAATCCCAGATATAACCCAATCCCAGAAATCACCCAAACCCAGCTATCACCCAACCCCAGAGATCATCCAGCACCAGATATCACCCAAGCCCAGAGATCATACAATCCCAGATATCACTCAACCCCAGAGATAGCAAACCCACATATCACCCAACCCCAAATATCACCCAACCCCAGAGATCACCTAACCTCAGAGATCACCCAACCACAGATATCACAGAACCCCAGAGATACCCAAACCCAGATATCACCCAACCCCATATATCACCCAACCGCATATATCACCCAACCCCAGATATCACCCAACCCCAGAGATCACCCAAACCCAGATATCACTTAAGCCCAGATATTACCCAACCCAAGATGTTACCCCAACCCAGAGATACCCAACCTCAGATATCACCCAACCCCAGAGATCACCCAACCAGAGATATCCCAAATATCACCCAATCCCAGAAATCACCCAACCACAGATATCACCCAACCCCAGATATCACCCAACCCCAGATCTAACCCAATCCCAGAAATCACCCATCCCCAGATATCACCCAACCCCAGAGATCACCTAACCCCAGATGTCACCCAACCCCAGAGATACCCAATCCCATATATAACCCAGCCCCAGATATCAACCAACCCCAGAGAACACCTAACCCAAGATATCACCCAACCCCAGAGATCACCCAACCCCAGATATCACCCAAAACCAGATATCTACCAACCTCAGATATCACCCAATCCCAGATATCACCCAACCCAGAGATCACCCAACCGCACAGATCAACCAGGCCCAGTTTTCACCCAACACCAGATATCTCCCAACCCCTAATATCACCAAACCCCAGAGATGACCCAACCCCAGATATCACCCAACAACAGATATCACCCAACCCCAGGTATCACCATGCCCCAGATATCACCCTATACCAGATTTTTCCAAATCCCCGATATCGCCCAATCCCAGAATTCACCCAACCCCAGATATCACCCAATCGCCGAATTCACCCAACCCCAGGTATCACCCAGCCCCAGATATCACCCAATCCCAGAAATCACCCAACTCCAGATATCACCCAACCACTGATATCACCTAACCCCAGATATCACCCACCCCAGAGATACCCAATCCCAGATATCACCCAACCCCAGATATCACCCAACCCCAGAGAACACCTAACCCCAGATATCACCCAACCCCAGAGATACCCAATTTCAGATAGCACCCAACCCCAGATATCACCCACCCCAGAGATACCCAATCCCAGATATCACCCAAAACCAGATATCACCCAACCCCAGAGAACACCCAACCCCAGATATCACCCAACCCCAGAGATACCCAATTCCAGATAGCACCCAGCCCCAGACATCATCCCAACCCAGATTTAATCAAACCCGAGATATCACTCACCGCCAGATATCACCCAACCCCAGATATCACCCAATCACAGAGATCACCCAACACCAGAGATCACCCAACACCAGTGATCACCCAACCCCAGAGATCACCGAACCCCAGATATCACCCAACCACAGAGATCAGCCAACCCCAGATCTCTCCCAACCCCAGAGATCACCCAACCACAGATACCACCCACACACAGATATCACCACTCCCCAGATATCACCCAATCCCACATATCACCCAGACCCAGGTATCACCCATCCCCAGATATCACCCAAACCCAGATATCACTCAAACCCAGAGATCTCCCAACCCCAGAGATCACCCAACCCCAGACATCACACAACCCAAGGTATCACCCAACCCCCGATATCACACTTCCCCAGAGATCACCCAGCCCCAGTTTTCAAAGAACACCAGATATCACCCAACCGCTAATTTCACAAATCCCCAGAGATCACTCAACCCCAGATATAACCGAACACCAGGTATCACCCAACGCCAGATATCAACCAACCCCAGATATTACCCAACCCCAGATATCACCCAATTGCAGATATCACCCATACCCAGATATCACCCAACCCCAGAAATCTAAAACACAGAGATCACCCAAACCCAGAGACCACCCAACCCCAGATATCACCCAACCCCAGAGATCATACAATCCCAGATATCACTCAACCCCAGAGATAGCAAACCCACATATCACCCAACCACAAATATCACCCAACCCCAGAGATCACCCAACCTCAGAGATCACCCAACCTCCAGATGTCACAGAGCCCCAGACATACCCAAACCCAGATTTCACCCAACCCCATATATCACCCAACCGCATATATCACCCAACCCCAGATATCATCCAACCCCAGAGATCACCCAAACCCAGATATCACTTAAGCCCAGATATTGCCCACCCAAGATGTTACCCCAACCCAGAGATACCCAAGCACAGATATCACCCAACCGCAGAGATCACCCAACCAGAGATATCCCAAATATCAGCCAAACCCAGAAATGACCCAACCCCAGATATCAATTAACCCCAGTTATCACCCAACCCCAGATATAACCCAATCACAGAAATCACCCATCCCCAGATATCACCCAACCCCAGAGATCACCTAACGACAGATGTCACCCAACCCCAGAGATACCCAATCCCAGATATCACCCAGCCCCAGATATCAACCAACCCCAGAGATCACCCAACCCCAGATATCACCCAACCCCAGAAATCATCCAATCCCAGATATCACCCCATCCCAGATATCACCCAACCCCAGATATCACCCAAACCCTGATATCACCCAACCCCAGAGATCACTCAACGCCAGGGATCACCCAGCGCCAGATATCACCCAACCCAGGATATCACCCAAACCCGATATCACACAACCCCAGAGATCACCCAAACCCAGATATTACCCAACCCCAGATATCACCAAATCTCAGATATCATCCAACCCCAGAGATCTCCCAGCCCCCGATATCACCCAACCCCTGAGATCACCCGAACCCAGATATCACCACACCCCAGATATCACCACACCCCAGACATCACCCAGCCCCTGATGTCACGCAAATTCTAGATATCACCCAAGACCAGATATCACCCAACCCCAGATATCACCCAATCCCAGATATCACCCAACCCCAGAGATACCCAACCCCAGATACCACCCAACACCAGATATCACGCAACCCTAGAGAACACCTAACCCCAGATATCACCCAACACCAGAGATACCCAATTCCAGATATCACCCAACCCCAGATATCATCCAACCTCAGATTTCATCAAACCCCAGATATCACCCACACCCAGATATCAACCAACCCCAGAGAATTTAAAAGATCGCGGTCTAGTTTCGGGAGCCGTTCGGAAGAGGAGGAGCAGTCTCTGTCAGGGAGAGAACCTGATATCATCTCAGACACTCAGAAGGTAAGAAAGTAAGTCAGTGATTTTTACTTATTACTACTTTTATACCTATTTCAAATTGTGTGTGTCGGGGGGAAACTGAAGTGACATCAGAGAAAAGCAGTGACCTGAGTGGCTGGTTGGGAATCTACACTAAATTAAAACAATTAAGCATTGGTAACTAATTAAACATAATTACTTAATTATAATTTAGAGGGGTATCTAAGCAAGAGATCGGAGAGTACTATATTTAGCGTTCGCATTTATATGAGAATCTAGTGCAAGGAAACAGATAGTTAACAGTAACTTTAAAAAAAAAAATATATATATATAAATGTTTTTTTTTATTTTAATTTTAATTAATTGACGCAATGTCAGTTAGAGGGTTGCAGTGCTCTGACTGTGAGATGTAGAAGGTCCAGGAGGCTTCCAGCGTCCCGGATGGCTTCATCTGCAGAAAGTGCACCCAACTGGAGATCCTCACAGACCGCATGGTTCGGTTGGAGCAGCAATTTGATGCACTTAGGCGCTTGCAGGTGGCGGAAAGCGTCATAGATCGCAGTTTTATAGATGTGGTCACACCCAAGGTGCAGGCAGAGAAATGGGTCACCACCAAAAAGGGCAGGCAGTCAATGCAGGAATCCCCTGAGTTGTACACCTCTCGAACATGTATACCCCTTTGGATACTGTCGGGGGGATTAGCCTATCAGGGGAAAACAGCAGCAGCCAGAGCAGTGGCCCTACGGCTGGCTCTGATGTTCAGAAGGGAGGGTCAAAGCACAGAAGAGCAATAGTAATAGGGGACTCTATAGTCAGGGGCACAAAATTAAAAAAATTTTAGGCGCTTCTGTGGACGTGAAAGAGACTCCAGGATGGTATGTTGCCTCCCTGGTGCCAGGGTCCAGGATGTCTCCGAACGGGTAGAGGGCATCCTGAAGGGGGAGGGCAAAAAGGCAGAGGTCGTTGTACATATTGGTACTAACGATATAGGCAGGAAGGGGCATGAGGTCCTGCAGCAGGAGTTCAGGGAGCAAGCAGAAAGTTAAAAGACAGGACTTCCAGGGTTGTAATCTCGGGATTACTCCTGTGCACGTGCCAGTGAGGCTAGAAATAGGAAGATAGAGCAGCTAAACACGTGGCTAAACAGCTGGTGTAGGAGGGCTGGTTTCCGTTATCTGGACCACTGGGAGCTCTTCCGGGGCAGTTGTGACCTATGTAAGAAGGACGGGTTGCACCTAAACCGGAGAGGCATAAATATCCTGGCCGCGAGGTTTGCTAGTGTCACACGGGAGGGTTTAAACTAGTATGGCAGGGGGTGGGCACGGGAGCAATAGGTCAGAAGGGGAGAACATTTAGGGAGAACTAGGGAATAGGGACAGTGGGGCTCTGAGGCAGAGCAGACAGGTAGAAGTTGCAGAACACAGCGGGTCTGGTGGCCTGAAGTGCATATGTTTTAATGCAATAAGTATTACGGGTAAGACAGATGAAATTGGAGCTTGGATTAGTACTTAGAATTCTGATGTTGTTGCCATTACAGAGACCTGGTTGAGGGAAGGGCAGGGTTGGCAGCTAAACGTCCCAGGATTTAAATGTTTCAGGCGGGATCGAGGGGGATGTAAAAGGGGTGGCGGAGTTGCGCTACTGGTTAGGGAGAATATCACAGCTGTACTGCGGGAGGACACCTCAGAGGGCAGTGAGGCTATATGGGTAGAGATCAGGAATAAGAACGGTGCAGTCACAATGTTGCGGGTTTACTACAGGCCTCTCAACAGCCAGCGGGAGATAGAGGAGCATATAGGTAGACAGATTTAGGAAAAGAGTGAAAACAACAGGGTTGTGGTGATGGGAGACTTCAACTTTCCCAATATTGACTGGGACTCACTTTGTGCCAGGGGCTTAGACGGGGCAGAGTTTGTAAGGAGCAGACAGGAGGGCTTCTTAAAACAATATGTAGACAGTCCAACCAGGGAACAGGCTGTACTGGACCTGGTATTGGGGAATGAGCTCGGCCAGGTGTTAGAAGTTTCAGTAGGGGAGCATTTCGGGAACAGTGACCACAATTCAGTAAATTTTAAAGTGCTGATGGACAAGGATAAGAGTTGTCCTAGGTTGAATGTGCTAAATTGGGGGAAGGTTCATTATAACAATATTAGGCGGGAACTGAAGAACATAGATTGGGGGCGGATGTTTGAGGGTAAATCAACTTCTGACATGTGGGAGGCTTTCAAGTGTCAGCTGAAAGGAATTCAGGATCGGCATGTTCCATTCAGGAAGATGGATAAATACGGCAATTTTCGAGAACCTTGGATAACGATAGATATTGTAGGTCTCGTCAAAAAGAAAAAGGAGACATTTGTCAGGGCTAAAAGGTTGTGAACAGACGAAGCCTGAATGGAATATAAGGAAAGTTGGAAGGGACTTAAGCAAGGAGTCACGAGGGCTAGAAGTGGTCACGAAAAGTCATTGGCAAATAGGGTTCAGTAAAATCCCAAGGCTTTGTACTCGTACATAAAAAGCAAGAGGGTAGCCAGGGACAGGGTTGGCCCACTGAAGGATAGGCAAGGGAATCATTGTGTGGGGCCAGAGGAAATGGGCGAGGTACTAAATGAATACTTTGCAACAGTATTCACCAAAGAGAAGGAATTGGTAGATGTTGAGTCTGGAGAAGGGTGTACAGGTAGCCTGGGGCACATTGAGATCCAAAAAGACGAGGTGTTGGGCGTCTTGAAAAATATTAAGGGAGGTAAGTCCCAAGGGCCTGATGGGATCTACTCCCAGAATACTGAAGGAGGCTAGAGAGGAAGTTGCTGAGGCCTTGACAGAAATATTTGGATCGTTACTATCTTCAGGTGATGTCCCGGAGGGCTGGAGAATAGCCAATGCTGTTCCTCTGTTTAGGAAGGGTAGCAAATATAATTCAGGGAACAACAGGCCGCTGAGCCTTACGTCAGTGGGAGGGAAATTACTGGAGAGAATTCTTCGAGACCGGATCTACTCGCATTTGGAATCAAATGGACGTATTATTGAGAGGCAGCATGGTTTTGTGAAGGGGAGGTCGTGTCTCACTAACTTGATAGAGTTTTTCAAGGAGGTCACTAAGATGATTAAAGCAGGTCGGGCAGTGGATGATGTCTACAGGGACTTCAGTAAGGCCTTTGACAAGGTCCCTCATGGTAGACTGGTACAAAAGGTGAAGTCACACGGGATCAGGGTTGAGCTGGCAAGGTGGATACAGAACTGGCTAGGTTATAGAAGGCAGAAAGTAGCATTGGAAGGATGTTTTTCTAATTGGAGGGCTGTGACTAGTAGTGTTCCGCAGGGATCAGTGCTGGGACCTTTGCTGTTTGTTGTATACGTAAATGATTTGTAGAAAAATGTAACTGGTCTGGTTAGTAAGTTTGCAGACGACACAATGGTTGGTCGAATTGCTGACAGCGATGAGGACTGTCAGAGTATACAGCAGGATTTAGGTTGTTTGGAGACTTGGGCGGAGAGATGGCAGATGGAGTTTATCCGGACAAATGTGAGGAAATGCATTTTGAAAGGTCTAACGCGGGTCGGGAATATACAGTGAATGGTAGAACCCTCAATTGTACTGAAAGTCAGAGAGGTCTAGGTGTACAGGTCCACAGGTCACTGAAAGGGGTGGAGAAGGTAGTCAAGAAGGCATGCGGCATGCTTGCCTTCATTGGCCGGGGCATTCAGTTTAAACATTGGCAAGTCATGTTGCAGATGTATAGAACATTATTAAGGCCACACTTGGAGTATAGTGTTCAATTCGGGTCGCCTCACTACCAGAAGGATGTGAAGGCTTTAGAGAGGGTGCAGAAGAGATTTACCAGAATGTTGCCTGGTATGGAGGGCATTAGCTATGAGGAGAGATTGAATAAACTCGGATTGTTCTCACTGGAACGACGGAGGTTGACGTGCGACCTGATTGAGGTCTACAAATAGATGAGGGGCATAGCATGAGTGGATAGTCAGAGGCTTTTCCCCAGGGTAGAGTGGTCAATTACTAGGGGCCATAGGTTTAAGGTGCGATGGGATGCATTTGTAGTACAAAGAACAAAGAAATGTACAGCACAGGAACAGGCCCTTCGGCCCTCCAAGCCCGTGCCGACCGTATTGCCCGCCTAAACTACAATCTTCTACACTTCCTGGGTCCGTATCCTTCTATTCCCATCATATTCATATATTTGTCAAGATGCCCCTTAAATGTCCCTATCGTCCCTGCTTCCACTACCTCCTCCGGTAGTGAGTTCCTGGCACCCACTACCCTCTGCGTAAAAAACTTGCCTCGTACATCTACTCTAAACATTGCCCCTCTCACCTTAAACCTATGCCCCCTAGTAATTGACCCCTCTACCCTGGGGAAAAGCCTCTGACTATCCACTCTGTCTATGCCCCTCATAATTTTGTATACCTCTATCAGGTCGCCCCTCAACCTCCTTCGTTCCAGTGAGAACAAACCGAGTTTATTCAATCGCTCCTCATAGCTTATGCCCTCCACACCAGGCAACATTCTGGTAAATCTCTTCTGCACCCTCTTTAAAGCCTCCACATCCTTCTGGTAGTGTGGCGACCAGAATTGAACACTATACTCCAAGTGTGGCCTAACTAAGGTTCTATACAGCTGCAACATGACTTGCCAATTCTTGTACTCAATGCCCCGGCCAATGAAGGCAAGCATGCCGTATGCCTTCTTGACTACCTTCTCCACCTGTGTTGCCCCTTTCAATGACCTGTGGACCTGTACTCCTAGATCTCTTTGACTTTCAATACTCTTGAGGGTTCTACCATTCACTGTATATTCCCTACCTGCATTAGCCCTTCCAAAATGCATTACCTCACATTTGTCCGGATTAAACTCCATCTGCCATCTCTCCGCACAAGTCTCCAGACAATCTAAATCCTGCTGTATCCTCAGACAGTCCTCAACGCTATCCGCAATTCCACCAACCTTTGTGTCGTCTGCAAACTTACTAATCAGACCAGTTACATTTTCCTCCAAATCATTTATATATACCACAAAGAGCAAAGGTCCCAGCACTGATCCATGTGGAACACCACTGGTCACAGCCCTCCAATTAGAAAAGCATCCCTCCATTGCTACCCTCTGCCTTCTATGGCCTAGCCAGTTCTGTATCCACCTTGCCAGTTCAACCCTGATCCCGTGTGACTTCACCTTTTGTACTAGTCTACCATGAGGGACCTTGTCAAAGGCCTTACTGAAGTCCATATGGACAACATCTACTGCCCTACCTGCATCAATCATCTTAGTGACCTCCTCGAAAAACTCTATCAAGTTAGTGAGAAACGACCTCCCCTTCACAAAACCGTGCTGCCTCTCACTAATACGTCCATTTGCTTCCAAATGGGAGTAGATCCTGTCTCGAAGAATTCTCTCCAGTAATTTCCCTACCACTGAAGTAAGGCTCACCGGCCTGTAGTTCCCGGGATTATACTTGCTACCCTTCTTAAACAGAGGAACAACATTGGCTATTCTCCAGTCCTCCGGGACATCCCCTGAAGACAGCGAGGATCCAAAGATTTCTGTCAAGGCCTCAGCAATTTCCTCTCCAGCCTCCTTCAGTATTCTGGGGTAGATCCCATCCGGCCCTGGGGACTTATCAACCTTAATATTTTTTAAGACACCCAACACCTCGTCTTTTTGGATCACAATGTGACCCAGGCTATCTACACCCCCTTCTCCAGACTCAACATCTACCAATTCCTTCTCTTTGGTGAATACTGATGCAAAGTATTCATTTAGTACCTCGCCCATTTCCTCTGGCTCCACACATAGATTCCCTTGCCTATCCTTCAGTGGGCCAACCCTTTCCCTGGCTACCCTCTTGCTTTTTATGTACGTGTAAAAAACCTTGGGATTTTCCTTAACCCTAGACGGAGGAAATGCGCCCGGCGACAGCCGTGCCCGCGCGGGAGGCGGTCCCAACCGAGGAGATCCGCCGAACCACGACGCGACCGACCCAATGTGCGATGTAGATGTGCGAGGCAAGCTTTTTACACAGAGGGTAGTGAGTGCCTGGAACTCGCTACCGGAGGATGTCGTGGCAGCAGGGACGATAGTGCCATTTAAGGGTCATCTTGACAGATACATGAATAGGATGGGAACAGGGGGACACGGACCCAGGAAGTCTAGAAGTTTGTAGTTTAGTCCGGCAGAATGGTCGGAACGGGCTTGGAGGGCCGATGGGCCTGTTCCTGAGCTGTACTTTTCTTTGTACTTTGTTCTTTGTTCTGTCCTGGCAGTGTTTGATGGGGACAGTTTAGAGGGAGCTTTACTCTGTAACTCGCCCTGTCCTGTACCTGTCCTGGGAGTATTCATGCAGACAATGTGGAGGGCGTGTTATTCTGCAACTCACCCTGTGCAGGGATTTTTTGATGAAAACAGCGGATGACCAGATGCGTTAAGGACAGGATGACAAGGTAAAAACGGATTTTAGTAAGTACAAGGAGAGCAAAATCCGGTGCCGTTTGAGGAATTCAAAAAGTGCAGGATGGAGCTTTAATAAACTATTTGGAGATCAAAGCGGGGATATGAGAATTCTCTAGCTGGTAAAAGTAGAGATAATTCCAAGATATTCTAAAAGTGTATCAATGGGAAGCCGAAGGAGCCGGGCAGATGAGGGGCAAAGTTGGAAATCTGTCGGTGAAGTCAGAGAACAATGGTATGGTGTTGAACGAATACTTCACATCTGTCTTTTCCCAAGCCAATGGGAAGATAGATACTGAACTCCCGAAGGGAGACTGTGAGGCTCTTGAGCAAATCGGCATAGGGACTGGAAGTGTTGTCAGGCTTAAAATTGGACAAATGCTAATGTCTTGATGAATTGTGACCTCGGATGCTGTGGCAGTCGAGGAAGCAGATTGGGGCTCTGGCGCAAATTTGTAATTCCTCTCTGGCCACGGGGCAGGTGCCACAGTACTCTGCTAATGTGCTCCCACTAGTTAAGAAAAATTGTTGAGTTAAGACAGGGAACTCGAGTTCAGTGAGTCTCGCGTCGCTGGTAGGGAAAAAATGAGAGAAAATTCTGAAACAAAAAATCTATCTTCACTTGAAGAGGCAAGATTTGATCAGGCGTAGTCAGCATGTCTTTGTCATGCACAACAAATTTATATTATATTTTGAGCATGTGACTACGTGTGTAGATAAGGTTAGTGCGGTTGATGTATTTTACATGAATTTCAGCAAAGGCCTTGATAAGGTCCCACAGAGGAGAATTAATAAGAAGTCAAATGCACATGGGAGACAGGGTAATTTGATGAATTGGATTAAAATGTGCTTAACTTCAAACAGCGGATGATGACAGACGGCGACTTTAGTGTCTGGATCTCAGTGTCCTTTGGCGTCCCACAGGGATCTCTGATCTGTCCCCTATTATTCGTCGTTTATACAAACGGCATAGATGACTATGTGGGGTTAAGGTTCAGTAAGTATGGGGATGGCACATAGAATGGGCGGGTGATTAACAGTGATGAAGTGTGTCTTGGCTTACAGGAAGATATAGACGGGATGGTCAAATGGGCACGTAAGTGGCAGATGGAATTTAACCCTGAAAAAGTGAAAGGTGATACAATTGGAAGGAGTAATTCGACAATGAATTGTTCAATAAATGGCATAGCAGTGTGAAGTTCCGAGAAACAAAGGGACCTTGGCATGTTTGCCTATAGATTGCTGAAGGCAGAAGGGCAGGTTAATAGAGTGGAGATAAAAGCATATCGAACACGACGTTATCAGTCGAGGCATAGTTTACAAGAGCTTGGAGGTCATGTTGGAGTTGTATAGAACTTTGGTGAGGACACAGCTGGACCACTGTGTGCAATTCTGCTGGCCACATTATAAGAAGGATGTGATTGTACTGGAGGGGATGCAGAGGAGATTCACCAGGATGGTGCCTAGGATGGAACATTTAAGTTATGAAGAGATTTGTATAGGCTTGGGTTGTTTTCCCAGGAGCAGAGAAGGCTGATGGTGACCTGATCTAGGTGTGCCGAATCTGAGAGGCATGGAAAGGGTGGATAGGAAGCAGCTGTTCCCACTCATTGAATTGTCAGTCATGAGGAACAGGAGGTTCATGGTGAGGGACAGGCGGTTTGGGAGGGATTTGACGAAAATCCTTTCTTCCCAGAGTGTGGTGATGGTCTGGAATGTACTGCCTGGGAATGTGGTAAAGACGGGTTGCCTCACATCCTTTAAAATATGGATGAGTGCTTTGTACTTTATAACATGCAAAGCTTCCTCTCTCTCTGTCTCTCTCCCACTTCCACACGGCCAGAGACTCAGAGGTTTGTGAGTGTTTGGGGTGACTGGCGGGGCAGATGGGCAGGGACTAAGGTTTCCCACGGATTGGGGTTGGGATCCAGGGGTTGACAATGAGGTGCCGCGAGCGATTGTCCCTCGGTTACGTGCCCCCCCCCCCCCCACGTCCCCACCGCATCCACCCCCCCTCCCACTCCGCATGGCGACCCCCAACTGTGCTGGGTCCTACTGTTCCTGCAAAGCAATGGAATGCTCCACCCACAGATTCCATCCTTGGTCCCTAATGGTCTCTCTTTCTCTCATTCTCTCTCTCTCTCTCTCTCGATGGGCCAACTGCTG
Source organism: Scyliorhinus torazame (assembly GCF_047496885.1). Classification (NCBI taxonomy): domain Eukaryota; kingdom Metazoa; phylum Chordata; class Chondrichthyes; order Carcharhiniformes; family Scyliorhinidae; genus Scyliorhinus; species Scyliorhinus torazame. The sequence continues at coordinate 138,928,428 of NC_092726.1, forward strand.
AGAAATGAGATTAGATAGGAATAACAATAACCTCTGGAGGCTGTGCAGAGGAGATTCACTAGGTTTATCCCAGAGTTGAGGTGGTTGGATTACAAGGAGATGTAAACTATCCAAATCTTTCTGCAGACTTTCAGTATGCTCTGCACGTTTTTCTTTACTACTCATCTTAGTTTCGTCTGAAAACTTGGGTATATTGCACTTGGTCCCCTAATCCAAATCATCCATGTAAATTGTGAACAATTGTGGGCCCAACACTGATCCCGGAGCGAGGGTGGAGTGAGAGAGCGAGACATCGGGGATTGAGAGAGCGTGAGAGGGAGCGGGACTGAGGGAGAGAGACACCGTGGGGAGTGACAGATAGAGAGAGAGAGGGAGAAAGCGGGGAGTGTGTGCGAAAGGGAGATACCTGGGGAGTTAGAGAGAGACAGAGAGAGAGAGAGAGGGACCATGGTGCTTGAGAGAGAGGGGGAGAGAGGCCCAGGGAGTGTGAGAGAGAGAGACCGCGGGTAGGGATACAGAGAGACCGGGGGTATTGAGAGGGAGAGAGAGAGAGCAGGGGGAGTGGGAGAGCGAGCGGGGAGAGTGGGATATGTAGTAATCTCCGTATACGCATATATATAAGGGGTAAATGTGCAATCAGCTGAACCAGATGATCACTAGAGGGCAGTACCAACAGGTGTATAAAAGCAACCGCATTCTTTTTTTAAAAAATATTTAGAATGCCCAATTATTTTTTTCCAATTAAGGGGCAATTTAGTGTGGCCAATCCACCGATCCTGCACATTTTTGGGTTGTGGGGGCGAAGCCCACGCAAACATGGGGAGAATGTGCAAACTCAACGGGGATAGTGGCCCAGAGCCGGGAATGAACCTGGGACTTCGGCAACTTGAGGCAGCAAAGCTAACCACTGCGCCACCATAGTGCCCAAAGCAACAGCATTCTGCTCGTCTATCTATTTTGGGTGTACTGTGACGATATTAGCTCAAAGTGATTACTGTAGCTGAACATAGTTACTATATTTAGATCTTGTTCGCCTTACTATTGGTATTAATATGAAAGTAAAGTACTCTCAATAAATCTTTTGATACGACTGGACGACTTCGAGTCTTTTTCATCAAGATTGATATCATCAACAACATTATTGAGCAACATAAATTACATTATGTAGTACATTATAACATGCTTCAGCAGACTAATAAATCAGGAGAGTTAGAGAGAGTGGGCAATGGAGAGAGTGGTTGAGAGAGAGACCGGTGGGAGTGGGAAAGAGACAGATAGACTGGTGGGTGTGGGGGAGAGAGAGAGAGAGGCTGTGAGGAGTGGGAAAGAAAGAGATAGATACTGACCAGGATAAATGGGCGAGAGAGAGAAACCGGGGGGAGTTGGAGAGAGAGACTGGGGAGGAGCGGGAAAGAAAGAGATAAACCGTGGGGGGTGGGAGAGAGAGAGAGAGAGAGAGACATACATAAGGGCGACTGGGGGAGAGAGAGGGACCGAGTGGAATGGGAGCGAGAGAGACCGTGGGATGGAGTGGAAGAGAGAGAGTGAAACCGGGGAAGTGGGAGATAGAGATCGAGGAAGTGAGAGGGAGAGAGAGACTGGGGGAATTGGGAGAGATAGAGAGACCGGGACGAGTGGGGGACAGAGAGAGAGAGAGAGAGACTGGGGAAGTGAGAAATTGACCGGGCGAGTGAGCTAGAGTGAGAGAGAGACCGGAGGGAATGAAACAGTGAGTGAGAGAGAGAGTCTCCGAGGGGATTGAGAGACTGAATATGAGTGAGTGAGAGAGAGAGAGACCGTGGAGAGTGGGAGAGAGATAGACTGGGGAGAGTAGTGAAAGAGAGACCGGGAGAAGTGGGGAGAGCGCGGGGAGAGTAGGGGAGAGAGAGAGAGAAAAACTGTGGCGAGTGGGAGAGGGAGATACTGTGGCGAATGGGAGAGAGACAGTGAGACCGAGGAGTATGGGAGAGAGAAAGCGACAGGGGAGAATGGGATAGAGAGAGAAACAGGGGAGTATGTAGGAGAGAGAGAGAGAGCGGGGAGAGTGGGAGAGAGAAAGAGACATGGGAGAGTTTGCGAGAAAAAGACCGTGGGACGTGGGAGAGAGAGAGGCCGGGGAGAATGGGGGAGAGAAAAAGAGAGGCCGGGGAGAGTGGGAGAGAGAGAATGACCGGAGAGACTGGGGGAGAGAGCAAGAACACCCTTCCTCAGAGAAGGAGCCAAGACTGCACACCATACTCCAGGTGTGGCCTCACCAAGGTCCTGTACAACTGCTGCAAGACATCCCTGTTCCTTTAATAATCCTCTTCAATGAAGGCCAACATACCATTTACCTTCATTAACACCTTCTTCCCCTCCATGCTTACCTTCAATGACTGTGCACGAGGACATCCAGGTCTCATTGCACGTTTCCCTCGCCTAATTTGTGACAATCCAGAAGAATAGCCTGCCTTCTTGTTTCTGCTACCAAAGTGGATAACCTCGCACTGATCCAAATTATACTGCATCTGCCATTCATTTGCCCACTCAACTAACCTGTTGAAATCATACTTATGGAGCCCTGGATCCTCCTCACAGCCACCCTCCCTGTGAGCCCTGGTGTCATCTGCAAATTTGGAGATGTGACACTTTGTTCCCTCATTCAAATCATTAATATATTTGGCGAACAGCTGGGGTCTGAGCACCGATCACTGTGGTACCCCACTAGTTACTGCCTGCCAATTTGAAAAGGACCCATTAATTCCGACTCTGTGTTTCCTGTCTGCCAACCAGTTTTCTATCCACCTTAATGTACTTCCCCCAATCCGCTTTGGGAACAGAACCTGAGAGTAAAGTTCAGTCTGAGGCGAGGAGAAATATCTTCATTCACAGCGTGGTGAAGATTTGGGATTCTCTCTCCCAGAGGACTAAGGAAGCTCATGGTTGACCATGTTCATTACAGAAATCGATGGTTCATTTGATACTGTCGACATCAAGGGAGAAATTGGGAGGTGTCAGAAAGTCCTCCAGTGTTAGCTGGTCAGACACGATCTGCTGGAACAGTAACGCAGGCTCGGTCAGCCAAATGTCCTTCTCCTGCCCTTTTGTTGGTTGTGCATAATTGCCTCCTCTATTAAATAGGAAGGAAACTTCTCCCTTCTTAGAAGGGTCAATAACTGGGGAACATAGGTTTAATGTGAACAGCGGAAGAATTCGGGAGGCAGGGTTGCGCAGTCGATAGTACTGCTTCCTCATGGCGCTGCGAACCTCGATTCAATCCCGGCACTATGGCTGTGCCATAGTGGATTGTCTACATTCTCCCATGCTTGCATGGGTCACAACTGAAAGGTGTGCAGGGTAGGTGGATTGGCCACGTAAATTGCCCGTTGGTTGAAAAAGAAACAGTGGAATTTGAGGCGAATCTTTTTCACCCGGAGAATTGTTTGAGTCTGGAACTCACTGCCTGAAATGGAGGTAGAGGCGAGGACCCTCACAACATTTAAGGAGAATTTGGATGAGCATTTGAAACGCCAAAACAGACACCGCCATGGGACCAAGTTCTGGAAAGAGGGATTAAAATTAATTGCTGTCTGATTGCCAGCACGCACACGATGAGCGTCCCTTTGTGTTGCAAAGCTCAATGACTCTAAAACAAAGATATTTACTCAAATTGTTTTGTTGAAACACGTGATCTCTGGTTTGCCATCCACCAGTGATGGGGAGAAGTTAACACCAATTCCTTCTTCTGAACTATCATTTTCCAAATTGTGCTTATAAGACAATGATATTTTCCCAAAGTGCGTCTTTTCTCTGTATTCGGCTCGATCTGCCACATTACTGTCCAATGAGCCATCTTATCTCGGTCCCCATCGAACCTGCACTGCACCGACATCAACACAAACTGTTTGTGTCCAAGTATTAGAACATTTGTAAATGTTGCTCCCTGCACTCATTTATATTTCGAGTTATGAACAAAACTGAAAAAATACTTGTCAGTGCAACTGGCTATCTGAGCTCTGTATCCCAGTCTGGTGTATTTTATCTTTCTCGTTGATTAATGGTTTGTGAGGATCACTGCTGAGGCCAGTCTTTGTTGGATATTCCAAATTGCCCTTGAACTGTGTTTCTTCTCAATCCATTTCAGAGGGGAACGTATGAGTCTAGATTCACAGGTAAACAACACAGACATGTACCACATCAGCCAACAACCTGGATTTTCACAGCAATTTGTGATGGTCCTCCATTCCTCGTGACTAAATCTTGACATCCAGAATTATTGGTTGAATGTGCATTCCCCAGCTGCCATTTTAATCCCATGAAATTAAGTCTCTGGATCACCAGTCCAAATGCAATGATCACAACACCGCAGTGTAATCCCTGCACTCTCACTGGCAGTGCTACATTTAATATGGATAAAACTGGCAGCTCATGAAATGAATCTGAGTGATACTCAATCCCCTTTAACTGAAGATGAGATTTGGTATCCTCTGGTCACTCATGTTCCGGAGATTAATAGTCTAATTTACTCTTGGAATATAGGTGTCACTGATTGGATCGGCATTTATTGCCAATCCCAAATTGCCCTTGAACTGAGTGGCTCACTGGGTCATTTCAGAGGGCAGTCAACAACTTTCCTGTGGATCTGAAGCCACATGCACGATTTCATTCCCTGAAGGTCATCAGTGAACCAGATGTGCTTTTACAATTAATAATGCTTTCATGGTCAACATTGGACTTCAAATTCCAGATTTTACTTGAATTCAAATACCACCGTGATAGGAATTGAGCACAGATCTCTAGGTCTGTGGCTTTCTCGCCAAGTAATAGAACCATTAGCTCCCCATCGCCCCATTTGAGTATTGTATTATTGCAGTACAATGTGGAGATTGTACTTCATTTATAAACTTGTCATGGCGTAGTATAGTGTTTGCGTGTATAATTAACATGGACCTCATGTCCATCTCATGTTGTATGTGTGAGTTGTTTTCTTATTTAGAACAAACAACAAAGAACAAAGAAAAGTACAGCACAGAAACAACACCTTCGGCCCTCAAAGCCCCTGCCGAACATGCTCCCCGACTAAACTACAATCATCTACACTTCCTGGGTCCGTTTCCCGCTATTCCCATCCTATTCATGTACTTGTCAAGATGCCCCTTAAATGTCATTATCGTCCCTGCTTCCACCACCTCCTCCGGCAGCGAGTTCCAGGCACCCACTACCCTCTGTGTAAAAAACTTGCCTCGTACATCTACTCTAAACTTTGCCCCTCGCACCTTAAACCTATGCCCCCCCCCCAGTAATTTACCCCTTTACCCTGGGGAAAAGCCTCTGACTATCCACTCTGTCTATGCCCCTCATAATTTTGTAGACCTCTATCAGGTCTCCCCTCAACCTCTTTCGTTCCAGTGAGAACAAACCGAGTTTATTCAACCGCTCCTCATAGCTAATGCCCTCCATACCAGGCAACATTCTGGTAAATCTCTTCTGCACCCTCTCTAAAGCCTCCACATCCTTCTGGTAGTGTGGCGACCAGAATTGAACACTATACTCCAAGTGTGGCCTAACTAAGGTTCTATACAGCTGCAACATGACTTGCTAATTCTTATACACAATGCCCCGGCCAATGAAGCCAAGCATGCCGTATCCCTTCTTGACTACCTTCTCCGCCTGTGTTGCCGCTTTCAGTGACATGTGAACCTGTACAGCTAGATCGCTCTGACTTTCAATACTCTTGAGGGTTCTATCATTCACTGTATATTATAGTCCTGCATTCGGCCTTCCAAAATACATTTCCTCACATTTGTCCGGATTAAACTCCATCTGCCATCTCTCCGCCCAAGTCTCCAAACAATCTAACTCCTGCTGGATCATCTGACAGTCATCATCGCTATCCGCAATTCCGCCAACCGTTGTGTCGTCTGCAAACTTACTAATCAGACCAGTTACACTTTCCTCCTGATCATTTATATTTACTACAAACAGCAAAGGTCACAGCACTGATACCTGCGGAACACCACTAGTCACAGCTCTCCAATTATCAAAGCATCCTTCCATTGCTACTCTCTGTGTTCTATGACCTAGTCAGTGCTGTATCCACCTTGCCAGCTCAGCACTGATCCCGTGTGACTTCACCTTTTGTACTAGTCTACCATGAGGGACCTTGTCAAAGGCCTTACTGAAGTCCATATAGACAACATCCACTGCCCTAGCTGCGTCTATTTAAGTGTGAAATGCACATGTTCTTATTTTTCTTCGGCCTTTTTCTGAAAGTAAGAGCTTTAATCGCAGTCATTAGTGCTTTATGTAATGCACAAGATCATTCCTAAAATGTCAATCTCCTACTAATTGTGAATACGCATTTCATTCAACGTGTGTCATTTACTGACACAGTATATAAGGGTGAAATACTTGTGACTTTTACCACTCTCAAGTAATGTTCGTGTTTGTGGACATACTTGAAATATGTAAATGTCGGATTTATTCCGATGTTGTGAGACTGTTTTGGGATGTGAAATTCATCTATTCTCTGAATCTCTGGCAGTATGTTTCAGTGCAGAATTAGCAAATGTATTTTGGATTTCTCACTCTAATGATCAATATTGATTGACATTTCCTTTTGAATGCGACAGGCACTGGTATTGTTTGCAAGTGCTGAATATTTTTAGTATCCAGCAACCTCTAGTTTATATGTGCGTGTAAGTAAACCGTTCAGTACCAATAATTTATACAAATGTAGAAACAACTGAGTTTCATTCAGACTCTGGGACCATCTGTGAATATGGAATTCGTCTTGCCTCCAAAGCCCTGGCAAGTATATGTGTTTGAGAAAGATTATTCTCTCACAATTTCTGCACTTCTAAGATTCATTTGTTTGATAAGTTACTCTTTTGCAATCTATATCACCACGAGATTAATTCTGCATTACTCAGTGACCCTCCTTGGCGAAGAGATTTCAAATTAAGTGGTTTACATGGTGTGTGTGCATGTGGTGTTTATGATATCATTGTATTATATTTAACTGGTAGTCGTTCTGAAATTGACATTTATTGTATTTGAATGTAAAAGCCATTCTATGGTTTTCTGTGCCACAAATGATGTAAGAGTGTGACCGCTCATCATTTTCAAACTATCATGCTGGTACGCCGTGTCCTTACAAGATTCATTGTTAAATAATGGGTGAAGAGACATTGCAATTAGTTGTCTCATTTATGTTAAGTATCAATTTATTGACACTGATATGTAAAGGGTGTTCAGGTGGCCTCTGCCAGGTGATGTATAGTTAGAGTTTTGTGCAAACGCTGTCGGAATGAAATAAATGTGTGTTTGTGAAAAAGGAACTCTTTACATCACAGCAACTAAAGCGTCTAACTATTGGTAGCAGAGGATGGTTGCTGTGTACATGTGAAGGGTTGAAAGATACAACTTTTCCAGATGAAACCAAAGAGCGAGTGAGAAAAGAAAAAATAAAGGGATATATGGCTGAACCGAGGATAACGATGGCTGTATATGACTATCCTCCCTTATTTTCTGAAAGGGAATCGTACGACCAATGGAGAAGTGCAGTAGTATGTGGACCAAGGTAGCTGCTTTAGGACCCTATGGCAGTAAAATCCGAAACAAAGTGCTTTCTGAGCTGGAATTGGAAGAATTAGACTCAGAAGAAGGTCTGGAGACTTTATTATATTATATGGATAAGATTTATAAGAAATATGACTGGTTAAGTGCGTATGAAGCATGATCGGATTTTGATAAGTTCCGGAAAATGGAGGATATCTCCATAGAAGACTATATAATGGAATTTGTCAGATTATATAAAAGGCTGCAGAAACAGAACCTGGAATTTCCACAGTCTGTGTTGGCCTTTAAATCACTTGACTGTGCTAGAGTGAGCAACATGGATAGGCTCCTGGTTTTGACAGGAGTTCAGTTTACTGATAAGTGTACCTTATTCGAACAGATGACAAAAGCTTTACAGACGTTTCTGGGGAAACGTTCGTTTCCGATGGCACTGATAACCCAAATAGGTCAGCCGCAATAAGGCAGAATATGGAATATACACTGCTAACAGGATGGCGAAATCGTATGGCTACGAACAGGGCTCAAGACTATAGAAGGAGACCGAGACAAGGAAATTATGAAGACAGAAACCCGGTTAGAACCTACAATAGGAAGATGAATCCCAGAAATGCACGGGGCATGATAAATCGATGTTTTCGATGTGACTTTCAATACCATTATGCTTTCAACTGTCCAACTCGTTATGATAGAGTGTTTGAAGCGACCCATGACACGTAAGTGTCAGAAGAGGAAAAAGATAGTGACCAGAAAGAAGGCATTGTCCTAATATCAAGCGGTTTTACGCCGGTAATGAGGGTGTTGGTGGCAGAATCCTTCAACTGTGCTGTGTTGGACAGTGGCTGCACATCCAGTGTGTGTGGAGTTGAGTGGTTAAAATGTTACGTGGACTCTTTGGATGCTGAAAATCGTAACAAGGTTAAGGAATTTGAAAGTTCCACAAGTTTCAGGTTTGGGGATGATAATACTCTGAAGTCGCTGAAAAGAGTGGTGATCCCTTGCAATATTGCCGGAGTGAATCATTTCATTAGCACAGATGTTGTATCAAGTGAGATACCTTTGCTTCTGAGCAAACCATCGATAAAGAAAGCACACATGAAACTGGATATGGAACAGGATAAGGTAACAGTGATTGGAAAGACGGTGGGCTTACAATTGACACAGTCGGGAAACTATTGTATTCCATTACTGACAAATAATTTTTCAAGTAGAGTGGTTAAGGATGTGTTAATGGCAGTTGAAAATGGGACTTTAGCTGATAAAAAGCTTGTGGTATTAAAACTGCATAGGCAATTTGCACATCCGTCTACTAGGAGGCTGAAAAATGTATTAAAGGTTGCAGGGGTATACTATACTTTTGAACGGGTTAGTGACCGCTGTGAAGTTTGTAGGAAGTACAAAAGGACACCAGCTCGGCCGATAGCAACCCTGCCTTTGGCCAGAGATTTTAACGACATTGTGGCCATGGACTTTAAGATCTGGGATAAAGCAAAGAATATATTTATTCAGCATTTTGTAGATTTAGCAACCGGATTTAGTCAATCAACGATTGTACGAAGTAAAGAAAAGAGAGTAATTCTTGATCAAATCGTAGAAAAATGGATAGGGACAAGAATGGGTCCACAGGCAAAATTCCTTACGGACAATGGGGGAACATTTGATAATGATGAGTATAGGGATATGTGTGAAAACATGCATATCAGAATATCAGAAAGCCCATTTAGTAATGGTGTCTGTGAAATAAATTATGCTGTCATCGATTACATGCTTCGGAAAATGTTGGCAGGTCGACCAAATTGCAGGCTAAATTCAGCTTTAGCATGGGCAGTACATGCAAAGAATCCATTGCAGATGATTGGGGGCTATAGTCCTTATCAATTAGTATTTGGTAGAAATCCTAAAATTCCGTCCATTTTGGATGACCAGCCTCCAGCTTGGGAGGGGACGACAATTACCTCTGGTTTTGCTGAACATTTAAATGTATTACATAGCAGTAAAAACGCTTTTTTGGAAGCAGAAGACTCTGAAAGAATTCGCAGAGCTTTAAGACATAACCTATGGCCATCAGATGCAGTTTTCAGCAAGGCGGCATGCTATACTATAAGAGAGACAATTCTAATGAATGGAAAGGCAAAGGGAAGATCATAGGCATAGATGGCAAAATAATTATTTTGCAAGATGGTAATCAAACTGTTCGGGTACATTCATCAAGGATAATGGGTACAGATTACAAATTGTCACATTTAGACAGAGCAGATAGACATGACGTGGAACCTGAGTCATATGGTACGCATGTGTTACAGAATTATGAGGACCAATTAACTGATATAGACAGGGTTTCTGTGGAAGAACACACACTTCTGATGAATTAGAACAGGCCATTTTTCCGAAAGGGCAACTGCCAAAAGTTGGTACAAAAGTGACATACTTGCCTGAAGGGTCTAGTCAATGGAAGGATGCAACAAGAGCTGGTGATGCCACTGGAAAGTATAAACATTGTTTGAATGTTCAGCATTCAGGGGAAGGAGTCAAGACAATGGATTGGGAAAACGAAGTTCAAAAATAGAGGGCACAGAAAGGCAGTGCCAGTTCAGATAGTACATCGGATAGTGAACAGGTCCGCAGGCAAAGATCGATAACTATTGAAAGGACATCACATCAGCACAAGGGAAAGATCAAGCAGTAGCAGTACAGATCGAGATAGCAGGCAGGAGAAGGGACGTAGTTTATCAAGATCTCGGGACATGAGTAAGACTACGAATACTAATGGGAGTAGAAGCCCACATGCACGTGAGATTTTGGTGGCTTCAAATAAATTAGATGAAAAAGTTATCAAAGAAGCTAAACAGCAAGAATTGCATAGTTGGAGTGAATTTGGGGTATACACGGAAGTACCTTATAGGGGACAAAGAGCTCTATCCAACATATGTATTTGAACGGAAAAGGTTCTTCGGGATGGAACTTATAAGGCAAAGGCCAGGCTTGTGGCAAGGGGATTTGAAGAAAACGTAGAAGATCATGATTTAAGGGTAGATTCACCTACAGCAGAAACGGCTATTTTAAAGATCTTCTTGTCTCGATTAGCCACAAAGGCATGGGAATGCTAATCTATAGATATAAAAGCTGCCTTTTTGCAGGGACATCAGCTCCAGAGAGACATTTTTCTCCGTCCTCCTAAAGAAGTATCTAACACAGAAAGGGTACTCTGGAAGTTGAACAAATGTGTATATGGATTAAATGATGCATCTAGAGTCTGGTATTTTTCGGTAAGGTCAGTTTTGTTAAAGTTAGGCTGTTGCCAGTTGAAAACCGATCCTGCAATGTTTTACTGGCACTACAAAGGAAATATTTCTGGCATTTTTATGATGGATGTCGATGATTTATTGGGGGATCGGACTAGTGATTTTGAAGCTATTGTAATCTCTGGTTTGAGGAAAGAATTCAGGCTTGGAAGTCAGGCTTCCAGTGCATTTAAATATATTGGACTGCAAATTGGACAGACTAAGTTAGGGCCAACTTTAAGTCAGCAATCTTATTTGGAAAGCATCAGCCCAATAGCAATTAGTCGTGGTCGAGTTTCACAAAACGACGCAATGGTTTCAAAGATAGAAAAAGAGCAACTGCGAAGTTTAATTGGGCAACTGAACTGGTTAGGTAGACAGACTAGACCGGACGTCAGTTTTGATGTCTTAGAGTTGAGTACAAAAATGAATGATCCCAAAGTGGAAGACATAATAAGAGCAAATACAGCGTTGGCCAAACTAGAAATGCAGGAGTGTGTTTTGAAGTTCCCGGTTTTAGGTGACCTGAAGCACTTGAAACTCATAGTTTATAGTGATGCGTCCTCCGCAAATTTATGTGATGGGGCTTCAAGCGCAGGAGGTTTTATAATTTTCCTTTTTGGGAACAATAGTAAATGTTGCCCGCTTAAGTGGGAAACAAAGAAAATAAGGAGAGTGGTTAAAAAGCAATTTGGCTGCTGAAACGTTAAGCCTTGTAGAGGCGGTGGATATGGCCTTTTATATAAGTATGATATTGACAGAAATATTGGGATTCGGGGATTTGGGTAATATACCTATTAACTGTCACATTGACAATAAATACCTGTGGGAAAATGTGCACTCTACAAAAAGTGTCAATGAAAAGAGGTTACGGGTAGACATCGCAAGTTTGAAGCAAATGTTGGACAGAGGGGATATAACAAAAATTAAATGGATCGACAGGAGCTATCAAGTGTCAGGCTGTTTTACGAAAAGAGGGGCGAGTTCACAGAAACTTTTGGATATTCGTAATGAAGTGCGCTTGTTTCTGTGACCGTTTTTTCCTTCTATATCGTCCAAACAAAAAAAATGGGTAAATCATGTGTATGTTTTTGAGTTTCTTGAAATTTAGTTTTCACCTAATTATTTTTTTCTCCAAGGAAGGTGAGACTGTTAAGTAATGGGTTACGCGACATTGCAATTAGTTGTCTCATTTATGTTAAGTATCCATTAATTGACACTGAGTAAAGGGGCTTCAGGTGGCTTCTGCCAGGTGGTGTGCAGTTAGAGTTTTGTGCAAAGGCTGTCGGAATGAAATAAATGTGTGTTTGTGAAAAAGGAACAGAACTTTAGACTCTTCATATCACAGCGACTAAAACGTCTAACATTCATTACACAGCTTTCACACTTGAGAACTGTATTACTTTGATCTGCATAACTGTTCGATTATCTTTCTTCTCTGCTTTCTGTTCCATACAGGTTTTCCCCCGCAAAATGGTGACATAGTGGTTAGCATTGCTCCCTCACATTGGCAGGGGCCCGGGTTCAATCCGGTCTGGAGTTTGAAAGTTGTTCCTGTGTCTGCATGCGTTCCTCCTGGTGCTCCACCTTCCTCCCAGAGTCGAACAATGAGCAGGCTAGGTGGATTGGCCATGCCTGATTGTCCATCCCGGAAACGAAAACAACATTTGATACAAGTTATGGACAGGCGTGGCTTGAAACAAACTTATAAATTGACAATGAGTGAGCGTGTCCACATATAATCTAATGTCCGGATAGGAGCAGGGGAGGTGCAGATTGCGATTGGCAATAATGCAGGATGGAAGCATTAGGTTTTTATAAGTTGCCAACTCAAACGCTGAACTTGTCCTCCATTTGGATATACCTGATTGAGCAGTAAAATTGGCACAGTCCCGGATTCAGTCTCCCATTGCAGTGTGACTGCCTGCAAAACTAAGCATAATGTTTTTCAAGTGCCAACGCCCAGAATGAACACTCATATCTGCTCGTAATGAGATTAAGGCTGGTGTGGTTAACAGCTCAGATCGAAGGAGAGATCACCAAATAGGCAATTCTGTAGATCTCAATGAACAGGATGATTGAAATGTGTACATCCACACTTCTCAACAGCTGTCTGTCAGAACAGCTCTTTGTGAAGCGCCCTCAGAGTGAGCCATTTTTCGAATTATTCACTGCTCAAGATGACGAGACTGAAATAAAACCAGGAAGTTTTGAAAAAATGCAACCCTTCCAGGACAGCACAGTGGCGCAGAGGTTAACACTACTGCCTTCGATCCAGGCCCCTGGTTATTGTCTGCGAGGCGTTTGCATATTCTCCACGTGGCTGCGTGGATTTCATCTGCACAGACGAAATAGATATGCACGGCTGGTGAATTGGTCAAAAGAATTGGGTACTCTGTATATATAATTTTTAAATTCAACCGGTTCAGCAGCATCTGTGGAGAGAGAAACAGAGTTTTGAATTCAACACGACTGTTTTGCGAACTACTTTGGTGAGTTTAAATCTGACTGAGAAACACACACTAATATTGTGGGGGGAAAGCAAACAGTGAGGATTTTCAAATTGAAATGTTGTCCCCTCTAAAAACATAGCAGGTGTACACAGACACGCACATTGGTTCACAAAGACACTCGAATCATCAAATGCAGACTCGAAAACAAACATACACACGCATGCTCACACAGTCTCCAACATACAGATGCACACAAATACACAAAGGGGGGGTTTAGCACACTGGGCTAAATAGCTGGCTTTTAAGGCAGACCAAGGCAGGCCAGCAGCACCGTTCAATTCCCGTACCATCCTCCCCAAACAGGCGCCGGAATGTGGCGACTAGGGGCTTTTCACAATAACTTCATTTGAAGCCTACTTGTGACAATGAGCGATTTTCATTTCAAGCAAGCATACAAAATTTCAGTCAATCAGAAATACGCATTCACACTCAGTCACAAACACACACACATATCCATTCTAACAGACAAGGACTCTCAGATAGACAAATGCACATTTTTGCGCAGATATATATATATATACACACACACACAAACAGAGACACAAAAAATGCACACATGCGCAAGGCCACATGCACACACAGATTTGATTTGATTTGGTGTTGTTGTCAAGTGAACCGAGGTACAGTGCAAAGTATTGTTTTCGAACAGCTCAGATGGACCATTCCTCACATGAAAAACAGAGGGCTTCGATAGATACACAATGCAAAAACAGACAGAGATATCGGTGGAAGCACACAGAGTGTCGTACCACTCCGTGTAAAAATCTGTTCAGTCCGTAAGAGAGCAATTCATGAGTCTGGTAACAGCGGGGAAGAAGCTGATTTTGAGCCTTTTTCTGCGTCTTCAGATACTTTTGTATGTCCTGCCAGATGGAAAAAGTCGGAAGAGTGAATAAGCCGGGTGGGATGGGTCTTTGATTATGCTGTCCGCTTTACCAAGGCAGCGGGAGGTGTAGAACGATTCAATGGATGGGAGGCAGTTCCGTGTGATTGACTGGGCTGTGTTCACGACTCTGAAGTTTTTTGCAGTCTTGGGCTGAGCAGTTGCCATACCACGCTGCGATGCAGTCAGATAGGATGCTTATATGCTGGATTAGTATAGATTTATAAGAATCAATATGGACATGCCGACATTCCTTCGTTTCCTTAAAAAATACAGGCGCCGTTGTGTTTGTTGGTCATAGCACTGACGTGGGTGGATCAGGACAGATTGATGTGCACACCGACGAAATTGAAGCTGTCAACCATCTCCACCTGGGCCCGGTTGATGCAGTCAGGGATATGTACGGTATTTTGTTTCTTGACGTCAGTGACCATACCCTTAGTTTTGCTGACATTCAGGGAGAAATTATTGTCATTACACAACTCCACTAGGTCTCTATGTCCGTCATGTATTCTTACTCATCGTTCGAGTTTCGACCCACTATAGTGGTGTCATCAGCAACTTGCAGATGGAGTTCATCGAATTCATAGAATTTACAGTGCAGATGGAGGCTATTGGCCTATCGAGTCTGCACCGGCACTTGGAAAGAGCACCCCATCCAACCGCACACCTCCACCTTATCCCCATAACCCAGTAACCTCATCCAACACTAAGGGCAATTGTGGACACTAAGGGCAATTTAGCATGGCCGATCCACCTAACCTGCACATCTTTGGACTGTAGGAGGAAACCGGAGAACCCGGAGGAAACCCACGCAGACACGGGGAGAACGTGCAGACTCCGCACAGACAGTGACCCAAGCCGGGAATCGAACCTGGGACCCTGGAGTTGTGAAGCAATTGTGCTAATCACTATGCTACCGTACAACCCATATGTTGGAGTTGGAGCCATATGTTGCCACAATCGTGTGTGTATAGAGAGTACAGTAGGGGGATAATAATAATAAGTACGCAGCCTTGTATGGCCCAGTATTGAGGACTAATGTGGAGGAGCTGTTTGTATCCTAATTGATTGCCGTCTATCGGTCAGAAAGTCGAGCCCCCATTTGCAGAGGAAGGAGCCAAGGCCTGGATTTTGGAGTTTGGATATGAGCTTGTCTGGGTTATGGTGTTGAAGGTAGAGCTGTAGTCAATGAACCTGCCATAGGAGTCTTTGTTGTCAAGAGGCTCTAGGGATGAGTGTAGGATCAGGGAGATAGTGTCTGCTATGGATCAGTTGTGGTGGGATGCGAATTGCTGTGGAACAAGGCATTCCGGGAATATGCAGTTGATGTGTCTCAGTACCAACCTCTCGATGCAGTTCATAATGATCGCTGTCAAGACCACCAGTTGGCAACCATTGTGGCATGTTACCCTTGTATTCTTTGGCACCGGTATGATGGTAGTCTTACGACACTGTAGCACAGTGGTTTGAACAACTTCGTCACAGCGCGAGGGTCCCAGGCTCGGTTTCGGCCTGTGTCTGTACAGTGTCTGCACTTTCTCCCCGTGTCTGCGTGGGTTTTCTCCTGGTATTCCAGCGTTCCGGTTTCCTCCCACTTGTCCTGAAAGACGAGCTGTAAGGTAATTTGGATATTCTGACCTCTCCCTCTGTGTACCCGAGCAGGCGCCGTAATGTGGCGAATAGGAGATTTTCAGAGCAACTTCATTGCAGTGTTAATGTTAGCATACTTGTGACAATAATAAAGATTATGATTATTACAGTCTTCGTGAAGCAGATGGACTCCTCGTACTGGAGTCGGGTGAGTTTGAAGATGTCCATGAAAACATCCATAAATTGGTATGCTCAGGATCTGAGTGCACGACCAGGGACTCCCTCACGACCCGTTGCTTACGAGCGTGCACTCTGAAGAAGGCTGATTTGACTTCTCAGGCTGTGAATGTCAGTATTGGTGCGTCCGAGGCTGCAGGGGGAGTTGACAACAGTTTGTTTGCTTCCTGCTCGAAACGCGCATAGAATGACTTGAGTTCACCGGGAAGGGTGCGCTGATGCCGGCTTTGCTTTGCAGCCCATTACGTTGTTTACGCCTTGCCACATCTGATGGGAGTTTGTATTGTTAGTCTGGGATGCAGCTTAGTCTGGTTATGTATCTAGGCATCCCTGATGGCTTTGCGAAGGTTGTACCTAGATTCCTTCGACAATGAAATTACTGTGGAAATCCCCTAGTCGCCACACTCCGTCGCCTGTTCAGGTACACAGAGGTCGGATTCAGAATGTCCAATTCACCGAACAAGCAAGCCTATCGGGACTTGTGGGAGGAAATCGGAGCATCCGGAGGAAACCCACGTCGACACGGGCAGAACGTGCAGACTCCACACAGACAGTGACCCAAACCGGGTATCAAACCCGCTGCCCAGGCGCTGTGTGTCAACAGTGCTAAGCACTGTGCTACCCTGTCACCACACTGTGATAAAGGCTGTACCGAACTCCTGTTGAAGGCAACAAGGGCGGCATTTTAAAGTAAGCTTTTCAGGTTCAGCACATCCCAGCACCAGGAGGAGTTGATGAGGCGGTAAACTGCTCCACCTTTGCTTTGCCTGAAGACGCCGTGTTGTCCGTCTGGTGAATTGAGAAACCTTCAGGTTTATAGCAAAGTCTGGTGTGGCTGGGGTGAGCTGTGCCTCTCTGAAACAGAGCATACAGCATCTCTTACTTCCCTCTGAAAGGGAAGTCTAGCATTAAGTTCGTCCAGCTTGTTTGAAATCGCTTGGACTTTGCCAGGAGTATGCTGGGGAGAGGAATCTGGAAACCGCGTTGCTTCAGTCTCACCTGCAGACCGCCACTTTCCCCACTTCCTCAGTGACCAACTGCTTTGGATTGCCCCGGGACCTGCTGGCAGGCGTCTGACCTTGTGGAAGGTAAGTGGTTGCTTCTGGCTGGGTCTCGGGCGCTAGTCCCGGTTTTCAGGTCGCCGGGGGTGTCATGTTCACGATGTGGTCGGTCCCCGGATTGCCACGACAACCGGAGTCACTTTCGGTGAGTTCGCTTTGGGCCTCCCCCATTTTCGGGGTGTTTAGACTGGGTTTGGGTCGCAGGCACTGTGTTGGGCGGGGTAACGTATTCGGTTCCAGAGTGATGCCTGGGTTGAGCGTTGCTGGAATCTGGCCTTGGAGTAGGCCTAATCGTGCCTCCACGTGGCTTTCCTCCAGCTTTCCTCCATTGCCTCTCTGGGTCGGATCGGGCCGGGTCTTGTGGTTGGATGCCGGGATGGGTGTTCCGGGAGCCGCGTCTAGCGCTAAGGGAGCAGAGGTTACTTCCGAGGCCGGGCTGGTCGCTCCTGGATCCGGGTCAAGTTCCATGTTGACCCTCTTCTACTACCAGGTCGACACCAGTGTCGGGTCGCTGGAGGAATCCTCCTGGGACGGGTCGAGTCAAGTAATAGAAAAGAGAATATAGAACATACAGTGCAAAAGGAGGTAATTCGGCCCATCGAGGCTGCACCGACCCATTAAAGCCCTCACTTCCACCCTACCCCAGTAAGCCTATAACCCCTCCTAAACGTTTTGGTTACTAATGGCAATTTATCATGGCCAATCCATCTAACCTACACGCCTTTGGACTGTGGGAGGAAACCAGAGGAGCCCCAAACAGACACGGGGAGAACGTGCAGACTCCGTACAGACAGTGAACCAGCTGGGAATGGAACCTGGGACCATGGCGCTATGAAGCCACAGGGCTATCCACTTGTGCTACCGTGCTGCCCTCGGGTCATGAGAGCAAATACAAAAGAGAATGGTTAGAGATAGTGTTCGTTCTAGAATTAAGTTTTAAATGATTAGTACGGTTATAAGAGATATAAGAGGATCGGATGGAGAGGTCGCAGAGGGTCGCAAAACTCTGATGCAATCCCTGAAAGACTCCATAGAACAAAATGATTAATTATCCCCCACTCGTTACACAAGACCATAAGACAATAAGACATAGGAGCGGAAGTAAGGCCATTCGGCCCATCGAGTCCACTCCACCATTCAATCATGGCTGATTTCAACTCCATTTACCCGCTCTCTCTCCATAGCCCTTAATTGCTCGAGAAATCAAAAAATTATCAACTTCTGTCTTAAAGACACTCGACGTCCCGGCCTCCACCGCCCTCTGTGGCAATGAATTCCACAGACCTACAACTCTCTGGCTGAAGACATTTCTCCTCATCTCTGTTCTAAAGTGACTCCCATTTATTCTACGGCTGTGCCCGCGGGTCCTAGTCTCCCCTGTAAATGGAAACAACTTCCCTACGTCCACCCTTTCTTAGCCACTCATCATCTTGTAAGTTTCTATTAGATCTCTCCTCAACCTCCTAAACTCCAATGAATATAATCCCAGGATCCTCAGACGTTCATCGTATGTTAGGCCTACCATTCCTGGGATCATCCGTGTGAATCTCCGCTGGACCCGCTCCAGTGCCAGAATGTCCTTCCTGATGTGTAGGGCCCAAAATTGCTCACAGTATTCTAAATGGGGCCTAACTAGTGCTTTATAAATCTTCAGAGGTACGTCCCTGCTTTTATATTCCAATCCTCTTGAGATAAATGACAACATTGCAGATGCTTTCTTAATTACGGACTCAACCTGCAAGTTTACCTTTAGAGAATCCTGGACTAGTACTCCCAAGTCCCTTTGCACTTCAGCATTATGAATTTTGTCACCGTTTGGAAAATAGTCCATGCCTCTATTCTTTTTTCCAAAGTGCAAGACTTCGCACTTGCCCACGTGGAATTTCATCAGCCATTTCTTGGACCACTCTCCTAAACTGTCTAAATCTTTCTGCAGCTTCCTCACCTCCTCAATACTACCTGCCCCTCCACCTATATTTGTATCATCGGCAAACTTAGCCAGAATGCCCCCAGTCCCGTCATATAGATCGTTAATATATAAAGAGAACAGCTGTGGCCCCCAACACTGAACCCTGCGGGATACCACTCGTCACCGGTTGCCATTCCGAAAAATAACCATTTATCTCAACTCTCTGCCTTCTGCCTGACAGCCAATCGTCAATCCATGTTAGTACCTTGCCTCGAATACCATGGGCCCTAATTTTACTCAGCAGTCTCCCGTGAGGCACCTTATAAAAGGCCTTTTGGAAGTCAAGATAGATAACATCCATAGGCTCTCCTTGGTCTAACCTATTTGTTATCTCTTCAAAGAACTCTAACAGGTTTGTCAGGCACGACCTCACCTTACTAAATCCATGCTGACTTGACCTAATCCGACGCTGCACTTCCAAGAATTTAAAAAGCTCATCCTTAACAATGGATTCTAGAATCTTGCCAACAACCGATGTTAGGCTAATTGGCCTATAATTTTCCATCTTTTTTCTTGTTCTGTCTTGAACAGGGGGTTACAGCAGCGGTTTTTCAATCCTCTGGGACTTTCCCTGACTCCAGTGACTTTTGAAAGATCATAACTAACGCCTCCACTATTTCATTCAGCTATCTCCTTTCGAACTCCAGAATGTAGCCCATCTGGGCCGCTAGATTTATCAATTTTTAGACCTCTTAGTTTCTATAGCACGTTCTCCTTTGTGATGGCTACCTTATTCAACTCTGCCCCCTGACTTTACTGAATTGTTGCGTTATTACTCATGTCTTCTACTGTGAAGACTGGCGCAAAGTACTTATTTAGTTCCTCAGCTATTTCCTTGTCTCCCATCACTAGATTACCAGCGTCATTTTGGAGCGGCCCATTGTCTACCTTTGCCTCCCGTTTGTTTTTAATGTATTTAAATAAACTTTTACTATCATTCCTAATATTACTGGCTAGCCTGCCTTCATATTTGATCCTCTCCTTCCTTATTTCGCTCTTCGATATCCTCTGTTTGTTTTTGTAGCCTTCCCAATCTTCTGACTTCCCACTACTCTTTGCCACATTATAGGCGTTCTCTTTTGCTTTGATGCATTCCCTGACTTGCTTTGTGAACCATTGCTGCCTAATCCCCCCTCTGATAACCTCTCTTTTCTTTGGGATGAAACTCTGTACTGTGTCCTCAATTACTCCTGGAAACTCCTGCCATTGCTGTTCTACTGTCTTTCCCACTAGGCTCTGCTCCCAGTCGATTTTCGTCAGTTCCTACCTCATGCCCCTGTCGTTACCTTTATTTAACTGTAACACTTTTACATCTGATTCTGCCTTCTTTCTTTCAAATTGCAGACTGAATTCTACCATATTATGACCACTGCCTCCTAAGTGCTCCCTTACTTTAAGATCTTTTATCAAGTCAGACTCATTACATAACACTAAGTCGAGAATGGCCTGTTCCCTCGTGGGCTCCATCACAAGCTGTTCCAAAAAGCCCGCCTGTTAACATTCTATGAATTCCATTTCTTTGGATCCAGTGGCAACATTATTTACCCAGTCCACCTGCACATTGAAGTCCCCCATGATCACTGTGACCTTGCCTTTCTGACATGCCCATTCTACTTCGTGGTGCATTTTGTGCCCCTGGTACTGACCACTGTTAGGAGGCCTATACATAACTCCCATGATTCTTTTTTTGCCTTTGTGGTTCCTCAACTCTACCTACACAGACTCCACATCATCTGACCCTATGTCGTTTAGTGCTATTGATTTAATTTCATTCCAAATTAACAAGGCAACCCCGCCCCCTCTGCCCACCTCTCTGTCTTTTCGATAGGTTGTGAATCCCTGGATGTTTAAATGCCAGTCCTGAACCCCCTGCAACCATGTCTCTGTGATGCCTACCACATCGTACCTGCCAGTCACAATATGGGCCACAAGCTCATCCACCTTGTTCTGTTCACTGCGCGCATTTAAAAATAGCACCTTTAATTCTCGACTGACCGTCCGTTTTTGTTTTCTTAGTGTGGTGGACCTTGGTTTACTGAGCCTTTCCAAACACTGTGTCATATTTTGTGAGATGGGGACTATCGTAACCTCTCCTGAGGTCTGTCCTTTCGTGCTTTTTTGTATTCCTAAGCAGCTACGCTTCCCACTGATTACTTCACCTCTTGGTTCCCTGGCTTTCCCTCCCCCCCCCCCCCCCCCACGCCCCAATCTCTAGTTTAAAGTCCTATTGACCACCCTATTCAGTCTTTTCGCCAGATCACCGGTCCGAGCTCGGTTCAGGTGGAGACCATCCCAGCGGTATAGGTCCCCTCTGTCCCAAAACCGATGCCAGTGTCCCAAGAATAGGAACCCCTCTTTTCCACACCACTCTTTCAGCCACGTGTTAACTTCCCTTATTCTTTCCTCCAAATGCCAATTTGCACGTGGCTCGGGCAGTACTTCGGAGATTATGACCCTTGAGGACCTATTTTTAAATTTGAATCCTAGCTCTTGAGAATCTCGAAACAGGTCCTCTTTCCTAGGCTTGTCTATGTTGTTGGTACCGACATAGACCACAGCAACTGGACCCTCCCCCTCCCTCTCCAGTATCCTTTCAAGCCGG
Organism: Scyliorhinus torazame; assembly: GCF_047496885.1. Taxonomy (NCBI): domain Eukaryota; kingdom Metazoa; phylum Chordata; class Chondrichthyes; order Carcharhiniformes; family Scyliorhinidae; genus Scyliorhinus; species Scyliorhinus torazame. The sequence continues at coordinate 138,950,124 of NC_092726.1, forward strand.
TCAGAGATGTCCCGCACCCTAGCACCGGGCAGGCAACATACCATGCAGGACTCGTTATCCTGCTCACAAAGGATACTATCTATCCCCCTGATAATAGAATCCTCTACAACTACAACTTGCCTATTTACTCCCTTCCCTTGAATGGCCTGCTGAACCATGGTGCCTTGGTCAACTGACTCATCCTTCCTGCAGCCCTGCTAGCCATCCACACAGGGAGCAAGTGCCTCATGCCTGTTGGACAGGGTGAAGGGCTGAGGCTTCTGAGTTCCTGACTGCTGGTTCTCTTTAGCTGCCTGATTTGCAGTCACATCCTGCTGTCTCTCGCCACAGGCAGGATTTAAACTATTTACTCTGATAGGTGTGACTGCCTCCTGAAACACAGTGTCCAGGCAAGTCTCCCCCTCCCGGATGTGCCTCAATGTTTGAAGCTCAGACTCCAGCTCATCAACCCTGAGCCGGCGCTCTTCGAGCAGACAACACTTACTGCAGATGTGGTCGCTGCAGCTCGCAATGGGATCTGCCAGCTCCCACATCAAGCAGCTCAAGCACATCACCTGACCAGCCATCTCTAATTAATTAATTAGCTTCATTTAAGTTTACGAGTTTAGCAATTTGGGGCAGATTTGCTATCAACCAATCAGATCAGAGTGAGTTCTCCCAGTGAGCCACAGAAGAAACAGCCAGAGTGACACAGAACCAAGAGTGAGTTTGGGAATTTGAATCTAGGTGGGAATTTGAAGCTGGGTGGGGAGGAAGTGCTTTTTATCCCTGGTAAGTGACTGGTAAGTAGTGTTTATGTTTTCTTTTTCTTTTCATTGGTATATTTATTTATTTTTTTCTTCGTTGTTTATATATTTATTTTGTGGGGGGCGGGAACTTGTAATTGTTGAAGTTAACAGAAGGTTTAAGACATGGCAGGAGATCTCAGACCCGTGTCATGCTCCTCGTGTGCGATGTGGGAGCTCAGGGACACGTCCACTGTCCCTGGCTCCTTCAGGTGCAAGAAATGTGTCCAGTTGCAGCTCCTGTTAGACCGCTTGACGGCTCTGGAGCTGCGGATAGACTCACTTTGGAGCATCCACGATACTGACTACGTCGTGGATAGCACGCTTAGCGAGTTGGTCACACCACAGGTGAAAAGTACTGAGGGAGATGGAACATGGGTGACCAAAAGACAGAGCAAGAGTAGGAAGGCAGTGCAGGTGTCCTCTGCGGTCATCTCCCAGCAAAACAGATATACCGCTTTAGATACTGTTGAGGGAGATCGCTCACCTGGGGAAGGCAGCAGCAGCCAGGTTCATGGCACCGTGGGTGGCTCTGCTGCACAGTTGGGCAGGAAGAATGGCAGGGCTATAGTGATAGGGGACTCTATTGTAAGGGGAACAAACAGGCGGTTCTGCGGACGCAGTCGAGACTCCAGGATGGTATGTTGCCTCCCTGGTGCAAGGGTCAAGGATGTTTCGGAGCGGCTGCAGGACATTCTGGGGTGGGGGGGGGGGGTGAATAGCCAGCTGTCGTGGTGCACATAGGCACCAACGATTTCGGTAAAAAAACGGGGCAAGGTCCTACAAGCTGGATTCAGGGAGTTCGGAGTTAAACTAATAAGTAGAACCTCAAAGGTAGTAATCTCAGGATTGATACCAGTGCCTCGAGCTAGTCAGAGTAGGACTGTCAGGATCGATAGGATGAATGCGTGGCTCGTGAGATGGTGCAAGAGGGAGGGTTTCAAATTCCTGGGGCATTGGATACGGTTCTGGGGAGGTGGGACCAGTACAAACTAGACGGTCTGCACCTGGGCTGGACTGGAACCGATGTCCTGATGGAGGGGTGGGGGGGGGTGGGGGTGGGGGGGGGGGGGGTGGGTAGGGTTTGCGAGAGCTGATGGGGAGAGTTTAAACTAATGTGGCAGGAGTATGGGAACCGATGCAGGAAGTTGGAAGGTGGTAAAACAGGGACAGAAACAAAAGGCAGTAAGGGGGAAAGTGTAAGGCAGAGAAGCCATAGTCAAAAATCAAAAAGGGCGACAGTACAAGGTACAGTGACTGAGGGGAGCTCAGTGACTAGGACCAGGAATACTAAAATAAATAAAACGGGAAGTGAAAACATTAATGGTAGGCAACGCGGCAGGTTGTTACAAGAAGATATGGGTTCAACGACAAGGACAATTAAGAGAAAGGTTAAGAGGAAATATAACTTAGGAGAGGTTACTGATCGAGATGTTAAGATTCAGAACCGAAGTAAACATGCCAAACATAAGTGTACTTTACCTGAATGCTCGTAGTATTCGGAATAAGGTAAATGTGTTGATGGCGCAAATGATCGTGAATGACTATGATTTAGTGGCCATTACTGAAACATGGTTAAAGGATGGTCACGACTGGAAGTTAAATATCCGAGGGTATCAAACTATTCGGAAGGAAAGAGTGGATGGTAAGGGAGGTGGTGTAGCTCTGTTATTTAAGGATGACATCCGGGCAACAGTAAGGGATGACATCGGTGCTATGGAGGATAAGGTTGAATCATTTGGGTGGAAATCAGGAATAGTAAGGCGAAAAAGTCACTGATAGGAGTAGTCTATAGGCCACCAAATAGTAACATTGTGGTGGGGCAGGCAATAAACAAAGAAATAACTGATGCATGTAGATATGGTACAGCAGTTATCATGGGGGATTTTAATCTACATGTCGATTGGTTCAACCAGGTCGGTCAAGGCAGCCTTGAGGAGGAGTTTATAGAATGTATAGGCGATAGCTTCCTAGAAAAGTATATAATGGAACCTACGAGGGAAGAAGCGATCCTAGATCTGCTCCTGTGTAATAAGACAGGATTGATTCAGGATCTCATAGTTAGGGATCCTCTCGGAAGGAAGGATCACAATATGGTGGAAAATAAAATACAGATGGAGGGTGAGAAGGTAAAATCAAGCATTAGTGTTTTGTGCTTAAACAATGGAGATTACAATGGGATGAGAGAAGAACTAGCTAAGGTAGACTGAGAGCAAATTCTTCATGGTGAAACAGATGAGGAACAGTGAAGAACCTTCCAAACGATTTGTCACAGTGCTCAGCAAAGGTTTATACCAACAAAAAGTAAGGACGTAGAAAGAGGGAAAATCGACCGTGGATATCTAAGGAAATAAGGGAGAGTATCAAATTGAAGGAAAAAACATACAAAGTAGCAAAGATTAGATGGAGACGAGAGGACTGGGAAATCTTTAGGGGGCAACAAAAGTATAAAGAAGAGTAAGATAGATTATGAGAGTAAACTTGCTCAGAATATAAAAACAGATAGTAAACGTTTCTACAAATATATAAAACAAAAAAGAGTGGCTAAGGTAAATATTGGTCCTTTAGAGGATGAGAAGGGAGATTTAATAATGAGAGATGAGGAATTTTTTGCGGGCATTACCATTGCGATAGATAACGGGGAGCCAATGGATGTGGCATATCTGGATTTCCAGAAAGCCTTTGACAAGTTGCCACACAAAAGGTTGCTGCATAAGATAAAGATGCATGGCATTAAGGGGAAAGTAGTAGCAAGGATAGAGGATTGGTTAATTAATAGAAAGCAAAGAGTGGGGATTAATGGGTGTTTCTCTGGTTGGCAATCAGTAGCTAGTGGTGTCCCTCAGGGATCAGTGTTGGGCCCACAACTGTTCACCATTTACATCGATGATTTGGAGTTGGGGACCAAGGACAGTGAGTCCAAGTTTGCAGACGACACTAAGATATGTGGTAAAGCAAAAAGTGCAGAGGATACTGTAAGATTGCAGAGGGATTTGGACAGGCTACGTGAATGGGCTAGGGTCTGTCAGATGGAATACAATGTTGACAAATGTGAGATTTTCCATTTTGGTAGGAATAACAGCAAAAGTGATTATTATTTAAATGACAACATATGAAAGCATGCTGCTGTGCAGAGAGACTTGGGTGTGCTAGTGCATGAGTCGCAAAAAGTTGGTTTACAGGTGCAACAGATGATTAAGAAGGCAAATGGAGTTTTGTCCTTCATTGCTAGGGGGATGTAGTTTTTGACTACGGAGGTTATGCTGCAATTGTATAAGGTGTTAGTGAGGCCACACCAGGAGTATTGTGTTCAGTTTTGGTCTCCTTACTTGAGAAAGGACGTACTGGCTATGGAGGGTGTGCAGAGGAGATTCACTAGGTTAATCCCAGAGCTGAAGGGGTTGGATTACGAGGAGAGGTTGAGTAGACTGGGACTGTACTCGTTGGATTTAGAAGGATGAGGGGGGATCTTACAGAAACATATAAGACTGTGAAGGGAATAGATAGGATAGATGCGGGCAGGTTGTTTCCACTGGCGGGTGAAAGCAGAACTGGGGGCATAGCCTCAAAATAAGCGGAAGTAGATTTAGGACTGAGTTTAGGAGGATCTTCTTCACCCAAATGGTTGTGAATCTATGGAATTCCTTGCCCAGTGAAGCAGTAGAGGCTCCTTCATTAAATGTTTTTAAGATAAAGATAGATAGTCTTTTGAAGAATAAAGGGACTAAGGGTTATGGTGTTCGGGCCGGAAAGTGGAGCTGAGTCCACAAAAGATCAGCCATGATCTCAGTGAATGGTGGAGCAGGCTCGAGGGGCCAGATGGCCTACTCCTGCTCCTAGTTCTTATGTTCTTATTTTCTTATCTGACGTCACTTTTGAAAGAGGAACAAAAAGGTGGAAAGCAGGAAGTTATCGTTAGGTTTTTATACTCACACGGAGACTGCACTTCCTCCTCCGAACGGCTCACGAAGCTAGACCGCGATCCCCGGGTTGAAGTAGTTTTTTATACTCACACAGAGACAGCTGCTCCTCCTCCGAACTCTTGCGATTCCCTGCACTTTTTCTCGATTTGTTGCACGCTGAATCTTTTGAGCCTCTAGATGGGCAGAGGCAGTACTAAGATTCACGGAGGAACTCTTCAGCCACTGGGGGGAGGTGAATTAGCAGGATTCTCGCGATGGCCTCACCTGTGGTGGAGCAGAGGGAAATTCCGCTGTAATTTGTGCGGTCCGACCTGTCACCTTTCTTGAAGAATGTCACAATTAAGACATAACTGGGACCACCAAGCATGCTCTCTTCCATCCAGACAAGGGTGATGACGGTCAACATACTTGTAACAAATGCAACTATGCCACCTTTTGGAATTCTGCGGTGATTTCACCTGAGGCAGAGATCTTGGGCGGGATTCTCCAAGCCCGCGCCATGTCGGTGAATAACCTGGGAGTTGGGGGCGCGAATCCCACCACACCGCTCCGATCCCAGGCCACCAATTCTCCGGCGACCGAAAAATCAGTGCCATGGCGCCGTTTGGGGGCCGTTGAAAGTGGCAACCGCGGCAATTCTCCTCGCTCGACGGGCTCAGTGCCCGCTGAATTCCGCCGAGTCCCGCCGGTGTCGTTCATGTATGGTCCGACCCGGCGGGACCTCGGCGTTCTGGCTCCGGGGGCCGTCCTGGTGGGGGTGTGGGGGGGGGGGGGAGCCGACTCCAGGGGGGCCTCCACGGTGGACAGTCCTGCGATTGGGGGCTGCCGGTCGGCGTGCGGGCTCCTTCCGGCGTGGGGGGGCTAGTTTCATCCACGCAGGGCCCCTGTAGGGCTCCGCCATGTAGCCCAGGGGCGTTGAGGAGACGGACGTGGCGCGCATTCGCGGACCCGCGCTGGAGCAACGCTCTACACTCCGGCGACATTCGAACGCCCGAGGAAGGGGAGAATGACTGGTACTGGAGAACCATTGACCCCTGCGTCGCTCGCGCCGGTTTGGACGCCGGCGTCAACACTTAGCCGGAATTTAATAAAATCCTTGCCCTTGTTCTTCAGCTGTTGTTTTCATTTTTCAACCTCACGGCGAGATGGTGGGGGAAAGCGTGCGGCGGGATTATGTCCAGGCCAGTTGCACCTCGGTGTTCTGTTACCTGTGGGCTTGTTTCCTCTCACTCATGTTTTGGTGGAGCTGCTAGATCCGGAATGACTTACGCTTGTGATGAAGGAGATCCTGGATCTCCTCATCGGCCGCCTTGCACCGGTCTTATTGTTTCCTGGTCGAGAATTAAAGCATCTCCTCGCTGACGATGGTGGCCTTCAAAGCTGCGCAGGTGCTGTGGCTATTCTTGGGCTCTCGCTCATTGGTTGTTGCCAAGCTACCTTTCAGGCACTGACTAAATAAATGTTTATTCTCAGTTTGTTGGGTCCAGCGCCACTGAATGTCCTGCGGCAGACTCCATGGTGATGGAGATGGTGGAGCTGATCAGTCGGTGATCACTCCAACAATCCCCATTCCTGGCGTGGCATCGCTGACTTTTACATCTTTGCAATCCCTTCCTCGGGCGATGATACCAGCCTATGAGGAGCCAATATTGGAGCAAAGGTATTCCCATGAGGACTTCTGCTTATACCTCTGATGGAACATAAAACATAGAACATTACAGCGCAGTACAGGCCCTTCGGCCCTCGATGTTGCGCGTACCTGTGAAACCACTCGAAAGCATCTACACTATTCCCTTATCGTCAATATGTCAATCCAATGACCATTTGAATGCCCTTAGTGTTGGCGAGTCCACAACTGTTGCAGGCAGGGCATTCCACACCCTTACCAGTCTCTGAGTAAAGAACCTACCTCTGACATCTGTCCTATATCTGTCTCCCCTCAATTTATAGTTATGTCCCCTCGTGCTAGACATCACCATCCGAGGAAAAAGGCTCTCACTGTCCACCCTATCAAATCCTCTGATCATCTTGTATGCCTCAATTAAGTCACCTCTTAACCTTCTTCTCTCTAACGAAAACAGTCTCAAGTCCCTCAGCCTTTCCGCATAAGATCTTCCCTCCATACCAGGCAACATTCTGGTAAATTGAGGTTGAGCTGTACATAGCAATGAGACATAGTTCTATATGAAGTTTCTTGCTCACATTGTGCTGTACATAAAAGTGAAATATCGCTCCTTGCGAGGCCTCTTGTTAAGGTTGTACTATAGCAAACAGTGAGCGATCGTTCTATGTGAGGCTTCTTGCTAAGATTGCAATGTAGATAACACTGAGAGACAGGGAAGCAGGGTAGCACAGTTGCTTCACAGCTTCAGGGTCCCAGGTTTGATGCCAGTCCAGAGTCACTGTCTGTGCGGAGTCTCCAGGTTCTCCCCGTGTCTGCGTTGGTTTCCTCCGGGTGCTCCGGTTTCATAGAACATAGAACATAGAAAATACAGCACAGAACAGGCCCTTCGGCCCACGATGTTGTGCCGAACCTTTGTACCAGATTAATCATAGATTATCATTTAATTTACAGTGCAGAAGGAGGCCATTCGGCCCTTTGAGTCTGCACCGGCTCCTGGAAAGAGCACCCTACGCAAACTCAACACCTCCACCCAACACAGTTCAAAGATGTGTAGGTTCGGTAGATTGGCCATGTTAAATTGCCCTTTCTGTCCAAAAAGGTTGTGTGGGATTATTGTATTACGGGGATAGAGAGATGGTGTGGGCTTTAGTAGGGTGCTCTCTACAAGGGCCGGAGCAGACTCGAAGGGCCGAATGGCCTCCTTTTGCACTGTAAATTCTATGATTATATTATTCTATGGTAGTTCAGTGTGAGGCTTCTTGCTAAGATTACACTCTACATAACACTGAGAGATAGTTTCATGTGAACCTCCTTGCAAAGTATTTACTGCACACATCACTGAGAGATAGTTCTATGTGAAAAGTCTTGTGGAGTTTGTATTGGACATAAAAATGAGCGATATTTCTATCTGAAAACCCTTGCGAAGATTTCACTGTACGTAACACTGAGAAATGGTTCTCTTTGAATCATCTTGCTAAGGTTACATCGTGCAGAAGACTGAGAGACACTATTTGAATCCTCTTGTTTAGATTGTACTCAGCATAAATCTGAGTAAATCTCCATGTCAAGCCTCTTGCAATGCTAAGGTTCTAATGTGCATAAAATTGATACACACATCTATGTGAAACGTCTTGTTAAGAGTGTACTGTGCATAACACTGAGGGACAATTCACTGTGATGTTTCTTCCTAAGATTGTACTGTGCGTAATACTGAGAGACAGTTGTGTGTGAAGCCTCTTGTTCAGATTATACTGTGCATAGTATTGAGAGATCATTCTATGTGAAGCCTTTTTAAAAAACAATTAGAGTACCCAATTCTTTTTTTCCAATTAAGTGGCAATTTAGCGTGGTCAATCCACCTAACGTGCACATTTTTGGGTTGTGGGGGCGAAACCCACGCAAACACGGGGAGAATATGCAAACTCCACACGGATAGTGACCCAGAGCCGGGATCGAACATGGGACCTCAGCGCCGTGAGGCCGCAATGCTAACCCACTGCGCCACCGTGCTGCCCCGTATGTGAAGCCTCTTGATATGATCTTACTGTACTAAGCACTGAGCGATAATTCTATGTGACGCTTCTTAGAATCATATCAGCAAACACATTCCAGTGCAGAAGGAGGTCATTCGGCCCATCGAGACTGCACCGGCCCTTGGAAAGAGCATCCTTTTTAACTCCATGCCCCCACCCTATCTCCGTCACCCAGCAACCCCCATAACCTTTTTCACACAAAGGGCAATTTGGCGTGGACAATACACCTAACCTGCACATCGTTGGGCTATGGGAGGAAGGCTGAGGACCTGGAGTTAACCCAGGCTGAGGATGAACTGTACACAACACTGAGATATTGTTATGTGTGAAATTTCTTGCTACGTTTGGCCGGGACGTAAAACTATGAGATAGTTCTATTTGACGATTCGTGCTTAGTTTGCACGTACATAACACTGAGAGATAGTTCCATATAAGTGTTCTTGCCAATAATTTGATGTTCATTAAACTGAGCGATAGGCTTTGCAAAGCCTCTTGCTAAGGTTGTACTGTTCATACCACAGGGATACAGTTATTTGTGAATGAGGCAGACTTGATTAGGGAACCTAAGTTGAAGGAACCCTGAGGGTGCAGTGACCACAACATGATAGATTTTACTTTGCAGTTTGATAGGGAGAAGCTGCAATCAGATGTAACGGTATTACAATTAAATAAGGTTAACTACAAAGACATGAGGGAGCAGCTGGCCGGAGTTGATTGGAAAAGGAGCCTAGCCGGGAAGGCAGTCCAACAGCAATGGCCGGTGTTTTGGGGGGTTATGAGGGAAGCACAACAGAAATACATCCCAAGAATGAATGTTTAAGGGGAGTACACGGCATCCATGGTTGACGAGGGATGTCAAGGACAGCACAAAGGCTAAAGAAAAAGCATACAAACTGGGAAGGATTAGTGGGAAACCAGAGGTTTGGGAAACCTTTAAAAGCGAGCAGACGATAGCTAAAAAAGCAATAAGGGAGGAGAAGATGAAGTATGAGTGCAATTTTGCTAGTAATATAAAGGAAGATAGGAAGAGATTTTTTTCAAGAGATAAAAGGATGGAGAGAGGCAAAAATAGATATTGGACCACTAGAAAATGTGGGTGGAGAAGTAATAATAGGAAACAAAGAAATGTCAGACCAACTGAATAATTACTTTGCATCAGTCTTCACGGTGGAAGACACCAGTGGGATGCCAGAGCTCCAGGAGAACCAGGGGGCAGAGGTGAGTGCAGTGACCATTACTAAGGAGAAGGTTATGGGGAAACTAAAGAGTCTGAAGGTGGCTAAGTCACCTGGACCGGATTGGCTACACCACAGGGTCCTAAAAGAGACAGCTGAGGAAATTGTGCAGTCATTAGTGATGATCTTTCAGAAATCGCTGGAGGCTAAAGGGTCCCAGAGGACTGGAAGGTGGCAAATGTAACACCACTGTTTAAGAATGGATGGAGGCAGAAGACGGGAAATTATCGGCCGGTCAGCCTGACTACGGTCATTGGAAAGATTTTAGAATCTGTTATTAAAGATGAGATCGCGAAGGACTTGGAAGTGCATGGTAAAATAGGACTGAGTCAGCACGGCTTTTTCAAAGGGAGGCCGTGTCTGACAAATCTGTTAGAGTTATTTGAGGAGGTAACAAGTAAGTTAGACAAAGGAGAACAAGTGGACGTGATTTATTTAGATTTCCAGAAGTCCTTTGACAAGGGGCCGCACAGGAAACTGTTAAATAGATTAAGCGCTCATGGTGTTCAGGGTAAGATCCTGGCATGGATAGAGGATTGGCTGACAGGTTAAGGGAAAAGAGTGGGGATAAAGGGGTATTTTTCAGAATGGCAGCCGGTGACTAGTGGTGTGCCTCAGCGGTCTGTGCTGGGACCACAACATTTTACAATATACATTAATGATCTGAAAGAAGGTACTGAAGGCATTGTTGCTAGGTCTCCAGATGATACAAAGATCTGTAGAGGGACAGGTAGTATTGAGGAAGCAAGGGAGCTGCATAAAGACTTGGACAAGCTAGGGGAGCGGGCAATGAAGTGGCAAATGAAATACAGTGTGGAAAAGAGTGAGGTTGTGCGCTTTGGAAGGAGCAATCTAGGCCTAGACTATTTTCTAAATAGGGAAATGCTTCGGAAAGCAGAAGCACAAAGAGGCTTCGGAGTTCTTGTTCCTGATTCTCTTAAGGTTAATGTGCAGGTTCAGTCGGCAGTTAAGAAGGTAAATGCAATGTTGACATTCATGTCAAGAGGGCCAGAATATAAGACTAGTGATGCACGTCTGAGGCTGTATAAGGCTCTGGTCAGACCCCATTTGGAGTATTGTGAGCAGTTTTAGACCCCATATCTAATGAAGGATGTGCTGGCCTTGGAGAGAGTCCAGAGGCGGTTCACAACAATGATCCGTGGAACGAAGAACTTGTCGTGTGAGGAACGTTTGAGGACTCTGGGTCTGTACTTGTTGGAGTTTAGAAGGATGAGAGGGGATCATATTGAACCGTGCAAGATACTGCGAGGCCTGGATAGAGTGGACGTGGAGAGGATGTTTCCACTTGTAGGAAAAACTAGAACCAGATGCACCACCTCAGATTAAAGGGACGATCCTTTAACAGAGATGAGGAGGAATTTCTTCAGCGCAAGGATGGTAAATCTGTATAATGCTTTGCCGCAGGAGGCTGTGGAGGCGAATTCACTGAGTTTCTTTAAGACAGAGATAGATAGGTTCTTGATTCATAAGGGGATCAGGGGTTATGGGGAGAAGGCAGGAGATTGGGTATGAGAAAATATCAGCCCTGATTGAATGGCGGAGCAGACCCGATGGGCCGAGTGCCCTAATTCTGCTCCTCTGTCTTATAGTCTTATGGTCTAACTCAGCCCAACGCATTACACAAGCTTGCCACCACCACATTGACTCTGCAGCCACCACCCGCTGCCTCAGGAAGGCAGACAGCATTATCAGAGCCTACTACCACCCAGGCATTGCCTTCTTCTAGACTCTTCCATCAGGCAGAAAGAACAGGAGTCTGAAAACTCGCACATTTAGACATAGGAACAGCTTCTTTCCCGCAATTACAAGACTCTTAGATGACTCCCGCTCGGACTGATCTGTTCCATTTAAAAACACTATTCACGACGCCCTATGCTGCTCTTGCTCATGTATTTGCTATGTTTGATTTGCTTGGTCCCTTGTTCCTCACTGTAACCAATCGCTGTTTGTCGATGTACCATTTGTGAATACTTTCTGTTGATTATCCTTTTGTCTGCTATGGACGTACTGTGTACGTTTCCTTGGCCGCAGAAAAATACATTTCACTGTACTTCGGTACATGTGACTATAAATAAAATAAAATAAAATCACTAGTGTGGTATTATTGTGGTAATCTGAAGTGAAAAAGCCCCGAGTCTCCATATTATGGCACCTGTTCCAATACACAGAGGGGAGAATTCAGAATGTCCAAATTACCTAACAGCACGTTTTCTGGACTAGTGGGAGGAAACCGCAGCACCCGGAGGAAACCCACGCAGACACGAGGAGAAGGTGCAGACTCTGCACAGGCAGTGAACCATCCGGGAAGCGAACCTGGGACACTGGTACTGGGACGTCACCGTGCTAACCACTGTGCTACCGTGCTGCCCACTAACCAAAATGGCAAACGGCCCTCAGCCAGTTTCCTGTGAGTTTCTCCTCAAGTTACCTCCAAATGATTGTCAGGTGAGCTGTTTTCACCCGCATTCCGCTTTTATTTTCTAGCCATCCTGTCAATCACGCCACATTTCCACTATTTCCGTTTGGAATATAGCGCCAGGCTTTCCATCTTTCCTTTTAAATTCTCCTCAGTATATGTGCTTATCCAGTGATCGATTTCCATAAGTATTCCTGCATAATGTCTCGCAGCATGTAACATGGCCTCACAAACAGCAGACCTACTTCAGATATATATTTGGTATTTCATGGCCAAATTGATTTTGTGCTCTCTGTGAATTTACTGCACCGTGTCCTTTTCCAGTTGTTCTTTGCTCTGACCCTTTCACTTCAGTCTTGAAAATGAGTCGTAAAGCAAAACGTGCAGAGGACACTGGGAGTCTGCAGAGGGATTTAGATAGTTGAAGGGAATGGTCTAGGGTCTGGCAGATGGAGTACAATGTTGACAGAAGTGAGGTAATCCATTTTTGAAGGAATAACAGCAAAAGAGATTATTATTTAAATTATAAAATACTAAAATATACTGGTGTGCAGAGGGACCTGGGTGAGCTAGTGCATGAGTCGCAAAAAGTCGGTTTACAGGTGCAACAGGTGATTAAGAAGACAAATGCAGTATTGTCCTTCATTGCTAGAGGGATGGAATTTAAGACTAGGGAGGTTATGCTACAACTGTATAAGGTGTTTTGAGGCCACACCTACAGTATTGTGTTCAGTTTTGGTCTCCTTATCTGAGAAAGGACGTCCTGGCGCTGGAGGGTGTGCAGAGACGATTGACTAGGTTAATCCCAGAATTGAAGGGATTGTATTATGAGGAGACTGTACTTGTTGGAATTTAGAAGCCTGCTGGGGGAATCTTATAGGATATTAAAATATGAAGGGAATAGAGAGGATAGAAGTGGGCAGGTTGATTCCACTGGCGGGTGAAAGCAGAACTAGCCTCAAAATAAGGAGAACTAGATTTAGGACTGAGCACAGGGGGAACTTCTTCACCCAAAGGGTTGTGAATCTATGGAATTCCCTGCCCAGTGAAGCAGTTTAGGCTCTTTCATTGAATGTTTTCAAGATAAAGATAGCTATTTTTTGAGGAATAAAGGGTTATGGTGTTCGGGGGGCGGGGGGGGGGGGGGGGGAGTGGAGCTGAGTCCATAAAAGATCAGCCATGATCTCATTGAATGGCGTAGCAGACTCGAGGGGCTAGATGGCTCAGTCCTGCTCCTAGTTCGTATGTTCTTCTCTTCTTATTTTCTTACCTTCTTAGCTTGTAAAACAGCTCTGCAATTGTCTCGTTTCCTTTCTAGCTATTTTTATTTTTCTGGAAAGGGCTTTCCTAACCAATGTTCCATTGACACAAAACTGAGGGAGACGTTTCCCCTCTAACTGCCCATCACCCACTGCAGCGTTACCCTATAACCCTAACTCAAACTGCCTTCGTACTCTAAAGGAAGCTAAGGAGTGACATTATACTTCTCCAAACGTGTTTACTTTACACGCAGCAACACTTTTACAGCACAGGGTTCAGACATATACCAGTACCCTTTACGAGCATGAATCAAACTGGAGTTCTGCTCCTCTTACACCGCACAGCTGAATTAAACACACTTAAGTCTCCACCTTGGGCGGGATTATCCATTGGCCGACACGGAATCAGGAAAGATGATTGGGCGGAGAATCGGTTCTGATGCCGAAATCACATCAGCTGCTGATTTCACGCCAAATCTCCGATTTCTGTCACCTCGACAGGGGCGTCAATACGTTTCAGAAAACACACTGTAAACGCTTTCGGCATGTCATTAGTGGACTCGACCCACTATTCTTTGGTCCTACGTGATTCTCCTCCGCCAATGAGCCGAATTCCAATTGTGAGGTTCACTTCATAGCTTTCATAGAATTTACAGTGCAGAAGGAGGCCATTCGGCCCATTCAGTCTGCACCGGCTCTTGGAACGAGCACCCTACCCAAGGTCAACACCTCCACCCTATCCCCATAACCCAGTAACCTCACCCAACACTAAGAGCAATTTTGGACACTAAGGGCAATTTAGCGTGGCCAATCCACCTAACCTGCACATCTTTGGACTATGTGAGGAAACCGGAGCCCCCGGAAGAAACCCACGCACACACGGGGAGGATGTGCAGACACCGCACAGACAGTGACGTAAGCCGGGGATCGAAACTGGGACCCTGGAGCTGTGAAGCAGTCGTGCTATCCACAATGCTACCATGCTATCCGTGTGCCTTTAAAACTGGCGGAACAGGCGCCTTGACTGCTGAGGGGGTGGGAGGGTATTCGGCAAGAGTACAGCATCGGCATTGTGTGCTGACAGTTGTACTGCTAGCCGGGAAGCTTCTTTTAGAGCCAGGGAGAGTAGCGGGGGATGGCCAGTAGGTGTGCAGTGGTGTCGGCGTGGACGAGCTGCACTTGCCACTGACTGCACAGTGTGAACGTAGCAGTACAGGTAGTAAGGGTGGCTCCCGAGGATACCCCTCGACGTGCCGTCTGGCCCCAGCCGAACAATCACTGGACCGACGCGCTCTAGCGCAACCCGTGCAATCGTGTTGGCTGGGCTGAGTGTGTTTGGGCAGTGTAATGTGTATATGCAGCTGCTGCGCGTCAGCCGCCTTAGTGTTAATCACGGACCTGGCGAATCCGGCACCATTTCGCATTGGAATTTATTTTTTCCACGTGGTGCAGATTACAGCTCTCCATAGTTGCTGAAGTAATCCAGGTGCGGTGCCAGTTTTCCTGTTGTGGAAGTCCACGAATCGAGCCCTGGCGTCAACACTTAGTCTCAGGAACGGAGAATCCCGCCATTTATTTTCTAAAAATGCTAATTTATCGAATGAAAACTGTGTCCGTGTTCCCGAGTACAGTAAGAGAAACACGTCAACGAAACAGTCACCCATTGGAAGCCGAAAAAGGAGGAGACCATTTCGCCCCATTCTATAATAATGGAGCAATTATAGCACCATAGAACACCAGCAGTGCAGAAGGTTGGCAGTCGGCCTATCTAGTCTGTGCTCAGACAGTGAAAAAACACCCCACACAGGCCCACATCCCGCATCCTATCGCCGTAACCCCACCTGAACTGCACACCTGGACGGTAAGGGAGTTTTACATGGCTAAGTCGCCGAATGTACACATCGTTTGGAGGAAACCAGAGCAGCCGAAGAAAACTCCGGCAGATACAGATATGGGGTGAACGTGCCAAACTCCACGCAGGCACCGAAGTCCGAATTTGAACCAAAGACCCTGTCGCTTTGAGGCAGTGGTGCAAACCAGTCTGCCACTGTTCCACTAAGATTCCAAGTACGTGCCTTTCAAACAAGAACAGGAGACCAATCTGACCCTCAGAACTGAGGTTCACAGGGCAGCACGGTAGCACAGTGGGTTAGCAGTGCTGCCTCACGGTGCCGGGGTCCCAGGTTCGATCCCGGTTCAGGGTCACTGTCCATGTGGAGTTTGCACATTCTCCCCGTGTTTGCGTGGGTTTCGCCCCCACAACCCAAAGATGTGCAAGGTCGGTGGGTTGAACACGCTAAATTGCCACCTGATTGGAAAAAATGAACCGAGTACTCTAAATTTAAAGAAAAAATATATAAAAATGAACTGAAGTACACGAAAATCAGAAGATTAACGTCTCCGCCATTTCCAATCAGGTGTGGCTCAATCTTCGAGAGGAGCAACTGGAGGAAATTTAGCCTATTGGTTAATTACTCTCGGGTACACAACATCCGCAACAGCATGAGCCTTTCACGTTGTTCAGCAGTATACAAAGTGACGTGAGGTGACAATACCGATTCGAATGCCTTTTGCAGGTGGAGAATCGTTCTTCCCCAGTTCAGAAACCTGAGACAATTGCAAAGACCGGTCTCAAACAATGGTAACATAGAACAATAATGTGCTGAATTGAAAGCTGGAAATAACATTTGGCTAATGTCCGCAGACCAATCGTTGATTTTCTTGTTGGCTGTTGGCTTAATTGCCTTTTCCGGCTGATTTTCCGAAAGTAAATGTGTCGAATTCATATTTGAGACAATAAGGTCCAATCTATATCTTTAAGCTAGAAAGTAAATTCGTTCCCTGGTGAAAAGTTTGTTTTAATGCCATGCTTTTATTTTTCTCAAGATAAGCTTTGATATTTGTACCTGTTGTTCTTTCGCCCAATCCCGATCCTAATGTTTGTCAGTTGATCAGACGACAGGGACGTCAATCATTTCCCTCCTTTGGAGGACTAGGTTTCGTTTAACACTTGTATACAATTCCCCTAATCTGGCATTGCACGCATCGAGTTATTTTCACTGGTCTTTTGCAAAACGCCCACGTGCCAAGATTATTGTTGCTGTGTCCTGTGCTAGAACAATGGAAGGCAGTCGCAAATACGTTTCTATAATCGCTGGCGTTGAAAGCAGACCGAGGCAGGCTAGCTGCACGGTTCAATTGCCGTAACAGCCTCCCCGAAAAGGTGCCGGAATGTGGCGACTAGGGGCTTTTCACAGTATCTTCATTTGAAGCCTACTTGTGACAATAAGCAATTTTCAATTCATTTCATTTCATAATCAGTCACGCGTCATGATTTATTTGCGATTGCAGCAATCTTTTGCAGACAATTCTTAATTTCCAATTTTGAAGGTAGATCATTGCTTCTACGAAGTCTATTCCTGCGGTTGTCAATCAGCATTGCGGCATGGATCAGGTATTTGATAAGACACAGCTGTACAACGAGTTTTTAATTCACAGCTACAGCTTCGCAACTGTGACTCTCCATTGCGAGCTACTGCAAAACACATTCACTGTCATTCTAGCATTCCCTTGAATGAGATCCGTAATTTCCTGGGTGAACGAGGAACGACTGCAATTGCTTCTCCAAAACTAAAACGAAACCTGCAGCAAAAAGCCGAAAGCGAAAGTAAAAAGCTGACAGACAGCACAGCTCCACCCACTCTCTGACATCACTTCAGTAGTAAACACCTCTTTCTTAAAGGTACATTCACTGCGGATATTAACATACATACCCATTAATAAACACCCTTAAAGGTCCCCTAAATGTACAGCTCCACCCAAGAAAAAAAAAATAAACCAACAACTTCAAGATCGTTTCCTTTTTCATCTTTTCACTGTCTTTTAAGAAATGCACACAGTAAATATACATTTTCGTTTAAAAAAACAACACACGCAAACAGGTATAATAATATAGTCCATTTTTTTGTTCTTCTTCCTCCAAATGGACCTGCTTCTGTTCATCGCATTCGTGACAAAACATCGACTATCACGTTTTCTCCGCCTGCCACATGTACTATTATTAAATGAAATGGCTGTAACAACAAACTCCAGCGAAACAGCCGCGCATTGTTATTCCGGAATCGCTCCAAAAACGTTAACGGATTATAATCCCGGCATATAATGGTGTCAAACGGATTGCTGGTCACATAAATGTGAAAATGTTGCAAAGACAGCACCAAACGTAAAGTCTCCTTTTCAATCGTTGAATACGTTTTGTGGTGAAAATACAATTTGTTTGAAAATTAACCAATAGGCCGCTCTAGCCCTTCGTTGTCGTCTTGGAGAAGCACCTCCGCCCACATCGCTCGCATTAACAGCCACTTTGAATGGTTTGGTATAATTTGGGATGACTAAAACAGGAGCAGTGGTTAACACAGCCTTCAGGCCGTCAAATGCCTGTTGACACTCCGCTGTCGACTGGAATTTGTTACGCTTCTTGAGAAAGTCCGTCAGTGGAGCGACCACACTGCTAAAATTTGGTATAAATCTCCGGTCTATTCCACTCATACCAAGAAATCGCAATATTTTCCGTCGTGTCGAGGGTATCGGAAACTCCCCAATAACTTTTGTTTTCACATCCCGTGGGACCAGTCGACCCTGTCCGATTGTATAGCCAAGGAAAGTGACTTGGGCTTTTCAAAATTTACTTTTGGCTCGGCTTATAACCAAACCCGCCTCCTGAAGTCGACCGAATGACTCCATCAGATGTTTCAAAAGTTCTTCCCATGTGTGGCTGAAAATTACCAGATCATCGTTGTATATTTGGGTAATCCTGAAAAGATTTTGTTAGTTAATGGTTGAAATGTGGCTGGGGCGTTTTTCATGCCAAATTACATATCTTTAAATTGCTATATGCCATCCGGAGTCACACAAGCTGAAATCTCCTTCGCCCTTTCGGATAAAGGTACCTACCAGTAACCTTAAAGTAAATCCAGTTTTGAAATAAAACTGATTGTCCCACTTTCTCAATGCAATCCTCCAAACGTGGGATAGGATAAGAGTCGGTTCTTGCAACTGCAGTAACCTTTCTATAGTCCACACACATCCGTTGGGTACCGTTTGGTTTTGGTACCATCACTATGGTTGAGCTCCATTGGTTGCAACCCACTTCAATAATGCCATTTATAAGCATACTCTCAATCTCTTTGTTAACCTGTGCCAATTTGAAAGCGTTAAGTCTATATGAATGTTGTTTGATTGGAACAGCACTTCCACATCTGGATTGGATTGGATTTGTTTACTGTCACGTGTACCGAGATACAGTGAAAAGTATTTTTCTGCGAGCAGCTCAACATATCATTAAGTACATGGGAAGAAAAGGGAAGAAAAGAAAATACATGATAGGACAATGTACCTACATAAGCACTGGATCCGATGAAGCATACAGGGTGTAGTGTTAATGAGGTTAGTCCATAAGAGGGTCATTTACGAGTCTGGTGACAGTGGGGGAAAAGCTGTTTTTGAGTCTGTTCGTGCGCGTTCTCAGCCTTCTGTATCGCCTGCCTGATGGAAGAAGTTGGAAGAATGAGTAAGCCGGGTGGGAGGGGTCTTTGATTATACTGCCCGCTTTCCCCAGGCAGCGGGAGGCGTAGATGGAGTCAATGGATGGGAGGCAGGTTCGTGTGATGGACTGAGCGGCGTTCACGACACTCTGAAGGTTCTTGTAGTCCTGGGCCGAGCAGTTGCCATACCAGGCTGTGATGCAGCCCGATAGGATGCTTTCTATGGTGCATCTGTAAACGTTGGTAAGGGTTAATGTGGACATGCCGAATTTCCTTAGTTTCCTGAGGAAGTATAGGCGCTGCTGTGCTTTCTTGGTGGTAGCGTCGACGTGGGTGGATCTGGAGAGATTTTTGGAGATGTGCAACCCTAGGAATTGAAACTGCTATCCATCTCCACCTCGGCCCCGTTGATGCAGACAGGGGTGTGTACAGTACTTTGCTTCCTGAAGTCAGTGACGAGCTCTTTAGTTTTGCTGGCATTGAGGGAGAGATTGTTGTCGCTATACGACTTCACTAGGTTCTCCATCTCCCTCCTGTATTCGAACTCATCGTTATTCGAGATCCGGCCCACTATGGTCATATCGTCAGAAAGCTTGTAAATTGAGTTGGAACCAAGTTTTGCCACGCAGTCGTGTGTGTACAGGGAGTAGAGTAGGGGGATAAGTACGAAGCTTTGCGGAGCCCCGGTATTGAGGACTATTGTGGAGGAGATGTCGTTCTTACTGATTGTGGTCTGTTGGTCAGAAAATCGAGGATCCAGTTGCAGATTGTGAGCCAAGTCCTAGGTTTTGGAGCTTTGATATGAACTTGGCTGGGATTATTGTGTAGAAGGCGGAGCTGTAGTCATTAAATAGGAATCTGATGTAGGAGTCCTTGTTTTCGAGATGCTCTAGGGATGAGTGTAGGGCCAGAGAAATGGTGTCTGATGTGGACCGGTTGCAGCGGTATGCGAATTGCAGTGGATCAAGTCGTTCTGTGAGCATGGAGGTGATGCGCTTCGTGATCAACCTCTCGAAGCACTTCATTACGACTGAAGTCAGGACCACCGGTCGGCAGTCATTGAGGCACGTTGCCTGGTTCTTCTTTGGTACCTGTATGATGGTCTACATCATGTATAGCCACTTTAGTACTTCTCAATTTATCTCTACATTCTTGTCCACGTATCAACAACTCTTTGAGGTCAGTTCGTTTTTCCTCAGGAAGGTAAATCAATAATGTATCCCAATTTTTAAGAGCATTCTCGTTTTCCAATTTAATTTGAGGTATGTCAAATTCACAGTCATCTGGATTTGCTTCGTCACTTTGAGTTAGAATCATTAAAACCTCCTCCTTTGTCTCTCCTTCTCTTTCAAAGTACATTTTAAGCATATTGACATGACAGACACTCCGTGAGTCTTCCTTCTATCTGGTGTTTTTACCACATCATTTACCTCACTTAATTTACTTTCAATCTGATAAGGTCCACAAAACCTAGCTTTTAAAGGTTCACCTCCCACTGGTAACAATAATAAAACTTTATCTCCACTGGCAAAACTACGAACTTTGGATTTCTTGTCCGCTCTACGTTTCATCACATTTTGTGCAACGTTTAGATGTTGTGTTGCCAATTCACCCGCTCTATTTTATCATTCCCTAAAACTTGACACGTAATCCAATAATGTAACTTCCGACTGCTCACTCACCAATTTTTCCTTAATCAATTTAAGTGGCCCTCTTACCGCATGACCTAATTGCAAACAGGACGAATGGAATTCCTTTCTCCCAATCCTCTGGATAATCGTGCCAATAAACCCTCAACATTGTCTTTAATGTCCGATGCCACTTTTCTAACGCTCCCTACGATTCTGGATGGTACACCGTTGATATAAATTGTTTTATTCCTAAGCTATCCATAACTTCTTTGAATAACCGTGAGGTACAATTTGATCCTTGATCCGATTGTATTTCTGTGGGTATTCCATATCTAGTAAAGAATTTCAGTAACTTGTTTTTAACTGTAATATTACGTACTGGAATGGCCTCTGGGAACCTAGTAGGCGCATCAATTATCGTCAAAAGTTATTGATTCCCACTTTTCATTTTAGGAAGCGGTCCTACGCAATCAATTAGGACCCTTGTAAAAGCTTCTACAAATGCTGGAAGGGAATTAATGGCGCTGGTTTTATCACTGCTTGAGGTTTCCCTGCCACTTGACATGTGGGGCATGATTGCCAGAATTTAACTACATCTTTATGTCGGTCATGCAAATAAAAATGTTTTTGTATTTTAGCTTGAGTTTCACTGATTCCCAAATGACCTCCCACTGGTACCTCATGTGCAACTCGCAACACCTCCTTTCTATACCCTACCGACAATACTGCTTGATGAACGTCTGCCCACTTTTCATCCGCCTGCCTATGTAAAGGTCTCCATTTTCTCATCAAGACATCACTTTTACGATAATAACACTGTGGCATTCACTCAGATTCCACTTCCGTGTATGGTTTCTGATAAATCCGTTTTATTTCTATATGTTTGTTTTCTAACTCCGCCAATTTTCCTGAACTCAAAATATCCGCCTCATCCTCCAACTGTTCTTCTTCTTTTGCAACCATGTGATCAAAAATCGTTTCTGATAATTGCACTTTGACTTCATCTTCACTCTTTGGTTTCTCCTCTTGTCTTAACCTGTGACTTTGCGACCTTGTCACTACACAATCCGGAAAAAAATTCCAGGATATTCGTCCTTCAACACTTCAGTTGTCTGATTTTCCACTGGCCCATCAACCACAGAAGGCATCTCCCACCTGTGATCCATCTATATCAATACCCTAATAAACTATATTCCTGGACAAGACAGTTTCTCTATTTCTCCTACTACCACTTCACCACTCTTCACTGGACTTTCCAACATTGACATATATAATGGAACGCTACTCCTCTCAACCTGAATTCCACATATTACCATATTCTTTCCAAGCTACATAACTCTTCATCTCTTACCATTTAAGATTGACTAGCTCCCATATATCTTAAAATTGTGACTTCTTTATCTGCTCCTCCTGATACAAATGAGTAAACTTTACCCTCACAAGTAAATTCTTTCAAGGGATCAGGCACCTTCTTGTCACTCATCTCTTGATCAGGCTGTACAATCTTTTGCACCTGCTTCGCTTCACTTGGCCTTTCCTTTACCACTTTAACAAACCCCACTGCCTTCTTCTGTTTTACCACATCAATCTTCCCAGTGCTTTCCTTCAACCACGAACACTGTGACTTTACGTGGCCGAGTTTATTACAGTGAAAACATTTGAAACTTTTCATTTCTTTTCCACCCTCCTTGATTTATTTTTTACCCTGAGGTACACTCTCCTTATTATCTCCCGCCAGATCACCTTTAACTTTACCACTTGAGTATTTCTCATGCCCCAAATTTCGATCCCTCGCAGGCAAAAACTGATGTCGGAAACCAAGCTTTGATTTGTGAACTAATTCATAATCATTTGCCATCCCTGCTGCAAACCTCTCAGTTTTTACCCTTTGCTCTTCCACATCAGTACTCACTACATCGGGAATTGAATTTTTAAACTCCTCCAAAAGCATCATTTCCCTGAGAGCTTCATACGTTTGGTCAATTTTCAAAGCTCCTATTCACCTCTCTAAATTACTCTGTTTGATCCATTCAAACTCCATGTCTGTTTGACCAAATTATTTCCTTAAATTTCTAAACATTTGTCTGTAGGCTTCAGGCACGAGTTCATATGCACCTAAGATGGATTTTTTCACCTCCTCATATGTCCCGAATACCTCCTCCGATTGTGATGCAAACACTTCACTAGCCCAACCTACCCACTTTGTTTGAATCAGTAATGCACACATGTCCTGTAGCCATTTCATTTGTTTAGCCACCTTCTAAAATGAAATGAAATAGGCTTCTACCTCCTCCTCGTGAAACCTTGACAATGCTTTGACATATTTAAATAGATCCCCAAAGATCTTTCAACTTTGACGCTCTTTCCCACTATCTTAATAAATGTACGTTTCCCTTTACCTCTGCCAATTTTAACTGACTGTCATGTTTCATGGCCAATTTCTGAAGTTCAAACTCTCTCTCTTTATCTTTTTCCCTGATCCGAATCTCCCTTTCTCTTTCTTTTTTGTAATGCTCGGGCTGTTATTTCTGTTTTCCTTTCTTCTCTCTGCTTTTCCTCTCTCTCTTTCTCTGTCCTCTCGCTCTCTTTCGTATTCAAGCTGCTCTAATTATTTCTCATGTTCCATTTGTTCAATTTGTAATTGAATTTTTGCCATTCCCAATTAGTCAAACTGTATCTCAGGTACCTTTGAATGCTTAGCCGCCGTCAAAATTACCTCATCTTTTCGCATTTTGTCAGGTGATGTTAACTGCAATGTTTTTCCAAAAATCTACCAGTCTGATTTTAGTCTCTGTCCGGGTGACTTTCTCCACCCCCAAAACTTCAAAGCCTCGGAAAGAGCCACTTTCCATAAGAAACCCGCTACTTAAATTAAAATTCCACACTTGAAAAGCAACCACAATATGATCACACCTCACTGTATTTAAGTTCACTAAGCCAATCTAATAGATAGGCTTTTATTCCCCTCCAGCACCCAATTTGTTATGGGCCAGGGTTTAGAGAACCCCAAAGTGTATCATGGAGTTCACCTGACCCACAACGTTTAATTGATTGTGGTATGGGGAGCACACGGCCCACTGTACATGGTACAGCAGAAATGGAAAAGTATTTTTTAAAGCAAAATAATGTTTATTCTATGATCACAAGTTAACCTTTTTAAAACATACAGTGAACATCTGAGCAACCATCAATTCAAATAAAACCCCCACGGAATACAACACTAAGTAAACATTATTTTCATTTTAACATCCATTAGACTTAAAAGCACCTTTTAACAGAAGCAGATCAGGTTTAAATTCACGACTGAGAACAGTTACCACGGTGAAATCAGCAAATGGACACTCATAAGCTTGCAGAGACTCATACACATCCTGCTGTGGTTGCAGCTTCTCCAAAACTAAAATGGAAAAAACCCACTCTGCAGCAAAAAGCCTAAAGCGAAAGTAAAAAGCTGAGATACAGCCCACCTCCAACAACTCTCTGACGTCACTGCAGCAGTGAACACCCAGTTCCTAAAGATACGCTCACTATAGATTTATATACATACCCATTTATAAACACCCATTTTTTAAAGGTATTCTCACATGACACTCTGTCTCTGCAAGCGCTCTACCTCTCTTTCTCTCTTGCTCCCTTTCTCTCTCTGTGTCGCTCTCTATATCTCTTTCAAGTTCTGGCGAAACCAAATGTCAGGGAGGAGATGAAGAGCGCTGGTTTCCCGTCCAATTGGGGTGATGGCTGTTAAATCAGTTAAGGCCGGCAATCTCCCCACTCTCCATGCCTACTCCGGGAAAATGCACCTCCCCGGTTTTAAAATTCAAATAGCACGGGGATGCTATGCAAACTGTCACTGATTCATCTTTGAAGTGACTGCAGAATTCGAGTAAATGGATAGTTGATCAAATCTTTCAGCTGTCCTCTGAACTTAGACTGTGTCACCGCATAAATAACAGTGTTTGTGCCGCAACTCAGCAGCTGGAGCATGAAGCCCAATTCCTGAACAAAATAATCGATCCAGACAGACTGATATCCCATATCATACATGCGCCTCCAGATAGAAAATACCATTAACATTGACCATAACAGAATAAAATTCGCAGAGATAACAAATAGTAGAATGATCGATTTCCTTCGAATCTCCAACTCTGGGTCATTGGGACTCTGCGCACGACTGTGAAATTTGAGTCTTCTCCGGGTCCTGCTACTCACTAAAATGTATTTGACGGTGAAAATATTGAGCAGCAGAATCAGCATAAATGGGATAAAAGGGTTTATAATGTTGTGGAGGAACTCTATTGTTACCCAGACTGGAGACTCCATAACGTCTATGTTGAAATCGCAAAACCAGGGAAAGTTCATCAGCCAATATTCACCTAATAGCATAAAATACCAGAAAATGTTTTTTAAACAGCTCAACACAGTCACTGTTCCGATAACAACCACTGCCGTTTTTTCGGTGCAATATTTACTCTTTAGTTTTGAACAACAAATGGCCACAAAGCGATCAAAGGTAAAAGTGACGGTGAACCAGACAGAACAGTCAGTGGCTGCATAAAGGAGGACGGCGTGGATGTTACACACGGGGAGTGACAACAGGAAGTTAAATTCTTCATCATAAACAATCGGAATGTGTCTCAATATGAGGTCAAGGATAACGACCAGTAGATCCCCCACTGCCATGGCCACCAAATAACGAGTCACACATTTAGACAGACCACATTTTTCACGAGTGAGGATCACAATCGTGACTCCGTTCACTGCAAAAACGACAAATTAACAGTACTATGATTCATCAAGCTGGAGGAAACGTTGGAAGTTATAATGTAGAATGTTTGACATATAGAAGGCAGAGAGATATGGGTGACCCCCTGCATAATCGCACGTTGTTGCCATCTACATACAGGAATACAATCATAAAGATATTTGAAGGGTATTCACCATAGAGAGAAAACACAGTACAGAAGTGGCGGCATATTGCTGGGGCATTGTCGATGCAAGATCTGGAGCATTGTGTACAGTGTTATTTAAGGAAGGATAGGAATGCTTCAGAATTATTTGACAGAACTTTTCCTGGGCTAATATCTCAAAGTAAAGGGCTGTCCTATGAAGAACGTTTGCATAGACTAGACTTGAATATGCTGGATTTAGAAGACAGAAGTCGGCATGTTTGAAAAAGTTTGTACCCTGAAGAGTGTTGACATGATGGACTTGGGCATATGTGCTCTTGTGGGAGAATCTAGAACAAATAGGTACTCTTCCAAACTGAAGAGTCACATATTTAAACCAGAGATTGGAAGATGGGGTTCTCCGCCCCGCTCGCAGTGGGGATTCTTCCTTTGCGCAGCCGGCCAATGGCGGGAATGGGTGTGTGTGGAAAGTTTTCAAACTGAAGGTCAGCCCACGCCGTAGGGAAATGCACGGTCGTGGGTGCGCTGCTGGATAATTCCGGAGCAGATGTCTCTCATTTGCGAGAGAGACATTTAAAATATGTTTCCAAACGTCGGCCAAAGCACAATTATTATGAAGAGTTACATGTATTCCTGGCAAGCAAGCATGTGCTGTCTTATCGGGTCGAGTTGGAATTGTCAAGTTGACGTTACAATCAGCTCAAAATGTGTTGTCGATTGGCTGCGCAGGTTTCACGGGTGGTATGTGTGTATCATTGTGAGGCTGCACTATGCTTGTTGGGCTGTTCCCAACGGTATACATGGAAAGAAACATAAACAGTTGCTGTAAGACTTGTTTTGGCCCACCAGAGAATTTGTGGCTTTGCAATGCAAACGCGCATCCACGACTGAGTATTGCAAACTGGCACATTCCAGTTTGTGAAGCAAAATCCGGTGCTGAGGGATGCACTAAAGCATGAGCCACCGTCGGAGATGCACATTGAGGAAAGACACAGCCTAAACCCTTACAGCCAGAGTGCAATGACGGGGTCCAAACTGTGTGAAACGTTTTTCGGTGCATGTGCAGGGAAAATGTCAAGAGAATTGTAAATGTATGGTAGGAACTCAGAGATTAACTGCTGAATGGAGAAAATATACATTTCGCTGCATCTGTTGCTCAATTTGATTGTATAGTTGTTGTAATATACTTTGGAAAGGTTCATGAAGAAAGTATAATTTTGGAAAAACTAACATGTATTGTAAAATGTGAACGTCGGGTCGATTAAACTATTCTATCTTAAATGTTAATATTTAAAACGTTGAAAAAATGCCATGGGCGCATTAGATACCCTTTAATGGGTTTAAATGTTGTATCACGTTCATGTATCTGTTTCTGAGGCACGTGTACAATATTTTTTTTAAAAGTTTCGTCCATGATTTAATCATTTGTATTGCAATATTCTCTTTTGCGTGGTCTTATTAAAGAGCATGTATGCTAAACAGCTGCCAAATAGTCTTTCACATTCATGACAAAATGATTCTATTATTTTTTAATTTCAATCTAAAACGCTTGTTGTCAGTTAACAATTTTATGGATTCTTTTAAAAACTGCCTTGAAATGTCTTACAGGTTTCAACAGTTATGTCCTCATAGGGTGCACCTGTTCTCCTATTATCAATCAACCCAGATTTTGGGTCGGTACCAGCATTCGAGGGAGCTCATTCACGTGTGAATTCACGTAGAATAAACGATTTGGGGTAACACTAAATCTATCAGCCCTGAAGGTCCGTCTTTTGTTCGAACACCTCCACATGAAAATTGTGACATTCAATTCATGGAATTATAGATTACCTTCAGTGCAGAAGGAGCTAATTTGGCCGATCAAATCCTCACAGAATCTTCCAAAGAGCGCTCTGCCGATGTTCACGCCCACCGTGCTCTATCCCTGTAATCCAATGGACACAACCCTTGACACTAAGGTGCAAATTTAGGACGTTGGGAGGAAGCAAAGCACCCGGAGGAACCCCGGCAACATAAAAGAATGTGCAAATTCCTCACAGACACACAAGGCCGAAATCGAACCCGGGTCACTGGCAGTGTGAGGGAGAAGTGCTAATCACTGTGCCATTATGCCACAATTTAAATGGTGGTCCAAATTCTGTGAGGGAACCTACAGCACAGCATGAGTGCAGTCACACGTGAATGAGCTTCAATTAGTCCAGCATTGCATATTCGGGAAACACGTATCTGCAGGCGAGTGGAGAGAAAGGCAAACCTCTGTGACACGGCATCATTGGAGAATTCCAGACTTATTTTGCATTCTCTCTATCAGAATTTGGTCATTGAATATGTTCATGTAAATACTCTTCGGCTTCTCACTGAATCTCAGAAGCCTCATTACTGCACACAGTGTTGAATCTGCTGACATCTGCAACATCACGTCCTTGATGGGGCTGCTGCTGCCCCTTAATCACAACAACGTGGAAGTGAGAGGATGCAACACACATGACCAATTATATAATTGCAAATGTTTCACTGAATAGTACACGTTGTAGACGTCTTTGCCAGCTGTGTGGCTGATGTGACTTTACCTGACTCCATGGCTGAGGTATTAAAACAGTACTTTCATCTGTATTTACCATTACGGTAGCAGAGAAGGAAACATTGTCACTAGAATGATTTAAAACTGATAAGGGAGATGTTTTAGGCACACAGTTGACAATTAGATTTGAAAAAGCACCCGGACTGAATGAGATTCTACCAAGCATGTAGACAAAAGTGCAAGTGCAAATTGAAGTGATACTGGCCATAATCGTCCTGTCTTTCGTCGATTCAGGGGAGAGCCAAGAGGACTGTAAATTTGCGAACAAAGCACCTTTATTAACACAAAAAAGGATTGCAACAGTTACGCCCAGTTATACTCAATTGTGGGGCGACTTCATCGAGTCACATAACCCTTCCAGTGCAGAAACAATCCATTCGGCCCAGCACGTCTTCACCGAGCCTCTGAAAGGGCATTCTAATGAGGCCCAATGCCCCACCCTATCCGCTTAAGCAGTCCGAGTCCAACTGCAGCAAGACATAGACAATATATAGGCTTAGGCTGAAAAGTGACAAGTTACATTCGTGCCTCACAAGTGCCAGGCAATGACCATGAAAGAACAAAGAAAATAAAAATTGCAGCGCAGGAACAGGCCATCCTTCCCTCCAAGCCTGCGCCAACCATCTGTTACAAGAGAGTATCTAACCATCGCGCCTTGACATTCAATGGCATTACCATGGCTGGATCCCGCACAATCAGTGGCGTACCGCCGGGATCAGTTCTGGGTCCTCTGCTGTTTGTGATTTTCATTAACGATTTGGATGAGGGAGTTGAAGGGTGGGTCAGTACATTTGCAAGCGATACGAAAATTGGTGGAGTTGTGGACAGTGAGGAGGGCTGTTGTCGGCAGCAAAGAGACATAAATAGGATGCAGAGCTGGGCTGAGAAGTGGCAGATGGAGTTTAACCCTGAAAAGTGTGAGGTTGTCAATTTTGGAAGGACAAATATGAATGCGGAATACAGGGTTAACGGTAGACTTCTTGGCAATGTGGAGGAGCAGAGATCTCTTGGGGTATATGTTCATCGATCTTTGAAAGTTGCCACTCAAGTGGATAGAGTTCTGAAGAAGGCCTATGGTGTGATAGCGTTCATGAGCAGAGGGGTTGAATTTAAGAGTCACGAGGTGATGATACAACTGTACAAAACCTTGGTAAGGGCACATTTGGAGTATTGTGTTCAGTTCTGGTCGCCTCATTTTAGGAAGGATGTGGAAGCTTTGGAAAAGGTGCAAAGGAGATTTACCAGGATGTTGCCTGGAATGGAAAGTGGGTCTTACGAGGAAAGGTTGAGGATGCTAGGCCTTTTCTCATTAGAACGGAGAAGGATGAGGGGCGACTTGATAGAGGTTTCTAAGATGATCAGGGGAATAGATAGAGTAGACAGTCAGAGAATTTTTCCCCGCGTGGAACAGACCATTACAAGGGGACATAAATTTAAGGTGAATGGTGTATCGTGAGTTTGTCAGAGGTAGTTTCTTTATCTAGAAAGTAGTGGGGGCATGGAATGCACTGCCTGTGGACGTAGTTGAGTCGGAAACATTAGGAACCTTCAAGCGGCTATTGGATAGCGACATGGATTACGGTAGAATGATGGAGTGTAGATTAATTTGTTCTTAAGGGCAGCACGGTAGCATTGTGGATAGCACAATTGCTTCACAGCTCCAGGGTCCCAGGTTCGATTCCGGCTTGGGTCACTGTCTGTGAGGAGTCTGCACATCCTCCCCGTGTGTGCGTGGGTTTCTTCCGGATCCTCCGGTTTCCTCCCTCAGTGCAAAGATGTGCTGGTTTGGTGGATTCGCCATCATAAATTGCCCTTAGTGTCCAATATTGCCCTTAGTGTTGGATGGTGTTACTGGGTTATGAGGACAGCGCGGAGGTGTTGACCTTGGGTAGGGTGCTCTTTCCAAGAGCCGGAGCGGACTCGACGGGCCGAGTGGCCTCCATCTGCACTGTAATTTATATGACAATCTATGATTAATCTAGGACAAAGGTTCGGCACAACATCGTGGGCCAAAGGCCTCTGTGCTGAATTTATCTATGTTCCTGCGGGTTACCATTCATCAGAAATTGAACTGGATTAGTCGCATTTATACTGTGGCTACCAGGGAAGGTCAAACGCTAGGATTTCAATGGCGGTATTATCACCTAATTGTCCATCCCCTCCCCCACAAAGAGGGTCAGCCATCTACAAGGCACAAGCTTGTCTGCATGAGTGCAGCTCCAAAAACTCTCAAGAACCTCAAAAACATCCAGGGCAAAGCAACACGCTTAATTGTTCCTCCTTTCACAAACATTCAAACCCTTCTCCACCCACTAACAGTGGCTGCCTCGTGTATCACTTGCAAGATGCACTGCAGTAACTCACCAAGGTTCCCTTGAAAGCACCGTCCGAACTCATTGACGAATACCACCTAGAAGGACAAGAGTAGCAGATATCTGGGAACCCCAAAATAGGTTGAGTCCTATCCAAGTCACTCAACACGCTGACTTAGAAATATTTCAACGCGCTTTCGTTGTCGCTGGGACATATTCTGCAACTCCCTGGCTAACACCACAGTGGCTACCAACACAGATCTTTCAAAAGTCATTGGAGTCAGGGAAAGTGCCAGAGGATTTGAAAATCGCTGTTGTAACCCCCCTGTTCAAGAAGGGAACAAGAAAAAAGATGGAAAATTATAGGCCAATTAGCCTACCCTCGGTTGTTGGCAAGATTCTAGAATCCATCGTTAAGGATGAGATTTCTAAATTCGTGGAAGTGCAGGGTCAGATTAGGACAAGTCAGCATGGATTTAGTAAGGGGAGGTCGTGCCTGACAAACCTGTTAGAGTTCTTTGAAGAGATAACAAATAGGTTAGATCAAAGAGAGCAATGGATGGTATCTATCTTGACTTCCAAAAGGCCTTTGGTAAGATGCCTCACGGGAGACTGCTGAGTAAAATTAGGGTCCATAGTATTCGAGGCAAGGTACTAACATGGATTGATGATTGGCTGTCAGGCACAAGGCAGACAGTTGGGATAAAAGGTTCTTTTTCGGAATGGCAACCGGTGACGAGTGGTGTCCCGCAGCGTTTGCTGTTGGGGCCACAGCTGTTCTCTTTATATATTAACGATCGAGATGACGGGACTGGGGGCATTCTGGCTAAGTTTGCCGATGATACCAAGATAGGTGGAGGGGCAGGTAGTATTGAGGAGGTGGGGAGGCTGCAGAAAAATTTAGACAGTTCAGGAGAGTGGTCCAAGAAATGGCTGATGAAATTCAACGTGGGCAAGTGCGAGGTCTTGCACTTTGGAAAAAATAATAGAGGCATGGACTATTTTCTAAACGGTGACAGAATTCATAATGCTGAAGTGCAAAGGGAATTGGGAGTCCTAGTCCAGGATTCTCTAATGGTAAACTTGCAGGTTGAGTCCGTAATTATCAAAGCATATGCAATGTTGTCATTTATCTCAAGAGGCTTGGAGTTTAAAAGAAGGGATGTACCTCTGAACTAGTTAAGCCCCATTTAGAATACTGTGAGCAATTTTGGTCGCCACACCTCAGGAAGGACATATTGGTACTGGAGCGGGTCCAAGGGGAGATTCACACGGATGATCCCAGGAATGGTAGGCCTAACATACGATGAACGTCTGAGGATCCTGGGGTTATATTCATTGGAGTTTAGGAGGTTGAGAGGAGATCTATTAGAAAATTACAAGATAATGAATGGCTTAGATAGGGTGGACGTAGGGAAGTTGTTTCCATTAGCAGGGGAAACTAGGACCCGGAGGCACAGCCTTAGAATAAATGGGAGTCACTTTAGAATAGAGATGAGGAGAAATTACTTCAGCCAGAGAGTGGTGGGTCTGTGGAATTCATTGCCACAGAGGGCGGTGGAGGCCGGGACGTTGAGTATCTTTAAGACAGAAGTTGATAAATTCTTGATTTCTCGAGGAATTAAGGGCTATGGAGAGAGAGCGGGTAAATGGAGTTGAAATCAGCCATGATTGAATGGCGGAGTGGACTCGATGGGCCGAATGGCCTGACTTCCGCCTCTATGTCTTCTGTTCTTATTGGTGTACCTACACCTGAATGGCTGCAGCTGTTCAAGAAGGCAACTCACCACGACATTCTGAAGGGCAACTTCGGATGTGCAAGGAATTCTGGCCGAACAGCGACGCTCACATTCCTTAAAGTAAATTATTAAAAAGAAAAATTATAAAAGACCACCCAGCCTTCGGATACTGAAATGAATTTATTGTGGCCAATCCACCTAAGCTGCACATTTTTGGAGCTTGGGAGGAAACTGGAGCTGAAGGGAAAGGACGCAGATACCGGGAGACCCCGAAGCAAACAGTCACCGAAGGCGGGAACCGGAGCTGCATCACTGGCGCTGTGCGCAGGTCTAACAACTGTGCCCACCCTGCCGCTCTTAACATCTCGGAACAATCATTGGGCATACAATTACTGGCAGTGTATTCAAGAACCAGGGGACTTTGGCTCAATATAAGTGGCAGATGGTGTAGAGGGGGCATGAGGAAGAGCTTTATTTTGCAAAGAATAGGGCTGCCCGAGGTGCTGTCGAGACGGATGCCCCAAAGGGTTTTTTAAAAATATCTGAATCTGCACCTTAAGTGCCGCTAGCCACAGGGCTGTTGACTGGGTGAATGAAGCTGGGATTTGAAACTGAACCAGAGTGTCCTCGGTCTGTCATGGACACGTTGGGCACAATTGCCTCCTTATGAGCTGCAACTAACTTCGAAGGGGTTACAGAATATTCAGTTTGTGGTGTTAATGGATTATTAAAAAGACATTCGACACGGATCTACGCAGCAGATGTGTGCGCCTCCTTATTGAGACGAGAATGGATGGGGCTGTAGCAGCATGGATTAAAAATAGTATCGGCCTGTTAAGTTGCAGATGCATAGAAGGTCATTTACACGGTACAATACACGGTCACTGAGAGTAGCGTTCCCGCCCTCATATAAGGCAACATGATGTAAGGGCACATGAATGGAGCTGACACCGCTCTGTTACCATTTCACTGCTGAATTAGAACTGCCCCACACTCTGCACCTGGGTTAGATGTTGTCCGGTCAAGTATTCCTCTAAAATTCGTTATACCTGGTTTGAAGCCCCCTTGCCCTTCCTTGTGTCCTGAACTTCATCTGATGCTCAGACCCAGTTGCAGTGCTACCTATTCCAAAGGTAGATCCCCTTATGAGCTTAACTCCCTATATTTATAAAGGAGTCACAACACATACCTGGCAACCATTCCCAGCATCTCGTATATCTTCCCAATAAAGAGTGACTCAATACCCCTCAGCTAAAATACGACTACACATCCGACAGTGACCAGCTTTCAATTCCAGCCTTGGGTGGCTGTGTTGCGTTTCCTCGTTCTCCCCGTGTCTGAGTCGGTTTCCCCCGGGTGTTCTGGTTCCTTCCCACAGTCTAGAGTTGTGCAGGCTGGGTAGCTTGGCCATGGCCATCAGTAGTCTCCAACTCGTTAGGTGGGGTTACTGGGTTATGAGGATAGATGGGGACGAGGGCCGAGGTATGGTACTTCTTCAAATGAACGCGCATAATGGACGAATGGTCTCCTTCTGTATAGCAGTGATTCTAAGATTTTATGATTCTATGATGATTTGTTTCATAACGTCTGATACGCTAACACCAGAGACTGCATAGAGCTCGAAATCAAAAGCAGGTGGAAATACCGAGACAAAAAAAATGCTTTAAACAGAAAGTTGCACAGTTGTTGAACTGGGAGCAGTTTAAAATGTGTGGAAAATGGAACAAAGGCGTGAGGCCGCAGAAGGCATCGAAATCCATGGTTGGGCATAGTAAAATCCAGAAATGGCTACGTCGGTTAAATTGGATAGTACGAGTGTTGGCAGAGACAGGAGAATCTGCATGTTCTTTACCTCTGAATCTTTACATGGAACATATAACAGTAGAACACAGTGCAGGCCCTTCGGCCACGATGTTGTGACGACTATTTTCTATTTTTACTAAACGAAGATCAACCTAACATACAGCCCTTCAATTTCCTGCTGTCCGAGTTCCTGTCCAAGAGTCGCTTAAATGTCCCTAATGACTCTGACTCCACCACCTCGGCTGGCAGTTCAGTCCACGCACCCACCACTCTCTGTGTAAGAAAACCTAACTATGACATTTCCCCTATACCTTCCTCCAATCACCTTAGAATTATGTCGCCTCCTGACAGCCATTTCCGCCCTGTTGAAAAGGCTCTGCCTGTCCATTCTATCCATGTTTATCATCAGCTTGAACACCTCTATCAAGTTACCCCTCTGCCTTCTTCGCACCAGGGATAAAAGTCGTATTTCCCTCAAACGTTTTTCATAATAAATGCCCTCCAGTCCAGGCAGCAGCCTGGTAAATCTCATCTGCACCCTCCCCAAAGCATCCACATCCTTCCTATTATAAGGCGACCTGAGCTGGACATAATCTTTCGTGTGTGGTCTTTTATAAAGCTGCAGCAAAACCTCGCGGCTCTTAAACTCAATCCCCTGTTAATGAAAGCCAAGCTAACAACCCTATTAACCTGGGTGGCATATTTGAGGGATCTATGTGGGTGGACTCCAAGACCACTCTGTTCCGCCACACTTCCAAAAATTCTGCCTTTAACCCTGTCGTCAGCATTCAAATTCCACCTTACAAAATGAATTACTTCACATTTATCGAGGTTGAACTCCATCTGCCACTTTACAGCCAAACTCTGCATCCTCTTATTACCCTGTTGACACTATCTGCAACTCCAACAACCATCGTCCATCGTATCATCGGAAAACGTATGAACCCATCCTTCCACTCCCTCATCCATGTCATTTATAAAAAGCACAAGGAGCAGAGGTCCCAGAACAGATCCTTGCGTGACACCATTGGTCACCGATCACCAAGCGGAATACTTACACCCACTACCACTCGCTCTCTTCTTTCGGCCGCCAATTCTGTATCCAACCAGACACATTTCCCTGTATCTCATGCCCCCTAACTTTCTATACGAGCCTACCATGGGGAACCTTATCAAATGCCTTCCTGATATCCAGATGCACCATATTCACTGCCCGACCTTCACCAATGTGTCACGTCACATGCTTAACGAATTCAATGAGGCTTGTGAGGCAGGACCTGCCCCTCACAAAGCAATGCTGACTATCGTTAATCAAACTATGTTCTTCCAACGAATCATCAATCCGATCTGTCATAATCCTTTCCAGTCTTTCGCTCACCACATACGTAAGACTGCCTAGTCTGTAATTCCCAGGGATTTCCAGATTCCCTTTCATGAACCAGGGAACAACATTAGACTCCTTCCAATAATCCGGCACTGCTCCAGTGGTGAGTGAGGACGCAAAGATCATCGCCAACGCAGCAGCATCGCCTCCCTCGCTTCCCGTAGTAACCTTGGGTGAAGCCCGTCAGGCCCAGGGGACGTATCTATCCTGATGCTGTTCAGAATTCCCAGCACATCCTCCTTCTTAATATCCACCTGTCCATGTCTATTAATCTGGTTCACGCTTTTCTGACGAGCAACAAGGTCCCTCTCTCTCGTGATTACTGAAGCAAAATTTAGGGCCTCCTTTACCTCCTCAGACTCTAGGCACAAATTACTCCACTGTCGCTGATCGGCCATACTATCACTCAGATCATCCTGGCTACCTATTAATCCTCTCCGTACCAGAAATGTTCCTCCTCAACCTTACGTAAGCATCCTTCTTCTTCTTGACTTCTCTTGCCCTCCAAGGCTCCTTCATCTTATCATTCCTTCATTAGCTGAGTCGGGCAAAACTATCCAGCACTCGCATCAAGTACTCCATAAACAACCCCCACATTACTGTTATGCATTTCCCTGAGAACAACTATTCCCAATTTATGTTCCTCAGCTCCATTCTAATGCCATTATAATTTCCCCTCCCCTAATCAAATGCTTTCCCATACAGTCCTATCCCATGTTGTTCCTATCCCTATCCATGACTATGATAACGTTAAGGAGTTGTGGTCACTGTCACCGTAATGCTCGTCCACCGGGACATCTGCCACCTGGCCGGGTTCGTTGCCAAGCACCAAATATAATATAGCCTCACCCCCTAGTCGGCCGATTTACATATAGAGTCAGGAATTGTTCCTGGACGAACCTAACACAACCTGGCCCATACAAACCATTTGGACGAAGGAGGTTTCAGTTAATATCAGGGAAGTTGAAGTCAGCCATGACAACAACTCTGTTACCTCTGCACCATTCCACTATCAGCCGCCCAATCTGTTCCTCCATCTCTCTGCTTCTACTGGGGACGGGGGGGGGGGGGTTTATAGAAAACTCCCAACAAAATGACTGCTCCGTTCTTGTTTCTGACTTTCCACCCATACTAACTCGGTAGACAAATCCTCATCGATTACCTCCTGTTCGGCAGCTGTGATGCACTCTCTAATTGACAGTGCAACTTCACTTCATTTTACCTTCCCCCCCCTATTCTTCTTAAAATATCTACATCACGGAACATCTAACAACCATTCCTGCCCCTGTGAAATCCATGTCTCCATAATGGTCAGAACATCATAGTTCCAAGTACTGATTCATGATCTAAGTTCATCTCCCTTATTCCTGGCACTCCTTGCATTGAAAGAGACACAATTTAACCCATCCCACTGAGTACAACTTCACCCTATTTACCGTCTATCCATCCTCACAAACACGTTGCATACTATTTTTGACTGTTGAACAGCTTCCCTTTCCTCTGATCGATAGCTCTCGTACCCATGCCCCTGCAAAACTAGTTTAAACCCTTGCGAAGAGTTCTAGCAAACCTCCCGCCCAACATATTGGTACCCATCCAGTTTAGGTGCAACCTGCCCTTCATGTACTGGTCCCACTTTATCAGAATTATTCAGATGATCTCCATAACTGAAGCCTTCCCTCCTGCACCAGCTCTGTTGCCACGTTTTCAGCTGCACAGTCTCTGTGAGGAGTTCAGGGAGCCAGGCAGAAAATTAAAAGATAGGACTTCTGGGGTTCTAATCACGGGATTACTCCCTGTGCCACGCGCCAGTGAGGCTCGATATATGAATATATAGCAGCTAAACACGTGGCTAAACATCTGGAGTAGGAGTGCGGATTTTCGTTATTTGGAACTCTTCCGGGGCAGGTATGACCTGTATAGGAAGGACGGGTTGCATCTAAACTGGAGAGGCATACATATCCTGACCGCAAGGTTTGCTAGTGTCACACGGGGCGATTTAAACGTGTATGGAAGGGGGTGGGGACCGGAGTAATAGGTCAGAAGGTGAAACATTTGATGAAGAACTAGGGAATACGGCCAGTATGGCTCTGAGGAAGAGCAGGCAGGGAGATATTGCTGAAAACAGCGGGACTGGTGGCCTGAAGTGCGTATGTTTTAATGCAAGATGTATAACAGGTAAGGCGGATGAACTTCGAGATTGGATTAGTGCTTCGAACTATGATGTAGTTGCCATAATAGAGACCTGGTTGAGGGAAGGACATGATTGGCAGCTAAACGTTCCAGGATTCTGATGTTTCAGGCGGGATAGAGGGGGATGTAAAAGGGGTTGAGGAGTTGTGCTACTGGTTAGGGAGAATATCACATCAGCACTGCGGGAGATCACCTCAGAGGGCAGCGAGGCTATATGCGTAGAGATCAGGAATAAGAAGGGTGCAGTCACAATGTTGGGGGTTTACTAGAGGCCTCCCAACAGCAAACGGAAGATCGAGGAGAAGATAGGTAGACAGATTTTGGAAAGGAGTAAAAGCAACAGGGTTGTTGTGATGGACGATTTTACCTTCCCCAATAATGACTGGGACTCACTTAATGCTCGGGGTTTGGACGGGGCAGAGTTTGTAAGGAGCATCCAGGAGGGCTTTTAAAACAATATTTAGATAGTTCAACTAGGGAAGGGGCTATACTGGATCTGGTATTGGGGAATGAGACCGGGCAGGTGATAGAAGTTTCAGTAGGGGAGCGTTTCGGGAACAGTGACCACAATTCAGGAACATTTAATGTGCTGGTGGACAAGGAAACGAATGGTCCTCGGGTGAATGTGCTAAAATGGGGGAAAGCTAATTATAAAATTATTAGGCGAGAACTGAAGAATTTAGATTGGATCGGATTGGATTGGATTGGATTTGGTTATTGTCACGTGTACCGAGGCACAGTGAAAAGTATTTTTCTGCGAGCAGCTCAACAGATCATTAAGTACATGGGAAGAAAAGGGATTAAAAGAAAATACATAATAGGGCAACTCAAGATATACAATGTAACTACATAAGCACCGGCAGCGGATTAAATATAGAGGGTGTAGTGTTAATGAGGTCAGTCCACAAGAGGGTCATTTCAGAGTCTGGTGACAGTGGGGAAGAAGCTGACCTCTTCATGGCGGCGGATGTTTGAGGGTAAATCAACATCTGACATGTGGGAGGCTTTCAAATGTCCGTTGAAAGGAATTCAGGGCCGGCATGTTCCTGTGAGGAAGAAGGATAAATAAGACAAATTTCGGGAATCTTGGATAACGAGAGATATTGTAGGCCTCGTCAAAAAGAAAAAGGAGGCATTTCTGAGGGCTAGAAGGCTTGGAACAGACGAATCCTGTGTGAAATATAAGGAAAGTAGGAAGGAACATAAGCCAGAAATCAGGAGGGCTAAAAGGGGTCACGAAAAGTCATTAGCAAATAGGGTTAAGGAAAATCCCAAGGCTTTTTACACGTTCATAAAAAGCAAGAGGGTAGCCAGGGAATGCGTTGGCCCACAGAAGGACAGGCGAGGGAATATATGTGTGGAGCGAGAGGAAATGGGCGTGGTTCACCAAATACACTGCGGGAGGTCACCTCTGAGGGCAGCGAGGGTATATGCGTAGAGATCAGGAATAAGAAGGGCGCAGTCACAATTTTGGGGGTTTACTAAAGGCCTCCCAACAGCAAGCGGGAGATAGAGGAGCAGATAGGTACACAGATTTTGGAAAGGAGTAAAAGCAACAGGGTTGTTGTGATGGGAGACTTTATCTTCCCCAATATTGACTGGGACTCACTTACTGCTCGGGGCTTGGACGGGGCAGAGTTTGTAAGGAGCATCCAGGAGGGCTTCTTATAACAATATGTAGATAGTCCAACTTAGGAGGGGCTATCTTGGATCTGGTATTGGGGGCTGAGCCCGGGCAGGTTGTAGAAGCTTCAGTTGGGGAGCATTTCGGGAACAGTGCTTCTGTGTTCACCAAAGAGAAGGAATTGATGGATGTTGTGTCTGGAGAAGGGTGTGTAGATAGCCTGGTTCACATTGAGATCCAAAAAGACGAGGTGTCGGGCGTCTTGAAAAATATTCAGGTCGATTAGTCCCCAGGGCCTGATGGGATCTACCCCAGAATACTGAAGGAGGCTAGAGAGGAAATTGCTGAGGCCTTGACAGAGATCTTTGGATCCTCACTGTCTTCAGGTGATGTTCCGGAGGACTGGAGACGAGCCAATGTTGTTCCTTTGTTTAAGAAGGGTAGCAAGGATAATCCAGGGAACTACAGGCCGGAGAGCCTTACGTCAGTGTTAGGGAAATTATTGGAGAGAATACTTCGAGACAGGATTTTCTCCCATTTGGATGCAATTGGACATATTAGTGAGAGGTTTTGTGAAGGGGAGGGCGTGTCTCACTAACTTGATAGAGTTTTTCGAGGAGGTTACAAAGCTGATTCATGCAGGTAGGGGAGTGAATGCTGTCTTAATGAACATCAGCAAGTCTTTGATAAGGTCCCTCATGGCAGACTGGTACAAAAGGTGAAGTCACACGGGATCAGGGGTGAGCTGGCATGATGGATACAGAACTGGCTAGGTATGAAATGAAATGAAAATCGCTTATTGTCACAAGTAGGCTTCAACGAAGTTACTGTGAAAAGCCCCTAGTCGCCACATGCCGGCGCCTGTTCGGGGAGGCTGTTACGGGAATTGAACCGTGCTGCTGGCCTGCCTTGGTCTGCTTTCAAAGCCAGCGATTTAGCCTAGTGTGCCGAGGGTCAAAGAAGGCAGAGAGTAGCAATGGAAGGGTGATTTTCTGATTGCAGGGCTGTGATTAGTGGTGTTCCGCAGGGATCAGTGCTGGGTCTTTTGGCATTCGTGGAAAATATAAATGATTTGGAGGAAAATGTAACTGGTCTGATTAGTAAGTTTGCAGACGACACAAAGGTTGGTGGAATTGCGGATAGCGATGAGGACTGTCAGAGGATACAGCAGGATTTAGATTGTTTGGAGACTTGGGCGGAGAGATGGCAGGCGGAGTTTAATCCAGACAAATATGAGGTAATGCATTTTGGAAGGTCTAATGCTGGTAGGGAATATACAATGGTAGAACCCTCAAGAGTATTGACTGTCAGAGAGATCTAGACATACAGGTCCACAGGTCACCGAACGGGGCAACACAGTTGGAGAAGGTAGTCAAGAAGACATACGGCATGCTTGCCTTCATTGGCCGGGGCATTGCGTATAAAATTTGGCAAGTCATGTTGCAGCTGTCCAGAACCTTAGTGCGGCCAGACTGGAGTATAGTGTTCAAATCTGGTCGGCACACTCCCTGAAAGATGGGGAGGCTTTAGAGAGGGTGCAGAAGAGATTTACCAGGATGTTGTGGAGGGCATTGGCTGTGAGGAGCGGTTGAAAAAACTCGGTTTGTTCTCAGTGGAACGACGGCGGTTGACGGGTGACCTGACAGACGCCTACAAAAGTATAAGGGGCACAGAGAGGGTGGCTAGTCGGAGGCTTTTTCCCAGGGAAGAGGGGTCAATTACTGGGCGGCATAGGTTTAAGGTGTGAGGGGCAAGGTTCAGAGGAGTTGTACGAGGCAAGTTTTTTACACAAAAGTGGCTGTCTGGAAGTCACTGATTGAGGTGGTGGTGGAAGGACGGAATGTAGTGATGTTTAAGGGGCATCTTGACAAATACATGAATAGGATGGGAATAGAGGGATACGATCCCAGGAAGGCAGAATATTTTTGTTCATACGGGCAGCGTGGTCGGCGTAGGCTTGGAGGGCAGAATGGCCTGTTCCTGTGCTGTACTTTTCTTTGCTCTTTGTTCTTTGTGTTACTTTCCTCACTAGCACGTGATACCGGTAGCATTCCTGAGATTACTACTCCACTTGTCCTGCTCTTTAGGTCCAACCTAACTCTCTTAAATCACGCTTTAGATCCTCATCCCTTTTCCTAGCTATGGCGCCCATGTACACCACGACTTGGTTTTTCTCCCGCTCCGCCTTCATAATCCTATGGACACGATGCGAATCATCCCTGATCCTAGCACCGGGGAGGCAATATACTTCCCGGGAGTCTCGTTCGTGACCACATAATCTCCTACCGTTCCCCTCATCATTAAGCCTCCTAGCGCTATCGCTTTTCCATCCTCCCCCTTTCCCTTCTGTGCCACAGAGCCCGGCTCCGTACGAGAAGACCTGGCATCTATGGCCTTCCCCTGGTATGTCCCCCACCCCCCAACAGCATCCAAAATGGTACAGAAGTTTTGACGGGGAATGGCTACAGCGGATCCCGGCACTGTCTGCCCGTTTACTTTCCTTCCCCTGACTTTTACTCAGATACTTTTTCGCTGAACCTTGGGTGTGGCTACCTCCCTGTAACTTCTCTCTATCAGCTCCTCTGCATTCCGGATGATCCAAATTTCATCCAGCTCCAGGTCGAGTTTCTTAACGCGGTCTCCGAGATGCTGCAGTTGGATGCACTTCCCGGAGGTGTAGCCAATGGGAACACTACTGGTGTCCCTTACTACCCACATCCTACAGAGGAGCATGCAGCTTCCATCCACTCTGATCTGAAATACCAACCTGTTTTAAAATGAAAATAAAATAAAAATTAAACATATTTTAGGCCCTTAATATATACATATATATGTGCAGCTGCTACTCTATCATGTGAACCCTCTAAAATTGTTGAATCATTCAAATATCGCTTGCTGCCTCGCTAAAAAAACAACTCTCACCTTACAGATTGTAGCTGAGATTCTTCCCTGTGAACCAGCTGGGATTCCGCTCTCCAACTCCGGCTCCCCTAACGCTCTTTTTAAAAAAATTTTAGAGTACACAATTCATTTTTTCCATTTAAGCGGCAATTTAGCGTGGCCAATCCACCTGCCCTGCACAACTTTGGGTTGTGGGGGCGAAACCCACGCAAACACGGGGAGAATATACAAACTCTACACGGGCAGTGACCCAGAGTCGGGATCGTACCTGAGACTTTAGCACCATGAGATAGCAATGCTAACCACTGCGCCACCGTGCTGCCCTCCCCTTACGCTCTTTGAGGAAATGCAGGAAATGAAAGGAGCACCTTGCTCTCACCTCACCAAGGGCCCTCTATCACCGAACTCCAACGTTAGCACTCTAATGCAGCCCAAAATCAGCACTGTAAGCCTGACCAATTTCATACTGCCTGACTCTAGCCTCTGGAAACTGGCTTAATCCAGTTATCTAATTCGCTAATTAGCAAGCTGTAGCTGCAAGAACAGCCAAAGTATACTCTGTTTCAAGCTGGTTTAAAACCCACCGTCTTCGAACCCAAACAGCAACTTTTAAGTTAATTTACTAAATACATGAAGGACGAGACATCAGATAGAAATAAACCCTGAATATCCCTCACTCACCGAACTCCCACTTTCGCAATTTAATGCAGCCCACCGTAAGCACTAAAGTGCAAACAAAATAAGTGGACGGGTGGTCAGTAGAGTGGGCAGCACGGTAGCACAGTGGTTAGCACTGTTGTTTCACAGCTCCAGGGTCCCACGTTCGATTCCCAGCTAATGTCACTGTCTGTGCGGAGTCTATTCTTCCCGTGTCTCCGTGGGTTTCCCCCGGCTGCTCCGTTTTCCTCCCAGAATCCAAAGATGTGCAGATCAGGTGGATTCCATCCACTGCTGGCTGTTAGGAGGTCTGTAGCAAACCCCCTACATTGTGACAGCACCCTTCCTATTCCTGAGCTCATCCAGATTGCGTCGCTGCCTGAACCCTTCGCAGCTTCCCTCAGCTGTGATATTCTTCTTAACCAATCGTGCAACTTCCCCACCCATTTTGCACCACCCTCTCTTCTCCTTGAAGCATCTAAATCCTGGAATGTTTACTTCCCAATTCTGTCCCACTTTCAACCAAGTTTCTGTAATAGCAACAACATCATAATTCCACGGATTAATCCAAGCGCCAAGTTCATCTGTCTTAACTGAAATACTCCTCACATATAAACTAATGCACTTCAGCCCACCAGCACCTTGCATTGACCAACCACTCACCGTGTGCTCTTCCTCTTAACCTTACTGCCCTTAATCTGTCGCTCTCCCTCAGTTATTTCTCCCGCTGACCTACTGGTCTGGTTCCCACCCCCTGCCATACCAGGGAGCACAATCTGTTTTTCTCCTTCCACTTTTCAGCTTCCTAGCTTTTGTTCATGTCCCTCTTTACTACCCCCTGACATCCTGCATTGGTTGCCATCATCCTGCCATATTAGTTTAAGCCCTCGTCAATAGTGCTAGCAGCACGGTAGCATAGTGGTCAGCACAGTTGCTTCAAAGCTCCAGAATGCCAGACTCGATTCCCGGCTTTTGTCACTGCCTGTGCGCAGTCCGCACGTTCTTCCCATGTCTGCGTGGGTTTCCTCCAGGTGCTCCGGTTTCCTCCCGCAGTCCAAAGATGTGCAGCTTAGGTGGATTGGCCATGCTAAATTGCACTTAATTTCATAAAAATTTGGCTGGGGTTACTGGGATACAGGGATAGTGTGGGCTTGTGTAAAATGCTCTTTCCAAAGGCCGGTGCAGAATCGAAACCGAATGGGCTCCCTCTTCACTGTACAATCTATGAAGTCTTTGGAAGATCTATGAAATGAAATCAAAGAACGCCCCTCGGTGTTCTACCCATATGTAAAGTGGAAGAGGGTAGCCAGGGAAAGGTTTGGTCCATTCAAGGATATTGTAGGAAATCTATGTATGGAACCAGAGGAAATGGGAGTGATAATACATTCATACTTTACCTCATTATTCATCAAAAAGTGGA
This sequence comes from Scyliorhinus torazame, assembly GCF_047496885.1. Taxonomy (NCBI): domain Eukaryota; kingdom Metazoa; phylum Chordata; class Chondrichthyes; order Carcharhiniformes; family Scyliorhinidae; genus Scyliorhinus; species Scyliorhinus torazame. The sequence continues at coordinate 138,994,115 of NC_092726.1, forward strand.
TCAGGAGGGTAGTGTAGAGTGTGTAGATATTCTGAGTTATGTTGATATTGATAAAGAAGAGGTGTTGGGCATCTTAAAAAAGCATTAAATGAGATAAGTCCGGTGGGCCTGATGGGATCTACTCCAAAATACTGCGGGAGGCAAGGGAGGACAATGCGGGCGTCTTGCAGTGTTTGTTGTACCTCACTGGTAACAGGTGAAGTTCCAGAGGACTGGTGAGTAGCCAATGTTCTTCCATTTTTTAAGAAGGGCAGTAGGGATAATACAGGTAATTATAGGCGCATGATCCTTATGTCAGTGGTAGGCACACATTCGAATGGATTCAGAGAGATTGAATTTACTCACATTTGGGAACAAATGGACTTAGTGATGGACAGCATGGTTTTGTGAAGGGGATGTCGAGCCTCACTGTAGATGTCATATACATGGACTTCAGTAAGGCGTTTGATAAAGTTCCCCATGGCAGGTTGATCGAATCAGTGAAGTCGTATGGGGTTAAGGGTGTACTAGCTAGTTGGATAGAACTGGCTGGGCAACAGGAGACAGAGAGTAGTGGTGGAAGAGAGTGTCTCAAAATGAAAAGAGGTGACAAGTGGTATGCCACAGGGAGCCGTGCTCGGACCACTGTTGTTTGTGATATAGATAAATGATCTGGACGAAGGAATAGGTGGTCCGATTAGCAAGCTTGCAGATGATACTAAGATTGGTGGAGTTGCAGATAGTGAGGAGGAGGTCAGCGAATACAGCAAAATAAAGATACATTGCAGAGTTGGGCAGAGAAATGAAATGGAATGAAAATGAAATGAAAATCGCTTCTTGCCACAAGTAGGCTTCAAATGAAGTTACTGTGAAAAGCCCCTAGTCGCCACATTCAGGCGCCTGTTCGGGGAGGCTGGTACGGGAACTGAACCGTGCTGCTGGCCTGCCTTGGTCTGCTTTCAAAGCCAGCGATTTTGGCAGATGGAGTTCAATCCAGGCAAATGCGAGGTGATGCATTTTGGAAGATCTAATTCAAGAGCGGACTATACGGTCAATGGAAGAGTCCTGGGGAAATATGATGTACAGAGAGATCTGGGAGTTCAGGTCCATTGTACCCTGAAGGTGGCAAGGCAGGTCGATAGAGTGGTCAAGAAGGCATACAGCATGCTTGGCTTTATCGGACGGGGTATTGAGTACAGGAGTCGGCAGGTCATTTTACAGATCATAGGACTTTGGTTAGGCCACATTTGGAATACTGCATGCAGTTCTGGTCGCCACATTACCAGAAGGATGTGGATGCTTTATCGAGGGTGCAAAGGAGGTTCACCAGGATGTTGCCTGGTATGGAGTGTGCTAGCTATGAAGAAAGGTTGAGTAGATTAGGATTGTTTTCGTTTGTAAAGACGGAGGTTGAGGGGGGACCTGATTGAGGTCTACAAAATTCTGAGAGGTATGGACAGGGTGGATAGAAACAAGCTTTTTTCCAATAGTGGAGGTGTCAATTACAAGGGGTCACGATTCCAAGGTGAGAGGGGGAAGTTTAAGGGATATGTGCGTGGAAAGCTTTTAACGCAGAGGCTGGTGGGTGCATGGAACGCTTTGCCAGAGGAGGTGGTAGAGACGGGCACGAGAGCATCATTTAACATGCATCTGGACAGATATATGACCGGGCGGGGAACAGAAGAAAGTAGATCCTTGGAAAATAGGCGACAGGTTTCGATAAAGTATCTGGATCGGCGCAGGCTGTGAGGGCCGAATGGCCTGTTCCTGTGCTGTAATTTTATTTGTTCTTTGTTCTTTCTAATTTAATGCGTTTTTCGAGGAAGTGACAAAGATGATATATGACGGAGAGGCATGAAATGTTGATTACATGGACTTCAGTAAAGCCTTTTTCAAGGTACCCCATGGTAGATTGGTACAAAAGGTGAAGTCATATGGGATCAGGGGTGAGCTGGAAAGTTGGATACAGAACTGGCTTGGGTACAGAAGACAGACTGTAGCAGTAAAAGGGAAATTAATTTTTTTTTTAGAGTACCCAATTATTTGTTTTCAATTAAGGGGCAATTTTGCGTGACCAATCCACCTACCATGCACATATTTTTGGATTGTGGGGGCGAAAACCACGCAAACACGGGGAAAATGTGCAAATTCCGCAGGGACAGTGACCCAGAGCCGGGATCGAACCTGGGACTTCAGCGCCGTGAGGCAGCAATGCTAACCACTGTGCACCGTGCTGCCCTGTAAAAGGGTACTTTTGTGACTGGTAGGCTTAGACTCGCGGCGTTCCACAGGGATCGGTTCTAGGGCATTCGTTGTTCTTGCTGTATATAAATGATTTGGATGAAAGTGTAACTGGTTTGAATGGTATGTTCGCAGACGTCTCAGATATTGGTGGAGTTACGGATAGTGAAGAGGATTGTCAGATGATACAGCAGAATATAAACCGATTGGAGTCTTGTGTGCAGAAATGGCTTTTGGAGATTAATCCGGACAAGCGTATGGTAATGCACTTTGGAAGGTCCAGCACATTTAGGAATTATGCAATAAATGGTAGATCTCTTGTGAGTACTGACAGGCAGAGAGATCTGGGCGCGCATGTCCACCGAACACTGAAAATGGCAAACAATGTGGATAAGGCGGTCTAGAAGGCTTACGGCATGCTGGCCTTCATCGGTCGCGGCATTCAACATAAAAATTGGTAAGTGATGTTGCAGCTGATTAGGACCTTAGTTAAGCCTCATTTGAAATATTGTGTACAATTCTGAGCGCCACACGACCAGAAGGATGTGGGTGCTTTGCGGTGGGTTCAGAAGGCGTTTACCATGACGTTGCGTGGTATGGAGGACATAGTTATGAGGAGAGGTTAGATAAACGCGGTCTGTTCTCACTTGAATGACGGAGGATGAGAGGCGACCTGATAGAGGTGCACAAGTTTCTGAGTGCCATGTACAGAGTGGATAGTCAGTTGTTTTTTCATAGTGTAGCAGAGTTCAGTACCAGGGGGCATAGGTGGGGAAAAGTTTAGAATAGATGTGCGAGGCACGTTTCTTACACAGAGGGTGGTAAATATATGGGACGCGCTGCCTGGGGAGGCGGTGAGAGCATGTACGATAGTGGCATTTGAGGACATGTAGACAAATATATGAATAACGTGGGAAGTGAAAGATACGGACTCCGTAGGTGCAGACGGTTTTAGTTTAGGCAGGTACTAAGGTCGGCTCAGGGTTGGAAGGCCGAAAGGCCTGTTCCTGTGCTGTATTGTTCTTTCTTCTTTGTACAGAGACACACACCAGAAGCAACAGCAGTAAGCTGGGCAGAGTAAATAACAAGGAAAGTGTCTCGTTTCAACAGAGTCAACATAACTACTAAACGGTTAGAAAACCTTACCGGGGACTCCAACGACAGCCAGGATGGGATAGTAAAAGTGCTGGATCACGATCAGTACATATTTGATTCGTGCAGCCAAAGATATCCAATCTTGATCAAGGTAGTAAAGCGTCCAATATAAGCCTCTATCAAATGTTGTAATATTCAAATCGATGGCTCTCTGATTCTGACCCATTCTTTTTGTTGACAGATTCTCATTCATTGTAGTAACTTTGCATTCCATTTGTCTCACATGTTGATCTCTCCAATCGATCTTTCTGGGGCCTCTCATCTGGTTTACTGAAACATGCTCTCGCTGACATTGTGCAAATCACCACGGCAGAGTCCCGTATTAATAGTACCTGGATGCGCTCTAGTGGCAAATTAGGATCCAAGGGGACTAAATTAATTCTTGTCACTGAACAAATGTTTAACCCTTTCCTTCCAAACCTTTTTTTAAAAATATGGTATTCAAGTTGAACATCTCCCAATCTGTCTGAACCTCGCTAACCGAAAAACAAATGGGAATTCTGGAAGGACGGCCCACCACCATTGAATCCTTTTTTAATACGGTAGTAGTTCAAACGGAATAGATTGTGCTAATTGTCACACCCTATTCTTAAAAGTGGAGAACTCTAAAGCTGGAACAATAGAGCAGTCAGCATAATGTCGATTAAAGATTGGGGCACACTTAATTCATAATCTAGGAGAAAGTAACTGGTGGATTGGGAGCTTTCAATGAAAATAGACAGGTAAATGTTAAGGAGAATAATAGCATTGTTAACCTGATGGTTCAATGTTAAGGAGAATACTAGCAGTGTTAACCTGATGATTCAATGTCAAGGAGAATAATAGCATTGTTAACCTGATGGTTCAATGTTAAGGAGAATAATAGCATTGTTAACCTGATGGTTGAATGTTAAGGAGAATAATAGCATTGTTAACCTGATGATTCAATGTTAAGGAGAATAACAGCATTGTTAACCTGATGGTTCAATGTTAAGGAGAATAATAGCATTGTTAACCTGATGGTTCAATGTTAAGGAGAATAATAGCATTGTTAACCTGATGGTTCAATGTTAAGGAGAATAATAGCATTGTTAACCTGATGGTTCAATGTTAAGGAGAATAACAGCATTGTTAACCTGATGGTTCAATGTTAAGGAGAATAACAGCATTGTTAACCTGATGGTTCAATGTTATGGAGAATAATAGCATTGTTAACCTGATGGTTCAATGTTAAGGAGAATAACAGCATTGTTAACCCGATGGTTCAATGTTAAGGAGAATAACAGCATTGTTAACCTGATGGTTCAATGTTAAGGAGAATAATAGCATTGTTAACCTGATGGTTCAACGTTAAGGAGAATAACAGCATTGTTAACCTGATGGTTCAATGTTAAGGAGAATAATAGCATTGTTAACCTGATGGTTCAATGTTAAGGAGAATAATAGCATTGTTAACCTGATGGTTCAATGTTAAGGAGAATAATAGCATTGTTAACCTGATGGTTCAATGTTAGGGAGAATAACAGCATTGTTAACCTGATGGTTCAATGTTAAGGAGAATAATAGCATTGTTAACCTGATGGTTCAATGTTAAGGAGAATAATAGCATTGTTAACCTGATGGTTCAATGTTAAGGAGAATAATAGCATTGTTAACCTGATGGTTCAATGTTAAGGAGAATAACAGCATTGTTAACCTGATGGTTCAATGTTAAGGAGAATAATAGCATTGTTAACCTGATGGTTCAATGTTAAGGAGAATAACAGCATTGTTAACCTGATGGTTCAATGTTAAGGAGAATAACAGCATTGTTAACCTGATGGTTCAATGTTAAGGAGAATAATAGCATTGTTAACCTGATGGTTCAACGTTAAGGAGAATAACAGCATTGTTAACCTGATGGTTCAATGTTAAGGAGAATAATAGCATTGTTAACCTGATGGTTCAATGTTAAGGAGAATAATAGCATTGTTAACCTGATGGTTCAATGTTAAGGAGAATAATAGCATTGTTAACCTGATGGTTCAATGTTAGGGAGAATAACAGCATTGTTAACCTGATGGTTCAATGTTAAGGAGAATAACAGCATTGTTAACCTGATGGTTCAATGTTAAGGAGAATAATAGCATTGTTAACCTGATGGTTCAATGTTAAGGAGAATAATAGCATTGTTAACCTGATGGTTCAATGTTAAGGAGAATAATAGCATTGTTAACCTGATGGTTCAATGTTAAGGAGAATAACAGCATTGTTAACCTGATGGTTCAATGTTAAGGAGAATAACAGCATTGTTAACCTGATGGTTCAATGTTAAGGAGAATAATAGCATTGTTAACCTGATGGTTCAATGTTAAGGAGAATAACAGCATTGTTAACCTGATGGTTCAATGTTAAGGAGAATAACAGCATTGTTAACCTGATGGTTCAATGTTAAGGAGAATAACAGCATTGTTAACCTGATGGTTCAATGTTAAGGAGAATAACAGCATTGTTAACCTGATGGTTCAATGTTAAGGAGAATAATAGCATTGTTAACCTGATGGTTCAACGTTAAGGAGAATAACAGCATTGTTAACCTGATGGTTCAATGTTAAGGAGAATAATAGCATTGTTAACCTGATGGTTCAATGTTAAGGAGAATAATAGCATTGTTAACCTGATGGTTCAATGTTAAGGAGAATAATAGCATTGTTAACCTGATGGTTCAATGTTAGGGAGAATAACAGCATTGTTAACCTGATGGTTCAATGTTAAGGAGAATAACAGCATTGTTAACCTGATGGTTCAATGTTAAGGAGAATAATAGCATTGTTAACCTGATGGTTCAATGTTAAGGAGAATAACAGCATTGTTAACCTGATGGTTCAATGTTAAGGAGAATAATAGCATTGTTAACCTGATGGTTCAATGTTAAGGAGAATAACAGCATTGTTAACCTGATGGTTCAATGTTAAGGAGAATAACAGCATTGTTAACCTGATGGTTCAATGTTAAGGAGAATAATAGCATTGTTAACCTGATGGTTCAATGTTAAGGAGAATAATAGCATTGTTAACCTGATGGTTCAAAGAGGAGAAGATGTCGAAATTTCCTGCACGAATATTCAAATTGTTTATTATCGAATGCCATTTAATGCTGACGTTACCAGAAATGAACCAACAGATTAAAGCTGAGGCAATAAGAATGAAGCTAGGCTATAGCTCAAAAGACAGGTAGCATGAAGTGCGATGGTTAAAAAGCATGGTGAAGAAATTGCAGTAATATTCCCTGGGAGCGGTGGACATTGAGCATCCTCTATTTGCACTTGGAAGCGAGAGAATGAGGGCGCGATTCTCCACTCCCACGTGGCCACGTCGTCGTGAAGGCCATCGAGGTTCACGAAGGCACGGAACGGCCCCGGTCCCGACCGATTCAGGCCCTGTCAATGGGCCAGGATCGGGGCCGCTTCACCTGCACGTGCCAGGCCTTGTCGCCCGCATAAAGGCGGCACCGCATAGATGACGCGGCCGGCGCCGCATAACGGGCATAATCCGCGCATGCGTGGTTGCCGTCCTCTCCATGTCCGCCCTGCAAGAAGATGGGGGACGGATCTTGCGGGGCCACGGAAGGATGGTCCTCCTTCAGAGAGGACGGCCCGATGATCGGTGGGCACCGATCGCGGGCAACCCCACATTTCAGGTAAAGACCGGTGCAGGATCCCCCTCGGCCCCCCACAGGCCGCCCCCCCCAGCGTTCACGCACCGCCCACGATTGGGGCGACCAGGTGTGGACGGCGCCGGGGTCAACCCGCCGTTTTGGCCAGGCCGCTCGGCCCATCTGGGCCTCAGAATAGTGGGGGTGCCGGAGAATCGCCATTTTGGGTGTCTCCGGCGATTCTCTGGCCTGCGGCCCGCGAAACCCGTCCGGACCGTTCCCGCCGCTTCGGAGAGTCGCGGGAGGGCGTCGGGCCAGCGGCCCTGGAAATTCTGGCGGCCCAGGCGATTCTCCCAACCGGCGTGGGAGTGGAGAATCGCGCCCACATTTTCCCTGCTCGTGACTATCTTGCGAATTTCCGGTCACTAGGACCCTGGTGGAGCTGTGCCGTGTCAATTTAAACGTGTTAGTTTCAAAGTAATTTCCTGCACCGAGCTCTGACTGCTCGTGAGTAAAACCTCTCTTTGTGCTTATGCCAAGACCAATTTAGTTCTGAACATACTAATTTACTACCTTATAATACTGATCACATTTCTACCTGCCGTTTATAACTTCTAATAAATGTGAAACTCGTTAAAAATACAATATTTAAAAAACTAGAAACACCAAAGTAAATTCACAAATCCTTAACAAACACACATACACTCATTCATCCACTGAAGTCTCCACTCAAACGAAAGGAATTCAAAGTATTCTACTTTCATTCATCCCAACAAAGTGCAAATAAAAGGTTGAATTTGCAAAGAAAACTTAATATAGCGGACAATGGTCTCCATTCTTCAGTCTCCTAACCTAACCTCTGTCCTGTGCTGACCCAAACTCGAGCAGCTGCTTGGTTCTGTTTGTCTCGGCTCACAATTAGTGGTATAGCTTGATTTTCATTTGCACATTTACAAAGTGTTTTAAGGATCCCGATTGGATCTCTTTGTTGCAGGGCTTTAGGTATTCTAACAAAAATTGAGACCCCTCCCTTCTGATAAGTCTCTCTTATCCAGGAGTCTTTTGCCTCTTTTAATCTTTTCCACTCTCGCCTCATTATATCATTTCTCTTGTCCGTACTCCAGGGCAAGAGGATAAGTTTAGTTGCCATTTTTTGGTTTCCTAACTTCTGTTCCTGGTTATCCCTTTCAGTTCCAATCTGAAATTTAGGATAAGTACCCTTTCTGGGCCCTACCCAAGGCTAACTCAGGCACTATCTTCCTGTTTTAGTTAAGGGTCGATTGGTTATTGGTTCTCTAATGGATTCTAGGCGTCCCTATTCCTCTAGGATTTCCTCACAATCTGCCTTACTTTAAGGGTGATTTAGTCTTTGGCCTCCTTTTACCAGTAATGGATGCAATACTTTTAGTGCTGTCACTAAGATGTCTTGCAGACTTTTACTCAGGGTCAGTATCTTCTAGTCTACTGATCTCCACACCCAACCTGAGTTTTAAGTCCCCGCAGTTCACAGAATATCCTTCCAAAAGTTAATCACATAAGACTTTCCGAACTAAGCTCGGTAGGTAAAGCTCGCCTCACACATAGACCAAAAACTTCTAATATTCCAGCCTTTGTGCCGGTTAGAAATTTATAGTATTCTAACCGTTATTTGGGAACTAGAAACTTCAAATATTCTAGCCCCCACTCTGCTTAACTAGAAACCTCTAATATTCTAGCCCCCACTCTGCTTAGCTAGAAACTTCTAATATTCTAGCCTCGCTTTACGTAGAAAGTTATAATATTCTAGACCTCCACGCTGGGTGCCATGGAGTAATTTAAAACAACCCGCTGGGTTCTGACTAGAATTCTATCCTTAGAATTCTTAGGTTTTCCCTTTCCGGAACAAGGGTCAAGAGATTCTAAATGGTGGACAGGGATTCACACTCCCCGACTCCTACACAGGCGTAAGCGGCTGCTATTCAGGTCAAACTATTGTTTCAAGTTATTCCACGGATAAACGTATCTTTGTAGAAGAATTTTATCTACTTACCAGCTAGTAGCCTCGATCCTGGGCCCCGCGTTGCTAGATATGTAAAGTAGACTTTTGTAATAAACCACTGTTTCATGGTTAAACGTTAAGCTATTTTATTTTTTGTTTTAAAAGATAAAATTACTGTCTTTACAGAAAAATAAAAAGATCGCTTTTGGATTCTCCTGGCCGGTTGATCATACCTTCCTCGGCCTCCTCGACAATCTCTCCTTTATCTGTTGGTCCCCTCCCGGTTGTTCTGCGGTTCTGCTCGGCTTTCGTCTCCTGTCAGTTCCATGTACCGAAATCACCCTGCAGGCTGAGAGTTAGTGCCTGGCTGGGGGCGATCTAGGATATATATCACCTTTAAAACAGCTTTGCTTTATTCTATTCTACTTTATTCTTTAAATACTTTATTCTAAAGTATTTTCTTCTGCTCCTCATCCCAATACTTTTTCTGCCCATGTGATTCCACATCAAGTCCTCATAATATCATGAGAGGGCCTTCGTGTAAACCTGACCTTGGTCTGCCGGCTTACTGGAAGGGAGGTTTCCTTGTTAATTATTCTGGGGCATTCCAGCCTTTCATTCCCTTATCTTTTGAAAGTATTGTATGTTCTTCTATTCTTAAATGTTTCAAATTATTCAAAATTCAGATTCTGACAACTCCAATTAATTGCTTGCTAAACTAATTAACTTGTATTAAAGGGTATAAAACTCATTCTCTTTATTTAACTTAAACTTAATTTTTTATGAGAATTTGTTGAGCTAAAGATATTAATTTGCAGCATGAACTGCTTCCTGATCTCAAGGCCTGTGTGATAATGGCTGTCTGCTTTCTAAAGAACCTTTGTCTGCAATTAACCCTTCGAACGCCTTCTGCTGTTACATTTTAGCATTGCATTACATTTACTTTTATGGGAACTTTTCTCATGTTTCTTGGTTTATTTTTCCATCACATCTTCATGTTTCAAATGACATCTTTTCATTTTTCTCAACAGTGTGTTTGTGAGTGTGTGAATAATTGGATATGTCTGCGTCGTTCTGAGCATGTGTGTGCGAATGCGTGTGCATTGGTATGTATGTGAGTGTGATTGCGGCTGTGTGTGGGCGTGTGGTAATCTGTGTGTGTGCGTATTGATATATGCGTGTGTGTGTCCGGATGTGCGCAAGAAAATATGTGTTTATGCTTCTGTATGTGGGTGATTTTATGTGGTTGCTGGTCTGTGAGTTGCTGTGTGTGTGTTGGAGAGAGACAGAGTGTCTTTGTGGAGGTGTATGTGTCGAGGTGTGTTTGGATGTGTGTGAGTGTATGTGGGTGAATGTGGGTGCGTGCGTATGTCGGTGTGCAAGTGAGTATGTGTGGCTATGTGTTACTGTCCTTGAAGCCTGTGTGAGAAGGTAAGTATGGGTCCATAAAATAATAATATTAATAATCGCTTATTGTCACACATAGACGTCAATGAAGTTACTGTGAAAAGCCCCTAGTCGCCACATTCCCGCGCCTGTTCGTGGAGACCGGTACAGAATTGAAACCGCGCTGCGATCATTGTACTGCATTCCAAGCCAGCTGTAATGCAAACAGCGCGGATTCAATTCCAGTACCGGGAATATGTGCGTCTGAGAGTTAGAATCTGAGTGTGTGAGGGTATATTTTGTTAAGAGTGACTGTGTGGGTATGTGTATGAGAGTGCGTGTGCGTGTGAGAGAGAGAGTGTATGTTTTTTGGGCTGTATGTGTGTGGCTGTGCTTGGATATGTGTGAGTGCATGTGGGTGAATATGTGTGTCTTTATATGTGTGTGTGAATGTGTGGATCTGTGGGTGAGTGTGTGGTTGAGGTTTTGAGTGAGGCGGTATGTGTGGGTCGGGATGTGCGTGTGAGAATGAGGATCTGAGCATGTCTGGATAAGTATGTATCAATCTGAGTGTGAGGTTGTGTGTGGGCACGTGTGTGTGCGTGCGCTCGTGTGAGAGTGAGTATGTGTGAGTGTGAGCACGCGTGTGTCAGTCTGTGGGTGGATGTGTATGTGAGTGTGAGAGAATGTGTATGCATGTGAGCGTGCAATTCATTTTTTTCACAAACGTCGAGTCCCCAATTAATTTTTTTCAATTAAAGGGCAATTTAGCATGGCCAATCCACCTATCCTACACATCTTTTGGGTTGTGGGGGAGTAACCCACACAAACACGGGGAGAATGTGCAACACCATACAGTCAGTGACCCAGAGCCGTATCGAATCTGGAACTCCGGCACCGCGAGGCAGTAGGGCTAACCCTCTGCGCCACCGTGGTGCCCGAGCGTGTTTTTCAGAGTGTATGTGTGGTTGTCTTGAGTATGTGGCGTATGTGAGTATATGAGCTTCTGTGCATCTGGGTATGTGTGTGTCATTTGCGCATGGGTGAATGTGAGTTCCTGTGAGTCTCCGTGTGTTTGTGAATTTGTGTAAGGGTGCGTGTCTCTGTGCATGTGTTTGTGTCAGTGTCTCGGTGTGTGTGGCTCTGGGCGCGTGGGTGCTAGTGTGGGTGTGCTTATGTTTGTGTGTATGTTCATGAGCTGGGTGTGTGCATGTGGGTGTGTTTGTGTGTGAGAGTATGTGTGTGTAGATGCATTTCGTGTGAATGTTCTTATGAGAGTGCGTGTGTCTGTGTGGGTGCGTTTGTAGGTGTGAACGTGTGTGAGTGTGTTTATGGGTGTGGGTCTGTATGCCTGAGTGTGTTCAAGTGTGAGTGTCTGGGTGTGTGTCAGTAAGTGGGTGCCTGTGAATGTGCATGTGAGTGTGTGTCTGTGTGTGAGCATGTGGTTTTGTGGGAGAGTATTTAGGAGGGATTGTGTAACTATATGTGTATGAGTGCGTTTGTCCGTGTGAGAGTGATTATCTAAGTGTGTGTCACTATGTGTGTGTATTTATATGTGTGTGAGAGAGTGTTTATGGGTGTGTATGACAATTTCGTTTGTGCCTTTCTACTTCTGGGTCTGTGTGTATGCGTGTGGGAGTTTGTGCGTGTGGGAGTTTGTGTGCGTGTCAGAGTGCATGTGGGAATCTTGCATTGTGGCCCTTGATGTGTGTGGATGCGTGTGGGTGTGTGAGGGTGCGTTTGTTTGTGTGGTTGTGTGTGGGGGGGTTTGCGTGTGGGTGGACGTGGATGAGTGTGATTGAATGTGGGTGTATATGTGTTCGTGTGATTGTGTAAGTGTAAGTGTTTGTGGCGAAGTGTGAAGGGCCTGTGAGCATATGTGTGTGGGTGAGTATGTCTGTTTCTCAGTATGAGCGTCTTCGTGTGTATATGCTAGGTATGTGTGAGGGTGTATTTGAGTGGGTTTGTGTGGGTGGGTTGTGCAGGTATGTGTGTGTGCATATCGGGGCTTGCGTATGTGTTGTGTGTGTGTGGGGGAGTGTTTGCGTGTGTGCACGTATACTTATACGTGCATTGCGCCTGTGTGTGTTTAGGTGAGTGTGTGGATGTATGTGCGTGGATCCCTGGGTGCGTATGCGTATGTGTGCATGTGTGTGTTGGGGAGTGTGCGTGTGTGTGTGCATATGTGTGCTTGTGCGTGTGGGGGAGTGTGTGTGTCTGTGAATGTGTCTGTCTGTCTGCGTGTGTGTGGTTGCGCATTTGTGTGAGTGAGAGAGATTGTGAGTCTTTGTGGCGGTTGTGGGTGTGTGAAGTGAGATGTCTGTATGTGTGAGCGTCTGCTTGCCTAGGTGTGGGCGTGTGTATGTCTGTGTTTGGTTGCATGCGTGAGTGTATTTCTGTATCTCTTGAGTGAGCGCCTTTTATGTTTCCATGTGCATGTGCGTGTGTTTGTGTCTCTCATTGCGTGTGTATTAGTTGTTCTGTCTGTTTGTCTGTGACTGAGTATTTGAGTCTGTGTTGCCATCTGTCTTGAGTGTTGTATATTTGTGTGCCGGTGAGTGTGTGCATTTGTGTCTTTGTTAAAATTTGCCTGTGAGTGTTGTGTATTTGTGTCCCTCTGTCTGTAAGTGGGTATATTTATCTCATTATGTATCTCTGGGTGTGTGTATTTCTGTCTCAATGTATGAGAGTGTGTGTTCATTTGCGTCTCTGTTTCACTCTTTGTGTGAATGTATGTGTCTCTGAGTCTGAGTGTGTGTAATAGTGTTTCTGTCAATTGATTATGTTTATCAGTCTCTGTGTATTTGTGAATGTGTTTGTATGTGTCTTTGCAAGTGTGTCTCTGAGTCCGTACTTGTACCCGTGAGTGCGTTTATTTGTGTCTCTGTGATTGTGAGTGTGTGTAGTTGTGTCTCTGTGCGCGCGTGTGTATTTGTGTTTCTGAATGTCTGTGAGTTTGTTTATTTATTTCCCTGTGTCTGTGAGTGTGTATTTGTGTCACTGTGTGTCTGTGAGTGTGTGTAGTTGTGTCTCTGTTTGTGTGAGTGCGTATATTTGTGTCTCTGAATGTCTGTGAGTGTGTGTATTTATTTCCCTGTGTCTGTGAGTGTGTATTTGTGTCACTGTGTGTCTGTGAGTGTGTGTAGTTGTGCCTGTGTGTGTGTGAGTGTGTATATTTGTGTTTCTGAATGTCTGTGAGTGTGTGTATTTATTTCCCTGTGTCTGTGAGTGTGTATTTGTGTCACTGTGTGTCTGTGAGTGTGTGTAGTTGTGTCTCTGTGTATGTGAGTGTGTATATTTGTGTTTCTGAATGTCTGTGAGTGTGTGTATTTATTTCCCTGTGTCTGTGAGTGTGTATTTGTGTCTCTGAATGTCTGTGAGTTTGTGTATTTATTTCCGTGTCTGTGAGTGTCTTTTTGGTGTCACCGTGTGTCTGTGAGTGTGTGTATGTGTGTGTATCTATTTGTCTATTAATTTGTGTGTACATTTTTGTCTTTGTCAGCATTACCTCAGTCAACCTGGTAATGTCTCCACCAGCCTGAAGTATAATTTCATTGTTTATTTCCCTTCCTTTCAGTGAACCACCTCACAATTGTGATCCTGAAGAGAAAGAACTGTGGACTGTCCGAATGTGTCACTTGGTACCTGGCGGCCATGGCAGTGGGGGATCTGCTGGTCGTTATACTCGACCTGATATTGAGACACATTCCTATTGTTTATGCTGGAAGTTTTCAGTTCCTGTGGGACATCCACGTGTGTAATATTCACGCCGTCCTGCTTTATGCAGCCACCGACTGTTCTGTCTGGTTCACTGTCACTTTCACATTTGATCGTTTTGTGGCCATTTGTTGTCCGAAGCTGAAAAGTAAATATTGCAGTGACAAAACGGCGGCTGTGGTTCTTGGAACAATGACTGTGCTGAGCTGTTTGAAGAACATTTTCTGGTATTTTATGTTCAGAGGCGACTATCGGCTGGGGAACAACCCATGGTTTTGTGAAGCCACAATGGATGTTCAATACTCTCCGGTCTGGGGAACAATCGAATTCTTTCACTACATTCTAACCCCGTGTGTTCCATTCGCCCTGATTCTGCTGCTCAATGTTCTCACCGTCAGACACATTGTCCTGAGCAGCAGGGCCCGCAGGAGGCTCCGGGCTCACAGCAGTGGGGAGTGTCCCAGAGACCCAGAGATGGAGGGTCGTAGGAAATCAATCATTTTACTGTTTATTATCTCGGCCAATTTCATCCTGTTATGGTCAGTGATAATGATTTATTCTATATGGAGCCGGATGGCTTATATGGGGTATAAATCTATAACATTAGATTATTATGTTATGGAATTAGGCTTCATGTTGCATCTCCTGAGCTGCTGCACAAAAACTGCGATTTATGCCGTGACACAGACGCAGTTCAGACAGCAGTTGACGAATGTGCTGAAATTAACCTTTAATCCAATTCTTCAATTCATTAAATCCTGAGAAGAAAACACACACACACGGCATCCCTCTCCCCCACCCCACTTCCGGTGGAACTGGCCATCAACAGCCAGCGTCACCCTGTTTTGCCATCCTGCATGACCAGGGGAATCAGTGGGGGGAGGGGGGCATTTTGCATTACAAGGGGAGAAGGGCATGACCATGTTGGTTTTCGGGGTGTCGGTCGGGGTCCATCCGGAGAGACAGTCGGAAGTCATCTTGCGTTCCGGAGAGTTGGTCGTCGGTATCTTGCATTTTCTGTGCGTGTGGGAGGCAGGGCCAGGTGTGCGTGGCCAAGGGATGACTCCGAGAGGAGTAGCAGCCGACGCAGCGAGAACTGTAGCGGGACTGCCGGCGGGAGAGGAGAAGGAAGAGGAGGAACAGCAACAGCCACAATGGGTAAAAGACTGGAAGATATCTCAAAAAATATATATCCACTGACAGAAATAGTAGTTTGATGTTTCCAAACATATTCACACAGCCACGTTTGTGAAATGAAGATATTTCCCTTCTCAGCCATTTAATGACATTGAAAAACAGCAACAACATTTAGAATGTGTCAGGGAATGAGAAAATTTCAGCAAAGATTCCACGAACTCTCATTCTGAATAGGATTAACTTCTGATAACTGCCCCCACATTTACTAATTGCAGCCTGAGATCATGCCCTCCGCTCAAAGAGTTTCCCTAATAAACGGTGGGTTGTGGGTCGGTGGGTGAGGGGTGATGGACGCAGTTCACCAACAGTGTCCTTGATAAATGGGTGTTGGTGGGATGAGAGACAGAGTTCGGCGACAGTGTCCCTGAGAAAAGGGGGTTGGGAGAATGAGTTGAGGGATAGAGTTCAACGACAGTGTCCCTGATCGACGGGGGTTGGAGAAAGAAGCACAGCAATCGCCGACAGTGTCCCTGATATAGTGGGGGGGGGGGGGTGCGGGGGGAGGGGGGTGTATTACGGACAGAATTCGCCGACAGTGTACCTGTGATATGTTCTTGATTTATTCATTCATTGATTAATTCATGGTTTTGGGTACTAATTGAATGCATGGGTGAAAATGTGAAATGATTTTCCAAGACAATTACTGTGGCAACACAGTCATTGTTTGAATTATTCAACTTTGGTGTCATGTCTGTAGGAGTATAGACATTGTTTCACAGAACGTTTCATGTGAGTAATTGACTGGAGCATAGTGTGACAATGGTCGTTTCTGAAAAATGAAACGACATGTTTTTAGAGAACTTAGTAACAAAATACATCAATTCAATTCGTTACATCAAGGTCTGTGTACAGCAGCGGCGTGAAAAACTTATTCTCATGGTATTACCCTCAACTAACCTTGATGGTCATCTGGCATCCTCTAGGTAGAGATGTCCATTTGAACGAATCAGGCGGTTTCAACTGGCAATTAGAAGCCAATGAGAGTAAATGAGGGATTAGAGCTCAGATGTTGATTTCCTTAAAAGTAAGACCTCGTGGTCGATGGTTTTATGGCCAATTTGTGCCTTCCCGAATCTTTGAAACATCTATGGATTAATTTTGTTGAAATGTGATTTATTTATACTTTTTTTATGCGTTAATATTTTGTGTTTTTCGCTATATTCTGACCAGTTTCTGTATTATTTGATCTATGTTTTTACTCAGTTGATTTTTGTATTTCTTAATCAGCAGAATGGCACATTTTTCAAAGCATCGCCCGTTTTTCCCAAGTTCGGCAGGTAGCCAATACATGCAGGCGGAAAAAAATCCTTGTCTGAGTGATGAGAAAGGCTCAGTGGTGGAGGTCTGCAGGTTACCCATTGACTAACTTTTCAGGGAGGTACCAACCAATTTACCATCGGGACCTGAATCCTCCGCCTATAAATCTACCACCACCTTTTCTGAAAACTTATCAATATGTTTGACAAGTCATCACCCTGAGGGACAGGAAATGGGGCACATTATTTTCATGTAAGCAGGGCATACAAATACAATTTAGTGCTAATAGAGGATTCTCTTGTTTCTCCCCACCGACAGGTTTGTACAATTTACTGCTGATGGGAATTCCACAGACCGATGGTACGAAGAAGATGTTGCTCATTTTACTTCCTATAATGGTGCTTATTATGTTTGTATCTACAGAGCCTCTCCTTGGCTCTTACGTATTTGGACAATGTTCTGTGGGGTGTTGACAACTACTATTCGTCATTCACCTTGCCCTTCATAAACGGGTGGTGGGTGGGGGGAATGACGGTTAGTGTTCACAGACACTGCTCGTAACAAGCGGGTAGGGCTGAAATGAGGTACAGAATTCAGTGGCAGTGTAACTGATGAACGGAGGGGGGGAAATGAGGGACAGAATTCAGCGACAGTGTCCCTGATGAACGGGGGGGGGGGGGAGGGGGGATGAGGGGCAGAGTTCACCAAAGTGTCCCTGATAAACGGGGGGGGGGGGGATGAAGGATAGAGTTCACCGACAATGTCCATGATAAGCAGGGGCAGGGAGGAATGAAGGACAGAATTCACCGACAGTGTCCCTGATAAAACGTGGGTTGGGGGCATGAGGGGCAAATTTCGCTGACAATGTCCCTGATAAACTGGGGCGTCTGTATGGGGGGGGGGGGGGAAGCAAAATCCAGCTGCGGTGCACCCCCCCCTCCCCGGTAAATGCGATGTGGGGGGATAAAGAACATGAATCCTCTGCCAATGGACCGTAACCTCCTGCTGGTGGCGAGAATCCACGGGCCGCTAATTATAAAAATAAACTGTTCGGAGTTACCTGCGCTGTGACGCTGTGTTCAACCTTCCTTTCCATGCGGCAGCGTCGGGCCTCCAGCTCCCGGTCTGCGCAGCTCCAGCGCGGGGCAGGAGGGGGACAGCCCCGCCCCTTTAGGACGCAGCCAGTTTGGGAACGCCCAAGGAGGGCAGTTATTGAAACAATCTATTTAGATTGAAGTAACAGCTAACTATTTGTCAGTATTTAAAAGATATATAGACCTTTTAAATCATGTTTTTCATCATTCTTTCTTGCAAACAGGCATTAAGAATGTTGTTGATTTTTTAAATACACGAACATAGATTTAACTATTTGTTTTAAACCTGTGAAACTATGTAAATCTGCAGAACAATATTATTTAACTTTACTGGTGGCATGCTTAGAAACTACTGAATGTTTTCATTTAGATTTGGTCAAGCGTTTTTAAAAGTGCCCCGCGGCTTTTTGCTCAAACTACCCTGGCAATATCTAACTGTTTGTTCATTAGTGTTTATCGAATCATTGCAGTGCAGAAAAAGGCCATTTCATCCATTGGGACTTCTGTCCAATTCCAGCCTTTTGCGACTGGCTGTGTGTAGTTTGCATGTTCTCCCGTGTCTACGTGGGTTTCCTCCCGGTGCTCTGATTTCCTCCCACAGGTGCGGAGGATTGGTCAAGCTAAGTTTCCCATAATGTCCTGGAATGCGCAGGTTCGGTTCCTGGAATAGGGTGAGTGAGTGGTCCCAGGTTAGGTACACTCGGAGAGGGCTGATGTATACCTGATGGAGCAAATGGCCTCATTCTGCAGTGTAGAATGCGTGTAGATAGAACTATGGTTCCATTCTGTGGTTCCCGGGACCGCCAGTCACAGGAGAATGTGCAAACACTACACAATCGCCCAAGGTTCAAATTAAACCAGGTCCCTCGGTGTTGTGTGGCCGCAGTGTTAATCAGTGAGCCACCTTGTTAAATATGTTTCTATCTTGTTTATAGTATTATATTTGAACTGACAATCATCTCAATTAAATGTTTGGTTCAGATGTGTCAGCATGCAAACTTCAATGCAAAACATGTATTAACAACAATAATGTTATAATACAAAAGTTTAACTCCAGTTAACCCTTAGCTTGAGGTTTAACTTCATCAGCTGAATAATTCGATTAAGTACCTTAACTTCTACATATTTCTTGGAATAAAGTACATTTACTCACTGAAACACAAAATGTTGTATATTTTTGGCAGGGAGGGAAGGAAGGGGAGGTAGTGAAGAAGGGAGGGAGGGGGAAGGGGAGAAAAGGAGGTCGGAAAGAGAGCTCGAAGCGTGGTTAAAGTGAAGGAGGGAAGGGGGAAGGGAAGAGTTTTGACGCTTCACTTGTTAATTTCCAAGCTCTACGTCCGAAACAGCAGCTGCTGAGGCGCAGAGGACAGGCACACACCCCCTCTGACATCATTTCAGGATGTTCTTTGGAATTGCACCCTTGGGGGTGGGCGATTGGTTCGCTGCAATACCTGTCAGGCAAATAGTTCACATTAGCATACAGAAGGCTTGCTTGTATCAACTCAGTCATCAAACTGTGTTAAATCCGTTAAAATGGGCGCCATGGTTTCACAGTGATTAGCACTGTTGCATCGCAGCGACAGGAACCCCGGTTCAATTTTGACTTTGTATGACTGACTGTGCACAGTTTGCACATTCTCACCATGTTTGCATGCGTTTCCTCCGGATGCTCCGGTTTCCGTCAACAGTTAAAATATATGTGGTTTGGGTGGCTTGGCCATGCTAAATTACCCTAGTGACCAGGGATGTATATGATAGGTTAATGGGTTATTGGGCAACGGAAGGCATATGGACTTGAGTGGAGCGCTCTTTCAAAGGGTAGTTGCGGACTCGATGGGCCGAATGGCCACCTTTTGCACTGTAGGTATTTAATAATTCGGCGATTCTATGTAATGAAGATTTTAAGTAATGTAAATTCTAAGTAATGAAAATTCCTGGAATGAAGAACTTGTTGTATGAGGAACGTTTGAGGACTTTGGGTCTGTACTCGTTGGTGCTTAGAAGGATGAGGAGGGATATATTGAAACATACAAGATACTGCAAGGCCAGGAGAGAGTGGACGTGGAGAGGATGTTTCCACTTATAGGAAAAACTAGTACCTGAGGCCACCATCGCAGACGAAAGGGACGATTCTTAAATACAGAGATGAGGAGGAATTTCTTCAGCCAGAGGGTGGTGAATCTCTGCAACACTCTGCCGCAGAAAGTTGTTCTGAGTGTCTTTAAGACAGACGTCGATAGTTCTTGATTAATACGGGCATCAGGAGTTATGGGGAGAAGGCAGGAGAATGGGGTGAGAAAATATCAGCCATGATTGAATGGCAGAGCAGACTTGATGGGGCAAGTGGCCTAATTCTGCTCCAACGCCTTATGGTCTATGGTCTTATAAGATTCTAAAGATTAACATTTCATCAGGAAGGTACATAAGCATCACAGGTTAAAATGCATTGAAACATCCACATGTACTTGAGCGTTGATGCAGCTTGGAGGACATGAGTGCCACCATAGTGTCCATGAACACGGAAATAGCACCAGTGTCGAAGTCATGATCATCGGAAAATAACACCACTGGGCCATCATATGCTGAGTATGCCAGAGTTCCGACTGCTAAAGCAAATCTCTTCACCCAGTTCAAGGAATAATCCCCCAAAAGAGAAGAACAAAGTAAGTCCCTCAAAGATACCTTGTAGGCTTAAGACATGGACATAAGCATCCATGCCTGGGAGACCATTGGTCAGAGGAGATCTACTTGGAGGAGCATCCTCCTTGAATGATCACCATTATTCGAGAAAACCCGACGACAAGAGGAGGACCGGTAAATGAGCTGAGAAAACAATGCCCGCAACGTACCATCCAAGGACTGATCCCACCATTTAGAAAATCCGGTCAAGTGAGTGACTGAAGATACGGCTCTCGGACGAAGCTTATCAGCCACCCAGAACCTGTGAACAGTTGCTCGTGTCTTTGGTGGACAATCATATCCGTTATCGAGTGATCACCACATCCAATATAGATCCTTAAATGGAATTAACGTACTTATTCCAAAGCAAAATTTAAAGAAAATAATTATTCATCTTCTGTGACTTCGATATATATATATACACACAAATACACATATATATATATATATTCCTTACGTTGTATTTGCATTTTAACAAATATAAAAACGCTAAGCGTCATCAATTTAAAACATTAACCAACCCTAAACTTGCCTGCCGGTGTCTCCTGCCTCTGCTAGACTGACGAAGTTCCGTGCAAATCAAAAGGTTTAAAAACTCACCTGAGTACCGGGTTAGTGGACCAAGTTCGCGCTGTGGCGGCATTTTGCATTCAAAAAGAACAAAGAACAAGACAACACAGGAACAGGCCCTTCGGCGCTCCAAGCCTGCGCCGATCACGTGTCATATACATAGATATATAGATACATACATGGTAGGAGCATGAGGAGGCATTATGGTCCTTCGACCCGACTCCGCCATTCATCACGATCATGGCTGATCATCCAACTCAACAGCCTAATCCTGCATTCTCCGCATAGCCTTTGATCCCATTCTCCCCAAGTTATATATCCAGCCGCCTCTTGTATATATTCAACCATTTAGCATCAACAACATCATTTGGCAATTAATTCCACAGGCTCACCACTCTTTGTGCGAAGAAATGTCTCCTTCTATCTGTCCGAAATGGTTTACCATGAATCCTCAGACTGTGACCCCTGGTTCGGGACACACCCATCCTTGGTAACACCTTCCCTGCATCTACCGTGTCTAGTCCTGTTAGAATTTTATAAGTCTCTATAAGATCCCCCCTCATTCTTCTGAACTCCAGCGAGAACATTCCCAAACTACTCAATCTCTCCTCATATGACAGTCCCGCCATCCTTGGAATCAATCTGGGAAACATTCTCTGCGCTGCCTCGAGAGCAAGAACATCCTTCCTCATAGCAGGAGACAAAACCTGCACACAAGACTCCAGGTGTGGCCTCACCAATTGCAGCAACAAATTTCTGCTTCTATACTCGAAACCTCTCGCAATGAAGGTTAACAGAACATTGGCCTTTTTAACGTCTGCAGCACCTGCATGCTTACCTTCAGCGAATGGTGCACAGGGATACCCAGGTCCCGCTGCACACTCCCCTCTCCAAATTTACAACCATTCAGGTAGTAATCTGCCTCCTGTTTTTGCTTCCACAGTGAATAGCCTCACATTTATCCAAATTATACTGCATCTGTCATTGCTTTGCCCACTCGCCCAACCTGCCCAGCGCATGCTGTAGGATCCCTGCATCCTCGTCACAATTCACTCTCTCACCTAACTTTGTATCACCTGCAAACTCAGATGTTACATTTTGTTCCCTCATCCAAATCATTAATATATATTGTGAATAGCTGGGGTCCCAGCACCGATCCCTGTGGTATCCAACTTATTACTGCCTGCCAATTTGAAAATGACCCATTAATCGCTACTTTTTGTTTCCTCTCTGCCAACCAGTTTTCTATCCACCTGAATACGTTTCCCCCAAACCCATGCCCTTTCATTTTGCACAACAATATCTTATGCCTTTTAATAGTCCAAATATACAACATCGACGGGCGCCACCTTGTCAACTGTACTGGTTACATCTTCAAATCATTCCAACAAATTTGTCAAGCATGATGTTCCCTTCTTAAATCCATGCTGACTGCGACTGATCCTGCCACTGATTTGTCCATGTTCCGCTATAAAGGCCTTCATAATGGATTCGAACATTTTCCCCACTCTCGATGTTAGGCTTACTGTACTATAATTCCCTGCATTCTCTCCACCTCCCATTTTGAATATCAGAGAGACGGTAGCTCCCCTCCCATCCGCAGGGACAGTTCCAGAGTTTATGGTATCCCGGAAGATGACCACCAATGCATCCACTATTTCCAGAGCCACCTCCTTAAGCACTCTGGGATGCAGATTCTCAGGCCCTGGGGATTTATCCGCCGTCAGTCCTGTCAATTTTCCCAGCACCATTTCTCTACTAATGCCGATCTCCTTCAGCTCTTCCCTCTCAATGAACCTTGCATTCTCAAATATTTCTGGTATCTCATGTGTGTCCACTTTTGTGAAGACAGAACCAAAGTATGTATTCAATTGCCCACTCATTTCTTTGTCCCTTATTGTGCATTCCCCTGTTCCTGTCTGCAGGGGGGCTACCTGTCTATTGACGAATCTCTTTCTCTTCACATATCCACAGAACGTCTTCGTATCAATCTTTGTGTTCCCTGCAAGCTTCCTTTCGTACAGTACTTTCCACTTCTTCATCCATCCCTTCGTCATTCTTTGCTGAATTATAAACTGCTCCCAATCCTCAGGCCTATTATTTTTCTTGGCCAATCTGTATTCTTCTTCTTTGGATCCGATACTATTTCTGATTTCCTTTGTAAACCATGGATTGGTCCTCTTACCTCCTTTGCTTTTGTGCCAGACAGGGATGAACAGTTGCTGTCTTTCCCCCTTGCGTTCCTTGAATGTTTGCCATTGCCTATCAACTGTAATCCCTTTAAGTAGCTCTCCCCAATTTATCAAGGCTAACTCAAGCCTCGTCTTCATAGTTCCCTTCATTAAGATTCAACCACCTAATCTCCGAATCAACTGCTTCACTCACAATCCTGATTAATAAAAATTATAACATGTTATGGTCGCTCATCCCCAAAGGGTCTCGTACAGCCAGATTGGCAACAATTCCCTTCTCATTACACAGTACGCAATCTAAGATGGCCTGCTCTCTACTTGCCTCCTCCACATATTGGTCAAGAAAAGCATCCCGTATACACTCCAGGAATTCCTCCTCCAAGGACTTGTGGCTATTTTGATTTGTCCAATCTATGTGAAGATTAAATTCACCCATGATCACCGATATTCCCTTGTTACAAGCATATCTAATTTTTTCCGACTGAAATTCCCAACCTCAGCATTGCAGTTAGGGGGTCTATATATGACACCCACTAATTTTTTTATGCGTTGGTATTTCTCAACTCTACCCATACAGATTACACATTGTCAGAGCTAATATCCTTTCTCACGACTGTGTTAATTTCCTCTTTAACCAGCACTGCCATGCCACCACTTTTACGCCTGTTCTTCCTAATTAGTGAGAATCCTGGGACATTCAGTTCCCATCCCTGTTCACCCTCCAGCCATGTCTCCGTAAACCCAATTATATCAGACCCATTCATATCTATCTGCGCGATTAGTTAATTCACTGTATTGGAAAAGTTCCGTGCATTAAGGCACAGAGCCTTTAAGTTTGTCTTTTTTTCACAATATTTGTCTTGCTCCTAATATTTTTCTGCCCTGTTTGAATTTCGCCCTTCCTTTCTCCACCTATCACTTTTCTTCTTCTCTTTTCTACCTTTTCCTTTTGTCCTTGCTCCCTTTTTCTCTGGCTCCTGAATAGGTTACCACCCCACGGCATATTAGTTTAAACCCTCCCCACCCGCTCTGGCAAATATCCCCCCTAGGACATCAGTTGCAGTCCTGCCCAAGTGAAACCCGTCCAGTTTGTATAGGTCCCAACAGCCCCAGAGCCGGTCTCAATGCCCCAGGAATGTGAAACCCTCCCCCTGACACCATCTCTTCAGCCATGTATTCATCCAACATGTCTTGTCATTTCTACTCTGACCAGCATGTGGCACCGGTAGTAATCCTGAGATCACTGCCTTTGAGGTACGATTTATTAACTTCTTTCCTAATTCCCTGTATTCAGCGTTTATGACCTCATCCCTTTTTTATAACTTATGTCGTTTGTACCTTTGTGTACCACGACCACTGGCTGTTCACCATCCCCCTCCAGAATGTCCTCTATCTGGACCAACCGTCTGTATCATTCTGTACTCCGTCTGTGCATGTGCCTATCCAGATACGTCTTAACGGTCGCTAAGCTATCTGCCTCGTCACCTCACTTTGTAGTGCATTCCAGGCCACCACCACCCTCTGTGTAAAAAAACATTCCCTGCATATCTCCACTGAACCTTGAACCTGTGCCCCCTTGCAATTGTCATTTCCGCCCTGGGAAAAAGGCTTCAACTGTTCACCATTCAGCAGGCCAACCACAGCTCAGGGCTTCAAGCTGTCAACAAAAAAAGGCCTAGAGATTAATCGACACGCCCTTCGATCCCACATACCTGAACGCCCATACATCCAGGTTGTTCACATCGGGCATGTGCGGTGCACCAGCCACCAGTTATGAATCATGCAGGACGTCAGGGCTTTTATTTCACAGCCCACATCAAATGTCCGGGTGAGATTGTTTTCTGTTAACTCTGTGGTATAATTATTTCACAGGTCCACATGAAATGATTATATGACTTTATCATTTAAGTACAGTTTTGGTTCCTGAGGGAGATAATCAATCCATTTTGTGTTTTGCATGTGACACATTGTTCCCTATATCTCAAGTGCACTCTAGATGTTCGATATCGTCCGGCACAAGCAGCCTGTTCAATGCTCCCCTTGTACAAACGTTGAACCCCTTCTCCACCAAAGAACAATGGGAGCCTCCTGCTCCATCTACAACATCCACTGCAGTAACTCACCAAGGTTCTTTAGACATCAACTTCCAGACCAGGACCATTGCAACCCAGTAGGACAAGAGAAGCCGGCGCTTGAGAACAACAACACCGAGAGATTCTCCTCCAAGACACTCGCCGCCCCACTTGGAGATATTTTACCGTCTTTCACTGTCCCGGATCAAAATCCCGGAACTCCCTTCCAAACGGCACCATGGGTGAGCCTGCACCTTAGGGACTTCACCGGATCAATCAGGCCACCAACTTCTGTAGGGCTATTGGGAATGATAGTCTCGCCAACGACACCGAGGTCCTATAAAAAGGAATAAAAACACATTGTTTCATTGAATTTCTATAGCCTGCGATGAACTGTTCTGCATTCTTACTGTGTAGTGCATCATGTAACTTCTGCTTCAGGTGAACCTGGATCTAAGGTATTTTTTAACAACATGAATCATGGAACACAGAAACAATGTGCTTGCTGCAGTACGGCAAAAGGGGGTGGTGTGATCTGGTCTGGCTTCAACTGCGCTCTGTATCTCTCCCTCTCTCCCAAAACCTCTCTCGCTCCCTCTTTCTCTTCCACTCTTTCCTTTGTTCCTTTTCTGTTTTGCTTCTCAGTGGTGGGTAAAGATTTGATTTGCTGCATTTTTCATGAACAGAATATTCTCTGCATCTCGGGATAGTCACACAAATTCCGCCTCGTTGCTGTTTTTTGTAACTGCTATAAACATGAAGAATAACTGCAATTTCACAAAACTGACGCAGGCTATTTGTTCCATAATTACGCTGGCTGTGTCCGTCATTGCTGTTATACAGGCATACCCCATCTTCCAGCTCTCTACTGCTGCAGATTAGAGCACCCCGTCAACATTTCCAATTCGCTTTGAAATATTATTGTTGGTTTCTGCCTCGATCATGCAGTGGTTAGCACTGTTGCCTCACAGCGCCAGGAACCCGGGTTCGATTCCTGGCTTGCGACACTGTCTGTGTGGTGTCGGCACATTCTCCCGTATCTGCGTGGGTTTGCTCCGGGTGCTCCGGTTTCCTCCCACAAGTCCAGAAAGACGTGCTATTATGTAATTTGGACATTCTGAATTCTCTCTCCGTGTGCCCGAACAGGCGCTGGAATGTGGCGACTGAGGGCTTTCATAGTAGCTTCATTGCATTTTTAATGTAAGGCTACTTGTGACAATAATAAAGAATTTAATTATTATTCTTATAGACAATGATCGTTGAGGGAATGTAGGATCTTAGGAGCAGCAAGGAAATAACATTGAGGAAGAAGCCCAGCTGTGATTGAATTGAATGATGGGGCAGCAGTGAATGGCCGTGTAGTCTCCCCATGTTGTCGTTTATTATCTATTCCAATTTCCACATTTCTCGCTGATCAATATAGCTGAGAGATAAGTGAAATATTTCAAGAAGTTATTTCTATTGTTTATTTCAGCATTTATTTCCACATTGTACAGTGCTTACATAATTTCAGACGTGTCTAATGCAACTTACATGATCCTCTTCCATTCCCAAGAAAAAAGACCATGACTATCTAATCTTCCCGAACATCAAAGTTCTTCAAAAGTATTCACACTGCGAGCGGTTTTGATCTGGTCTGCACTGCCTGAGAGATTGGTGGAGGGACATAAATAACCCCCCCAAATATTATCCCCACGAATCATTCCCCCCTCAAATATTCCCCACTCAAATATTCACATCCTCAAGATTTTCCCTCTCAAATATTTTCCGTGTCAAATATTCTCCCCTCAAATATCCCTCCTCAAATATTAGAGCCCTTCTAAGATGCCCCGCCTCAAATATCCCCCTCCTGTCTCTGCCCTGTCTCCCTCAATTCCCTGCTGGCTCGTCCCGCTCCCATTCAATTCAATCTCCTCGTGACTGCACCCCGCTCCCATTGAATCCG
Organism: Scyliorhinus torazame; assembly: GCF_047496885.1. Lineage (NCBI taxonomy): Eukaryota > Metazoa > Chordata > Chondrichthyes > Carcharhiniformes > Scyliorhinidae > Scyliorhinus > Scyliorhinus torazame. The sequence continues at coordinate 139,021,189 of NC_092726.1, forward strand.
CTCCTGACTGAACCACTCCCCTTCAATTCCTTCCTCTCTGCCCACACCCCCTCTATCCACTCATGACTCCTGCCAGCCCCTTTCAATCCCCAGCTGACTGCTCACCACTTTCTCCCTAAAGGTCCAATTCTAGAGACACTGAGAGATATCTGCACCCCACTAAACAGACCACAACCGTTTGGGAGGAACCCCACAATTCTATTCTGGGTGTGTAATGATTAATGACAATGACACGGAGATTTACGATTATTTTTCTCTCCGGTTAGCCCTTGTCCGAAGATTCTTTGCCGAAAAAGAATCTCTCTTTGCATTGTCCAGTCTTCAAAATAAATAAAGATGGCAATTGATGAAAACGAAGCAAAGCATTATTGAAAGAGAGGAACAGCACGATTCCAGGAGTCCTCTCTCTACAGCTGATATTCACATTCTCACTTTCGTAGAACCCAGTTTTTAAACGCGCCCCACAATGGCAACAGATTTGAAATGATCCTTTATTTATTTTATTTTATTGTAAATAGCAGTCGGAGGTAAACCTCACAGGAAGACCCGCATCGAAAGACTGGAGAGCCAGCCACAGAGCCTGGGTCTGACACTCTTGTGTTTAATCTGCCATCTACGGCTGTTTGACTGGTTCATTGGCAATAAAGGCAGCCTACGCTAATGAATCGTCCCCCGACCCCCGGTCATTGCCCACTCTCCCTGCTCACTCCAGGATTGGTGCAGTTTGTTCATCAATATTAATAACCAACAATCAGTCACTTTTCCCTCTTTCTTCTCTCTTCCCCTCTCTCCATACCTTTTCTAATATGCCATCTCTGACTCTACCTCTCTTAATCTTCACCCCATAATCACATCGTCTAAATGTCCACTAAATTCCCCTGGCTCCCGAAGACTTCGAATCCTTCATTGACCTCCAAGCCCTTGCTAAGCCTCCCCATCCCCCACAAAACTTACCTGAAGCCTGCGACTCCCCTCCAAAGCCATTTTTAGTCTGTGGTCCCCCCTCCCAAGCCTGCGCCACCCAGCCCAAACCTGCATCCCCCACATTCAGGGAGTAAAGTACAAATAACAATAAAGCACAGGAACAGGTCGTTCGGCCCTCCAAACCTGAGCCGATCATGTGTCCAATCTAGATAAAACATCTGTATCCTTCTATACCCCGTCTGTTTATGTGTCTATCCAGTTAAGTCTTTCAGGTCTTCCTCATCCATCTCACTTGTCAGTGCAATCCAGACCCCGACCACCCTCTGTGTAAATAACTCCCCCACATATCTACCCTGAAGAGATCTGCTGTCACCTTGAATTGTGCCTGCTTGTAATTTCCGCCCTGGGAAAATACCTCCAACTCTTCACCCTATCTATTCCCTCATAATTTTATAAACTTCTATCAGTTCGCCTCTCAACCTCCATAGCTCTAGGGAGAACAATCCCAGTTTATTGAATCTCTCCTCATAGTTAATACCCTCCATACGGGGCAACATTCTGGTACATCTTTTCTGTACTCTTTCCAAAGCCTCCACGTCCTTCTTGTTGCGTGGTGACCAGAATTGTAAACAGTGTTCTAAAAGTGGCCTAACCCACGTTCTGTATAACTGTAACATAATTTGCGAGCTTTTATACTCGATATCCCGTCCGATGAGGGAAGCTTTCTTAACCACCATATCCAGCTGTGCTGCCAAATTTAAGGAATTGTGGAACTGCATGCCCAGATCTCTCTGTGTGCAGTAAACAAATGTGGGAAAATATGTCAATTGAACCATGGAAGTCTGGCAAACCTGAGATTTCAAATGTAAGGGAAAGTCCACCAACGGTTAACAGCTAGACAAGCAGGTTAAAATACAAAAAGCCTACATCAGCTTAAACACCAGCTTGAGCCAAATCATTTCCAGCTGAAGAAACTATAGCGACTTGAGTTTTTGTAACATATGTAGTAATAGTTACAAACGTAACGAAGGTTTTTTAGTTACAAATATAACAAGTTGATATTTTTTTTTTACACTTTATAGTTTACACTTTTTTAGAAGTCAAAACTAACTTTAGAAGTTGAACCTTTTGGCAAGTCGTCGAATAAGAAGGGTCGAGATCTATGTCCCAATTAGGTAACAATTAAGTGCATGTGTGAAATACTGACGCAAGTTGAAAGCAGAGATTCATGGGGTACTGCTTCACTGAACACAAGTTAACGTCAAACATTGGGGCTGGTAAGATAAGACTAGGCTTTGATATCAGAACATTTGCTGATGAGGCAGGAACCAAATTTATTGCCTGTCAACCGAATTTGTTACCACTCAAGCAAGATCCGATAGTTCAAAGGCTAAATACAATTAGGGTCCGGTAACTAATGGTTGAATTGGACATACGTAGGACCAAATGTAAAAACGAACCACATGTCAGAGCAAAGACGTTACTTTCAATAATGTCATGTAATCACTTGGGCTGCTCGAAGGGCAATATAAACACAGAATCGCTTTCAGATAGCGGACTTTCTGTTAGCAAAGTCAACTCGCCACATGGGAAGTTGTGAGAACAAAAGCCTAGCAGAACAGCAAATCAACCAGAAGAAAACCAAAAGATGAAGAAGAGAGATTGCCAAGGTAGACCTGAATGCCTAATCAACCGGCCAGGAGTATCCAGCAGCACGAATTTGTTTTACTTTTCTCTAAAGACTGTGATTTTAGCTTTTTCAAGAGAAAAATCATAAAATAACTTAAAAATCGGTAACCTGAAACACTGGTTATTACAAAATTTACTTTACTTACTTAGCAACGCGGGACCCAGGATCGAAGCTACTACGTGGTTAGCAGACAGAATCTTCTATGAAATGTAGGTTATACCGGGGGATAATATGAAACATTAGTTTGACCAGAATAGCACCTGTGTAAGTCTGCACAGGAGACAGGAATGATAATCCCTATTCACCATTTAGAACATAGAACATTACAGCGCAGTACAGGCCCTTCGGCCCTCGGTGTTGCGCCGACCTGTGAAACCAATCCAAAGCCCATTTACACTATTTCCGTACCATCCATATGTTTATCCAATTACCATTTAAATGCCCTTAATGTTCGCGAGTCCACTACTGTTGCAGCCAGGGCCTTCCACGCCCTTACTACTCTGAGTAAAGAACCTACCTCTGCCATCTGTCCTATATCTATCTCCCCTCAATTTAAAGCTATGTCCCCTCGTGCTCGCTTTCGCCATCCGAGGAAAAAGGCTCTCTCTGTCCACCCTATCTAATCCTCTGATCATCTTGTATGCCTCAATTAAGTCACCTCTTAACCTTCTTCTCTCTAACGAAAACAGCCTTAAGTCTCTCAGCCTTTCCTCATAAGATATTCCCTCAATACCAGACAACATCCTGGTAAATCTCCTCTGCACCCTTTCCAATGCTTCCACGTCCTTCCTAAAATGCGGTGAACAGAATTGCACGCAATACTCCAAATGCGGCCGCACCAGAGTTTTGTACAGCTGCAGCATGACCACATGGCTCCGATACTCAATCCCTCTACCAATAAAATCTGACACACCGTACGCCTTCTTAAAAACCCTAGCAACCTGGGTGGCAACTTTCAGGGATCTATGTACATGGACACCGAGTTCTCTGTTCATCCAAACTACCAAGAATCTTACAATTAGCCCAGTACTCTGTATTTCTGTTACTTCTTCCAAAATGAAACAACTCACACTGTTCTGCATTAAACTCCATTCGCCACCTCTCAGTTTCTCTCTGTCGCTCTGTAACCTGCAACATCCTTCCACACTTTCCACAACTCCACCGACTTTAGTGCCATCTGCATGTTTACTCACCCAACCTTCTACGCCCTCCTCCAAATCATTAATAAAAATGACAAACAGCAGTGGCCCAAAAACTGATCCTTGTGGTACAACACTAGTAACTGAACTCCAGGCTGAACATTTCCCATCAACCACCACCATCTGTCATCTTACAGCGAGCCAATTTCTTATACAAACTGCTAAATCACCCTGAATCCCATGCCTCCCTATATTCTGCAATAGCCTGCCGTGGGGAACCTTATCAAACGCTTTACTGAAATCCACATATACCACATCAACTGCTTTACCCTCGTCCACCTGTTTGGTCACCTTCTCAAAGAATTCAATAAGGTTTGTGAAGCACGACCTACCCTTCACAAAACCGTGTTGACTATCTTTAATCAAATTATTCCTTTCTAGATGATTACAAATCCTATCTCGTATAAACCTTTCCAATACTTTGCCCACAACAGAAGTAAGGCTCACTGTTCTATAGTTACCAGGCTTGACTCTACTCTCCTTCTTGAACTAGGGGACAACATTTGCTATCCTCCAGTCTTCTGGCACGATTCCTGTAGACAATTTAGAATATCCTGACCCTTTTCTGGTATAGGGACAAGTGTAAGAATCGTGGCGAGGTTTTTACTTCATAGCGCCCAACGTGCAGGCTAGAATATTCGAAGCTTCTAGTTAAAGCGAGGCTAGAATATTCGAAGTTTCTAGTTAAGCGAAGTGAAGGTTAGAATATTAGAAGTTTCTAATCGACACAGGGAATAGAATAGAAGTTTCTAGTTTCCAAACAACGGTTAGAATATTAGACGTTTCTAACCGGCACACAGGCTAGAATATTAGAAGTTTCTAGTCTATGTGTGAGTCAAACTTTACCTGCCGAATTTAGTTTGGAATGTCATGCGTGATTAATCTTTGGAAGGATATTCTGTGGATTGGGGGAGGGACAATTAACTCAGATTAGGTGCGAGAACCCGTAGACTAGATGATAATGACCCTGAGAAAAAGTCTGCAAGACACCTTAGTGAAAGCTGTAACAATCTTTGCGAACATCACTGGTAGAAGGAGGCCAGAAATAAATATTCCTTAGAGTCAGGCAGATTTTGAGGGAAAGCCTAGAGAAATAGGGAAGCCTAGAAACCTTAAGAGACCAATATCAATCGATCCTTAACTAAAACAGGAAGATAGTGCCTCAGTACCCTTGCATAGGGCCCAGAAAGGGGATAACCAGGAACAGAAAGGTGGAAATCCAAAAAATGGCAACTAGAGTCATTCTCTTGCCTTGGAATAAGTCCGAGAGAAATGATACAATGGAACGAGAGTGGAAAAGATTAAAAGAGGCAAAAAAAAAACCTCCCGGATAAGAGTGATTTATCAGAACGGAGGCGTCTCAATTTCTGTTAGAATACGTAAAGCACTGCAAGAAAGAGACGTGTTCGGGATTCTTAAAGCACTGTGTGAATTTACATTAGTAATCGAAGCTGAAGCATTAATCTTGTCTGGACAGAGATAAAAGCAGCCAGCGGCCCTCGTGGGCAAAGCGTGCTGCGCTCTGGTTAAAATCCTCGATGAGTCGAGCATGGAAGCGATAACCCGGATTCCAAGTGAACACAAAATTAAGTCTAAAGTGGAGAAGCAATACAGAAAACAGCTGCATAAAAATAAAACTTTAGCAATGTAGGATGACGCGGGATTAGTTCTAGGATCAAATGTGACAGTAATAACAGTAGTGCTTCAACCAAGAACGTTAAGTGACGGCGAAAGTGAATGGGAGCAGACGAAAATTATAAAAGTATTGCAAGTGGAAGGAAAGCAAGTACACTTAGTGGAAGGGGACTTTATAAATGTCCAAGGGGATGTGCAGGTAAATCCTTGACACAGAAATGGGAAATTAGGAGCAGGAATATCAGGGATATTAGCTCATAAATACAACCCGGAGCTACAGCAAAAAATGGACGAGGAGGTAGCCGAGAGTAGAGAATTGGAGGAAGGGGCAGCGAGTGCCACGGTTCTGAGCCACGGGGCAATGATGGTACGTGTGGTATCATTAGACAATTCTGAACAAATGTATAACACGATAGACGAGCCGGTAATAAATCAAGCAAATGTGGAAGGAGTCCTGAGACATAGTGAGGAAAATATGTTGATATGACAGTGTTGGGAGATGGAATATTCAAAAATGACTCAAAGGAATCATAGAGAGCAATAGCAAAGGCATGTGCAATGACGCCTCCGGTTAGGGCAGGTCACGAAAAAAGGATTTAGAACATAGAACATAGGACATTACAGCGCAGTACAGGCCCTTCGGCCCTCGATGTTGCGCCGACCAGTGCAACCACTCTAAAGCTCAACAACACTATTCCCTTATCGTCCATATGTCTATCAAATGACGATTTTAATGCCCTTAGTGTTGCCGAGTCCACTATTGCTGCAGGCAGGGCATTCCACGCCCTTTCTACTCTCTTAGTAAAGAACCTACCTCTGACATCTGTCTTTTATCTATCTCCCCTCATTTTAAAGCTATGTCCCCTCGTGCTACACATCGCCATCCGAGGAAAAAGGCTCTCACTGTCCACCTATCCAGTCCTCTGATCATCTTCTATGCCTCAATTAAGTCACCTCTTAACCTTCTTCTCTTTAACGAAAACAGCCTCAAGTCCCTCAGCCTTTCCTCATAAGATCTTCCCTCCATACCAGGCAACATTCTGCTAAATCTCCTCTGCACCCTTTCCAATGTTCCACATCCTTCCTATATAATCAGAATTGCACGCAATACTCCAAATGCAGCCGCACCAGAGATTTGTACAGCTGCAACATGATCTCATGGCTCCGAAACGCAATCCCTCTACCAATAAAAGCTAAAACACCGTACGCCTTCCTAACAACCCTCTCAACCTGGGTGGCAACTTTCAGGGATCTATGTACATGGACACCGAGATCTCTCGGCTCATCCACACTGCCAATAATCTTACCACTAGCCCATTACTCTGTCTTCCGGTAATTCCTTCCAAAATGAATCACCTCACACTTTTCTGCATTAAAATCCATTTGGCACCCCTCAGCCCAGCGCTGCAGCTTATCTATGTCCTTTGGTAATTTGTAACATCCTTCCGCACTGTCCTCAACTCCACCGACGTTAGTGTCATCTGCAAATGTACTCACCCATCCTTCTACGCCCTCCTCCAGGTCATTTTTAAAAATGACAAACAGCAGAGGCCCCAAAACAGATCCTTGTGGTACACCACGAGTAACTTGACTCCAGTCTGAACATTTCCCATCAACCACCACCCTTTGTCGTTTTGCAGCGAGCCAATTTCTGATCCAAACTGCTTAATGATCCTGACTCCCATGCCTCCGTATTTTCTGCAGTAGCCTACCGTGGGGAACCTTATCAAACGCTTTACTGAAATCCATATACACCACATCAACCGCGTTGCCCTCATCCACCTGTTTGGTCACCTTCTCAAAGAACTCAATAAGGTTTGTGAGGCACGACCTACCGTTCACAAAACCGTGTTGACTATCTCTAATTAAATAATTCCTTTCCAGATGATTATACATCCTACCTCTTATAAACCTTTCCAAGATTTTGCCCACAACAGAAGTAAGGCTCTCTGGTCTATAGTTACCTGGGCTGTCTCTACTCCCCTTCTTAAACAAGGGGACAACATTTGCTATCCTCCAGTCTTCTGGCACTATTCATGTCGACAAAGATGACTTAAAGATCAAAGCCAAAGGCTCTGCAATCTCCTCCCTAGCTTACCAGAGAATCCTAGAATAAATCGCATCCGGCACAGCCGACGTATCTATTTTCACACTTTCCAGAATTTCTAACACCTTATGAACCTCAAGCCCTTCTAGTATAGTAGCCTGAATCTCAGTATTCTCTTCGAAAACATTGTCTTTTTCCTGTGTGAATACTGACGAAAAATATTCATTTAGCACCTCTCCTATCTCCTCAGACTCCAAGCACAACTTCCCACTAAGGTCCTTCACTGGCCCTACGCTTACCCTAGTCATTCGTTTATTCCTGACATATCTATAGAAAGCTTGAGGGTTATCCTTGATCCTACCTGCCAAATACTTTTCGTGTCCCGTTCTGGGTCTTCTTAGCTCCCTCTTTAGGTCCTTCCTAGCTAAGTTGTAACTCTCGAGCGCCCGAACTGAACCTTCATGCCTCATCATTACATAAGCATCCGTCTTCCTCTTGACAAGTGTTTCGACTGCTTTAGTAAACCACGGTTCCCTTGCTCCACCACTTCCGCAACAATGGCGACAAGTCGTTTTAGGCACAGCAGAGCCAAGTCAGCGACGTAATTTCCAATTTAGCCAAGAGCCAGCACCCTTATTAGAGACAGAGAAAGTACATCCCAGTGCCCCAGATGACCAAGGCAATCGGAACCCTTGAGAAACCTTCCCGGTGGGATACCAGTCTCAATACCGAGAGTTAAGTCAGTTTGGGGAAGAGAATTGGCCTTGGAAATCTACAACACACGTCCAGGGAGCATTTATAGATTATTCTGACCCACACGAACGTGATGACGAACAAAGCATGGCTGGGTTTATTGTGTTCCCTTCATTGAGACAGGAAGAATCATCGGCCTCAGCAGAGAATGATGAAATTGTAAAACCAAGAAAAAGGACAGGGAATAGAAAAAAATACTAAACAATTAGACATAGGGGATTACACCAATTGCTGGCAGCGGCAACAGCCTCCCACAGAACAACAAATAAATAATGAGTTGCCGTATCAATCAACAGAAAGAAAGGTGCACCGCAGAGATCAGGAATGATGCTACATAGAAGTTATCTCGAGGGGACTTACCATAGTAAAACTATTAGGGGGGAGTCAACAAATTGACTCTGCAGAACTACTGGCATTACCGAACAGTACCCACAAAGCTAAAATTTGGCGAATAAGCATAGAGTATGACACTTCCGGGAAAGCGATGAGTAGCGTAAGAAACAGGACAGAAACAAAAGGCCAGATAAGAGCAGCATTAAGACCACAGGAAAGAGTACAGCATCTCCCAAGACCCAGAATAGCTGCCCCTAAACGAGGTAAGTTTCGCTCCACTTGATAGCCCAGTCCCAATTGTAATACCCAATGAATATATGGGGCCAGTGGACAGTTCTGCACAACAATTTACCCACTATCAGCAGAGAGACCCGGTTTTTCAGAATTTGGGAATCGAGATAGAAGGGAAAGAAAACCTACAGTGTCCCGTTAAAAACGTCGAGCACCAGAAGTGAGAGAGCAGATCAGTCATTCACCCCAGGCCCAGAGGAAGGACAGGGAGGAATGGTGCCATATAAAATAACAGCAGCAATGAAACCAGCAGGCCCTAAGAAAGATATGAAGAGTAGACTTGAGTATTCACAAAGTGTAAAGCAGTTAGCGAAGAAAATGGGGGCAACGGGAGAATCAACCAAACTGGTTGATTTACATACAGTAGGAGAAATAGTTCTAGATTAAGTCTCAGAGTTAATAAATTAATTGGATTTGATAAATGAGAGAGCTCAATTAACAAAAGAAATGACAGAGGCAGCATATGCAGGGGAACGCCACACGTCATATATCGACCAAATGTATGAGGTAAATAAGGAAGATGGGGTCGATGTAGTCAGATTTCTGAGGGAGCTGGGACCTAAGAATCCAGGAGGAAGTTGTTTCTCAAAAAATTTCCTTAACAGCCCGCAGGAAAGACATAGTAAGAGAATTGGCCAGATTTGATTTGGCAGGGAAAGCAATTGAAGATAAACATACAGAAGGGGAACAAACAAGAGCAGCTGCTGCCCAAAATAATATTTCAGCACAGAACTCTCAAACCAGACCGCCGAATCGACAGATACAGAACGGGGCGAAATCTAGCCCAATCATCAATGCCACAACACAGGCATAACCTGCGGTAACAAGGACCACCCCCGACAGCAAATCCAACATATTTACCAATGGAACAATTCCTGGCCCTTAGTCGGGAGGAAAGATACATATTCATGGACGATGGACGAGGAAGAGCAGGGGTCAGGGGAGGATTTAGCAAGGTAGGTATCAACCACCATAGAGGTACACGGGACCCGCGAGAGGGGGATTCCGAGAAAGAGGCAGAGGAGACGCCGGCATAAATTGAAAGGATTCGGCTTCTCCCTTAAACTGGCTATCGAAAATCAAACAACAGAAACAGAAAAAAGCGAATTAGAAGTAGAATACGGAGCAGAGAGATGTATACTGGACACAGAGGCTGAGGGAAGAAGCTGTGAATCTTACAGGAAAATAATACATAAAATAAGGAGCTTTAGGGAATAAAGGTATTCGACCAGAAGTTGGATTAGGGGAATTACTTGCAGTATCAGGAAATGAGAATCTGATGGCAGAGAAAGATTTAATAAAAATAGATACAGGAAAAATTAGGATATGAAAACCAGTGGATTACACAGAGGAACTAAAGAAACAGAAATAAAGGAGTATTTTAGATGACGAGGCTTGGAGGCAGCTGGCAGAAGTGTTAATGTCAGCAAATCTAGCAATAGGAAAGAATTACACAGTGCATTAGTGCATGATTTTAACACACGATTCAAGGAGGACAGCACAGACCACAAAAGCAGTAGCCTTTGAACCGAGGAGACAAGAGCGAGCTGGAGATAACGATGAAGGAATTAGAGCAGCAGGGGGTCATTCAAGAGGTCACATATGCTCAAAAAATAGTCCAATTCCTGCAGTCAGTAAACCAGGTGGTACATTTCGATTGGTGACAAATTACAAAGCACTAAACAAAGTCACAAAAAAGGTTAAAATGTACTTGATAAATCCACAATCTACATTGGAACAAGCAGGATAAATGTACTTAACTAGTATAGATTTGTCGAACGGATCCTGAAGTGTTCCATTAGACCCAGACAGAAATGGGAAGATAGCATTTACCTTTGGCACAAACATTACGTGTATTGTAGACTGCCATAGGGATATGTTAATTTCCCAAATCACTTTCAGGCAATAGTAAGGAAACTGATTAAGGATCATTTGGCGTTAGTATATGTATTAATGTATTAGTTGGAGATGATGATGAGGAACAACATGTGGAGAGAGTGACAAAGCAGGGTTGAAAATACGATTAAAGGAATACCAAATTGGCAGAAGCGAAGTCGACTATTTAGGATATTCAGCATCGAAAGAAATTAGGGAAGCCAGTATTGGAATGAGAGAAAAGGTAGCTGCACTCACAGCGCCTTTTTCACGAAACGGGTTTCAATAAATAATGGGAATTGTGGGGTATCTGAGGCCAGGAGTGTAAGATTTTACTCTTTATGCTAAGCCCATTGATACAACTTTGATAGGTTATTTTCTGTGGACCAGCGAGGCCCAGAGGGGTTTAGATCAGCTAAAAACAGCAGTGGCAACATCGGCACCGTTTGTCGGGAGACAGGAAGAGGATGATTTAAGCATTGAATTAGATCTGTTTGCGAATGATATGGCATGGTGCATGCTAATCGTAGCAATCAGACACCAATCAAACATTTAACAGGAAAGTGGTCGAGATAGCAACAAAAATTCTCAGACATCGATTCATGTCGAGCAGCTACAACAAAAAGTATAGCAGAGATTTAAAAAAACGTATCGTCCGGTAAGAAAATGTATGTCACAACTGATTTTTTACAGTTGAAGGAGTTAACCAAGAGACAGATTTGCCAGCAAGGCGCGAATGCAGCTCGAAGGGAAAGATGAGAAACCGTCCTTTTAATCCCTGACTTAATGTTTATTCATAACATTAAAAAGGGACAGAAACCTGAGAAACCAGGGAGTAAAACGGAGTTGGTAAATGCTTGGGTGTTATAAACTGATGGTAGTAAAGTCAAGGAGGACTAAGAACAAGCCAGATAGGCATTCGCCTTAAAACCACCCAGGAAAGAAAATAGTGGAGAAACAGGGAAGAATCATTGGGTCAGCACAAACAGCCGAAGTTGAGGAAGTACTGCAAGGGTTAAAGGAGTGTCAGCAAAGAAAGCTGCAGGAAGTAAGCATAGTAACATACAGCTTTTTCATGCAGCAAGGATTGGAGAAGGAACTGATGTTTTGGATGAATGAAGTAGAGTGAGATGACAGGAATTTGAAACCTGTCAGCAGCTTAGATAGGACAGATGATAAAGTTAAACTGTCATGTTCAGAACTTGGGGGAAAATACAGTTGAATTAGAGAAGCATGGCGTCTGGAGCAAAACAAATTGAATCGGAACTAACACATCTAACCCAGTGAAATAACAACAGAGGGATTATGATAATCCGTGGCAACCTATCGGCAGCAAACGAAAAAAACGTAATCAGGAAGGAATTGAGAATATGGGATGATCGATCAAGGGTTGTTATTAATGGACCGCAGTATAAACTGATTCATTGTGAAAATAATGAAACATCATGTCAAGGATGTGGCACGTTCTGCAGCCGAATTGTTTGGACAGGGAGTAGTGGTATGAAACTCGGGAGACTGGCAGATACTGGATATTCGGGAGATTGATAATGCATTTACAACAACAACGATGGGGAGGTGCTGCGGCTCCCAGGGAAATTTGCGGAGTTCAATTTTGCCACGATTGATTTGTGAAGTATCAGGAAACACGAGTAATTGAAAGATGTGACCAGAAGCTAGATTTTGACACAGGGAGGTGTAATTGTATGTGGGATGGTGTGATATCGACAAACTGTAATTACTGCAGAGAAAGCCTAACCGACAACGATGTAACTCGGAAAGGATGTGCAGGATTATGGATAAGTGACAAACTTATTGTCCCAATTAGTGAGGGAGTATACAGTTTAAACGATGTTGGGATAACCCGGCAATGAACAATTGGCGTAACTGTATTCAGGGACTGTATCAACGCAATGATGCCGTGCCACAGTATAGATCATAGCTCCAAACCAATAGCACAAGGGAAAACGGAATGGTGTAGGAAATTAATCATTGACCTGGGACATAGATTTGGAATATATATGCATCAAAATAGACCCCGAAAAAGGCAAGGGGGTTCTGTGGACAGATTAAGGACTCCCGGACGATAGACAAGCTTTAGAGGGGAAGGAATGTTTGTTTATGAATGTCAGGGGATTACTGCACTTACATGTGTTATGTGATGAAGTAGAGTGGGATGACAGGAATTTGAAACATGTCAGCAGCATAGATAGGACAGATGATAAAGTTAAAATGTCATGTTCAGAACTTAGTTTCATAAAACCCTGTCATAATCAGAAATAATGAAATTGAAGTTAATGCAGTGGGAATAACGGAAATGTATCGGGGAAAGTTCCGACCAGATTGGACCACTGACCGAGCAAATGTAGAGGAGTTTGAGATTCTTCGAACCTCAGTCAGGGGTGCAATGATAGAAGGAGGAGAATTAACCGAAGTTAATTGTATGATGTACATAAATGAGCAAAAAACCAAGCCAGCAAAGATGATCATATATTATCATAGAATTTACAGTGCAGAAGGGGGCCATTCGGTCCATCGAGTCTGCACCGGCTCCTGGAAAGAGCACCCTACCCAAGGTCAACACCACCCTATCCCATAACCCAGTAACCCCATCCAACACTAAGGGCAATTTTGGACACTAAGGGCAATTTAGCGTGGCCAATCCACCTAACCTGCACAACTTTGGACTGTGGGAGGAAACCGGAGCACCCGGAGGAAACCCACACACACACGGGGAGAATGTGCAGACTCCGCACAGACAGTGACCAAAGCCGGAATCGAACCTGGGACCCTGGAGCTGTGAAGCAATTGTGCTAGCCACAATGCTACCATAATAAAGGAAGAGATGGTGGCAAAGGAAATCCGAAAGTCCTGGAGAGGGCACTTCTGGAATATCCAGACAAGAATAGAAAGAACAAATTCAGAAATAGAGCCCTCTCCAACCTTGACCTGTTCGTTTGAATTTTCAGATGGAGTGCATGATACAGAGCTTGGGGTGTGACTACCTCTCTATAAGTGCTATGCACGATACTCTCAGCCTCGAGGATGGTCCACAGTCTCCTCAATCTCAGCTCTAGCTCTAAACCTCGAGCTTCCACGAGCTGTAGCTGGAGACACTATCCGCACACATGCACACCCGGGAAACTGGAGCGGTACACGGCCTGCCTCATGGAGCAAGCGTAGAAAACCAAGAAATTTAGCTCTCTTGCCATGATTTACCACTTTAAATTAAATTAAAGTGTTTTATATTATGTTAAATCCTGTTCCCCATGGCCCTTCTTTTCATGTTCTCCCATTACCCACATTACAAACCAATAAGCATTGTAAGCAATAGAAGTTAAGGAATTACTTCCTTATCTGCTGCTCACCAATCAGCTCTATCCCTTGTAGTCACCTGGAGCAGGGCAAGCAAGGCCATTCACTAGAAATTCCAGAGTAACAAATCAAGGGATAAATAGCACCTCCTCCCCGCATCTAATTCCCACCTAGCTTCAAATGCCCAGCTTCGTAATTCACTCTTGGATGTGCCTCACTCTGGCTGTGTCCTCTCTGTCTCTCTGGAAGTGTGCAAAGCTCACTGGGACCGAGCTTGAAATCCTCTTCTTAAATAGGCCTCAAATGGGCCTGAGATGTCCTCTTGCCTCCTAATAAAGCTTTAGGTGATTGACAGTTAACTGTGACTCAGTTATGTGAGTGGGTGGGTCAGCCGCTGATTAACATATTAGAATACTGCACTGCTATGTTTTTTTTAATGTCAGAGAGGTTATCTGTTTTTTTTGGAGCAGTTCCACACAAACAGAAATATTGAGTCATTTCACTTCACACAATAAATATCAAACATCCTAAAAATACAGGAAACCTCTTCCTGCTTCCAATTTATCCCAAAGCGAAAACAGAGATAGAGAGTTCTGTAAAATGGAGCGACAATTCACCAACAAAATACATTGTTTCAAAATATAACCAATTTTTATTTCAGGCCAGTTCCTGGCCCACACATTACAGATACTCCCAGTAATCGTTGGTTTCTGGATAATACAGTCAGCTCTGGAGAGAAACCCGCGTTCGTTAAAATTCTACACTGAGTAACTTCCAGCGTGGTAGCCCAGATGGCTAGCATTGTGACTTCACACCGCCGGGGTCCCAGGTTCGATTCCCCGCTGGTTCACTGTCTGTTCGGTGTCTGCTCGTTCTCCCCGTGTCTGCGTGGGTTTCCACCGGGTGCTCCGGTTTCCTTCCGCAGTCCAAAAACGTGCAGGTTAGGAGGATTGGCCATGATAAATTGCCCTTCGTGGCCAAGAAAGATAAGGAGGCGTTATTGGGTTACGGGGATAGGGTGGAGTGAGGGCTTAAGTGGGTCGGTGTAGACTCGGTGGGCCGAATGGCCTCCTTCTGCACTGTATGTTCTATGTTCTCTATACTTGTTCACTGCTGTCAGATATTCCACTCTGGTCAGTGATCCGCACTCGGTGATTTTATTCTCAGTCCCACCAAAGCGTCCTTCAGATAGATCACTGAGATCCAATCTAACATTCTACACACCTCCAGTAAATATCACAACTTCGTTTATCAGAGAGACCGTGAGTTATAAACTAAGGTTGAGTGTGAACAAAGAACAAAGGAAAGTACAGCACAGGAACAGGCCTTTCGGCCCTCCAAGCCCGTGCCGACAATGCCGTCCGACTAAACTACAATCTTCTACACTTCCTGGGTCCGTATCCTTCTATTCCCATCCTATTTATGTATTTGTCACGATTCCCCTTAAATGTCACTATCGTCCCTGCTTCCACCACCGCCGCCGGCTACGAGTTCCAGGCGCCCACTACCTTCTGTGTAAAAAAACTTGCCTCGTACATCTACTCTAAACCTTGCCCCTCGCACCTTAAACCTATGCCCCCTAATAATTGACCCCTCTACCCTGGGGAAAAGCCTCTGACTATTCACTCTGTCTATGCCACTCATAATTCTGTAGACCTCTATCAGGTCGCCCCTCACCCTCCGTCGTTCCAGTGAGAACAAACCGCGTTTAATCAACCGCTCCTCATCGCAAATGCCCTCCATACTAGGCAACATCCTGGTAAATCTCTTCTGCACCCTCGCTAAAGCATCCACATCCTTCTGGTAGTGTGGCGATCAGAATTGAACGCTATAGTCCAAGTGCGGCCTAACTAAGATTCTATACAGCTGCAACATGACTTGCCAATTCTTATACTCAATGCCCCGGCCATTGAAGGCAAGCATGCCGTATGCCTTCTTTACTACCTTCTCCACCTGTGTTGCCCCTTTCAGTGACCTGTGGACCTGTACACCTAGATCTCTCTGAGTTTCAATACTATTGAGGGTTCTACCATTCACTGTATATTCCCTACCTGCATTAGACCTTCCAAAATGCATTACCTCACATTTGTCCGGATTAAACTCCATCTGCCATCTCTCATCCCAAGTTTCCAAACGATCCAAATCCTGCTGTATCCTCTGACAGTCGTCATCGCTATCCGCAATGCCACCAACCGTTTTGTCGTCTGCAAACGTACTAATCAGACCAGTTACATTTTCCTCTAAATCATTTATATATACTGCGAACAGCAAAGGTCCCAGCACTGATCCCTGCGGAACACCACTAGTCACAGCCCTCCAATTAGAAAAGCACCCTTCCATTGCTACTGTCTGCCTTCTACGACCTGGCCAGTTCTGTATCCACCTTGGCAGCTCACCCCTGATCAGGTGTGACTTCACCTCTTTTGCCAGTCTACCATGAGGGACCTTGTCAAAGGTCTTGCTGAAGTCCATATAGACAACATCCACTTCCCTACCTGCATCAATCATCTTTGTGAACTCTTCGATAAACTCTGCCAAGTATGTGAGAAACAACCACCCCTTCACATAACCATGCTGCCTCTCACAAATACGTCCATTTGCTTCCAAATGGGAGTAGATCCTGTCTCGAAGAATTCTCTCCAGTAATTTTCTTACCACTGACGTAAGATTCACCAGCCTGTAGACGTAACGTTCACCAGCATGTAGTTCCCTGGATTATCCTTGTTATCCTTCATAAACAAAGGACCATAATTTCTATTCCGCAGTCCTCTGGGACATCACCTGAAGACAGTGAGGATCCAAAGATTTCTGTCAAGGCCTCACCAATTTCCTCTCTAGCCTCCTTCAGTGTCCTGGGGTAGAGCCCATCAGGCCCTGGGAACGTATCTACCCTGGGATGAAGTCCATCAGGACTCAGAGGTTTGTCAGGCCACAGCTCCAATCAGTTTGCTCAGTACTGCTTCCCTAGTGATTGTAATTTCACCAAGTTCCTCTTGCCCCTCCATCTCTGTTATGGGAATGGAAACAGCCTGTCTCTTAAACCAGCCAGACTGAAGGATACTGACTGGATTTCAATTGAATTAAACGGATGGGTTTGGGTCCGGGGTTAGGGAAGGTTTCAGTGGAAAGCTGGTAAAAGTATCAGAAACCTTTCAGAACGCAAAACTGCTTCCAGCCCACCCATTTCTAGCGTTATTGGAAGTCAGTAATAGGCGCATTCCAACTTTACAAATACAATGGTGAGGTTGTGGGCCTTATATTCGTTCTACTTTTGAACATTTGCTGTTGTTGCCCATGTTAACTTCTGTTAATGGGCTCCTCCACTGAAGAGTGGGTACAATATGAATGGATGGGACTCCACTCATTCACGAATTAGAACTTTATGTTAGCCGTATTTTATATTTATTCAATTAAAAATTAATTTACACCAGAATGCATCAGTTGGTGGATAACTGGTGTGTCGGTGGGGCTGGGGGGCGTGGGGGGTGGAGGGGGCGTGGGGGATGGAGGGGGGCGTGGGGGTGGAGGGGGGCGTGGGGGGTGGATGGAACTGCAGCTACCCCTCGTTTAGAACTCCTAATGTTTTCCCTATTTAAAAACTACATGTCAAATGAAAATCATCGTTTCATAAGAAACCCGTGTAATAAAGGTAGTTTACATTGCGGATAGATCGTCAATTCTTATTCACTCATTCTGCGACCTTTCTCAAGTCCCCACTCATTCGCAGTAGGGGTGGTAAGTGGGTAGTTTGGGCAGTGGAGGTGGCGAAGCAGCAGTAAGGTTTTTAAACGGCTAAACATGTGGAGGAACAGCGCCATTCCGGGAGCACCCCTAATATACGGACTGCTACAATGCTGTTCGAAGGCACTTTAAATTGGATAACAGAACAACAATCTCATTCACCTCTGGAACTCCAATTCCAATTTCTGAATTATAACAATTCACGCCAGTGTTTAGTTGCTGTTTGTTTTCCAAAATGGTTGTTCTTAATATACAGCCTACAAAAGTAGAAATGAATACCTTGCCCTTATATGGTGAACAGGAGGATATACTTTACGCACTTAAGTTTAGACAATGTCATTGAACGCTGTAGCGTGGACAGCATTAACATAGAACATAGTACAGTACAGCACAGTACAGGCCCTTCGGCCCACGATGTTGTGCCGACCATTCATCCTAATCTAAGATCATCCTAACCAACACCCCTTAAATTTACTGCTGTCCATGTGCCTGTGCAAGAGTCGCTTAAATGTCCCGAATGACTCTGACTCCACCATCTCTGCCGGCTGTGCATTGCCCACACCCACCACTCTCTGTGGAATGAATCTACCTCTGACACCTCCCTTATACCGTCCTCCAATCACCTTAAAATTATGGCCCCTCGTGACAGCCATTTCCACCCTGGGGAAAAGAGTCTGGCTATCCACTCTATCCATGCCTCTCATCACCTTGTATACCTCCATCAACTCACCTCTCCGCCTTCTTCGCTCCAGTGAGAAAAGCCCTAGCTCCCTCAACCCTTCTTCATCAGACGCCCTCCAGTCCAGGCAGCATCCTGGTAAATCTTCTCTGCACCGTCTCCAAATCATCCACATCCTTCCAATAATGAGGCGACCAGAACTGGACACAATATTCCAAGTGTGGTCTTACCAGGGTTTTATAAAGCTGCAGCAAAACCTCGCGGCTCTTAAACTCAATCCCCCTGTTAATGAAAACTAACACACCATATGCCTTCTTCCGGGGAGGATTTAAACTAATTTAGCAGGGGGATGCGAACCGATGCAGGAAGTCGGAAGGCAGTAAAACAGGGACAGAAACAAAAGGCAGTAAGGGGGAAAGTGTAAGCCATAGTCAAAAATCGAAAAGTGCGACAGTACAAGGCACAGTGACTGAGGGGAGCTCAGTGAATAGGACCAGGAATACTAAAAGGAATAAATCGGGAAGTAAAAACATAAATGGAAAGCGACACGGCAGGTTGTTACATGAAGATATGGTTTCAGCGACAAGGAAAATTAGGAGAAAAGTTAAGAGGAAATATAACTTAGGAGAGGTTACTGATCGAGGTGTTAAGATTCAAAACAGAGGTAAAAAAGCCAACATAAGTGTACTTTACCTGAATGCTCGTAGTATTCGGAATAAGGTAAATGAATTGATGGCGCAAATCATCGTGAATGACTATGATTCAGTGGCCATTACTGAAACAGGTGAGAAGGTAAAATCAAACACTAGTGTTCTGTGCCTAAACAAAGGGATTACAATGGGATGAGACAAGAACTAGGTAAGGTAGACTGGGAGCAAAGACTTTATGGTGAAACAGTTGAGGAACAGTGGAGAACCTTCCAAGCAATTTTTCACAGTGCTCAGCAAAGGTTTATACCAACAAAAAGGAAGGACGGTAGAAAGAGGGAAAATCGACCGTGGATATCTTAGGAAAAAAGGGAGAGTATCAAATTGAAGGAAAAAGCATATAAAGTGGCAAAGATTAGCGGGAGACTAGAGGGCTGGGACATCTTTAGGGGGCAACAGAAAGCTACTAAAAAGCTATAAAGAAGAGTAAGATAGATTATGACAGTAAACTTGCTCAGAATATAAAAACAGATAGTAAACGTTTCCACAAATATATAACACAAAAAAGAGTGGCTACGGTAAATATTGGTCCTTTAGAGGATGCGAAGGGAGATTTAATAATGGGAGATGAGGAAATGGCTGAGATCCTGAACAGGTTTTTTGGGCCGGTCTTCATAGTGGAAGTCTCAAATAACATGCCAGTTACTGATATAAATGAGGCTATGACAGGTGAGGACCTTGAGATGATTGTTATCACCAAGGAGGTAGTGATGGGCAAGCTAATGGGGCTAAAGGTAGACAAGTCCCCTGGCCCTGATGGAATGAATCCCAGAGTGCTAAAAGAGATGGCTAGGGAAATTGCAAATGCACTAGAGATAATTCACCAAAATTCACTAGACTCTGTGGTGGTTTTCCCGGCGGATTGGAAATTAGCAATCGTGACACCACTATTTAAAAAAGGAGGTAGGCAGAAAGCGGGTAATTATATGCCAGTGAGCTTAACTTCGGTAGTACGGACGATGCTGGAATCTATCATCAAGGAAGAAATAGGGAGGCATCCGGATGGAAATCATCCCATTGGGGAGACCCAGCATGGGTTCATAAAGGGCAGGTCATGCCTAACTAATTTAGTGGAATTCTTTGAGGACATGACCACTGCGGTAGATAACGGGGAGCCAATGGATGTGGTATATCTGGATTTCCAGAAAGCCTTTGACAAGGTGCCACACAAAAGGTTGCTGCAGAAGATAAAGTTGCACGGCATTAAGGTAAAGAAGTAGCATGGAGAGAGGATTGGTTAATTAATAGAAAGCAAAGAGTGGGGATTAATGGCTGTTTCTCTTGTTGGCAATCAGTAGCTAGTGGTGTCCCTCAGGGATCAGTGTTTGTCCCACAATTGTTCACAATTGACATAGATGATTTGGAGTTGGGGACCAAGTGCAATGTGCCCAAGTTTGCAGACGACACTAAGATGAGTGGTAAAGCAAAAAGTGCAGATGATACTGGAAGTCTGCAGAGGGATTTGGATAGGTTAAGTGAAAGGGCAAGGGTCTGGCAGATGGAATACAATGTTGACAAATGTGAGGTTATCCATTTTGGTAGGAATAACAGCAAAATGGATTGTTATTTAAATGATAAAATATTAAAACATGCTGCTGTGCAGAGAGATCTGGGTGTGCTAGTGCATGAGTCGCAAAAAATTGGTTTACAGGTGCAACAGGTGATGAAGAAGACAAATTGAATTTTGTCCTTCATTGCTAGAGGGAAGGTGTTTAAGACTAGGGATGTTATGCTGCAATTGTATAAGGTGTTAGTGAGGCCACACCTGGAGAATTGTGTTCAGTTTTGGTCTCCTTACCTGAGAAGGGACGTACTGGCACTAAAGGGTGTGCAGAGGAGATTCATTAGGTTAATCCCAGAGCTGAAGGGGTTGGATTACGAGGAGAGGGTGAGTAGACTGGGACCGTAATCGTTGGAATTTGGAAGGATGAGGGGGGGATCTTATAGAAACATATAAGATTATGAAGGGAATAAATAGGATAGATGCGGGCAGGTTGTTTCCGCTGGCGGGTGAAAGCAGAACTAGGGGGCTGGTTTAGCTCAGGGCTAAAGAGCTGTCTTTGAAAGCAGACCCGGCAGGCCAGCAGCACGGTTCAATTCCCGTACCAGCCTCCCCGAACAGCGCCGGAATGTGGCGACTATGGGCTTATCACAGTAACTTCATTGAAGCCTACTTGTGACATTAAGTGATTTTAATTTTCATTTCATAGCCTCAAAATAAGCGGAAGTAGATTTAGGACTGAGTTTAGGAGGAACTTCTTCACCCAAAGGGTTGTGAATCTATGGAATTCCTTGCCCAGTGAAGCAGAAGAGGCTCCTTCATTAAATGTTTTAAAGATAAAGATAGATAGTTTTTTTTGAAGAATAAAGGGATTAAGGGTTATGGTGTTCGGGCCCGAAAGTGGAGCTGAGTCCACAAAACATCAGCCATGACCTCACTGAATGGCGGAGCAGGCTTGAGGGGGAAGGTGTCCTACTCCTGCTCGTGGTTCTTATGTACTTATGTTCTTAACAACCCTATCAACGTGGATGGCAACTTTGAGGGATGTATGTACGTGGACCCCAAGACCCCTCTGTTTCTCCGCACTTCCAAGAAGCTTGGCTTTTACCCTGTATTCAGCATTCAAATTCGACCTTCCAAAATGAATCATTTCACATTTACTTAGGTTGAACTCCATCTGCCACTTCTCAGCCCAGCTCTGCATCCTGCCAATGTCCTATTGTAACCTGCAACAGCCCTCAGCACTACCTACTACTCCACCAACCTTTGTGTCTTCGGCAAACTTACTAACCCAATATTCCACTTCCTCATCGAAGTCATTTCTAAAAAGTACAAAGAGCAGCGGTCCCAGAACAGATCCTTGCGGGACATCAATGGTCACCGACCTCCAGGGCGAATTCGTTCCATCCACTGCAACTCGCTGTCTTTCTTCGACCAGCCAATTCTGTATCCAGACAGTCAAATTTCCCTGTATTCCAAGCCCCCTAACTTTCTGAATGAGCCTACCATGGGGAACCTTATCAAATGCGTTACTGAAATCCATATACACCACATCCACTGCCCGACCTTCATCAATGTGTCTCGTCACATCCTCAAATAATTCAATTCAACCTGCCCCTCACAAAACCATGCTGGCTCTCTTTAATCAAACTATGTTTTTCGAAATAATTATACATCCTAACTCTCAGAATCCTTTCCAATATTTTGCTCACCACAGACTGGTGGGTTTGTAATTCGCAGAGATTTCCCTATTCCCTTCCTTGAACTGGGGAACAACATTCGCCTCCCTCCAATCGTCCAGCACTACTCCAGTGGAGAGTGAGGACGCAAACATCATCGCCAACGGCGCAGCAATCTCCTCCCTCGCTTCCCGTAGTAACCTTGGGTATATCCCGTCAGGCCCAGGGGATTTATCTATCCTGATGCTTTTCAAGATTTCCAGCACATCCTCCTTCTTCATATCAACCTGTTCGAGTCTATTAACCTGGTTCACATTGTTCTCATGGGCAGCAAGGTCCCTCTCTCTAGTGAATACTGAAGCAAAATATTCATTTAGGGCCTTCCCCATCTCTTCAGACTCTAGGCACAAGTTCCCTCTACTATCCCTGATCGGCCCTACTCTCACTCTGATCATCCTCTTATTTCTCACATAAGCGGAGAACGCCTTGGGGTTTTGCTAATCCTTCCCGCCGGGGCTTTTTCATGCCCTCTTCTAGCTCTCCTAAGTCCATTTTTGAGTTTCTTCCTGGCTACCTTGTAACCCTCTAGAGCCGTGCCAGATCATTGCTTCCACAACCTTACGTTAGATTCCTTCTTCCGCTTGACTAGAAGCTCCATTTCTCTTGTCATCCAAGGTTCCTTCACCTTACCATTCCTTCCTCGTCTCAGTGGGACAAAACTATCCAGCACCCGCAGCAAATGTTCCTTAAACAATTCCCACATTACTGTTGTGCTTCCCCAAGAGCATCTGTTCCCAGTTAATTCTCCTCAGCTCCTGTCCAATGGCAGTATAATTTCCCCTCCCCCAATTCAATACCTCCATACTCTCTGTTCCTATCCCTCTCAATGACTATGGTAAAGGTCAAAAGTTGTTGTCAATGTCACTGAAATGCTCTCCCATTGAGACATCTGACACGTGGCCTGGTTCGTTGCCAAACACCTAGTCCAATAAGACCCCCCCCCTCTCGTCGGCCTATCTACATATTCAATCAGGAATTCTTCCTGACAAAATCTGCTCCATCTAAACCATTTGTCCCATTGTTAAAAAAGCAATCTAGTTATACCCATTGTTCCCCATATCCCTGCTGTGTTTTCGCCTGATCGGACATTGCATTCCAAATCCTAATTAGCTCTGTAAATCGTAAGTATTTTCTCACTATTCAGAGTTTTTCTCGTAACCATGTTTCAGTTGTCATTAGCAGCTTTTATCTATCTTTAGCATAAGAAAGGTTCAATAGTCAGTCTTTGGGTTCTGAATGGGTAGATATCAATATGCTTATACTTGTTCTGGTATGTTTTTTGCATAACTTTTGTCCGGCTTTGAGATACATAGAAACAGGCATAGAAAATAGAGGCTATTTGGCCCTTCTAGCCTGCTCCACCATTCATTCTGATCTTGGCTTATCATCATGTTCAATACGCTGATCCCGCCTTCCCCATATCCTTTGATCCCTTCAGCCCCAAGAGCTGTATTTGATTCCATCTTGAAATTACACAACGTTTTGGCCTCAACTACTTTCTGTGGGAGTGAATTCCACAGATTCACCACTCTCTGGGTGAAGACATTCCTCCTCACCTCAGTCGTAAAAGGTTCACCCCTTATCCTCAAACTATGACCCCTGGTTCCGGACTCCCCCACCATCGGGAACATTTTTTTGACTAAGCCTCTCCTCATATGACAGTCGCGCCATCCCAGGAATCAGCCGGGTAAACCTTCGCTGCACTCCCTCCATAGCAAGAACATCCTTCCTCAGATAAGGACACCAAAAACTGTCCACAATACTCCAGGTGTGGCAACACTAATGCCCGATACAATTACCCTATACAACAGAGCAACATGGTAGCACAGTGGTTAGCACTGTCACTTCACACCTTCAGGGTCCCAGGTTCAATTCCCGCTTGAGTCACTGTCTGTGTGAAGTCTGCAGGGTCTCCCCGTGTCTGCGTGGGTTTCCTCCGGGTGCTATTCTTCCCACAGTACCGAAAGACGTGCTGATTGATGGATTTATTGTCACATGTACCGAAGTACAGTGACACGTATTTTTCTGCGGCCGAGGGAACGTACACAGTATGTACATAGTAGACAATAGAATAATCAACAGAGAACATTGACAAATGGTACATCGACAAACAGTGATTGGTTACAGTGCGGAACAAGGGGTCAAACAAGAGCAGCGTAGGGTGCCGTGAATAGCTGTTTGGTGAATTGGACATTCTGAATTCTCCCTCTGTGACCCGAACAGGCGCCGGAATGTGGCGACGAGGGGATTTTCACAGTACCTTAATTGCAGTGTTAACGTAAGCCGAATTGTGGCAATAACGATTATTATTATTATCCTCCCCCTCCCCCGCAGTCCCCTTGTTGGACGAGCCTGCCGTTCATCCTCCTCCTCCAGCATGTCACCCCGCTGCTGTGCGATGTAGTGGTGGAAGCAGCAGGCCGCCATGATGCTGGCGACCCTCGTCCAGAGGGTACATCCAGAGCGGTCCAGGAAGCTGAACCACATCATCAGGAGGCCGAGGCACCGTTCAATCACAACCCTGGCTGCTGCATGGGCTTCGATGTACAGGCTCTCGACATTGGCCTCTGCATCTGGACAGCTGAGATCAGCTAGGACCGCAGTGGAAACCCCATCGCCCAGGGGACAGGCAGCCAACCGAGAGGGGGGGGGGCGGAGGGGAGGGGGAGATGAGGTGAGGGGAGAGGGGGGCAGGGGAGGGCAGGTGTATCCAACATGTCAGGAATCATCGTGCGGGAGGATGAAGCATCGAGCATGATTCCCGTGTCGGGCGCAGACGTGTACCATGTGTAGCTGATGGTCACATCTCCTCAGGACATTCAACCAGTGGAACCTCTTTCGGTTTGTCTAGAGCGGACTGTCATCTGTAGGTGCTCGTAGGCGACACGCATCCCGTCAATCACCCCCTGGACCCGCCGATGGCAGCGAACCCCGCTGGCCGGGCATCCTGTTCGGCTCAGTCCACATTGAAATGGATTGATTGATCCGCCTGGGCATATCGGTCATCCGTGACGTTGCGAATGCCCCTGTGCACGGAGGTCTGGACAGGTCCCCGCTGGGTGGCTGCTAGGAGACTGTTACATAAACGCTCTGGGCGACCATCGCATTGATGGACACCGGGGCCGGGTGTCCTTCCCCACATCCCCACAGTGACAGGTGTGCCATCATCTGGCAGACGTTTTGCACTGTCTCCCTGCTCAGCCGGACTCTCCGACTGCTTGCCCGCTCCGGCAGGTCCTCGAATGAAATGCGGTGCCGGTGCACACGAGGCCTCATGCGGCGCCTCCTTGGCAGCTCCAACTCCTCGGCCTGTTGGGCGGCAGTCTCTCCAACATAGACAAGGTTCACATGTTACTCCGCTTCTACCACTCCACTGCTGCCCACACTGCTGGTGCCCACTCCGCTGGTACCCTCTCCAATACTGCCCACTACGCTGTTGCCCACTCTGCTGCTGCGCCCTCCACTACTGCCCACCACGCTGCTGCCCACTCCGCTGCTGCCCACTCCGCTGCTGCCCACTCTGCTGCAGCCCACTCCGCTGCAGCCCCCTCCACTGCTACCCGCTCCACTGCTGCCCACTCCGCTGATACCCTCTCCACTACTGCCCACTCCGCTGCTGCCAACTTCGCTGCTACCCACTCCGCTGCAGCCCCCTCCACTGCTACCCGCTCCACTGCTGCCCTCTCCGCTGATACCCTCTCCACTACTGCCCACTCCGCTGATGCCCACTCCGCTGCTGCCCACTCCGCTGCTGCCCACTCCGCTGCTGCACACTCTGCTGCTGCCCACTCTACTGCTGCCCACTCCGCTGCTACCCTCTCCACTACTGCCCACTCCGCTGTTGCCGACTCTGCTGCTGCGCCCTCCACTACTGCCCACCACGCTGCTGCCCACTCCACTGCTGCCCACTCCGCTGCTGCCCACTCCGCTGCTGCCCACTCCGCTGCTGCCCACTCCGCTGCTGCCCCCCCAAATCTACCCGCTCCACTGCTGCCCACACCGCTGCTGCCCACTCCGCCTCTGCCCCCTCCACTGCTGCCCACTCCGCTGCTGCCCGCTCCACTGCTGCCCACTCCACTGCTACCCGCTCCGCTGCTCTCCCCTCCACTGCTGCCCACTCTGCTGCTGACCAGTCAACTGCTAACCCCTCCGCTGCTGCCCACTCCGCTGCTGCCCACTCCATTGCTGCCCCCCCCCGCTGCTACCCAATCGGCTACTGCCCCCACTGCTGCTGACCACTTCACTGCTAACCCATCCGCTGCTGCCCGCTTCACTACTGCCCACTCCACTGCTGCCCCCTCCACTGCTACCGCCGCCACTGCTGCCCCCTCCAATGCTGCCCACTCCACTGCTGCCCACTCCACTGCAGCCCCCTTAACTGCTGCCCTCTCCACTGCTACCCCCTCCACTGTTGCCCGCTCCACTCCTACCCCGTCCACGACTGCCCACTTCACTGCTGTCACCTCCACTGCTACCGCCGCCACTGCCGCCCCCTCCACTGCTGCCCACTCCACTGCTGTCCACTCCACTGCAGCCCCCTAAACTGCTGCCCGCTCCACTGCTACCCCCTCCACTGTTGCCCGCTCCACTCCTACCCCCTCCACTACTGCCCACTTCACTGCTGTCCCCTCCACTGCTACCCGCTCCACTGCTGCCCCCTCCACTGCTGGCTACTCCGCTGCTGCCCATTCCGCTGCTGCCACTCCGCTGCTGCACCCTCCACTGCTGCCCAACCCACTGCTTCCCTCTCCACTGCAGCCCACTCTGCTGCTGCCCACTCCACTGCAACAACCTCCACTGCAACCCCCTCCACTGCTGCCCATTCCGCTGCTGCCCTCTCCACTGCAGCCCCCGCAACTGCTGCCCGCTCCACTGCTACACCCTCCACTGTTGCCCGCTCCACTGCTACCCCCTCCACTGCAGCCCTCTCTACTGCTGCCACTCCGCTGCTACCCCCTCCACTGCTGCCCACTCCGCTGCTACCCCCTCCACTGTTGCCGGCTCCGCTGTTGCCCGCTCCGCTGCTGCCCCCTCCACTGCTGCCCACTCCACTGCTGCCCGCTCCGCTGCTGCCCACTCCGCTGCGGCCCACTCCGCTGCTGCCGCTCCGCTGTTATGCCCTCCGCTGGTGTCCTCTCCTCTGCTACCCGCTCCGCTGCTGCCCCCTCCACTGCAGCCCACTGCACTGCTACCCGCTCAGCTGCTGCTCCCTCCACTGCTGCCCATTCCGCTGCTGCCCAATCCACTGTTCCCACTCCGCTGCTGCCCACTCCACTGCTGCCCCCTCCACTGCTGTCCATTCCGCTGCTGCCCAACCCACTGTTCCCACTCCGCTGCTGCCCACTCCCCTGCTGCCCCCTCCACTGCTGCCCACTCCGCTGCTGCCCGCTCAACTGCTACCCCCTCCACTGCTGTCCACTCCGCTGATGCCCACTCCACTGCTGCCCACTCCTCTGCTGACCCCTCCACTGCTGCCCGCACAACCTCTACCCCCTCTACTCCTGCCGATTCCGCTGCTGCCCACTCCGCTGCTACCCACTCCGCTGCTGCCCCCTCCGCTGCTGCCCTCTCCGCTGCTGCGAGCTCTGCTGCTGCCCGGTCCGCTGCTACCCATTCCACTGCTTCCCCCTCCACTGCTGCCTGCTCAACTGCTACCCCCTTCCACTGCTGCCCACTCCGCTGCTGCCTCCTCCACTGCTGCCCGCTACGCTGCTGCCCGGTCCGCTGCTACCCACTCCACTGCTGCCCCCTCCACTGCTGCCTGCTCAACTGCTACCCCCTTCCACTGCTGCCCACTCCGCTGCTGCCAACTCCACTGCTGACCGCTCCGCTGCCGCCCGCTCCGCTGCTACCCCCGCCACTGCTGCAGTACTCCGCTGCTACCACTCCGCTGCTTCCCCCTCCACTCTTGCATGTTTTTATGGCCTTTACGTAGCATTAGCCGCTTCCTTGATGTGCACTCTGACAAAGGAAGGTTCAGACTTGGAGATAACTTTAACACATTTATTAAACTCGTAACAATTCTCCAAATTAGATTCGACTCTCCTGTTAACCCTGCTATCGCTACTCAGACTAACTAATCAGTCTGCTACAATCCACATGGTGGGTGTGATGTGTCTCAATCAACCCTGTGTCTGTACTCATTGAGTATCTCCACTGGAAAGAGACTGAGCTTGTGTGCTGTGTCCTTTTATATGGGTTGATGGAATGCTCCCCTGTGGTAGTGCCACCTCTGGCTGTCTAGCCTGCCCATTGGTCATCTCCTATCTTACTGACCTGTTGGTTAAATGTCTGTGTGTCTTGATGTCTCTGGTGCTCCCTCTAGTGTTTATTTAGTCGTAGTGTATCTACATTAACCCCCTGTGTATTTACAGTGATGCACATCACCACAGACACCAGCTGCCCACTGAAGTCAAATCGGGACAGAAAACAGAAAGAGTAAATCTCATCAGCTGCTGAGACCACCCCCCAACCCCCAAACCCAACCCCCCACCCGCCCCCCCCCCCCCCCCCCGCCTCCGAAGCCCCAGCGACGGACCCACATCGGCAGAGAGACGCTCAGTGTGAGCACAGGAAAGTATCCGCCTAGTGCGTGCAGATCAGTAAGTTACTCGAACCAACACGCTTGCGCAGTCATTCATGGAGATCCTTCAGTTGTACGGCGCATGCGTGTCGGTTGAGTAACTTGCTTTCAGGGTAGCTAAATTAGGTCTTTAATCGAGTAAATTAATGCTCAGTTGGGTATTTAAAAGCTGCAGTTTAGTAGGTAGAATTCCTGAAACAGGAGTCCGCTTCAACTGTAACGTTTTATTGGTTAATTGTTCAACCCGTTCAAACCAGTTCCAGGGCATTGAAATTTGAATCCTATAAAAGCAGCAGTTTCTCCGTGATCCAGGAGCTGGGCGAAATCTGGGAGTCCGAGTGGTGAGTTTGGAATGTGTGGCTCAAAGGTTGGTGTGGGAGGAATGGGTTTGGATTGATGGGACATTGACACCAGTACTGGGGAAGGAGGGAGATGTTCCGAAGGGGCCGGCTTCCCCGGGATCAAGCTGGGCGCAGAGTGCTGACGAATCGAGTAACTGGGGCTGTAAAGAGGACTTTGAACTAAACAGTGGGGAGAGGATTCAGTTATAGGAGAAACTGGAAAACCCAATCTACAGGAGGAGGGATAGGACTGCAGGCTCCCAATGTGGCGGATGGTCTCCAGAAATTTCAAGTGATGGACAGAACAGGTCTTTATGCACTAAGGAATTATAAAAGAGCAGAGAAAGCGAACATTAAAACAAATTTAAAAGCTTTGTATCCAAATGCAAGAAGCATTTGTAACAAACGAAATGAGCTGACAGCGGAAATAGAAACAAACGGTTATGAGGTGGTGGGGATGACTGCAAAGTGGTTACAGTGAGACCAGGTCTGGAAATTGAGTATCCAACGGTATGCAGTATTTCGGGAACATCGTGTTCAATTCTGGTCGCCGCACTACCAGAAGGATGTGGTGGCTTTAGAGAGGGTGCAGAAGATATTTACCAGAATGTTGCCTGGTATGGAGGGAATTAGCTATGAGGAGCGGTTGAATAAACTCGGTTTGTTCTCACTGGAACGAAGGATGTTGAGGGCCGACCTGATAGAGGTCTAAAACATTCTGAGGGGCATAGACAGAGTGGGTAGTCAGAGGCTTTTCCCCAGGGTAGAGGGGTCAATTACGAGGGGGCACAGGTTTAAGGTGCGAGGGACAAGGTTTAGTGGAGATGCACGAGGCAAGTTTTTTACACAGAGTGTAGTGGGTGCCTGTAACTCGCTGCCGGAGGAGGTGGTGGAAGCAGGGACGATAGTGACATTTGAATCGCATCTTGACAAGTACATGAATAGGATGGGAATAGAGGGATACGGACCCAGGAAGTGTAGAAGATTTTAGTTTAGACGGGCAGCATGGTCGGCACGGGCTTGGAGGGCTGAAGCGCCTGTTCCTGTACTGTACTTTTCTTTGCTCTTTCTTGTATAGGGTGAACGTACACGGTGGTGATGTAGCCCTGCTGGTGAGGAATGGGTTCAGTGTTGTAATGATAAATGACATATGCTCTGGGTAGAAATAAGAAATGGCAAAGGGAAGAAGTCCTTGGTGGGAGTAATCTATAGATCCCCAAACAGTAGTTCCGTAATGGGGCGCAGTATAAACCAGGAAATACTGGGAGCTTGCAAGAAAGGTACGGCAATAATCAAATTGGCAAGGGGAGCCTGGAGGGAGAGTTAATTGAGATTGTTTCCTGGAGCAGTATGTTCTGGAACCAACCAGAGAGCAGGTTATTCTGGATTTGGTATTATGTATTGAGGAGGGATTAATTGCTGACCTCCTAGTTAAGGATCCATAAGGCAGTAGTGAGCACAGTGTGGGAGAATTGAAGATTCAGTTTGGGGCGAGGTTTACCCGATTTGCAGCGGCCGTATGGGTGCCTCCACCCCCTCACGCTACCCACTGCAAGATCACCCCCCCCCATCCCCCAACACCCCCACCCACCCAGGACAACACTCACTGTAGCCCCTGGCGAGAGAAGCGCCAGAAAACAGTACTGCTGGCATCAGGGACTGGAGCCAGGTCCCCCCACGGTGCCGGGCACCACCAGGGCCAGGGGTGCAGGGATGGAGTAGAGCTGGAATCATGTGGGAGCGAATCCCACAATGCGAACTGGGGCCACCATGTAGCCTGGTAGACCTGGTGAGCACGGAGTGTACTAACCATGCGAACATGTCGACCTCTCACGCCCTGTAGACAATGCATATTGGAAGACAACCAGCAATGGTGGCCTTGCTGCTGCTCACCACAGCCCTGGGGGATGTCCTGCTGCTCGAGGAAAAGGAAGCAGCAGAAGCGGGGCGGGCAGCAGCGGAGTGGACAGCAGCGGAGTGGACAGCAGCGGAGCGGGCAGCAGCGGAGTGGACAGCAGAGGGGCAGGCAGCAAAGGGGCAGACCGCCCAGGTTAGAGAGCCGGCCGCCCAACATGCCGAAGAGGAAGAGTTGTCAAGGAGGATCCGCAGATTGTCTCGTGTGTTCCTGCGCCTCCTGACATGCGAGGGCCTGCCGGGCCGGGCATGCTATCGGAGACACCTGCTGGGCAGAATGACAGAGCAGCATATCCACCAGAATGTGAAACGCACGCCAATATGGGGTTAGAGGAACGACCGCCGTTCCCAGTGGCCATCGAGGTGTAATTCTACAATGTTTACTTCCTTCAGCGGCGACGGCTATTTGGCCCTATGGCCGGTTTCCATAGTTTGACCCAACGGTCATTACCTGATCCAATGGAGTTGTTTATCTTGTAATGAGCTTTCATCTTAATTACAGCTGCTTCCGCAAGTAATTTACAGACCCCCACAAGAACCCTGACGATAGTTTCATGTTGCATCTTCTCTCCGCACCCACCCCCCGCCAGCGAGGGAGTGTACCAAACCCTAACCCTAACAATAACCCTAACTCTAACCTTAACTCGATCACACGCTCTGCTGCTTCAGCTAACAAACCCTCTGCAGGATTAACTCCAGTGTCACCAATTATTTGAACTGATTTATCCTTTGGGATTAACATGGTCTCCCAGACCGCTTGCCTCCAATCTGAAACTCTTCTCCATTTTCCAGTCCGAAGTGATTCTGCGATAGTGTGTCTTGTGTGTAGAAATCCTCCGCTGCCTTCGCTCTGGGATTGTTAATATTTACTGCCCAAGATGAGCAATCGATGCATTGAGGCATTCCGTGTTGTTGGGTTCACACTGTGGTGTAAAATCCTTCAATATGTGTGTGTGGATGAAATATTTATCCCGTGCATGGTAATCCGGAAGCTGGAGCGTGTACCTGTGCCTGTTTTATTGTTGTGTAAGATACTCACCCCACTCAATGTGGTCATGTAAACCTCTCCCTCCTCCTCAACCTTTCAGTTTTGTATCAGCGTTGCCAATCTGGGAAAATGATTTATTAAAGCTGAATAAATGCAAACTGTTCTCAATCATCAAGCGTATATGGTTTGGGAATTATTTCTGTAGCTGTTTCCCTACTCTGGGGAAGGTCTCATTGACCCTGTGATATTATCAAACCCAAATATTGTCCTTGCTTCCCCAATTGAGTTTTCACTGAGCTGCTATTAAATCCAGCTGTCTGCCCACAGCAGCCTAAGCCTCTGGAACAGCGTCCCTATATATCCTTCTGCAATCTCCAAGGTGAATAATAAGCAATTTACATATTGAATAATTATACTTCCTTCTGTTCTGTGTGGTCCAATCTGTCCCACATTACTCGGTGGAAGATGGGGCTGGGCTGTTATGGAATCCTTATGGACATCACATCCAGGTCTGTCTCCCACAGTAAAATCAATTTACGGTGTGTTTCCTCATCCGGTGGAATAGTCCAGAACGCGTTTGTAATGTCGAGATGTGAAAGAATGGTGTGCTGTGGTCCCAATGGTTAAATATATTGGTTGGGTTAGCTACTATTACCTCACTTAATGCAGTGTCACCAATAGTCAGTCAGTATCTCCTATCCGGTCTGACTGGGCAAATTAGCAGTGGGTCGTGTCCTGCCGATTATTCCATCTCGCTCTCGGTTGGGAACTATTTCCTCTACGGGTTCCTGGCCCTCTGGTTTGATGGGCTATTGTTTCTTTGGTGAACGTTCTAGTCCCAGAATGTGAATCAGTGTCATATTAACCTTCACACAATCGTGTTTGTGGTTGGGGCCAGATGCCGTCTCCTCTTTGGCAGAGTAAACCCATGGACCATGGTGTGCCCAAGGGGTTGCCTCCATTTTCTTGGCGACAGTAACACTACAGTGGAGACTCGGTGCTTCTTGTCTTTGTATTGGGCCCTGCATAATGACCTTGCCAACTTGTGGGCTGATGAGGGCTCCCAATTTTTCGAGAATGGCCATCCAGGGCAGTACGGTGGCACAGTGGTTAGCACTGATGCCTCATGGTGCTGAGGACCTGGGTTAGATCCCGGCACCGCGTCACTGTCTGTGTGGCGTTTGCACATTCTCCCTTTGTCTGCACGGGTCTCAACCCCACAACCCAGAGAGGTGCACGGCAGGTCTGTGAACACTATTTAGAATGTCAATATATCAAAGGAGGAAGTGTTAAGTATCACAAATTGTTTCAATGTAGACATGACCCCAGGGCAGATTGGATCTGTCCCAGGTTACTAGGGGAGGAGGTGGCATAGTGGTATTGTCATCATAGATCATCAGTGCAGAAGGAGGCCATTCGGCCCATCGAGTCAGCACTGGCCCTTGGAAAGAGCACCACACCAAGCCCACACATCCACCCTATCCCCATAACCCCAGTAACCCCACCCAACACTAAAGACAATTTTGGACACTAAGGGCAATTTATCATGGCCAATCCACCTAACCTGCACATCTTTGGACTGTGGGAAGAAACCGGAGCACCCGGAGGAAACACACGTACACACGGGGAGGATGTGCAAACTCCGCTGGTCAAGTGAACCAGAGACCCAGGGTAATGATCTGGGGGCCCAGGTTCAAATCCCACCACGGCAGGCACTGGAATTTAAACTCAGTTTAATGTCTGGAATTAAAAGTCTAAAGGTGATCATAAAACCATTGCCGATTGTCAGAAAAACCACCTGGTTCACTAATGTCCTTTCGGGAAAGAAATCTACCGTCCTTACTCGGTCTGGCCTACATGTGGCTCCAGACCCACACCAATGTGGTTGACTCTTAACTGTCGCCTCGATGGCAATTAGGGATGGGCAATAAATGCTGGCACACCCGGCGATGCCCACATCCCATGGCCGAATAAAAAAAAGGACAAGGGAAGAAACAGCTGGGCACTTAACAGATATCTTCACATCCTCTTTGACCACAGGCGAGGATCCAGAGGAGTGGACAATAGCCAATGATGATCACTTGCTTAAGAAAGAAAGCAGGGATAATCCAACAAATTATAGGCCGGTGAGCCTGACATCGCAGTGAGGAAGCTTTTGGAAAAGATGCTGAGGGGCAGGATAAATGCACATTTGGAGGAAAATGGACTAGTTAGTGACAGGCAGGTGTGTACGGGGAAGGTCAGGTCTGACCAACTTGATTGAGTTTTTTGAAGTGGTGACAAAAGAAATTTAATGAGGACTGTGGATGTAATTTATATGGACTTTAATAAGGCATTTGACAAGGTCTCGCATGGCAGACTGGTACAAAAACTATAATCACATGGGATTGGGGTGGGATGGCTAGATGGATACAGAGCTGGCTTGGTTATAGAAGACAGAGGGTATCTGGGGAAGGGTGTTTTCCTGACTGGATATCTGTAACTAGTGGTGTTCTAAAAGAATTTGGATGAGGGCTGTGGATATAATTTATGTGAACTTTACTAAGGCGTTTGACAAGGTCCCATATGGCAGGCTGGTACAAAAACTAAAATGTGGCGGAGCGAGGTGGGTGCCTGCAACCCGCTGCCAGAGGATGTGTTGGAAACAGCACATTAGCAACATTTAAGAGGCATCTGGATGGGTCCATGAATAGTGAGGAAATAGAGGGATACGGACGGAGTAAGGGCAGAACGTTGTTTTTTAGTTAGGGCATCATGATTGGCACAATAGAGCAGCAGGGTGGCGCAGTGGGTTAGCCCTGTTGCCTCACGGCGCCGAGGACCCAGGTTCGATCCCGGCTCTGGGTCACTGTCCATGTGGAGTTTCCACATTCTCCCCGTGTTTGCGTGGGTTTCGCCCCCACAACACAAAAGATGTGCAGAGTAGGTGGATTGAACATGCTAAATTGCCCCTTAATTGGAAAAAATGAATTGGGTACACGAAATTTAAAAACAAAATGATCGGCACAGGCTTGGATGGCCGAAGGGCCTGCTCCTGTGCTGCACTTTTCTTTGCTTCTTTATGTGGATTGGCCATCCTAAATTACCTCTTACTTGGAAATCAAAAGAATTGGGTACTTTAAATATATTTAAAAGAAAACAGAATTTCCAGCCCCATAATAATGCCTTTGTTGGTTTGGCCTACCCAGATTTGGACAGGAACCACAAGGTTTTTCAAGCTGCGGGTTGTGATCCACGTGTGGGTCATGGGCGGGTCTTAGGAGGGCCGTGGAGTTAAGGGCCTCAGTGTTCTGAATCCATCAGCCGCTAACACAGCTTTCCAATGTCAGCTTTCCGACGTCAGCAAGATGATCCTGGCTCAGATGGCAATTCAGTCTTCTCCATGGAGCAGTTATTATTCTGTTCTTTTTAAAAATAAATTTAGAGTACCCAATTTGGTTTCCCAATTAAGGGGCAATTTAGCGTGGGCAATCCACCTCCGCTGCACATCTTTCTGGGTTTTGGGGGTGGGAGTGGTTCACTGATTCATTTCCTGTCAGCAATGTAGCTCCCGCCAAACCACCACCAACACCTTCCCGGCGGCCGCTCCATCTGGAATATCGGGTCACAGAGGGAGAATTCAGATTGTCCAATTCACATAACAGCTCGTCTTTCGGGAGTTGTGGGAGGAAACCGCTGTGAAGCAACAGTGACGCCGTGATCTTATCCTCACTCAATGTTAATCTAACTTCAATGCACCAGAGGCTACTGCATGGTGAATAAGAACATGCAAACTACATGTTCTATTTTCCCTACCTTGCCTGGGGCAGAAAGGTCTCAAACGCAGCCTTGAATCAGAATAGACTGGTTTAGCGAGTGTGACGTGGTCTTGAAGCTCAGCTGGCGAGGGTGCAGAAGGTCGACTGGCGAGGGGGCAGCAGGTCGACTGGCGAGGGTGCAGATGGTCGATTGGTAAGGATGCAGAAGGTCGACTGACTTGGATCCCGAAGGTCGGCATTTGGCAAAAGTCGGTCCCAGGAAATAAGGATTGAAAAACACTGCACGAGAGCACCTACTTGGAACAAAAAACATAGAACATTACAGCGCAGTACAGGCCCTTCGGCCCTCGATGTTGCGCCGACCTGTGAAACCACTCTAAAGCCCATCTACACTATTCCCTTGTCGTCCATATATCTATCCAATGACCATTTACATGCCCTTAGTGTTGGCGAGCCCACTGCTATTGCAGGCAGGGCATTCCACGCCCTTACTACTCTCTGAGTAAAGAACCTACCTCTGACATCTATCTTATATCTATCTCCCCTCAATTTAAAGCTATGTTCCGTCGTGCTAGACATCACCATCAAATGGGAAAAGGCTCTCACTGTCCACCCTATCCAATCCTCTGATCATCTTGTATACCTCATTAAGTCACCTCTTAACCTTCTTCTCTCTAACGAAAACAGCCTCAAGTCCCTCAGCCTTTCCTCATAAGATCTTCCCTCCATACCAGGCAACATCCTGGTAAATCTCCTCTGCACCCTTTCCAATGCTTCCACATCCTTCATATAATGTGACGACCAGAGTTGCACGCAATACTCCAAATGCGGCCGCACCAGAGTTTTGTACAGCTGCAACATGACCCCATGGCTCCGAAACTCAGTCCCTCTACCAATAAAAGCTAACACACCGTACGCCTTCCTAACAGCCCTCTCAACGTGGGTGGCAGCTTTCAGGGATCTATGTACATGGACACCGAGATCTGTCGGCTAATCCACACTGCCAAGAATCGTACCATTAGCCCAGCAATCTGTCCTCCTGTTATTCCTTCCAAAATGAATCACCTCACATTTTTCTGCATTAAAATCCATTTGCCACCCCTCAGCCCAGCGCTGCAGCGTATCTATGTCCCTCCGTAACTTGTAACATCCTTCCGCACTGTCCACAACTCCACCGACTTTCGTGTCATCTGAAAATTTACTCACCCATCCTTCTACGCCCTCCTCCAGGTCATTTATAACAGTGACAAACAGCAGAGGCCCCAAAACAGATCCTTGTGGTGCACCACTAGCAACTGGACTCCAGTCTAAACATTTCCCATCAACCACCACCGTTTGTCGTATTCCAGCGAGCCAATTTCTGATACAAACTGCCAAATCACCCTGACTCCCATGCCTCCGTATTTTCTGCAGTAGCCTACCGTGGGGAACCTTATCAAACGCTTTACTGAAATCCATTTACACCATATCAACCACTTTACCCTCGTCCACCTGTTTGGTTACCTTCTCAAAAACTCAATAAGGTTTGTGAGGCACGACCTGCCCTTCACAAAACTGTGTTGACTATCTCTAATTAAATTATTCCTTTCCAGATGATTATACGTCTTATCTCTTATAAATCTTTCCAAGATTTTGCCCACAACAGAAGTAAGGCTCACTAGTCTATAGTTACCTGGTCTGTCTCTAATCCCCTTCTTGAACAAGGGGACAACATTTGCTATCCTCCAGTCTTCTTGTACTATTCCTGTAGGCAAAGATGACTTAAAGATCAAAGCCAAAGGCTCAGCAATCTCCTCCCTAGCTTCACAGAGAATCCCAGGATAAATCCCATCTGGCCCAGGGCACTTATCTATTTTTACCCTTTCCAGAATTGCTAACACCTCCTCCTTATGAACCTCAAGCTCTTCTAGTCTAGTAGCCTGAATCTCAGTATTCTCCTCGACAAAATTGTCTTTTTCCTGTGTGAATACTGACGAAAAATATTAATTTAGCACTTCTCCCATCTCCTGGTACTCCAAGCACAACTTCCCAGTACGGTCCTTCACTGGCCCTACTCTTACCCTAGTCATTCGTTTATTCCTGACATATCTGTAGAAAGCTTGAGGGTTATCCTTGATCCTACCTGCCAAATACTTCTCATGTACCCTCCTGGCTCCCCTTAGCTCTCTCTTTAGGTCCTTCCTAGCTAACTTGTAACTCACGAGCGCCTTAACTGAACCTTCATGTCTCATCATTACATAAGCATCCGTCTTCCTCTTGACAAGTGTTTCGACTGCTTTAGTAAACCACGGTTCCATTGCTCGGCCACTTCCGCAACAATGGCCACAAGTCGTTTTAGGCACAGCAGAGCCAAGTCAGCGACGTAATTTCCAATTTAGCCAAGAGCCAGCACCCTTATTAGAGACAGAGAAAGTACATCCCAGTGCCCCAGATGACCAAGGCAATCGGAACCCTTGAGAAACCTTCCCGGTGGGATACCAGTCTCAATACCGAGAGTTAAGTCAGTTTGGGGAAGAGAATTGGCCTTGGAAATCTACAACACACGTCCAGGGAGCATTTATAGATTATTCTGACCCACACGAACGTGATGACGAACAAAGCATGGCTGGGTTTATTGTGTTCCCTTCATTGAGACAGGAAGAATCATCGGCCTCAGCAGAGAATGATGAAATTGTAAAACCAAGAAAAAGGACAGGGAATAGAAAAAAATACTAAACAATTAGACATAGGGGATTACACCAATTGCTGGCAGCGGCAACAGCCTCCCACAGAACAACAAATAAATAATGAGTTGCCGTATCAATCAACAGAAAGAAAGGTGCACCGCAGAGATCAGGAATGATGCTACATAGAAGTTATCTCGAGGGGACTTACCATAGTAAAACTATTAGGGGGGAGTCAACAAATTGACTCTGCAGAACTACTGGCATTACCGAACAGTACCCCCAAAGCTAAAATTTGGCGAATAAGCATAGAGTATGACACTTCCGGGAAAGCGATGAGTAGCGTAAGAAACAGGACAGAAACAAAAGGCCAGAGAAGAGCAGCATTAAGACCACAGGAAAGAGTACAGCATCTCCCAAGACCCAGAATAGCTGCCCCTAAACGAGGTAAGTTTCGCTCCACTTGATAGCGCAGTCCCAATTGTAATACCCAATGGATATATGGGGCCAGTGGACAGTTCTGCACAACAATTTACCCACTATCAGCAGAGAGACCCGGTTTTTCAGAATTTGGGAATCGAGATAGAAGGGAAAGAAAACCTACAGTGTCCCGTTAAAAACGTCGAGCACCAGAAGTGAGAGAGCAGATCAGTCATTCACCCCAGGCCCAGAGGAAGGACATGGAGGAATGGTGCCATATAAAATAACAGCAGCAATGAAACCAGCAGGCCCTTAGAAAGATATGAAGAGTAGACTTGAGTATTCACAAAGGGTGAAGCAGTTAGCGAAGAAAATGGGGGCAACGGGAGAATCAACCAAACTGGTTGATTTACATACAGTAGGGGAAATAGTTCTAGATTAAGTCTCAGAGTTAATAAATTAATTGGATTTGATAAATGAGAGAGCTCAATTAATAAAATAAATGACAGAGGCAGCATATGCAGGGGAACGTCACACGTCATACATCGACCAAATGTATGAGGTAAATAAGGAAGATGGGGTCGATGTAGTCAGATTTCTGAGGGAGCTGGGACCTAAGAATCCAGGAGGAAGTTGTTTCTCAAAAAATTTCCTAACAGCCCGCAGGAAAGACACAGTAAGAGAATTGGCCAGATTTGATTTAGCAGGGAAAGCAATTGAAGATAAACATACAGAAGGGGAACAAACAAGAGCAGCTGCTGCCCAAAATAATATTTCAGCACAGAACGCTCAAACCAGACCGCCGAATCGACAGATACAGAACGGGACGAAATCTAGCCCAATCATCAATGCCACAACACAGGCATAACCTGCGGTAACAAGGATCACCCCCGACAGCAAATCCAACATATTTACCAATGGAACAATTCCTGGCCCTTAGTCGGGAGGAAAGATACATATTCATGGACGATGGACGAGGAAGAGCAGGGGTCAGGGGAGGATTTAGCAAGGTAGGTATCAACCACCATAGAGGTACACGGGACCCGCGAGAGGGGGATTCCGAGAAAGAGGCAGAGGAGGCTCCGGCATAAATTGAAAGGATTCGGCTTCTCCCCTGAAACAGGCTATCGAAAATCAAACAACAGAAACAGAAAAAAGGGAATTAGAAGTAGAATACGGAGCAGAGAGATGTATACTGGACACAGGCTGAGGGAAGAAGCTGTGAATCTTACAGGAAAATAATACATAAAATAAGGAGCTTTAGGGAATAAAGGTATTCGACCAGAAGTTGGATTAGGGGAATTACTTGCAGTATCAGGAAATGAGAATCTGATGGCAGAGAAAGATTTAATAAAAATAGATACAGGAAAAATTAGGATATGAAAACCAGTGGATTTCACAGAGGAACTAAAGAAACAGAAATAAAGGAGTATTTTAGATGACGAGGCTTGGAGGCAGCTGGCAGAAGTGTTAATGGAAGCAAATCTAGCAATAGGAAAGAATTACACAGTGCATTAGTGCATGATTTTAACACACGATTCAAGGAGGACAGCACAGACCACAAAAGCAGTAGCCTTTGACCCGAGGAGCCAAGAGCGAGCTGGAGATAACGATGATGGAATTAGAGCAGCAGGGGGTCATTCAAGAGGTCACATATGCCTCAAAAAATAGTCCAATTCCTGCAGTCAGTAAACCAGGTGGTACATTTCGATTGGTGACAAATTACAAAGCACTAAGTCACAAAAAAGGTTAAAATGTACTTGATAAATCCACAATCTACATTGGAACAAGCAGGATAAATGTACTTAACTAGTATAGATTTGTCGAACGGATCCTGAAGTGTTCCATTAGGCCCAGACAGAAATGGGAAGATAGCATTTACCTTTGGCACAAACATTACGTGTATTGTAGACTGCCACAGGGATATGTTAATTTCCCAAATCACTTTCAGGCAATAGTAAGGAAACTGATTAAGGATCACTTGGCGTTAGTATAGGTATTAATGTATTAGTTGGAGATGATGATGAGGAACAACATGTGGAGAGAGTGACAAAGCAGGGTTTAAAATACAATTAAAGGAATACCAAATTGGCAGAAGCGAAGTCGACTATTTAGGATATTCAGCATCGAAAGAAATTAGGGAAGCCAGTATTGGAATGAGAGAAAAGGTAGCTGCACTCACAGCGCCTTTTTCACGAAACGGGTTTCAATAAATAATGGGAATTGTGGGGTATCTTAGGCCAGGAGTGTAAGATTTTAATCTTTATGCTAAACCCATTGATACAACTTTGAGAGGTTATTTTCTGTGGACCAGCGAGGCCCAGAGGGGGTTAGATCAGCTAAAAACAGCAGTGGCAACATCGGCACCGTTAGTCGGGAGACAGGAAGAGGATGATTTAAGCATTGAATTAGATCTGTTTGCGAATGATATGGCATGGTGCATGCTAATCGTAGCAATCAGACACCAATCAAACATTTAACAGGAAAGTGGTCGAGATAGCAACAAAAATTCTCAGACATCGATTAATGTCGAGCAGCTACAACAAAAAGTATAGCAGAGATTTAAAAAAACGTATCGGCCGGTAAGAAAATGTATGTCACAACTGATTTTTACAGTTGAAGGAGTTAACCAAGAGACAAATTTGCCAGCAAGGCGCGAATACAGCTCGAAGGGAAAGATGAGAAACAGTCCTTTTAAT
This sequence comes from Scyliorhinus torazame, assembly GCF_047496885.1. NCBI lineage: Eukaryota > Metazoa > Chordata > Chondrichthyes > Carcharhiniformes > Scyliorhinidae > Scyliorhinus > Scyliorhinus torazame. Next base: position 139,062,981 of record NC_092726.1, read on the forward strand.
CCCTGACTTCATGTTTATTCATAACATTAAAAAGGGACAGAAACCTGATAAACCAGGGAGTAAAACGGAGTTGGTAAATGCTTGGGTGTTATAAACTGATGGTAGTAAAGTCAAGGAGGACTAAGAACAAGCCAGATAGGCATTCATCTTAAAACAACTCAGGAAAGAAAATAGTGGAGAAACAGGGAATAATCATTGGGTCAGCACAAGCAGCCGAAGTTGAGGAAGTACTGCAAGGGTTAAAGGAGTGTCAGCAAAGAAAGCTGCAGGAAGTAAACATAGTAACATACAGCTTTTTCATGCAGCAAGAATTGGAGAAGGAACTGATGTTTTGGATGAATGAAGTAGAGTGAGATGACAGGAATTTGAAACCTGTCAGCAGCATAGATAGGACAGATGATAAAGTTAAACTGTCATGTTCAGAACTTGGGGGAAAATACAGTTGAATTAGAGAAGCTTGGCGTCGGGGCAAAACAAATTGAATCGGAACTAACACATCTAACCCAGTGAAATAATAACAGAGGGATTATGATAATCCGTGGCAACCTATCGGCAGCAAACGAAAAAAACGTAATCAGTAAGGAATTGAGAATATGGGATGATAGATCAAGGGCTGTTATTAATGGACCGCAGAATAAACTGATTCATTGTGAAAATAATGAAACATCATGTCAAGGATGTGGCACGTTCTGCAGCCGAATTGTTTGGACAGGGAGTAGTGGTATGAAACTCGGGAGACTGGCAGATACTGGATATTCGGGAGATTGATAATGCATTTACAACAACAACGATGGGGAGGTGCTGCGGCTCCCAGGGAAATTTGCGGAGTTCAATTTTGCCACGATTGATTTGTGAAATATCAGGAAACACGAGTAATTGAAAGATGTGACCAGAAGCTAGATTTTGACACAGGGAGGTGTAATTGTATGTGGGATGGTGTGATATCGACAAACTGTAATTACTGCAGAGAAAGCCTAACCGACAACGATGTAACTCGGAAAGGATGTGCAGGATTATGGATAAGTGACAAACTTATTGTCCCAATTAGTGAGGGAGTATACAGTTTAAACGATTTTGGGATAACCCGGCAATGAACAATTGGCATAACTGTATTCAGGGACTGTATCAACGCAATCATGCCGTGCCACAGTATAGATCATAGCTCCAAACCAATAGCACAAGGGAAAACGGAATGGTGTAGGAAATTAATCATTGACCTGGGACATAGATTTGGAATATATATGTATCAAAATAGACCCCGAAAAAGGCAAGGGGGTTCTGTGGACAGATTAAGGACTCCCGGACGATAGACAAGCTTTAGAGGGGAAGGAATGTTTGTTTATGAATGTCAGGGGATTACTGCACTTACATGTGTTAAGTGATGAAGTAGAGTGGGATGACAGGAATTTGAAACATGTCAGCAGCATAGATAGTACAGATGATAAAGTTAAAATGTCATGTTCAGAACTTAGTTTCATAAAACCCTGTCATAATCAGAAATAATGAAATTGAAGTTAATGCAATGGGAATAACGGAAATGTATCGGGGAAAGTTCCGACCAGATTGGACCACTGACCGAGCAAATGTAGAGGAGTTTGAGATTCTTCGAACCTCAGTCAGGGGTTCAATGATAGAAGGAGGAGAATTAACCAAAGTTAATTGTATGATGTACATAAATGAGCAAAAAACCAAGCCAGCAAAGATGATCATATATTATCATAGAATTTACAGTGCAGAGGGGGGCCATTCGGTCCATCGAGTCTGCACCGGCTCCTGGAAAGAGCACCCTACCCAAGGTCAACACCACCGTATCCCATAACCCAGTAACCCCATCCAACACTAAGGGCAATTTTGGACACTAAGGGCAATTTAGCGTGGCCAATCCACCTAACCTGCACATCTTTGGACATTGGGAGGAAACCGGAGCACCCGGAGGAAACCCACACACACACGGGGAGAATGTGCAGACTCCGCACAGACAGTGACCCAAGCCGGAATCGAACCTGGGACCCTGGAGCTGTGAAGCAATTGTGCTAGCCACAATGCTACCATAATAAAGGAAGAGATGGTGGCAAAGGAAATCCGAAAGTCCTGGAGAGGGCACTTCTGGAATATCCAGACAAGAATAGAAAGAACAAATTCAGAAATAGAGCCCTCTCCAACCTTGACCTGTTCGTTTGAATTTTCAGATGGAGTGCATGATACAGAGCTTGGGGTGTGACTACCTCTCTATAAGTGCTATGCACGATACTCTCAGCCTCGAGGATGGTCCACAGTCTCCCCAATCTCAGCTCCAGCTCTAAACCTCGAGCTTCCACGAGCTGTAGCTGGAGACACTATCCGCACACATGCACACCCGGGAAACTGGAGCGGTACACGGCCTGCCTCATGGAGCAAGCGTAGAAAACCAAGGAATTTAGCTCTCTTGCCATGATTTACCACTTTAAATTAAATTAAAGTATTTTATATTATGTTAAATCCTGTCCCCCATGGCCCTTCTTTTCATGTTCTCCCATTACCCAGATTACAAACCAATAAGTATTGTGAGCAATAGAAGTTAAGGAATTACTTCCTTATCTGCTGCTCACCAATCTGCTCTATCCCTTGTAGTCACCTGGAGCAGGGCAAGCAAGGCCATTCACTAGAAATTCCAGAGTAACAAATCAAGGGATAAATAGCACCTCCTCCCCGCATCTAATTCCCACCTAGCTTCAAATGCCCAGCTCCGTAATTCACTCTTGGATGTGCCTCACTCTGGCTGTGTCCTCTCTGTCTCTCTGGAAGTGTGCAAAGCTCACTGGGACCGAGCTTGAAATCCTCTTCTTAAATAGGCCTGAGATGGGCCTGAGATGTCCTCTTGCCTCCTAATAAAGCTTTAGGTGATTGACAGTTAACTGTCACTCAGTTATGTGAGTGGGTGGGTCAGCCGCTGATTAACCTATTAGAATACTGCACTGCTATGTTTTTTTTTAATGTCAGAGTGGTTATCTGTTTTTTTTGGAGCAGTTGCACACAAACAGAAATATTGAGTCATTTCACTTCACACAATAAATATCAAACATCCTAAAAACACAGCTAACCTCTTCCTGCTTCCAATTTATCCCAAAGCGAAAACAGAGATAGAGAGTTCTGTAAAATGGAGCGACAATTCACCAACAAAATACATTGTTTCAAAATATAACCAATTTTTATTTCAGGCCAGTTCCTGGCCCACACATTACAGATAGTCCCAGTAATCGTTGGTTTCTGGATAATACAGTCAGCTCTGGAGAGAAACCCGCATTCGTTAAAATTCTACACTGAGTAACTTCCAGGGTGGTAGCACAGATGGCTAGCACTGTGACTTCACACCGCCAGGGTCCCAGGTTCGATTCCCCGCTGGTTCACTGTCTGTTCGGTGTCTGCTCGTTCTCCCCGTGTCTGCGTGGGTTTCCTCCGGGTGCTCCGGTTTCCTTCCACAGTCTAAAAACGTGCAGGTTAGGAGGATTGGCCATGATAAATTGCCCTTCGTGGCCAAGAAAGATAAGGAGGCGTTATTGGGTTACGGGAATAGGGTGGAGTGAGGGCTTAAGTGGGTCGGTGCAGACTCGCGGGCCGAATGGCCTCCTTCTGCACTGTATGTTCTATGTTCTCTATACTTGTTCACTGCTGTCAGATATTCCACTCTGGTCAGTGATCCACACTCGGTGATTTTATTCTCAGTCCCACCAAAGCGTCCTTCAGATAGATCACTGAGATCCAATCTAACATTCTACACACCTCCAGTAAATATCATAACTTCGTTTATCAGAGAGACCGTGAGTTATAAACTAAGGTTGAGTGTGAACAAAGAACAAAGGAAAGTACAGCACAGGAACAGGCCGTTCGGCCCTCCAAACCGTGCCGACAAGGCCGCCCGACTAAACTACAATCCTCTACACTTCCTGGGTCCGTATCCTTCTATTCCCATCCTATTTATGTATTTGTCAAGATTCCCCTTAAATGTCACTATCGTCCCTGCTTCCACCACCGCCGCCGGCTACGAGTTCCAGGCGCCCACTACCTTCTGTGTAAAAAAACTTGCCTCGTACATCTACTCTAAACCTTGCCCCTCGCACCTTAAACCTATGCCCCCTAATAATTCACCCCTCTACCCTGGGGAAAAGCCTCTGACTATTCACTCTGTCTATGCCACTCATAATTCTGTAGACCTCTATCAGGTCGCCCCTCAACCTCCGTCGTTCCAGTGAGAACAAACCGCGTTTAATCAACCGCTCCTAATCGCAAATGCCCTCCATACTAGGCAACATCCTGGTAAATCTCTTCTGCACCCTCGCTAAAGCATCCACATCCTTCTGGTAGTGTGGCGATCAGAATTGAACACTATAGTCCAAGTGCGGCCTAACTAAGATTCTATACAGCTGCAACATGACTTGCCAATTCTTATACTCAATGCCCCGGCCATTGAAGGCAAGCATGCCGTATGCCTTCGTTACTACCTTCTCCACCTGTGTTGCCCCTTTCAGTGACCTGTGGACCTGTACACCTAGATCTCTCTGAGTTTCAATACCATTGAGGGTTCTACCATTCACTGTATATTCCCTACCTGCATTAGACCTTCCAAAATGCATTACCTCACATTTGTCCGGATTAAACTCCATCTGCCATCTCTCATTCCAAGTTTCCAAACGATCCAAATCCTGCTGTATCCTCTGACAGTCGTCATCGCTATCCGCAATGCCACCAACCGTTTTGTCGTCTGCAAACGTACTAATCAGACCAGTTACATTTTCCTCTAAATCATTTATATATACTGCGAACAGCACAGGTCCCGGCACTGATCCCTGAGGAACACGACTAGTCACAGCCCTCCAATTAGAAAAGCACCCTTCCATTGCTACTGTCTGCCTTCTACGACCTGGCGAGTTCTGTATCCACCTTGGCAGCTCACCCCTGATCAGGTGTGACTTCACCTCTTTTGCCAGTCTACCATGAGGGACCTTGTCAAAGGTCTTGCTGAAGTCCATATAGACAACATCCACTTCCCTACCTGCATCAATCATCTTTGTGACCTCTTCGATAAACTCTATCAAGTATGTGAGAAACAACCACCCATTCACAAAACCATGCTGCCTCTCACAAATACGTCCATTTGCTTCCAAATGGGAGTAGATCCTGTCTCGAATAATTCTCTCCAGTTATTTTCTTACCACTGACGTAAGATTCACTAGCCTGTAGACGTAAGGTTCACCAGCATGTAGTTTCCTGGATTATCCTTGTTATCCTTCTTAAACAAAGGACCATAATTTCTATTCCGCAGTCCTCTGGGACATCACCTGAAGACAGTGAGGATCTAAAGATTTCTGTCAAGGCCTCACCAATTTCCTCTCTAGCCTCCTTCAGTATCCTGGGGTAGAGCCCATCAGGCCCTGGGAACTTATCTACCCTGGGATGAAGTCCATCAGGACTCAGAGGTTTGTCAGGCCACAGCTCCAATCAGTTTGCTCAGTACTGCTTCCCTAGTGATTGTAATTTCACCAAGTTCCTCTTGCCCCTCGATCTCTGTTATGGGAATGGAAACAGCCTGTCTCTTAAACCAGCCAGACTGAAGGATACTGACTGGATTTCAATTGAATTAAACGGATGGGTTTGGGTCTGGGAAGGTTTCAGTGGAAAGCTGGTAAAAGTATCAGAAACCTTTAAGAGCCCAAAACTGCTTCCAGCCCACCCATTTCTAGCGTTAGTGGAAGTCAGTAATAGGCGCATTGCAACTTTACAAATACAATGGTGAGGTTGTGGGCCTTATATTCGTTCTACTTTTGAACATTTGCTGTTGTTGCCCATGTTAACTTCTGTTAATGGGCTCCTCCACTGAAGAGTGGGTACAATATGAATGGATGGGACTCCACTCATTCACGAATTAGAACTTTTTGTTAGCCGTATTTTATATTTATTCAATTAAAAATTAATTTACACCAGAATGCATCAGTTGGTGGATAAGTGGTGTGTCGGTGGGGGTGGGGGGGCGTGGGGGGTGGATGGAGGGGGGGGGGGGCGGTGATGGAACTGCAGCTACCCCTCGTTTAGAACTCCTAATGTTTTCCTTATTTAAAAACTACATGTCAAATGAAAATCATCGTTTCATAAGAAACCCGTGTAATAAAGGTAGTTTACATTGCGGATAGATCGTCAATTCTTATTCACTCATTTTGCGACCTTTCTCAAGTCCCCACGCATTCGCAGTAGGGGTGGTAAGTGGGTAGGCTGGGCAGTGGAGGTGGCGAAGCAGCAGTAAGGGTTTTAAACGGCTAAACATGTGGAGGAACAGCGCCATTCCGGGAGCACCCCTAATATACGGACTGCTACAATGCTGTTCGAAGGCACTTTAAATTGGATAACAGAACAACAATCTCATTCACCTCTGGAACTCCAATTCCAACTTCTGAATTATAACAATTCACGCCAGTGTTTAGTTGCTGTTTGTTTTCCAAAATGGTTGTTCTTAATATACAACCTACACAAGTAGAAATTAATACCTTGCCCTTATATGGTGAACAGGAGGATATACTTTACGCACTTAAGTTTAGACAATGTCATTGAACGCTGTAGCGTGGACAGCATTTACATAGAACATAGAACAGTACAGCACAGTACAGGCCCTTCGGCCCACGATGTTGTGCCGACCATTCATCCTAACCTAAGATCATCCTAACCTACACCCCTTAAATTTACTGCTGTCCATGTGCCTGTGCAAGAGTCGCTTAAATGTCCCGAATGACTCTGACTCCACCATCTCTGCCGGCTGTGCATTGCCCACACCCACCACTCTCTGTGGAATGAATCTACCTCTGACACCTCCCTTATACCGTCCTCCAATCACCTTAAAACTATGTCCCCTCGTGACAGCCATTTCCACCCTGGGGAAAAGTGTCTGGTTATCCACTCTATCCACGTCTCTCATCACCTTGTACACCTCTATCAACTCACCCCTCTGCCTTCTTCGCTCCAGTGAGAAAAGCCCTAGCTGCCTCAACCCTTCTTCATCAGACGCCCTCCAGTCCAGGCAGCATCCTGGTAAATCTTCTCTGCACCGTCTCCAAAGCATCCACATCCTTCCAATAATGAGGCGACCAGAACTGGACACAATATTCCAAGTGTGGTTTTACCAGGGTTTTATAAAGCTGCAGCAAAATATCGCGGCTCTTAAACTCAATCCCCCTGTTAATGAAAACCAACACACCATATGCCTTCTTCCGGGAAGGATTTAAACTAATTTAGCAGGGGGATGCGAACCGATGCAGGAAGTCGGAAGGTAGTAAAACAGGGACAGAAACAAAAGGCAGTAAGGGGGAAAGTGTAAGGCAGAGATGCCATAGTCAAAAATCGAAAAGTGCGACAGTACAAGGTACAGTGATTGAGGGGAGCTCAGTGAATAGGACCAGGAATACTAAAAGGAATAAATCGGGAAGTAAAAACATAAATGGAAAGCGACGCGGCAGGTTGTTACATGAAGATATGGGTTCAGCGACAAGGAAAATTAGGAGAAAGGTTAAGAGGAAATATAACTTAGGAGAGGTTACTGATCGAGGTGTTAAGATTCAAAACAGAGGTAAAAAAAGCCAACATAAGTGTACTTTACCTGAATGCTCGTAGTATTCGGAATAAGGTAAATGAATTGATGGCGCAAATCATCGTGAATGACTATGATTCAGTGGCCATTACTGAAACAGGTGAGAAGGTTAAATCAAACACTAGTGTTCTGTGCTTAAACAAAGGGATTACAATGGGATGAGACAAGAACTAGCTAAGGTAGACTGGGAGCAAAGACTTTATGGTGAAACAGTTGAGGAACAGTGGAGAACCTTCCAAGCAATTTTTCACAGTGCTCAGCAAAGGTTTATACCAACAAAAAGGAAGGACGGTAGAAAGAGGGAAAATCTACCGTGGATATCTTAGGAAATAAGGGAGAGTATCAAATTGAAGGAAAACGCATATAAAGTGGCAAAGATTAGCGGGAGACTAGAGGGCTGGGACATCTTTAGGGGGCAACAGAAAGCTACTAAAAAGCTATAAAGAAGAGTAAGATAGATTATGACAGTAAACTTGCTCAGAATATAAAAACAGATAGTAAACGTTTCCACAAATATATAACACAAAAAAGAGTGGCTACGGTAAATATTGGTCCTTTAGAGGATGCGAAGGGAGATTTAATAATGGGAGATGAGGAAATGGCTGAGGAACTGAACAGGTTTTTTGGGCCGGTCTTCATAGTGGAAGACACAAAAAACATGCCAGTGACTGATAGAAATAAGGCTATGACAGGTGAGGACCTTGAGATGATTGTTATCACCAAGGAGGTAGTGATGGGCAAGCTAATGGGGCTAAAGGTAGACAAGTCCCCTGGCCCTGATGGAATGAATCCCAGAGTGCTAAAAGAGATGGCTAGGGAAATTGCAAATGCACTAGTGATAATTCACCAAAATTCACTAGACTCTGAGGTGATCCCGGCGGATTGGAAATTAGCAATCGTGACACCACTATTTAAAAAAGGAGGTAGGCAGAAAGCGGGTAATTATATGCCAGTGAGCTTAACTTCGGTAGTACGGGCGATGCTGGAATCTATCATCAAGGAAGAAATAGCGAGGCATCCGGATGGAAATCATCCCATTGGGCAGTCCCAGCATGGGTTCATAAAGGGCAGGTCATGCCTAACTAATTTAGTGGAATATTTTGAGGACATTACCACTGCGGTAGATAACGGGGAGCCACTGGATGTGGTATATCTGGATTTCCAGAAAGCCTTTGACAAGGTGCCACACAAAAGGGTGCTGCATAAGATAAAGTTGCACGGCATTAAGGGTAAAGAAGTAGCATGGAGAGAGGATTGGTTAATTAATAGAAAGCAAAGAGTGGGGATTAATGGCTGTTTCTCTTGTTGCAAATCAGTAGCTAGTGGTGTCCCTCAGGGATCAGTGTTTGTCCCACAATTGTTCACAATTGACATAGATGATTTGGAGTTGGGGACCAAGTGCAATGTGTCCAAGTTTGCAGACGAGACTAAGATGAGTGGTAAAGCAAAAAGTGCAGATGATACTGGAAGTCTGCAGAGGGATTTGGATAGGTTAAGTGAAAGGGCTAGGGTCTGGCAGATGGAATACAATGTTGACAAATGTGAGGTTATCCATTTTGGTAGGAATAACAGCAAAATGGATTGTTATTTAAATGATAAAATATTAAAACATGCTTAAGATGCAGAGAGATCTGGGTGTGCTAGTGCATGAGTCGCAAAAAGTTGGTTTACAGGTGCAACAGGTGATGAAGAAGACAAATTGAATTTTGTCCTTCATTGCTAGAGGGAAGGTGTTTAAGACTAGGGATGTTATGCTGCAATTGTATAAGGTGTTAGTGAGGTGACACCTGGAGAATTGTGTTCAGTTTTGGTCTCCTTACCTGAGAAGGGACGTACTGGCACTGAAGGGTGTGCAGAGGAGATTCACTAGGTTAATCCCAGAGCTGAAGGGGTTGGATTACGAGGAGAGGGTGAGTAGACTGGGACCGTAATCGTTGGAATTTGGAAGGATGAGGGGGGATCTTATAGAAACATATAAGATTATGAAGGGAATAAATAGGATAGATGCGGGCAGGTTGTTTCCGCTGGCGGGTGAAAGCAGAACTAGGGGGCTGGTTTAGCTCAGGGCTAAAGAGCTGTCTTTGAAAGCAGACCCGGCAGGCCAACAGCACGGTTCAATTCCCGTACCAGCCTCCCCGAACAGCGCCGGAATGTGGCGACTATGGGCTTATCACAGTAACTTCATTGAAGCCTACTTGTGACAATAAGTGATTTTAATTTTCATTTCATAGCCTCAAAATAAGCGGAAGTAGATTTAGGACTGAGTTTAGGAGGAACTTCCTCACCCAAAGGGTTGTGAATCTATGGAATTCCTTGCCCAGTGAAGCAGAAGAGGCTCCTTCATTAAATGTTTTAAAGATAAAGATAGATAGTTTTTTTTGAAGAATAAAGGGATTAAGGGTTATGATGTTCGGGCCCGAAAGTGGAGCTGAGTCCACAAAAGATCAGCCATGACCTAACTGAATGGCGGAGCAGGCTTGAGGGGGGAGGTGTCCTACTCCTGCTCCTGGTTCTTATGTTCTTATGTTCTTAACAACCCTATCAACCTGGATGGCAACTTTGAGGGATGTATGTACGTGAACCCCAAGACTCCTCTGTTCCTCCGCACTTCCAAGAAGCTTGGCTTTTACCCTGTATTCAGCTTTCAAATTCGACCTTCCAAAATGAATCACTTCACATTTACTTAGGTTGAACTCCATCTGCCACTTCTCAGCCCAGCTCTGCATCCTGCCAATGTCCTATTGTAACCTGCAACAGCCCTCAGCACTACCTACTACTTCACCAACCTTTGTGTCTTCGGCAAACTTACTAACCCACTATTCCACTTCCTCATCGAAGTCATTTCTAAAAAGTACAAAGAGCAGCGGTCCCAGAACAGATCCTTGCGGGACATCAATGGTCACCGACCTCCAGGGCGAATACGTTCCATCCACTGCAACTCGCTGTCTTTCTTCGACCAGCCAATTCTGTATCCAGACAGTCAGATTTCCCTGTATTCCAAGCCTCCTAACTTTCTGAATGAGCCTACCATGGGGGACCTTATCAATTCCATTAGGCAAAGTAATGGAAAGGGTACTGAAGGATAGGATTTCTGAGCATCTGGAAAGACACTGCTTGATTCGGGATAGTCAGCACGGATTTGTGAGGGGTAGGTCTTGCCTTACAAATCTTATTGAATTCTTTGAGGAGGTGACCAAGCATGTGGACGAAGGTAAAGCAGTGGATGTAGTGTACATGGATTTTAGTAAGGCATTTGATAAAGTTCCCCATGGTAGGCTTCTGCACAAAGTAAGGAGGCATGGGATAGTGGGAAATTTGGCCAGTTGGATAACGAACTGGCTAACCGATAGAAGTCAGAGAGTGGTGGTGGATGGCAAATATTCAGCCTGGATCCCCGTTACCAGTGGTGTACCGCAGGGATCAGTTCTGGGTCCTCTGCTGTTTGTGATTTTCATAATGACTTGGATGAGGGAGTTGAAGGGTGGGTCAGTAAATTTGCAGACGATACGAAGATTGGTTGAGTTGTGGATAGTAAGGAGGGCTGTTGTCGGCTGCAAAGAGACATAGATAGGATGCAGAGCTGGGCTGAGAAGTGGCAGATGGAGTTTAACCCTGAAAAGTGTGAGGTTGTCCATTTTGGAAGGACAAATATGAATGCGGAATATAGGGTTAACGGTAGAGTTCTTGGCATTGTGGAGGAGCAGAGAGACCTTGGGGTCTATGTCCAGACATCTTTGAAAGTTGCCACTCAAGTGGATAGAGCTGTGAAGAAAGCCTATGGTGTGCTCGCGTTCATTAACAGAGGGATTGAATTTAAGAGCCGTGAGGTGATGATGCAGCTGTACAAAACTTTGGTAAGGCCACATTTGGAGTACTGTGTACAGTTCTGGTCGCCTCATTTTAGGAAGGATGTGGAAGCTCTGGAAAAGGTGCAAAGAAGATTTACCAGGATGTTGCCTGGAATGGAGAGTAGGTCTTACGAGGAAAGGTTGAGGGTGCTAGGCCTTTTCTCATTAGAGCGGAGAAGGATGAGGGGTGACTTGATAGAGGTTTATAAGATGATCAGGGGAATAGATAGAGTAGACAGTCAGAGACTTTTTCCCCAGGTGGAACACACCATTACAAGGGGACATAAATTTAAGGTGAAAGGGGGAAGATATAGGAGGGATATCAGAGGTAGGTTCTTTACCCAGAGAGTAGTGGGGGCATGGAATGCACTGCCTGTGGAAGTAGTTGAGTCGGAAACATTAGGGACCTTCAAGCAGCTGTTGGATAGGTACATGGATTACGGGAAAATGATATAGTGTAGATTTATTTGTTCTTAAGGGCAGCACGGTAGCATTGTGGATAGCACAATTGCTTCACAGATCCATGGTCCCAGGTTCGATTCCGGCTTGGGTCATTGTCTGTGCGGTGTCTGCACGTCCTCCCCGTGTCTGCGTGTGCTTCCTCCGGGTGCTCCGGTTTCCTCCCACAGTCCAAAGATGTGCGGGTTAGGTGAATTGGCCAATGATAAATTGCCCTTAATGTCCAAATTGCCCTTGGTGTTGGGTGGAGGTGTTGAGTTTGGGTAGGGTGCTCTTTCCAAGAGCTGGTGCAGACTCAAAGGGCCGAATGGCCTCCTTCTGCACTGTAAATTCAATGATAATCTATGATTAATCTAGGACAAAGGTTCGGCACAACATCGTGGGCCGAAGGGCCTGTTCTGTGCTGTATTTTCTATGTTCTATGTTCTATGTTCTATGTTCTAAATGCGTTACTGAAATCCATATACACCACATCCACTGCCCGACCTTCATCAATGTGTCTCGTCACATCCTCAAATAATTCAATTCAACCTGCCCCTCACAAAACCATGCTGGCTCTCTTTAATCAAACTATGTTTTTTGAAATAATTATACATCCTAACTCTCAGAATCCTTTCCAATATTTTGCTCACCACAGACTGGTGGGTTTGTAATTCGCAGAGATTTCCCTATTCCCTTCCTTGAACTGGGGAACAACATTCGCCTCCCTCCTATCGTCCGGCACTACTCCAGTGGAGTGTGAGGACGCAAAGATCATCGCCAACGGCGCAGCAATCTCCTCCCTCGCTTCCCGTAGTAACCTTGGGTATATCCCGTCAGGCCCAGGGGATTTATCTATCCTGATGCTGTTCAAGATTTGCAGCACATCCTCCTTCTTAATATCAACCTGTTCGAGTCTATTAACCTGGTTCACATTGTTCTCATGGGCAGCAAGGTCCCTCTCTCTCGTGAATATTGAAGCAAAATATTCATTTAGGGCCTTCCCCATCTCTTCAGACTCTAGGCACAAGTTCCCTCTACTATCCCTGATCGGCCCTACTCTCACTCTGATCATCCTCTTATTTCTCACATAAGCGGAGAACGCCTTGGGGTTTTGCTAATCCTTCCCGCCGGGGCTTTTTCATGCCCTCTTCTAGCTCTCCTAAGTCCATTTTTGAGTTTCTTCCTGGCTACCTTGTAACCCTCTAGAGCCGTGCCAGATCATTGCTTCCACAACCTTACGTTAACTTCCTTCTTCCGCTTGGCTAGAAGCTCCATTTCTCTTGTCATCCAATGTTCCTTCACCTTACCATTCCTTCCTCGTCTCAGTGGGACAAAACTATCCAGCACCCGCAGCAAATGTTCCTTAAACAATTCCCACATTACTGTTGTGCTTCCCCAAGAGCACCTGTTCCCAGTTAATTCTCCTCAGCTCCTGTCCAATGGCAGTATAATTTCCCCTCCCCCAATTCAATATCTCCATACTCTCTGTTCCTATCCCTCTCAATGACTATGGTAAAGGTCAAAAGTTGTTGTCACTGTCACTGAAATGCTCTCCCATTGAGACATCTGACACGTGGCCTGGTTCGTTGCCAAACACCTAGTCCAATAAGACCCCCCCCCCCCCCGCCCCCTCTCGTCGGCCTATCTACATATTCAATCAGGAATTCTTCCTGACAAAATCTGCTCCATCTAAACCATTTGTCCCATTGTTAAAAAAGCAATCTAGTAAGACCCATTGTTCCCCATATCCCTGCTGTGTTTTCGCCTGATCGGACATCGCATTCCAAATCCTAATTAGCTCTGTAAATCGTAAATATTTTCTCACTATTCAGAGTTTTTCTCGTAACCATGTTTCAGTTGTCATTAGCAGCTTTTATCTATCTTTAGCATAAGAAAGGTTCAATAGTCAGTCTTTGGTTTCTGAATCGTAGATATCAATATGCTTATACTTGTTCTGGTATGTTTTTTGCATAACTTTTGTCCGTCTTTGAGATACATAGAAACAGGCATAGAAAATAGAGGCTATTTGGCCCTTCTAGCCTGCTCCACCATTCATTCTGATCTTTGCTGGTCATCATGTTCAATACGCTGATCCCGCCTTCCCCCATATCCTTTGATCCCTTCAGCCCCAAGAGCTGTATTTGATTCCATCTTGAAATTACACAACGTTTTGGCCTCAACTACTTTCTGTGGGAGTGAATTCCACAGATTCACCACTCTCTGGGTGAAGACATTCCTCCTCACCTCAGTCGTAAAAGGTTCACCCCTTATCCTCAAACTATGACCCCTGGTTCCGGACTCCCCCACCATCGGGAACATTTTTTTGACTAAGCCTCTCCTCATATGACAGTCGCGCCATCCCAGGAATCAGCCGGGTAAACCTTCGCTGCACTCCCTCCATAGCAAGAACATCCTTCCTCAGATAAGGACACCAAAAACTGTCCACAATACTCCAGGTGTGGCAACACTAATGCCCGATACAATTACCCTATACAACAGAGCAACATGGTAGCACAGTGGTTAGCACTGTCACTTCACACCTTCAGGGTCCCAGGTTCAATTCCCGCTTGAGTCACTGTCTGTGTGAAGTCTGCAGGGTCTCCCCGTGTCTGCGTGGGTTTCCTCCGGGTGCTATTCTTCCCACAGTACCGAAAGACGTGCTGATTGATGGATTTATTGTCACATGTACCGAAGTACAGTGACACGTATTTTTCTGCGGCCGAGGGAACGTACACAGTATGTACATAGTAGACAATAGAATAATCAACAGAGAACATTGACAAATGGTACATCGACAAACAGTGATTGGTTACAGTGCGGAACAAGGGGTCAAACAAGAGCACCGTAGGGTGTCGTGAATAGCTGTTTGGTTAATTGGACATTCTGAATTCTCCCTCTTTGACCCGAACAGGCGCCGGAATATGGAGACGAGGGGATTTTCACAGTACCTTAATTGCAGTGTTAACGTAAGCCGACTAGTGGCAATAACGATTATTATTATTATCCTCCCCCTCCCCCGCAGTCCCCTTGTTGGACGAGCCTGCCGTTCATCCTCCTCCTCCAGCATGTCACCCCGCTGCTGTGCGATGTAGTGGAGGACGCAGCAGGCCGCCATGATGCTGGCGACGCTCGTCCAGAGGGTACATCCACAGCGGTCCAGGAAGCTGAACCACATCATCAGGAGGCCGAGGCACCGTTCAATCACAACCCTGGCTGCTGCATGGGCTTCGATGTACAGGCTCTCGACATTGGCCTCTGCATCTGGACAGCTGAGATCAGCTAGGACCGCAGTGGAAACCCCATCGCCCAGGGGACAGGCAGCCAACCGAGTTGGGGGGGGGGCGGAGGGGAGGGGGAGATGAGGCGAGGGGAGAGGGGGGCAGGGGAGGGCAGGTGTCTCCAACATGTCAGGAATCATCGTGCGGCAGGATGAAGCATCGAGCATGATTCCCGTGTCGGGCGCAGAAGTGTACCATGCGTAGCTGATGGTCACATCTCCTCAGGACATTCAACCAGTGGAACCTCTTTCGGTTTGTCTAGAGCGGACTGTCATCTGTATGTGCTCGTAGGCGACACGCATCCCGTCAATCACCCCCTGGACCCGCCGATGGCAGCGAACCCCGCTGGCCGGGCATCCTGTTCGGCTCAGTCCACATTGAAATGGATTGATTGATCCGCCTGGGCATATCGGTCATCCGTGACGTTGCGAATGCCCCTGTGCACCGAGGTCTGGACAGGTCCCCGCTGGGTGGCTGCTAGGAGACTGTTACATAAACGCTCTGGGCGACCATCGCATTGATGGACACCGGGGCCGGGTGTCCTTCCCCACATCCCCACAGTGACAGGTGTGCCATCATCTGGCAGACGTTTTGCACTGTCTCCCTGCTCAGCCGGACTCTCCGACTGCTTGCCCGCTCCGGCAGGTCCTCGAATGAAATGCGGTGCCGGTGCACACGAGGCCTCATGCGGCGCCTCCTTGGCAGCTCCAACTCCTCGACCTGTTGGGCGGCAGTCTCTCCAACATAGACAAGGTTCACATGTTACTCCGCTTCTACCACTCCACTGCTGCCCATTCTGCTGGTGCCCACTCCGCTGCTACCCTCTCCAATACTGCCCACTACGCTGTTGCCCACTCTGCTGCTGCGCCCTCCACTACTGCCCACCA
Source organism: Scyliorhinus torazame (assembly GCF_047496885.1). Classification (NCBI taxonomy): domain Eukaryota; kingdom Metazoa; phylum Chordata; class Chondrichthyes; order Carcharhiniformes; family Scyliorhinidae; genus Scyliorhinus; species Scyliorhinus torazame. Next base: position 139,079,044 of record NC_092726.1, read on the forward strand.
CGCTGCTGCCCACTCCGCTGCTGCCCACTCCGCTGCTGCCCACTCTGCTGCAGCCCACTCCGCTGCAGCCCCCTCCACTGCTACCCGCTCCACTGCTGCCCGCTCCGCTGCTGCCCGCTCCGCTGCTGCCCACTCCGCTGCTACCCGCTCCGCTGCTGCCCGCTCCGCTGCAGCCCCCTCCACTGCTACCCGCTCCACTGCTGCCCTCTCCGCTGATACCCTCTCCACTACTGCCCACTCCGCTGCTGCCCACTCCGCTGCTGCCCACTCCGCTGATACCCTCTCCACTACTGCCCACTCCGCTGCTGCCCACTTCGCTGCTACCCACTCCGCTGCAGCCCCCTCCACTGCTACCCGCTCCACTGCTGCCCTCTCCGCTGATACCCTCTCCACTACTGCCCACTCCGCTGCTGCCCACTCCGCTGCTGCCCACTCCGCTGCTGCCCACTCCGCTGCTGCACACTCTGCTGCTGCCCACTCTACTGCTGCCCACTCCGCTGCTACCCTCTCCACTACTGCCCACTCCGCTGTTGCCGACTCTGCTGCTGCGCCCTCCACTACTGCCCACCATGCTGCTGCCCACTCCACTGCTGCCCACTCCGTTGCTGCCCACTCCGCTGCTGCCCACTCCGCTGCTGCCCACTCCGCTGCTGCCCCCTCCACTGCTACCCGCTCCACTGCTGCCCACTCCGCTGCTGCCCACTCCGCTGCTGCCCCCTACACTGCTGCCCACTCCGCTGCTGCCCGCTCCACTGCTGCCCCCTCCACTGCTGCTCACTCCGCTGCTGCCCCCTCAACTGCTGCCCACTCCGCTGCTGCCCACTCCGCAGCTGCGCCCTCCACTACTGCTCACTCCGCTGCTGCCCCCTCAACTGCTGCCCACTCCGCTGCTGCCCACTCCGCTGCTGCCCCCTCCATTGCTACCCGCTCCACTACTGCCCACTCCGCTGCAACCACCTCCCCTATTGCCCGCTCGCCGCTGCCCGCCCGATGCTATGCACTCAGATGCTGCACACTCCACTGCTACCCCCTGCACTGCTGCACACCGCTGCTACCCACTTCGCTGCTGCCCACTCCACTGCTACACCTTCCGCTGCTGCCCGCTCCACTGCTGCCCACTCCACTGCTACAACATCCGCTGCTGCCCACTCCGCTGCTACCCTCTACACTACTGCCTTCTCCGCTGTTGCCCACTCTGCTGCTGCGCCCTCCACTACTGCCCACCACGCTGCTGCCCACTCCGCTGCTGCCCACTCCGCTGCTGCCCCCTCCACTGCTACCCGCTCCACTGGGGCCCACTCCTCTGCTGCCCACTCCGCTGCTGCCCCCTTCACTGCTGCCCACTCCGCTGCTGCCCGCTCCACTGCTGCCCACTCCGCTGCTGCCCACTCCGCTGCTGCCCCCTACACTGCTGCCCACTCCGCTGCTGCCCGCTCCACTGCTGCCCCCTCCACTGCTGCTCACTCCGCTGCAGCCCCCTCAACTGCTGCCCACTACGCTGCTGCCCACTCTGCAGCTGCACCCTCCACTACTGCTCACTCCGCTGCTGCCCCCTCAACTGCTGCCCACTCCGCTGCTGCCCACTCCGCTGCTGCCCCCACCATGGCTACCCGCTCCACTACTGCCCACTCCGCTGCAAACACCTCCCCGACTGCCCACCACGCTGTTGCATACTCCAATGCTGCCCACTCCGCTGCTGCCCACTCCGCTGCTGCCCACTCCGCTGCTGCCCCCTCTACAGCTACCCGCTCCACTGCTGCCCACTCCGCTGCTGCCCACTCCGCTGCTGCCCCCTACACTGCTGCCCACTCCGCTGCTGCCCGCTCCACTGCTGTCCCCTCCACTGCTGCTCACTCCGCTGCTGCCCCCTCAACTGCTGCCCACTACGCTGCTGCCCACTCTGCAGCTGCGCCCTCCACTACTGCTCACTCCGCTGCTGCCCCCTCAACTGCTGCCCACTCCGCTGCTGCCCACTCCGCTGCTGCCCCCACCATTGCTACCCGCTCCACTACTGCCCACTCCGCTGCAAACACCTCCCTTACTGCCCGCTCGCCGCTGCCCGCCCGATGCTATGCACTCAGCTGCTGCACACTCCACTGCTGCACACTCCGCTGCTACCCACTTCGCTGCTGCCCACTCCACTGCTACACCCTCCGCTGCTGCCCGCTCCAGTGCTGCCCACTCCACTGCTACAACCTCCGCTGCTGCCCACTCTGCTGCTGCCCACTCTGCTGCTGGCACTCCGCAGTTGCCCAGTCCGCTGCTGCCCACTCCACTACTGCCCGCTCCGCTGCTGCCCCCTCCGCTGCTGCCCCCTCCGCTGCTGCCCCCTCCGCTGCTGCCCGCTCTGCTGCTACCCACCCCGCGGCTGCCCCCTCCGCTGCTGCCCGCTCTGCTGCTGCCCCCTCCACTACTAACCGCCCCGCTGCTTCCCACTACTCTGCTACCCGCTCCACTGCTGCCCACTCTGCTGCTACCCGCCCCGCGGCTGCCTGGTCCGCTGCTGCCCACTCCGCTGCTGCCCGCTCTGCTGCAACCCATGCCGCTGCTGCCCATTCCACTGCTATCCCCTCCACTGCTGCCCACTCTGCTGCTACCCACTCCGCTACTGCCCACTCCGCTGTTGTCCACTCTGCTGCTATCCCCTCCACTGCTATCCCCTCCACTGCTGCCCACTCTGCTGCTGCCCACTCTGCTGCTGCCCACTCCGCAGTTGCCCACTCCGCTGCTGCCCACTCCACTACTGCCCGCTCCGCTGCTGCCGCCTCCGCTGCTGCCCCCTCCGCAGCTGCCCCCTCCGCTGCTGCCCCCTCCACTACTACCCGCCCCGCTGCTTCCCACTACTCTGCTCCCCGCTCCACTGCTGCCCACTCTGCTGCTACCCGCCCCGCGGCTGCCTGGTCCGCTGCTGCCCACTCCGCTGCAACCCGCTCCGCTGCTGCTCACTCCGCTGTTGTCCACTCTGCTGTTATTCCCTCCGCTGCTATCCCCTCCACTGCTGCCCTCTCCGCTGCTGCCCACGTCGCTGCAACCACCTCCACTGCTGCCTGCCCTACTGCTACCCACTCAGCGGCTGCCTCTTCCACTGTTGCCCAGCCCGCTGCTAAACCCTCCACTGATGCCCTATCCGATGCTACACCCTCCAATAATAGCGGCTCTGCTGCTACCCCCTCCACTGCTGCCCGCCCCGCTGCTGCCCACTCCACTGCTACCCGCTCCGCTGCTGCCCTCTCCACTGCTGCCCACTCCGCTGCTGCCCACTCCACTTCTGCCCACTCCGCTGCTGCCAACTCCACTTCTACCCGCTCCGCTGCTGTTCACTCCACTGCTGCCCACTTGGCTGCTACCCACTCCAATGCTGCCCGCCCCGCTGCTACCCACTCCGCTGCTGCCCGCTCCGCTGCTGTCCCCTCTACTGCTGCACACTCCACTGCTACCCTCTCCACTGTTACCCACTCCACTGCTGCCCGCTCCGCTGCTAGCCCCTCCACTGCTGCTTGCTCCGTTGCTGCCCGCCCCGCTGCTACCCTCTCCACCGCTGCCCGCCACGCTGCTACCCATTCCACTGCTACCCACTCCGCTGCTGCCCACTCCACTGCTACCCCCTCCACTTCTGCCCACTCCGGTGCTGCCCACTCCGCTGCAAAAACGTCCACTGCTGCCCGCCCCGCTGAAACCCACTCAGCTGCTGCCTCCTCTGCTGCTGCCTGCTCCGCTGCTACCCCCTCCACTGCTGTCCACTCCGTGCTGCCCACTTCACAGCTGCCCACTCCGCGGCTACTCCCTCCGCTGCTGCCCACTCCACTGCTGCCCACTCCACTGCTGCCCACTCCACTGCTGCCCACTCCACTGCTGCCCACTCCACTGCTGCCCACTCCACTGCTGCCCGCTCCGCTACTACCCCCTGCACTGATACCCAATTGGCTACTGCCCCCTCTGCTGCTGACCACTTCACTGCTAACCCCTCAGCTGCTGCCCGCTCCATTACTGCACACTCCACTGCTGCCCCCTCCACTTCTTCCCCCTCCACTGCTGCCCACTCCACTGCTGCCCACTCTACTGCAGCCCCCTCAACTGCTGCCCGCTCCATTGCTACCCCCTCCACTGTTGCACGCTCCACTGCTACCCCTCCACTGCAGCCCTCTCTACTGCTGCCACTCCGCTGCTACCCCCTCCATTGCTGCCCGCTCCACTACTGCCCACTCCGCTGCTGCCCATTCCGCTGCTGCCCACTCCACTGCTGCCCCCTCCACTGCTGCCCACTCCGCTGCTACCCGCTCCGCTGCTGCCCACTCTGCTGCTGCCCACTCCGCAGCTGCCCACTCCGCTGCTGCCCACTCCACTACTGCCCGCTCCGCTGCTGCCCCCTCCGCTGCTGCCCACTCCGCTGCTGCCCCCTACGCTGCTGGCCACTCCGCTGCTGCCCATTCCGCTGCTGCCCACTCCACTGCTGCCCCCTCCACTGCTGCCCACTCCGCTGCTACCCGCTTCGCTGCTGCCCACTCTGCTGCTGCCCACTCCGCAGCTGCCCACTCCGCTGCTGCCCACTCCACTACTGCCCGCTCCGCTGCTGCCCCCTCCGCTGCTGCCCACTCCACTGCTGCCCCCTACGCTGCTGCCCGCTCTGCTGCCACCAGCCCCGCGGCTGCCTGGTCCAATGCTGCCCGCTCTGCTGCTGCCCGCCCCGCTGCTATCCACTCTGCTGCTGCCCCCTCCATTACTTCCCGCCCCGCTGCTTCCCACTCCTCTGCTACCCGTTCCACTGCTGACCACTCCGCTGCAACCCACTCCGCTGCTGCCCGTTCCACTGCTATCCCCTCCACTGCTGCCCACTCTGCTGCCAGCCACTCCGCTACTGCCCACTCCGCTGTTGCCCACTCTGCTGCTATCCCCTCCGCTGCTATCCCCTCCACTGCTGCCCACACTGCTGCTGCCCACGTCAATGCAACCACCTCCACTGCTGCCTGCCCTACTGCTACCCACTCAGCGGCTGCCTCTTCCACTGTTGCCCAGCCCGCTGCTACACCCTCCACTGATGCCCACTCCGATGCAACACCTCCACTGCTGCCCACTCCGATGCAACACCTCCACTGCTGCCCACTCCGCTCCTACCCCCTCCACTGCTGCCCGCCCCGCTGCTGCCCACTCCACTGCTACCCGCTCCGCTGCTGCCCCCTCCACTGCTGCATACTCCGCTGCTACCAACTCCACTTCTACCCGCTCCGCTGCTGCCCACTCCACTGCTGCCCACTCCGCTGCTACCCACTCCACTTCTGCCGGCCCCGCTGCTACCCCCTCCGCTGCTGCCTGCCCCGCTGCTACCCACTCCGCTGCTGCCCGCTCCGCTGCTGTCCCCTCTACTGCTGCACACTCCACTGCTACCCCATCCACTGTTACCCACTCCACGGCTGCCCGCTCCGCTTCTAGCCCCTCCACTGCTGCTCGCTCCGTTGCTGCCCGCCCCGCTGCTACCTCCTCCACCGCTGCCCGCCACGCTGCTACCTCCTCCACTGCTACCCACTCCGCTGCTGCCCACTCAACTGCTACAACCTCCACTGCTGCCCACTCCCCTGCTGCCCACTCCGTTGCTGCCCACTCTGCTGCTGCCCAGTCCGCTGATGCCCAGTCCGCTGTAGCCCGCTGCTGCCAGGTCCACTTCTACCCGCTCCACTGCTACAACCTCCACTGCTGCCCACTCCGCTGCTGCCAGGTCCGCTGCTGCCCCCCTCCACTGCTGCCCACTTCGCTCCTGCTCACTCCGCAGCTATCCCCTCCACTGCTACCCCCTCCTCTGCTGCCAAATTAGCTGCTGCTCAACCAGCAGCTATCCCCTCCACTGCTACCCCCTCCACTGCTGCCCTCTCCGCTGCTACCCCCTCCACTGCTTCCCACTCCACTTCTACCGCCTCCACTGCTGCCCGCTCCGCTACTACCCCTGCACTGATACCCAATTGGATCCTGCCCCCTCTGCTGCTGACCACTTCACTGCTAACCCCTCAGCTGCTGCCCGCTCCATTACTGCACACTCCACTGCTGCCCCCTCCACTTCTTCCCCCTCCACTGCTGCCCACTCCACTGCTGCCCACTCTACTGCAGCCCCCTCAACTGCTGCCCGCTCCATTGCTACCCCCTCCACTGTCGCACGCTCCACTGCTACCCCCTCCACTGCAGCCCTCTCTACTGCTGCCACTCCGCTGCTACCCCCTCCACTGCTGCCCGCTCCACTACTGCCCACTCCACTGCTGCCCCCTCCACTGCTACCCACTCCACTGCTGCCCCCTCCACTGCTGGCCACTCCGCTGCTGCCCATTCCGCTGCTGCCCACTCCACTGCTGCCCCCTCCACTGCTGCCCACTCCGCTGCTGCCCACTCTGCTGCTGCCCACTCCGCAGCTGCCCACTCCGCTGCTGCCCACTCCACTACTGCCCGCTCCGCTGCTGCCCCCTCCGCTGCTGCCCTCTCCGCTGCTGCCCCCTACGCTGCTGCCCGCTCTGCTGCTACCAGCCCCGCGGATGCCTGGTCCAATGCTGCCCGCTCTGCTGATGCCCGCCCCGCTGCTATCCACTCTGCTGCTGCCCCCTCCACTACTTCCCGCCCCGCTGCTTCCCACTCCTCTGCTACCCGTTCCACTGCTGCCCACTCCGCTGCAACCCACTCCGCTGCTGCCCGTTCCACTGCTATCCCCTCCACTGCTGCCCACTCTGCTGCCAGCCACTCCGCTACTGCCCACTGCGCTGTTGCCCACTCTGCTGCTATCCCCTCCGCTGCTATCCCTTCCACTGCTGCCCACACTGCTGCTGCCCACGTCACTGCAACCACCTCCACTGCTGCCTGCCCTACTGCTACCCACTCAGCGGCTGCCTCTTCCACTGTTGCCCAGCCCGCTGCTACACCCTCCACTGATGCCCACTCCGATGCTACACCCTCCACTGATGCCCACTCCGATGCAACACCTCCACTGCTGCCCACTCCGATTCAACACCTCCACTGCTGCCCACTCCGCTGCTACCCCCTCCACTGCTGCCCGCCCCGCTGCTGCCCACTCCACTGCTACCCGCTCCGCTGCTGCCCCCTCCACTGCTGCATACTCCGCTGCTACCAACTCCACTTCTACCCGCTCCGCTGCTTCCCACTCCACTGCTGCCCACTCCGCTGCTACCCACTCCACTTCTGCCGGCCCCGCTGCTACCCCCTCCGCTGCTGCCTGCCCCGCTGCTACCCACTCCGCTGCTGCCCGCTCCGCTGCTGTCCCCTCTACTGCTGCACACTCCACTGCTACCCCATCCACTGTTACCCACTCCACTGCTGCCCGCTCCGCTGCTAGCCCCTCCACTGCTGCTCGCTCCCTTGCTGCCCGCCCCGCTGCTACCTCCTCCACCGCTGCCCGCCACGCTGCTACCCCCTCCACTGCTACCCACTCCGCTGCTGCCCACTCAACTGCTCAACCTCTACTGCTGCCCACTCCCCTGCTGCCCACTCCGCTGCTGCCCACTCTGCTGCTGCCCAGTCCGCTGATGCCCAGTCCGCTGTAGCCCTCTCCGCTGCTGCCAGGTCCACTTCTACCCGCTCCCGTGCTACACACTCCGCTGCTGCCCACTCCGCTGCAACCATCTCCCCTGCTGCCTCCTCCACTGTTGCCCAGTCCGCTGCTACCCACTCCGCTGCTACACCCTCCACTGCTGCCCACTGTGCTGCTGCCCACCACGCTGCTATCCGCTCCACTGCTGCCCACTCCGCTGCTGTCCGCTCTGCTGCTTCCCATTCCGCTGCCCACTCCACTGCTGTCCGCTCTGCTGCTGCCAACTACGATGCTGCCCGCTCCGCTGCTACCCCCTCCACTGCTGCCCACTCCGCTGCTGCCCGCTCCACTGCTGCCCGCTCCGCTGCTGCCCGCTCCACTGCTGCCCGCTCCACTGCTGCCCGCTCCGCTGCTGCCCGCTCCACTGCTGCCCGCTCTGCTGCTGCCCATTCCGCTGCTGCCCGCTCCGCTGCTGCCCACTCCACTGCTACCCCCTCCACTGCTGCCCACTCCGCTGCTGCCCACTCGGCTGCTATCCCCTCCATTGCGGCCCACTCCGCTGCGACCACCTCCACTGCTGCCCACTCCGCTGCTGCCCCCTCCACTGCTGCCCACTGAACTTCTGCCCACTCCGCTGCTGCCCACTCCACTGCTGCCCACTCCACTTCTGCCCACTCAGCTGCTGCCCACTCAACTGCAAACACGTCCACTCCTGCCCGCCCCGCTGAAACCCACTCAGCTGCTGCCTCCTCTGCTGCTGCCTGCTCCGCTGCTACCCCCTCCACCTGTCCACTCCGTGCTGTCCACTCGACAGCTGCCCACTAAGCGGCTACCCCCTCCACTGCTGCCCACTACGCTGCTGTCCACCACGCTGCTATCCGCTCCACTGCTGCCCACTCCGCTGCTGTCCGCTCTGCTGCTTCCCACTCTGCTGCTGCCCCCTCCACTGCTGCCCGGTCTGCAGTTACCCCCTCCACTGCTGCCTCCTCCACTGCTGCCCACTCCGCTGCTGCCCCCTCCACTGCTGCCCACTTCGCTGCTGCTCACTCCGCAGCTATCTCCTCCACTGCTGCCCACTCCACTGCTGCCCACCCCGCTGCTACCCCCTCCACTGCTGCCCTCTCCACTGCTACAACCTCCAGTGCTGCCCACTCCGCTGCTGCCAGGTCCGCTGCTGCCCCCTCCACTGCTGCCCACTTCGCTTCTGCTCACTCCGCAGCTATCTCCTCCACTGCTACCCCCTCCACTGCTGCCCACTTCGCTGCTGCTCACTCCGCTGCTACCCCCTCCACTGCTGCCCACTCCGCTCCTACCCACTCCGTTGCTGCCCACTCCACTGCTACCCGCTCCGCTGCTGTCCCCTCCACTGCTGCATACTCCGCTGCTACCCCCTCCACTGCTGCCCACTCCGCTCCTACCCACTCCGGTGTGCCCACTCCACTGCTACCCGCTCCGCTGCTGTCCCCTCCACTGCTGTCCCCTCCACTGCTGCCCACTCCACTGTTACCAAATCCACTGCCACCGCCGCCACTGCTGCCCACTCCGCTGCTGCTGGATCCGCTGCTACCCGTTCTGCTGCTACACCCTAAGCTGCAACAACCTCCACTTCTGCCCCTCCACTGCTGCCCACTCCACTGCTGCCCCCTCCACTGCTGCCCACTCCACTGCTGCCCCTCCACTGCTGCTCGCTCCGCTGCTGCCCACTCCACTGCTGCCCACTCCATTGCTACCCCCCTCTACTGCTGCCCCCTCCACTGCTGCCCACTCTGAAGCGGCCCACTCCGCTGCTGCCCACTCCACTGCTGCCCACTCCACTGCTGCCCACTCCGCTGCTGCCCACTCTGCTGCTGACCAGTCAACTGCTAACCCCTCCGCTGCTGCCCACTCCGCTGCTGCCCACTCCACTGCTGCCCCCTCCGCTGCTACCGCCGCCACTGCTGCCCCCTCCACTGCTGCCCACTCCACTGCTGCCCACTCCACTGCAGCCCCCTAAACTGCTGCCCTCTCCACTGCTACCCCCTCCACTGTTGCCCGCTCCACTCCTACCCCCTCCACTACTGCCCACTTCACTGCTGTCCCCTCCACTGCTACCGCCGCCACTGCTGCCCCCTCCACTGCTGCCCACTCCACTGCTGCCCACTCCACTGCTGCCCACTCCACTGCAGCCCCCTAAACTGCTGCCCGCTCCACTGTTACCCCCTCCACTGTTGCCCGCTCCACTCCTACCCCCTCCACTACTGCCCACTTCACTGCTGTCCCCTCCACTGCTCCCCGCTCCACTGCTGCCCCTTCCACTGTTGGCTACTCCGCTGCTGCCCATTCCGCTTCTGCCACTCCGCTGCTGCACGCTCCACTGCTGCCCAACCCACTGCTTCCCCCTCCACTGCAGCCCACTCTGCTGCTGCCCACTCCACTGCAACAACCTCCACTGCAACCCCCTCCACTGCTGCCCATTCCGCTGCTGCCCGCTCCACTGCTACACCCTCCACTGTTGCCCGCTCCACTGCTACCCCCCTCCACTGCAGCCCTCTCTACTGCTGCCACTCCGCTGCTACCCCCTCCACTGCTGCCCACTCCGCTGCTACCCCCTCCACTGTTGCCGGCTCCGCTGCTGCCCGCTCCGCTGCTGCCCCCTCCACTGCTGCCCACTCCACTGCTGCCCGCTCCGCTGCTGCCTACTCCGCTGCGGCCCACACCGCTGCTGCCCACTCCGCTGCTGCCGCTCCGCTGTTATGCCCTCCGCTGGTGTCCTCTCCTCTGCTACCTGCTCCGCTGCTGCACCCTCCACTGCAGCCCACTGCACTGCTACCCGCTCAGCTGCTGCCCCCTCCACTGCTGCCCATTCCGCTGCTGCCCAACCCACTGTTCCCACTCCGCTGCTGCCCACTCCACTGCTGCCCCCTTCACTGCTGCCCACTCCGCTGCTGCCCGCTCAACTGCTACCCCCTCCACTGCTGTCCACTCCGCTGATGCCCACTCCACTGCTGCCCACTCCTCTGCTGACCCCTCCACTGCTGCCCGCACAACCTCTACCCCCTCTACTCCTGCCGATTCCGCTGCTGCCCACTCAGCTGCTACCCAGTCCGCTGCTGCCCCCTCCGCTGCTGCCCTCTCCGCTGCTGCCCGCTCTGCTGCTGACCGGTCCGCTGCTACCCACTCCACTGCTGCCCACTCCGCTGCTGCCCCCTCCACTGCTGCCCGCTACGCTGCTGCCCGGTCCGCTGCTACCCACTCCACTGCTGCCCCCTCCACTGCTGCCTGCTCAATTGCTACCCCCTTCCACTGCTGCCCAATCCGCTGCTGCCAACTCCACTGCTGACAGCTCCGCTGCTGCCCGCTCCGCTGCTACCCACTCCACTGCTGCCCCCTCCACTGCTGCCTGCTCAACTGCTACCCCCTTCCACTGCTGCCCACTCCGCTGCTGCCCCCTCCACTGCTGCCCGCTACGCTGCTACCCACCCCGCTGGTGCCCACTCCGCTTCTACCCGCTCCGCTGGTGCCCACCCCGCTGCTACAAGCTCCAGTGCTACCCCCTCCACTGCTGCCCACTCCGCTGCTGCCCCCTCCACTGCTGCCCGCTACGCTGCTACCCAACCCGCTGCTACCCGCTCCACTACTACCCTCCCCGCTGCTACCCGCTCCACTACTGCCCACTCCGCTGCTGCCCGCTTCACTGCTACCCGCTCCGCTGCTGCCCGCTCCGCTGCTACCCCCGCCACTGCTGCAGTACTCCGCTGCTACCACTCCGCTGCTTCCCCCTCCACTGCTGCATGTTTTTATGGCCTTTACGTAGCATTAGCCGCTTCCTTGATGTGCACTCTGACAAATAAAGGTTCAGACTTGGAGATAGCTTTAACACATTTATTAAACTCTTAACAATTCTCCAAATTAGATTCGACTCTCCTGTTAACCCTGCTATCGCTACTCAGACTAACTAATCAGTCTGCTACAATCCACATGGTGGGTGTGATGTGTCTCAATCAACCCTGTGTCTGTACTCACTGAGTATCTCCACTGGAAAGAGACTGAGCATGTGTGCTGTGTCCTTTTATATGGGTTGATGGAATGCTCCCCTGTGGTAGTGCCACCTCTGGCTGTCGAGCCTGCCCATTGGTCATCTCCTATCTTACTGACCTGTTGGTTAAATGTCTGTGTGTCTTGATGTCTCTGGTGCTCCCTCTAGTGTTTATTTAGTCGTAGTGTATCTACATTAACCCCCTGTGTATTTACAGTGATGCACATCACCACAGACACCAGCTGCCCACTGAAGTCAAATTGGGATAGAAAACAGAAAGAGTAAATCTCACCAGCTGCTGAGACCACCCCCCAAACCCAACCCCCCCCCCCCCCCGCGCCCCCCCCCCGCCTCCGAAGCCCCAGCGACAGACCCACATCGGCAGAGAGACGCTCAGTGTGAGCACAGGAAAGTATCCGCCCAGTGCGTGCAGATCAGTAAGTTACTCGAACCAACACGCTTGCGCAGTCATTCATGGAAATCCTCCAGTTGTACGGCGCATGCGTGTCGGTTGAGTAACTTGCTTTCAACGTAGCTAAATTAGGTCTTTAATCGAGTAAATTAGTGCTCAGTTGGGTATTTAAAAGCTGTAGTGTAGTAGGTAGAATTCCTGAAACAGGAGTCCGCTTCAACTGTAACTTTTTATTGGTTAATTGTTCAACCCGTTCAAACCAGTTCCAGGGCATTGAAATTTGAATCCTATAAAAGCAGCAGTTTCTCCGTGATCCAGGAGCTGGGCGCAAACTGGGAGTCCGAGTAGTGAGCTTGGAATGTGTGGCTCAAAGGTTGGTGTGGGAGGAATGGGTTTGGATTGATGGGACATTGACACCAGTACTGGGGAAGGAGGGAGATGTTCCGAAGGGGCCGGCTTCCCCGGGATCAAGCTGGGCGCAGAGTGCTGACGAATCGAGTAACTGGGGCTGTAAAGAGGACTTTGAACTAAACAGTGGGGAGAGGATTCAGTTATAGGAGAAACTGGAAAACCCAATCTACAGGAGGAGGGATAGGACTGCAGGCTACCAATGTGGCGGATGGTCACCAGAAATTTCAAGTGATGGACAGAACAGGTCTTTATGCACTAAGGAATTATAAAAGAGCAGAGAAAGCGAACATTAAAACAAATTTAAAAGCTTTGTATCCAAATGCAAGAAGCATTTGTGACAAACGAAATGAGCTGACAGCGGAAATAGAAACAAACGGTTATGAGGTGGTGGGGATGACTGCAAAGTGGTTACAGTGAGACCAGGTCTGGAAATTGAGTATCCAACGGTATGCAGTATTTCGGGAACATCGTGTTCAATTCTGGTCGCCACACGACCAGAAGGATGTGGAGGCTTTAGAGAGGGTGCAGAAGATATTTACCAGAATGTTGCCTGGTGTGGAGGGCATTAGCTATGAGGAGCGGTTGAATAAACTCGGTTTGTTCTCACTGGAACGAAGGATGTTGAGGGCCGACCTGATAGAGGTCTAAAACATTCTGAGGGGCATAGACAGAGTGGGTAGTCAGAGGCTTTTCCCCAGGGTAGAGGGGTCAATTACGAGGGGGCACAGGTTTAAGGTGCGAGGGACAAGGTTTAGTGGAGATGCACGAGGCAAGTTTTTTACACAGAGTGTAGTGGGTGCCTGTAACTCGCTGCCGGAGGAGGTGGTGGAAGCAGGGACGATAGTGACATTTGAATCGCATCTTGACAAGTACATGAATAGGATGGGAATAGAGGGATACGGACCCAGGAAGTGTAGAAGATTTTAGTTTAGACGGGCAGCATGGTCGGCACGGGCTTGGAGGGCCGAAGCGCCTGTTCCTGTACTGTACTTTTCTTTGCTCTTTCTTGTATAGGGTGAACGTACACGGTGGTGATGTAGCCCTGCTGGTGAGGAATGGGTTCAGTGTTGTAATGATAAATGACATATGCTCTGGGTAGAAATAAGAAATGGCAAAGGGAAGAAGTCCTTGGTGGGAGTAATCTATAGATCCCCAAACAGTAGTTCCGTAATGGGGCGCAGTATAAACCAGGAAATACTGGGAGCTTGCAAGAAAGGTACGGCAATAATCAAATTGGCAAGGGGAGCCTGGAGGGAGAGTTAATTGAGATTGTTTCCTGGAGCAGTATGTTCTGGAACCAACCAGAGAGCAGGTTATTCTGGATTTGGTATTGTGTATTGAGGAGGGATTAATTGCTGACCTCCTAGTTAAGGATCCATAAGGCAGTAGTGAGCACAGTGTGGGAGAATTGAAGATTCAGTTTGGGGCGAGGTTTACCCGATTTGCAGCGGCCGTATGGGTGCCTCCACCCCCTCACGCTACCCACTGCAAGATCACCCCCCCCCATCCCCCAACACCCCCACCCACCCAGGACAACACTCACTGTAGCCCCTGGCGAGAGAAGCGCCAGAAAACGGTACTGCTGGCATCAGGGACTGGAGCCAGGTCCCCCCACGGTGCCGGGCACCACCAGGGCCAGGGGTGCAGGGATGGAGTAGAGCTGGAATCATGTGGGAGCGAATCCCACAATGCGAACTGGGGCCACCATGTAGCCTGGTAGACCTGGTGAGCACGGAGTGTACTAACCATGCGAACATGTCGACCTCTCACGCCCTGTAGACAATGCATATTGGAATACAACCAGCAATGGTGGCCTTGCTGCTGCTCACCACAGCCCTGGGGGATGTCCTGCTGCTCGAGGAAAAGGAAACAGCAGCAGCGGGGCGGGCAGCAGCGGAGTGGACAGCAGCGGAGTGGACAGCAGCGGAGCGGGCAGCAGCGGAGTGGACAGCAGAGGGGCAGGCAGCAAAGGGGCAGACCGCCCAGGTTAGAGAGCCGGCCGCCCAACATGCCGAAGAGGAAGAGTTGTCAAGGAGGATCCGCAGATTGTCTCGTGTGTTCCTGCGCCTCCTGACATGCAAGGGCCTGCCGGGCCGGGCATGCTATCGGAGACACCTGCTGGGCAGAATGACAGAGCAGCATATCCACCAGAATGTGAAACGCACGCCAATATGTGGTTAGAGGAACGACCGCCGTTCCCAGTGGCCATCGAGGTGTAATTCTACAATGTTTACTTCCTTCAGCGGCGACGGCTATTTGGCCCTATGGCCGGTTTCCATAGTTTAACCCAACGGTCATTACCTGATCCAATGGAGTTGTTTATCTTGTAATGAGCTTTCATCTTATTTGCAGCTGCTTCCGCAAGTAATTTACAGACCCCCACAAGAACCCTGTCGATAGTTTCATGTTGCATCTTCTCTCCGCACCCACCCCCCGCCAGTGAGGGAGTGTACCAAACCCTAACCCTAACAATAACCCTAACCCTAACTTTAACTCGATCACAAGCTCTGCTGCTTCAGCTAACAAACCCTCTGCAGGATTAACTCCAGTTTCACCAATTATTTGAACTGATTTATCCTTTGGGATTAACATGGTCTCCCAGACCGCTTGCCTCCAATCTGAAACTCTTCTCCATTTTCCAGTCCGAAGTGATTCTGCGATAGTGTGTCTTGTGTGTAGAAATCCTCAGCTGCCTTCGCTCTGGGATTGTTAATATTTACTGCCCAAGATGAGCAATCGATGCATTGAGGCATTCCGTGTTGTTGGGTTCACACTGTGGTGTAAAATCCTTCAATATGTGTGTGTGGATGAAATATTTATCCCGTGCATGGTAATCCGGAAGCTGGAGCGTGTACCTGTGCCTGTTTTATTGTTGTGTAAGATACTCACTCCACTCAATGTGGTCATGTGAACCGCTCCCTCCTCCTCAACCTTTCAGTTTTGTATCAGCGTTGCCAATCTGGGAAAATGATTTATTAAAGCTGAATAAATGCAAACTGTGTCTCAATCATCAAGCGTATATGGTTTGGGAATTATTTCTGTAGCTTTTTCCCTACTCTGGGGAAGGTCTCATTGACCCTGAGATATTATCAAACCCAAATATTGTCCTTCTTGCTTCCCCAATTGAGTTTTCACTGAGCTGCTATTAAATCCAGCTGTCTGTCCACAGCAGCCTAAGCCTCTGGAACAGCGTCCCTATATATCCTTCTGCAATCTCCAAGGTGAATAATAAGCAATTTACATATTGAATAATTATACTTCCTTCTGTTCTGTGTGGTCCAATCTGTCCCACATTACTCGGTGGAAGATGGGGCTGGGCTGTTATGGAATCCTTATGGACATCACATCCAGGTCTGTCTCCCACAGTAAAAACAATTTACGGTGTGTTTCCTCATCCGGTGGAATAGTCCAGAACGCGTTTGTAATGTCGAGATGTGAAAGAATGGTGTGCTGTGGTCCCAATGGTTAAATATAGTGGTTGGGTTAGCTACTATTACCTCACTTAATGCAGTGTCACCAATAGTCAGTCAGTATCTCCTATCCGGTCTGACTGGGCAAATTAGCAGTGGGTCGTGTCCTGCCGATTATTCCATCTCGCTCTCGGTTGGGAACTATTTCCTCTCCGGGTTCCTGGCCCTCTGGTTTGATGGGCTATTGTTTCTTTGGTGAACGTTCTAGTCCCAGAATGTGAATCAGTGTCATATTAACCTTCACACAATCGTGTTTGTGGTTGGGGCCAGATGCCGTCTCCTCTTTGGCAGAGGAAACCCATGGACCATGGTGTGCCAAGGGGTTGCCTCCATTTTCTTGGCGACAGTAACACTACAGTGGAGACTCGGTGCTTGTTGTCTTTGTATTGGGCCCTGCATAATGACCTTGCCAACTTGTGGGCTGATGAGGGCTCCCAATTTTTCGAGAATGGCCATCCAGGGCAGTACGGTGGCACAGTGGTTAGCACTGATGCCTCATGGTGCTGAGGACCTGGGTTAGATCCCGGCACCGCGTCACTGTCTGTGTGGCGTTTGCACATTCTCCCTTTGTCTGCACGGGTCTCAACCCCACAACCCAGAGAGGTGCACGGCAGGTCTGTGAACACTATTTAGAATGTCAATATATCAAAGGAGGAAGTGTTAAGTATCACAAATTGTTTCAATGTAGACATGACCCCTGGGCAGATTGGATCTGTCCCAGGTTACTAGGGGAGGAGGTGGCATAGTGGTATTGTCATCATAGATCATCAGTGCAGAAGGAGGCCATTCGGCCCATCGAGTCTGCACTGGCCCTTGGAAAGAGCACCACACCAAGCCCACACATCCACCCTATCCCCATAACCCCAGTAACTCCACCCAACACTAAAGACAATTTTGGACACTAAGGGCAATTTATCATGGCCAATCCACCTAACCTGCACATCTTTGGACTGTGGGAAGAAACCGGAGCACCCGGAGGAAACACACGTACACACGGGGAGGATGTGCAAACTCCGCTGGTCAAGTGAACCAGAGACCCAGGGTAATGATCTGGGGGCCCAGGTTCAAATCCCACCACGGCAGGCACTGGAATTTAAACTCAGTTTAATGTCTGGAATTAAAAGTCTAAAGGTGATCATAAAACCATTGCCGATTGTCAGAAAAACCACCTGGTTCACTAATGTCCTTTAGGGAAAGAAATCTACCATCCTTACTCGGCCTGGCCTACATGTGGCTCCAGACCCACAGCAATGTGGTTGACTCTTAACTGTCGCCTCGATGGCAATTAGGGATGGGCAATAAATGCTGGCACAGCCGGCGATGCCCACATCCCATGGCCGAATAAAAAAAAGGACAAGGGAAGAAACAGCTGGGCACTTAGCAGATATCTTCACATCCTCTTTGACCACAGGCGAGGATCCAGAGGAGTGGACAATAGCCAATGATGATCACTTGCTTAAGAAAGAAAGCAGGGATAATCCAACAAATTATAGGCCGGTGAGCCTGACATCGTAGTGGGGAAGCTTTTGGAAAAGATGCTGAGGCGCAGGATAAATGCACATTTGGATGAAAATGGACTAGTTAGTGACAGGCAGGTGTGTACGGGGAAGGTCAGGTCTGACCAACTTGATTGAGTTTTTTGAAGTGGTGACAAAAGAAATTTAATGAGGACTGTGGATGTAATTTATATGGACTTTAATAAGGCATTTGACAAGGTCTCTCATGGCAGACTGGTACAAAAACTATAATCACATGGGATTGGGTTGGGATGGCTAGATGGATACAGAGCTGGCTTGGTTATAGAAGACAGAGGGTAGCTGGGGAAGGGTGTTTTTTCTGACTGGATATCTGTAACTAGTGGTGTTCTAAAAGAATTTGGATGAGGGCTGTGGATATAATTTATGTGAGCTCTAGTAAGGCGTTTGACAAGGTCCCATATGGCAGGCTGGTACAAAAACTAAAATGTGGCGGAGAGAGGTGGGTGCCTGCAACCCCCTGCCAGAGAATGAGGTGGAAACAGCACATTAGCAACATTTAAGAGGCAACTGGATGGGTCCATGAATAGTGAGGAAATAGAGGGATACGGACGGGGTAAGGGCAGAACGTTGTTTTTTAGTTAGGGCATCATGATTGGCACAATAGAGCAGCAGGGTGGCGCAGTGGGTTAGCCCTGTTGCCTCACGGCGCCGAGGTCCCAGGTTCGATCCCGGCTCTGGGTCACTGTCCATGTGGAGTTTCCACATTCTCCCCGTGTTTGCGTGGGTTTCGCCCCCACAACCCAAAAGATGTGCAGAGTAGGTGGATTGAACATGCTAAATTGCCCCTTAATTGGAAAAAATGAATTGGGTACACGAAATTTAAAAACAAAATGTTCGGCACAGGCTTGGATGGCCGAAGGGCCTGCTCCTGTGCTGCACTTTTCTTTGCTTCTTTATGTGGATTGCCATTCTAAATTACCTCTTACTTGGAAATCAAAAGAATTGGGTACTTTAAATATATTTAAAAGAAAACAGAATGTCCATCCCCATAATAATGCCTTTGTTGGTTTTGTCCAGATTTGGACAGGAACCACAAGGTTTTTCAAGCTGCGGGTTGTGATCCACGTGTGGGTCATGGGCGGGTCTTAGGAGGGCCGTGGAGTTAAGGGCCTCAGTGTTCTGAATCCATCAGCCGCTAACACAGCTTTACAATGTCAGCTTTCCGACGTCAGCAAGGAAGATCCTGGCTCAGATGGCAATTCAGTCTTCTCCATGGAGCAGTTATTATTCTGTTCTTTTTAAAAATAAATTTAGAGTACCCAATTTGGTTTCCCAATTAAGGGGCAATTTAGCGTGGGCAATCCACCTCCGCTGCACATCTTTCTGGGTTTTGGGGGTGGGAATGGTTCACTGATTCATTTCCTGTCAGCAATGTAGCTCCCGCCAAATCACCACCAACACCTTCCCGGCGGCCGCTCCATCTGGAATATCGGGTCACAGAGGGAGAATTCAGATTGTCCAATTCACATAACAGCTCGTCTTTCGGGAGTTGTGGGAGGAAACCGCTGTGAAGCAACAGTGACGCCGTGATCTTATCCTCACTCAATGTTAATCTAACTTCAATGCACCAGAGGCTACTGCATGGTGAATAAGAACATGCAAACTACATGTTCTATTTTCCCTACCTTGCCTGGGGCAGAAAGGTCTCAAACGCAGCCTTGAATCAGAATAGACTGGTTTAGCGAGTGTGACGTGGTCTCGAAGCTCAGCTGGCGAGGGTGCAGAAGGTCGACTGGCGAGGGGGCAGCAGGTCAACTGGCGAGGGTGCAGATGGTCGATTGGTAAGGATGCAGAAGGTCGACTGACTTGGATCCCGAAGGTCGGCATTTGGCAAAAGTCGGTCCCAGGAAATAAGGATTGAAAAACACTGCACGAGAGCACCTACTTGGAACAATAAACATAGAACATTACAGCGCAGTACAGGCCCTTCGGCCCTCGATGTTGCGCCGACCTGTGAAACCACTCTAAAGCCCATCTACACGATTCCCTTGTCGTCCATATATCTATCCAATGACCATTTACATGCCCTTAGTGTTGGCGAGCCCACTGCTATTGCAGGCAGGGCATTCCACGCCCTTACTACTCTCTGAGTAAAGAACCTACCTCTGACATCTATCTTATATCTATCTCCCCTCAATTTAAAGCTATGTTCCGTCGTGCTAGACATCACCATCAAATGGGAAAAGGCTCTCACTGTCCACCCTATCCAATCCTCTGATCATCTTGTATGCCTCAATTAAGTCACCTCTTAACCTTCTTCTCTCTAACGAAAACAGCCTCAAGTCCCTCAGCCTTTCCTCATAAGATCTTCCCTCCATACCAGGCAACATTCTGGTAAATCTCCTCTGCACCCTTTCCAATGCTTCCACATCCTTCATATAACGTGACGACCAGAGTTGCACGCAATACTCCAAATGCGGCCGCACCAGAGTTTTGTACAGCTGCAACATGACCCCATGGCTCCGAAACTCAGTCCCTCTACCAATAAAAGCTAACACACCGTACGCCTTCCTAACAACCCTCTCAACGTGGGTGGCACCTTTCAGGGACCTATGTACATGGATACCGAGACCTGTCGGCTAATCCACACTGCCAAGAATCGTACCATTAGCCCAGTACTCTGTCTTCCTGTTATTCCTTCCAAAATGAATCACCTCACATTTTTCTGCATTAAAATCCATTTGCCACCCCTCAGCCCAGCGCTGCAGCTTATCTATGTCCCTCCGTAACTTGTAACATCCTTCCGCACTGTCCACAACTCCACCGACTTTCGTGTCATCTGAAAATTTACTCACCCATCCTTCTACGCCCTCCTCCAGGTCATTTATAAAAGTGACAAACAGCAGAGGCCCCAAAACAGGTCCTTGTGGTGCACCACTAGCAACTGGACTCCAGTCTAAACATTTCCCATCAACCACCACCCTTTGTCGTATTCCAGCGAGCCAATTTCTGATACAAACTGACAAATCACCCTGACTCCCATGCCTCCGTATTTTCTGCAGTAGCCTACCGTGGGGAACCTTATCAAACGCTTTACTGAAATCCATTTACACCATATCAACCTCTTTACCCTCGTCCACCTGTTTGGTTACCTTCTCAAAGAACTCAATAAGGTTTGTGAGGCACGACCTGCCCTTCACAAAACTGTGTTGACTATCTTTAATTAAATTATTCCTTTCCAGATGATTATACGTCTTATCTCTTATAAATCTTTCCAAGATTTTGCCCACAACAGAAGTAAGGCTCACTAGTCTATAGTTACCTGGGCTGTCTCTAATCCCCTTCTTGAACAAGGGGAC
Organism: Scyliorhinus torazame; assembly: GCF_047496885.1. Lineage (NCBI taxonomy): Eukaryota > Metazoa > Chordata > Chondrichthyes > Carcharhiniformes > Scyliorhinidae > Scyliorhinus > Scyliorhinus torazame. The sequence goes on from NC_092726.1 coordinate 139,099,708, forward strand.
AACATTTGCTATCCTCCAGTCTTCTTGTACTATTCCTGTAGGCAAAGATGACTTAAAGATCAAAGCCAAAGGCTCAGCAATCTCCTCCCTAGCTTCCCAGAGAATCCCAGGATAAATCCCATCTGGCCCAGGGGACTTATCTATTTTCACCCTTTCCAGAATTGCTAACACCTCCTCCTTATGAACTTCAAGCTCTTCTAGTCTAGTAGCCTGAATCTCAGTATTCTCTTCGACAAAATTGTCTTATTCCTGTGTGAATACTGACGAAAAATATTAATTTAGCACCTCTCCTATCTCCTGGTACTCCAAGCACAACTTCCCAGTACGGTCCTTCACTGGCCCTACTCTTACCGTAGTCATTCGTTTATTCCTGACATATCTATAGAAAGCTTGAGGGTTATCCTTGATCCTACCTGCCAAATACTTCTCATGTCCCCTCCTGGCTCCCCTTAGCTCTCTCTTTAGGTCCTTCCTAGCTAACTTGTAACTCACGAGCGCCCTAACTGAACCTTCATGTCTCATCATTACATAAGCCTCCGTCTTCCTCTTGACAAGTGTTTCGACTGCTTTAGTAAACCACGGTTCCCTTGCTCCACCACTTCCGCAACAATGGCCACAAGTCCTTTCAGGCACAGCAGAGCCAAGTCAGCGACGTAATTTCCAATTTAACCAAGAGCCAGCACCCTTATTAGAGACAGAGAAAGTACATCCCAGTGCCCCAGATGACCAAGGCAATCAGAACCCTTGAGAAACCTTCCCGGAGGGATACCAGTCTCAATACCCAGAGTTAAGACAGTTTGGGGAAGAGAATTGGCCTAAGCAATCGACAACACATATCCAGGGAGTTTTTATAGATTATTCTGACCCACACGAATGTGATGACGAACAAAGCATGGCTGGGTTTATTGCGCTCTCTTCATTGAGACAAGAAGAATCATCGGCCTCATCAGAGAATGATGAAATAGTAAAACCAAGAAAAAGGCAGGGAATAGAAAAAAATTCTAAACAATTAGACATACTGGATTACAGCAATTGCTGGCAGCGGCAACAGCCTCCCACAGAACAACAAATAAATAATGAGTTGCCGTATCAATCAACAGAAAGAAAGGTGCACCGCAGAGATCAGGAATGATGGTACAGAGAAGTTATCACGAGGGGACTTACCATAGGAAAAATATTAGGGGGGAGTCAACAAATTGACTCTGCAGAACTACTGGCATTACCGAACAGTACCCACAAAGCTAAAATTTGGCGAATAAGCAAAGGGTATGACAGTTCCGGGAAAGCCATGGGTAGAGTAATAAACAGGACAGGAACAAAAGACCGGATAAGAGCAGCATTAAGACCTCAGGAAAGAGTACAGAATCTCCCAAGACCCAGAATAGCTGCCCCTAAACGAGGTAAGTTTCGCTCGATTTGATAGTCCAGTCCCAATTGTAATACCCAATGAATTATGGGGCCAGTGGACAATTTTGCACAACAATCTACACACTATCAGCAGAGAGACCCGGTTTCTCAGAATATGGGAATCGAGATAGAAGGGAAAAAAAACCTACAGTGTCCCGTTAAAAACGTCGAGCACCAGAAGTGAGAAAACAGATCTGTAATTCACCCCAGGCCCAGAGGAAGTACAGGGAGGTATGGTGCCATATAAAATAACAGCAGCAGTAATGAAACCAGCAGGCCCGAAGAAAGATATGAAGAGTAGACTTGAGGATTCACAAAGGGTAAAGCAGCCAGCGAAGAAAATGGTGGCAACGGCAGAATCAACCAAACTGGTTGATTTACATACAGTTGGAGAAATAGTTATAGATTAAGTCTCAGAGTTAATAAATTAATTGGATTTGATAAATGAGAGAGCTCAATTAATGAAAGAAAAGACAGAGGCAGCATTTGCAGGGGAACGCCACACGTCATATATCGACCAAATGTATGAGTTAAATAAGGAAGATGGGGTCGATGTAGTCAGATTTATGAGGGAGCTGGGACCTAAGAATCCAGGAGGAAGTTGTTTCTCAAAAAATTTCCTAACAGCCCGCAGGAAAGACATCGTAAGAGAATTGGCCAGATTTGATTTGGCAGGGAAAGCAATTGAAGATAAACATACAGAAGGGGAACAAACAAGAGCAGCTGCTGCCCAAAATAATATTTCAGCACAGAACGCTCAAACCAGACCGCCGAATCGACAGATACAGAACGGGACGAAATCTAGCCCAATCATCAATGCCACAACACAGGCATAACCTGCGGTAACAAGGACCGCCCCCGACAGCAAATCCAACATATTTACCAATGGAACAATTCCTGGCCCTTAGTCGGGAGGAAAGATACATATTCATGGACGATGGACGAGGAAGAGCAGGGGTCAGTCGAGGATTTAGCAAGGTAGGTATCAACCACCATAGAGGTACACGGGACCCGCGAGAGGGGGATTCCGAGAAAGAGGCAGAGGAGGCTCCGGCATAAATTGAAAGGATTCGGCTTCTCCCCTGAAACAGGCTATCGAAAATCAAACTACAGAAACAGAAAAAAGGGAATTAGAAGTAGAATACGGAGCAGAGAGATGTATACTGGACACAGAGGCTGAGGGAAGAAGCTGTGAATAATACATAAAATAAGGAGTTTTGGGAATAAAGGTATTCGACCAGAAGTTGGATCAGGGGAATTACTTGCAGTATCAGGAAATGAGAATCTGATGGCAGAGAAAGATTTAATAAAAATAGATACAGGAAAAATTAGGATATGAAAACCAGTGGATTACACAGAGGAAATAAAGAAACAGAAATAAAGGAGTATTTTAGATGACGAGGCTTGGAGGCAGCTGGCAGAAGTGTTAATGGAAGCAAATCTAGCAATAGGAAAGAATTACACAGTGCATTAGTGCATGATTTCAACACACGATTCAAGGAGGACAGCACAGACCACAAAAGCAGTAGCCTTTGACCCGAGGAGCCAAGAGCGAGCTGGAGATAACGATGAAGGAATTAGAGCAGCAGGGGGTAATTCAAGAGGTCACATATGCCTCAAAAAATAGTCCAATTCCTGCAGTCAGTGAACCAGGTGGTACATTTCGATTGGTGACAAATTACAAAGCACTAAACAAAGTCACAAAAAAGGTTAAAATGTACTTGATAAATCCACAATCTACATTGGAACAAGCAGGAAAAATGCACTTAACTAGTATAGATTTGTCGAACGGTTCCTGAAGTGTTCCATTAGGCCCAGACAGAAATGGGAAGATAGCATTAAACTTTGGCACAAACATTACGTGTATTGTAGACTGCCACAGGGATATGTTAATTTCCCAAATCACTTTCAGGCAATACTAAGGAAACTGATTAAGGATCATTTGGCGTTAGTATATGTATTAATGTATTAGTTGGAGATGATGATGAGGAACAACATGTGGAGAGAGTGACAAAGCAGGGTTTAAAATACAATTAAAGGAATACCAAATTGGCAGAAGCGAAGTCGACTATTTAGGATATTCAGCATCGAAAGAAATTAGGGAAGCCAGTATTGGAATGAGAGAAAAGGTAGCTGCACTCACAGCGCCTTTTTCACGAAACGGGTTTCAATAAATAATGGGAATTGTGGGGTATCTTAGGCCAGGAGTGTAAGATTTTAATCTTTATGCTAAACCCATTGATACAACTTTGAGAGGTTATTTTCTGTGGACCAGCGAGGCCCAGAGGGGGTTAGATCAGCTAAAAACAGCAGTGGCAACATCGGTACCGTTAGTCGGGAGACAGGAAGAGGAAGATTTAAGCATTGAATTAGATCTGTTTGCGAATGATATGGCATGGTGCATGCTAATCGTAGCAATCAGACACCAATCAAACATTTAACAGGAAAGTGGTCGAGATAGCAACAAAAAGTCTCAGACATCGATTCATGTCGAGCAGCTACAACAAAAAGTATAGCAGAGATTTAAAAACACGTATCGGCCGGTAAGAAAATGTATGTCACAACTGATTTTTTACAGTTGAAGGAGTTAACCAAGAGACAGATTTGCCAGCAAGGCGCGAATACAGCTCGAAGAGAAAGATGAGAAACCGTCCTTTTAATCCCTGACTTAATGTTTATTCATAACATTAAAAAGGGACAGAAACCTGCTAAACCAGGGAGTAAAACGGAGTTGGTAAATGCTTGGGTGTTATAAACTGATGGTAGTAAAGTCAAGGAGGACTAAGAACAAGCCAGATAGGCATTCGCCTTAAAACCACCCAGGAAAGAAAATAGTGGAGAAACAGGGAATAATCATTGGGTCAGCACAAACAGCCGAAGTTGAGGAAGTATTGCAAGGGTTAAAGGAGTGTCAGCAAAGAAAGCTGCAGGAAGTAAGCATGGTAACATACAGCTTTTTCATGCAGCAAGAATTGGAGAAGGAACTGATGTTTTGGATGAATGAAGTAGAGTGAGATGACAGGAATTTGAAACCTGTCAGCAGCAAAGATAGGACAGATGATAAAGTTAAACTGTCATGTTCAGAATTTGGGGGAAAATACAGTTGAATTAGAGAAGCATGGCGTCTGGAGCAAAACAAATTGAATCGGAACTAACACATCTAACCCAGTGAAATAATAACAGAGGGATTATGATAATCCGTGGCAACCTATCGGCAGCAAACGAAAAAAACGTAATCAGTAAGGAATTGAGAATATGGGATGATAGATCAAGGGCTGTTATTAATAGACCACAGTATCAACTGATTCATTGTGAAAATAATGAAACATCATGTCAAGGATGTGGCACGTTCTGCAGCCGAATTATTTGGACAGGGAGTAGTGGTATGAAACCCAGGAGACGGGCAGATACTGGATATTCGGGAGATTGATAATGCATTTACAACAACAACGATGGGGAGGTGCTGCGGCTCCTAGGGAAATTTGCGGAGTTCAATTTTGCCACGATTGATTTGTGAAGTATCAGGAAACACGAGTAATTGAAAGATGTGACCACAAGCTAGATTTTGACACAGGGAGGTGTAATTGTATGTGGGATGGTGTGATATCGACAAACTGTAATTACTGCAGAGAAAGCCTAACCGACAACGATGTAACTCGGAAAGGATGTGCAGGATTATGGATAAGTGACAAACTTATTGTCCCAATTAGTGAGGGAGTATACAGTTTAAACGATGTTGGGATAACCCGGGAATGAACAATTAGCCTAACTGTATTCAGGGACTGTATCAACGCAATGATGCCGTGCCACAGTATAGATCATAGCTCCAAGCACAAAGGAAAACGGAATGGTGTAGGAAATTAATCATTGACCTGGGACATAGATTTGGAATATATATGCATCAAAATAGACCCCGAAAAAGGCAAGGGGGGTCTGTGGACAGATTAAGGACTCCGGACTATAGACAAGCTTTAGAGGGGAATGAATGTTTGGTTATGAGTGTCAGGGGATTACTGCACTTACATGTGTTATGTGATGAAGTAGAGTGGGATGACAGGAATTTCAAAACTGCCAGCAGCATAGATAGGACAGATGATAAAGTTAAATTGGCATGTTCAGAACCTAGTTTCATAAAACCCTGTCATAATCAGAAATAATGAAATTGAAATTAATGCAGTGGCAATAACGGAAATGCATCGGGGAAAGTTCCGACCAGATTGGACCACTGACCGAATAAATGTAGAGGAGTTTGAGATTCTTCGAACCTCAGTCAGGGGTGCAATGATAGAAGGAGGAGAATTAACCGGCGTTAATTGTATGATGTACATAAATGAGCAAAAAACCAAGCCAGCAAAGATGATCATATATTATCATAGAATTTACAGTGCAGAAGGGGGCCATTCGGTCCATCGAGTCTGCACCGGCTCCTGGAAAGAGCACCCTACCCAAGGTCAACACCACCCTATCCCATAACCCAGTAACCCCATCCAACACTAACGGCAATTTTGGACACTAAGAGCAATTTAGCGTGGCTAATCCACCTAACCTGCACATCTTTGGACTGTGGGAGGAAACCGGAGCACCCGGAGGAAACCCACGCACACACGGGGTGAATGTGCAGACTCCGCACAGACAGTGACCCAAGCCGGAATCGAACCTGGGACCCTGGAGCTGTGAAGCAATTGTGCGAGCCACAATGCTACCATAATAAAGGAAGAGATGGTGGCAAAGGAAATCCGAAAGTCCTGGAGAGGGCACTTCTGGAATATCCAGACAAGAATAGAAAGAATAAATTCAGAAATAGAGCCCTCTCCAACCTTGACCTGTTCGTTTGAATTTTCAGATGGAGTGCATGATACAGAGCTTGGGGTGTGACTACCTCTCTATAAGTGCTATGCACGATACTCTCAGCCTCGAGGATGGTCCACAGTCTCCCCAATCTCAGCTCCAGCTGTAAACCTCGAGCTTCCACGAGCTGTAGCTGAAGACACTATCCGCACACATGCACACCCGGGAAACTGGAGCGGTACACGGCCTGCCTCATGGAGCAAGCGTAGAAAACCAAGGAATTTAGCTCTCTTGCCATGATTTACCACTTTAAATTAAATTATAGTATTTTATATTATGTTAAATCCTGTTCCCCATGGCCCTTCTTTTCATGTTCTCCCATTACCCAGATTACAAACCAATAAGTATTGTGAGCAATAGAAGTTAAGGAATTACTTCCTTATCTGCTGCTCACCAATCAGCTCTATCCCTTGTAGTCACCTGGAGCAGGGCAAGCAAGGCCATTCACTAGAAATTCCAGAGTAACAAATCAAGGGATAAATAGCACCTCATCCCCGCCTCTAATTCCCACCTAGCTTCAAATGCCCAGCTCCGTAATTCACTCTTGGATGTGCCTCACTCTGGCTGTGTCCTCTCTGTCTCACTGGAAGTGTGCAAAGCTCACTGGGACCGAGCTTGAAATCCTCTTCTTAAATAGGCCTGAAATGGGCCTGAGATGTCCTCTTGCCTCCTGATAAAGCTTCAGGTGATTGACAGTTAACTGTCACTCAGTTATGTGAGTGGGTGGGTCAGCCGCTGATTAACCTATTACGATACTGCACTGCTATGTTTTTTTTTTAATGTCAGAGTGGTTATCTGTTTTTTTTTTCGCAGTTGCACACAAACAGAAATATTGAGTCATTTCACTTCACACAATAAATATCAAACATCCTAAAAACACAGCTAACCTCTTCCTGCTTCTAATTTATCCCAAAGCGAAAACAGAGATAGAGAGTTCTGTAAAATGGAGCGACAATTCACCAACAAAATACATTGTTTCAAAATATAACCAATTTTTATTTCAGGCCAGTTCCTGGCCCACACATTACAGATACTCCCAGTAATCGTTGGTTTCTGGATAATACAGTCAGCTCTGGAGAGAAACCCGCATTCGTTAAAATTCTACACTGAGTAACTTCCAGGGTGGTAGCCCAGATGGCTAGCACTGCGACTTCACACCGCCAGGGTCCCAGGTTCGATTCCCCGCTGGTTCACTGTCTGTTCGGTGTCTGCTCGTTCTCCCCGTGTCTGCGTGGGTTTCCACCGGGTGCTCCGGTTTCCTTCCACAGTCCAAAAACGTGCAGGTTAGGACGATTGGCCATGATAAATTGCCCTTCGTGGCCAAGAAAGATAAGGAGGCGTTATTGCGTTACGGGGATAGGGTGGAGTGAGGGCTTAAGTGGGTCGGTGCAGACTCGATGGGCCGAACGGCCTCCTTCTGCACTGTATGTTCTATGTTCTCTATATTTGTTCACTGCTGTCAGATATTCCACTCTGGTCAGTGATCCACACTCGGTGATTTTATTCTCAGTCCCACCAAAGCGTCCTTCAGATAGATCACTGAGATCCAATCTAACATTCTACACACCTCCAGTAAATATCACAACTTCGTTTATCAGAGAGACCGTGAGTTATAAACTAAGGTTGAGTGTGAACAAAGAACAAAGGAAAGTACAGCACAGGAACAGGCCGTTCGGCCCTCCAAACCGTGCCGACAATGCCGCCCGACTAAACTACAATCTTCTACACTTCCTGGGTCCGTATCCTTCTATTCCCATCCTATTCATGTATTTGTCAAGATTCCCCTTAAATGTCACTGTAGTCCCTGCTTCCACCACCGCCGCCGGCTACGGGTTCCAGGCGCCCACTACCTTCTGTGTAAAAAAACTTGCCTCGTACATCTACTCTAAACCTTGCCCCTCGCACCTTAAACCTATGCCCCCTAATAATTGACCCCTCTACCCTGGGGAAAAGCCTCTGACTATTCACTCTGTCTATGCCACTCATAATTCTGTAGACCTCTATCAGGTCGCCCCTCAACCTCCGTCGTTCCAGTGAGAACAAACCGCGTTTAATCAACCGCGCCTCATCGCAAATGCCCTCCATACTAGGCAACATCCTGGTAAATCTCTTCTGCACCCTCGCTAAAGCATCCACATCCTTCTGGTAGTGTGGCGATCAGAATTGAACACTATAGTCCAAGTGCGGCCTAACTAAGATTCTATACAGCTGCAACATGACTTGCCAATTCTTATACTCAATGCCCCGGCCATTGAAGGCAAGCATGCCGTATGCCTTCTTGTCTACCTTCTCCACCTGTGTTGCCCCTTTCAGTGACCTGTGGACCTGTATACCTAGATCTCTCTGACTGTCAATACTCTTGAGGGTTCTACCATTTACTGTATATTCCCTACCTGTATTAGACCTTCCAAAATGCATTACCTCACATTTGTCTGGATTAAACTCCATCTGCCATCTCTCCGCCCAAGTCTCCAAACGATCTAAATCCTGCTGTATCCTCTGACAGTCCTCATCGCTATCCGCAATTCCACCAACCTTTGTGTCGTCTGCAAACTTACTAATCAGACGAGTTACATTTTCCTCCAAATCATTTGTTTATACTACGAACAGCAAAGGTCCCTGCACTGATCCCTGCGGAACACCACTAGTCACAGCCCTCCAATCAGAAAAGCACCCTTCCATTGCTACTCTCTGCCTTCTATGACCTAGCCAGTTCTGTATCCATCTTGCTAGCTCACCCCTGATCAGGTGTGACTTCACCTCTTTTGCCAGTCTACCTTGAGGGACCTTGTCAAAGGTCTTGCTGAAGTCCATATAGACAACATCCACTTCCCTACCTGCATAAATCACCTTTGTGACCTCTTCGATAAACTCTACCAAGTAAGTGAGAAACAACCACCCCTTCACAAAACCATGCTGCCTCTCACAAATACGTCCATTTGCTTCCAAATGGTAGTAGATCCTGTCTCCAAGAATTCTCTCCATTAATTTTCTTACCACTGACGTAAGGTTCACCAGCCTGTAGACGTAAGGTTCACCAGCCTGTTGTTCCCTGGATTATCCTTGTTATCCTTCTTAAACAAAGGACCATAATTTCTATTCCGCAGTCCTCTGGGACATCACCTGAAGACAGTGAGGATCCAAAGATTTCTGTCAAGGCCTCACCAATTTCCTCTCTAGCCTCCTTCAGTATCCTGGGGTAGAGCCCATCAGGCCCTGGGAACTTATCTGCCTTAATATTTTTCACATCGCCCAACACCTCTTCTTTTTGGATCTCAATGTGACCCAGGCTATCTACACACCCTTCTCCAGACTCAACATCCACCAATTCCTTCTCTTTGGTGAATACTGATGCAAAGTATTCATTTAGTACATCGCCCATTTCCTTTGGCTCCACACATAGATTCCCTTGCCTATCCTTCAGTGGACCAACCCTTTCCCTGGCTACCCTCTTGCTTTTTATGTACGTGTAACAAGCCTTGGGAATTTCCTTAGCCCTATTTGCCAATGAGTTTTCATGACCTCTTCTTGCCCTCCTGGCATCTTGCTTAAGTTCATTCCAACTTACCTTATATTCCACACAGGCTTCGTCAGCTCCCAGCCTTCTAGGCGTGACAAATGCCTCCTTTTTCTTTTTGACGTGGCCTACAATATCACTCGTTATCCAAGGTTCCCGAAATTTGCTGTATTTATAGTTCTTCCGCACAGGAACATGTCGGTCCTGAATTCCTTTCAACTGACATTTGAAAGCCTCCCACATGTCAGATGTTGATTTACCCTCAAACATCCTCTCTCAATTTAGGTTCTTCAGTTCCCGCCTAATAGTGTTATAATCAGCCTTCACCCAATTTAGCACATTCATCCGAGGACCACTCTTATCCTTGTCCACCAGCACTTTAATTCTTACTGAATTGTGGCCACTGTTCCCGAAATGCTCCCCTACTGAAACTTCTACCGCCTGGCCGGGCTCATTCTCCAATACCAGGTCCAGTACCGCCCCTTCCCGAGTTGGACTGTGTACACATTGTTTTAAGAAGCCCTCCTGGATGCTGCTTACAAACTCTGCCCCGTCCAGGGTCCTAGCACTAAGTGAGTCCAGTCAATATTGAGGAAGTTGAAGTCTCCCATCAGAACAACACTGTTGTTTTTACTCGTTTCCAAAATCTGTCTACCTACATTGTGGCTGCACCCTTCTTATTTTGTTTAGCACGGCTAAATCACTGGCTTTGAAAGCAGTCCAAGGCAGACCAGCAGTACAGTTCAATTCCCGTACCAGCCTCCCCGAACAGGCGCTGGAATGTGGCGACTAGGGGCTTTTCACAGTAACTTCATTTGAAGCCTACTTGTGACAATAAGCAATTTTCATTTTATTTCATTATTCCTCATCTCTACCCACATAGCCTCGCTGCCCTCTGAGGTGTATTCCCGCACTCCAGCTGCGACATTCTCCCAAACCAATAGCTCAACTCCGCCACCCCTTTTACATCCCCTCTATCCCGCCTGCAACATCTAAATCCTGGAAGGTTTAGCTGCCAATCCTGCTCTTCCCTCAACCAGGTCTCTGTAATGGCAACAACATCATAATTCCAAGTACTAATCCAAGCTCTAAATTCATCTGCCTTACCCGTAATACTCCTTGCATTAAAACATATGCACTTCAGGCCACCAGACCCGCTGTTTTCAGCAACATCTCCCGGTCTGCTCTTCCTCAGAGCCATACTGGCCCCATTTCCTAATTCTCCCTCAATGCTTTCACCTCCTGACCTGTTGCTCCGGTACCCACCCTCCTGCCATACTAGTTTAAACCCTCCTGCATGACACTAGCAAACCTCGCGGCCAGGATATTTGTGCCTCTCCTGTTTAGATGCAATCCGTCCTTCTTATACGGTCACACCTGCATCGGAAGAGCTCCCAGTGGTCCACAAAAAGAAAAGCCCCCCTCCTACGCCAGCTGTTTAGCCATGTGTTTAGCTGCTCTATCTTCCTATTTGTAGCCTCACTGGCACGTGGCACAGGGAGTAATACCGAGATTACAACCCTAGAGGTCCTGTCTTTTAACTTTCTGCCTAGCTCCCTGAACTCCTTCTGCAGGACCTCATGCCCCTTCCTGCCTATGTCGTTAGTACCAATATGTACAACGACCTCTGCCTGTTTGCCCTCCCCCTTCAGGATGCCCGCTACCCGTTCGGAGACATCCTGGACCCTGGCACCAGGGAGGCAAAATACCATCCTGGAGTCTCATTCCCGTCCACAGAAGCGCCTAACAGTGCCCCTGACTATAGAGTACCCTATGCCTATTGCTCTTCTGCGCTTTGACCCTCCCTGCTGAACATCAGAGCCAGCCGTGGTGCCACTGCTCTGGCTGCTGCTGTTTCCCCCTGATAGGCTACCCACCCTCCCCCCGACAGTATCCAAAGGGGTATACCTGTTCGAGAGGGAGACAGCCACAGCGGATTCCTGCACTGACTGCCTGCCCTTTCTGGTGGCCACCCATTCCTCTGCCTGCACCTTGGGTGCGACCACATTTATATAACTGCGATCTATGACGCTTTCCGCCATCTGCATGCCCCACCGCCACCTCTAACGGCAGGTAGATATCCGGGGCCTGATGGCCATCATTCTAGGCTTGAAAGAAGCTGGCAGCAGAGATACTGAGTGCATTGTTTATGATCTTTCAAAATTAACTGGAATCTTGATAGGTCCCGGTGGATTGCAAGCACGCTAATGTGACTCCCTTATTCCAAAAATTAGAGACACAAAAATGAGGGAACTGTAGACTGGTTAGCATGACCGCTGGGGTGGGGAAGTTGCTGGAGTCAATCATTATCGAGGAGACGACTGAACATTTGCAAAGACAAAGCTCAATCCATCATTGCCGGCAAGGTTTTATGAAGGCTACGTCCTGCTTCAGAATCTTGATTGAGTTCTTTGAGGACGAACCCCGCCATATAGACAACGAGGAACCTGTGGCAGTGTAATGTCGGGTCTTCCAGAAGGCTTTTGACAAGGTGCCACATAAAAGCGATTAATCCGACAGTGAGATCGCAGGGGATTGGGGGCACATTACTAGACTGGATTGAGGATTAACTGGCTGGCAGAAAGCAGTGGGTCAGATTCAATGGCTTCTTCTCTGACTGCCGAACTGGAACTTGTGGAGCGCTGCCCAGGTCAGTCCTCGGACTTCAACTGCTTACAATCAATATCAATGATCTGCAAGCAGGGACGGAGTGTAACAAAGCAACAGTTGTGGTGGTTTTATATAAATGGGAAAGCAGGCAGCGAGAAGAATATGCAGATTTTCGAAAGAGATACACGTTGGCTTGGAGATAGGGGCAAAGTTTGTCAGATGGAGCTTAATGTGGATAAGTGTGAGGTTATCCGTTTTGACCGAAAAATAACAGTCAGACAAATTATTAGTTAGATGGAAAGGAAATTCAGGCAGCACGGTGGTGCAGTGGTTTGCACTGCTGCCTCACAGCGCCGAGGCCCCAGGTTCGATCCAGTGTCTGGGTCACTGTCCGTGAGGAGTTTGCACATTTTTCCCGTGTCTGCGTGGTTTCCGCCCCCACAACCCGACGATGTACAGGGTAGGTGGATTGGTCACACTAAATTGCCCCTTAATTGGAATATATGAATTGGGAACTCTAAATTTGTTTTTAAAAATGGAAAGCAGATTGGAAATGTGCCTGGGCAGATGGACCTGGTGTCTTTGTTGATGAATCATGCAGAATGCCTGCATGGAAGTACAACATGTATTAATAAAGACAAATGGAACGCTCTTGGTTATTGCAAAAGGACTGGAGTGTAAATGTAGAGAAGTATTGTTCCAATTGTGTAGCGTGTTGGTGAGGCCACATCAGGAGTATTGTGTCCAGTTTTACTCTCATTATTTGAGGATGACGTAGTGGCGGTGGAGGCAGTTCAGAGGAGGTTCACAGGTTGACTCCGGGATGAAAGTGTTGACGTATGAGGAGAGATTAAACAGTTTGGGTGTATACTCACTAGCATTTAGAAGGATGAGAGGTGATATGATCCTGGAAAATAACAATAAAAGGGGTTGTTAATGCGTACGTTCCCCTTGTGGTGCAATCTAGAACAAGATGTCACAGCTATAATTTCAGAGGCTTGAAGGGGGTGTCCTGCGATGAGACCACTTAAAACTGAATAGCTAGAATGCCACTAGAGTAATTTTACATCCGTTAGTTTATTAAGGATTGAGATTAATTATAGAATGTGTACTACATAATCACTATCAACCATTCAACCTATATTTAAGGACATAGTGTAATAATCATGTAAACGCTAGCTACAAGCAGTGGCCACATTGCCTAAAGGGATTTTGGCTATCTAACTTGCCCATGTTTTTGAGAAAGAAGAGATTTGTGATCAGCAGATTACATACTGGAGGTGGGCAAGTTTTATCTGTGGCCACCAATATCCTCTGGAAAAATCTACGAAGTGAAAAGGAAGACACTTCTGATATCCCGTCCCTCTGAAACAATCCCTGGAGTAAAGAGGATGCCAGTTCTGCCATCCTGTCCCGAATGAACAGACGGTGCTCAGAATGCTGCGATGGGGAAAACAACTTAAGATTGACATAAAACTTTTGTTAAACAACAGGTGACAGGATGAGGCTCATTCATAGGTTGATCACAATTTTATTTGATCAAGTTTGAACATGATAGCTTCAGGGATTGGATCGAGTCCAACTGGGGTGGGATATTGATTTTTGGAAATTGTATAATTGATGCCTTTTCAATCAGTGTTTGGTAGATCGATCTTGGCATTATCCAGGTCCATCTCCGTGTACACGAAACCAAGCTGAGGTAATAAATTGCCGTCTAATTCATGGTTGTTCTGTGCCTGGTCTGTTTATTAAGCTAAGGCCTATCAATGAGGGGGAACCCCACGTGAAGGCTGCCTCAATACTCGAGTCTTGGAAACTCTCCGACAATTTGTGGCGCAGCATTTTAATTTACATCCAATTACATGAGTACATTTTAATTTACCACCCAGTCTATCAGACGGCCGGATCCATAGGTTGTGTAACCCGAACAAGGGGTGAAAGTTGTGAGTAGGTAGCGGCAGACACCAGCAACACTGAGAAGTCGCTAATGTTGGGTGGGCAAAGACGGACATTTATGTCACATCGATGAGCAGCGCAGGATAAATCCACGCGCGTTAAAAAGACTAATAAGGGTTGGACTCCGCGCCGATTCGATGGAGTCCAACACAGCGCACCCCCAGAGAGCCGCCGAGTAAGTTACAAGTCAGACAAAACTGGGGTAATTATTCTGAGTCTGTGTGTACAACACGATTTAAAACCCCACTACTTAGGGCAGCTTTGGAGAAAAGTGAATTGATTAGATTTCTTCAAACTTGGTGAAGTAACAGAATTTGAATTGATTTAGAGGGAAAAAAAGACAAAGGAAAATAAATTGGAGCACGAAAGTTAACTTTTTCAGCATGCTATTGATTGTTTTGTAATTGCCCCGAAACACGTGTGTGTATTACTTGATACAAGATTAAATTGTGGATTCATGGAAATGCAATAACACCAGCGAACAGTAAAAATTTGAGGGAACACAGGTTTGGTCGATCATTATGTGTTTGAGTGAAATGCCTATCCGATTTAAATCGACTAAAGGATAGGTGATGCCAATGAAATCAAATGTTGAGGAGTGTCTTAAATGAAAAGGAAAAGATAAATCAATCAAATAAATAGTTTAAGTCTTACAATGAAAAAGGGCAGTTTATTATTTTAGCCAAAAGAGTGTCAGCTTGCAGTGCAGCAAGAGAAGGCAGATGATTATCTGTGAACTTTACGAGCAAAAAGTATCGTGGTTCCTTTATTTTGGGGAGATTCGTAGAGTAATGTTATTATTAACGTTTATATTTCTGGGGAATTAACCTTGAGGTTTTTTTTAAATTGCAGATGCCCGAAGCGTTGAGAACAAAACACAGAGACATTTCTCTAATTCATGTTGGTTATTTACCTTTCAGAGCACCTATTGTCTGAAGTTGCGATTTTTGAAGTTGAATCATTTGAGTGATTTAAGTCCAAATAGTTGACAAAAACCTGCGGTCAAGTTTTCTGGCCAGAGGCAGAATTCAGGACAGTTTTGAACAACATGTGGGAATTTTAATCCGGATACAAATTCACATATGTAAGAATGAGACTATTTCAATTTAATAGGATTGATTGGAGTTGGGAATCTCGAAAATGATTATGGCTGTCCTGTGTTCGACTGATTTTGTGTTAAAACTTTCGGCCAGGTTGAGAAATAATTATTCCTGACACAACTGATACAACTAGGAAGAACGGAAACACATTTTGATGGGAACAAAATATGGGTGGAAGTAGAGATTAATGACACTCCCTCATCGTTTTTCTGGTTAAGTCAAAGAAAGGAGGGAGGTGCCATAATGACGGAGATGTGAACATTTTTACCCGGCCTCTCTTCATACAGCAGAGAATTACCCCTTGCCTGTTAATTAACCGTTGCCTTTTAACAGCTGAAGATGCTTCTTTTTACAGGAATTGCGAATTTTAACTTTGAATTTTGAGCTGAATATGTTTTTTTCACAGGAATTGAGAATTTTAACATGGTATTTTCAGATATGTGCCTACTAATTTATAATTAACTCTTAATAATGAAGCAATAGCCAGCATGATTTAAAATCTAATGGAAGGGCAAGCAACCCATGCTAAACCCTACAAGCTGTAGCAAAGGGGGGAAGGTCTAGCAAAGAAAATATAGACCAGGGTGAGTAGGAGAGGCAGGCTTTTCCAATCTAAAACAAGCGATGATGAAGGCAGCAGCCCTGGGCTTGCCGCAACTCATTAGGCCATTGCACATTTTCTACCTGGGGATAGTTGATTGCAAGCCGCTGTAGTTGCCCAGAGGCATGGGCATATATTTCGACCAGTAGGATATTACTCCGCCCAAATGGATGCAGTAGCCACAGGCATGCACCAGTGTGTGTGGGCCATTGGCGTGCTCTTCTGTGGGCAATGAATGCATCAGAGCCCATCACACTGATCGGTACGATTATACTCCATAGCCCTCATACTATTGTTCAACTCGAAGAGTCTGGATGGCTGAAGGGTGTCTCGGATACTAGACGCTAAAAGTGGGAAGCTAATATCTTACCTGAGGGCAGACATGTGGGAATCTGTAAAGATATGACGGAAAATACCACGATAGTGTTAACAGTACAATGAACGGAGCATTCATGCATTGTACAGATAGAGGAGGACACTAGTGGAGGCTTCGAGCTACTAGTGGGAAAGGGAGTGAGCGACTAAATGTGGATGGAGCAAGGAGATATATAGGAAGAAAACCCCATACGGCATGGGCTTGATTGGATCGTGAAGGTGAGTTGATTGCAGGAAAACAGAGCCCCGTGAACCACTCAGCACAAGTTGCTGAATTAAGAATGTTAAAGAAGGCCCTGGAATGGGACAAGGGAAAGCGAATCAATGTGTACACTGGCCGTACGGACAATTTTGGCGCAGTTCATGATTATATGACAACTTGGGTGTAATCGAGGGTTTATGACCTCTGGTGGAGGACAGATAAAGCATGAGAATTTAATCAAGGACTTTATCCTGGCCACCCGACAGCTCTTAGACATAGGCATGATCAAGGTACAGGCCAATCGGAAACTTGATAATTATGCGCAGCAAGTAATAGTTGGGCCGATCAGGCAGCGAAAGACCGATTGGAGCAGGAACGGGTGGGGATGCAGCCTCCAGGAATAGCAACAGTAAGGCCGCAGGAAATGATGATACTGATGTAAGGCAGGTGCAAGAACGAGAGCCAGCGGAGCAAAAGGAGGGGTGGCGAAATAAGGGGGGTGGATTGGCCATAATTGAACGTAGAGGGGAGAGGGGAAGATAATAGCCACCGAGGCCGTGCATCAATCCCTGTGAGACATATACCATGGGCAAGCGCTCACAGGGAGAGACAAGATGATCAAGCTATTAAAGGAATGTTGGTGGTGGAAGGGAATCGGTACGGATTTGGCTATATTCTGCCAGCGATGCAGACAGTGCGCCCTGTTGGAACCAGACCGTTTCTGCAAGAAAACAAATGGCAAGTCGGACCGGGCCCGAGGGGCCATGGGGAAACTTGCAACTAGATTTCACTGCGCCTTTGCGCCGGGTACAGGGTAGAACATACTTTTTGATTAATAAACTTTAGGCATCCTCCGCCTCTAAGACGTTTAAAATGTAGCCATACTCAACCTTGAGGATGGTTAAAATGTAGCCATCCTCGGCCAATAAGACATTTAAATTTAGCCATGCTCAGACTCTAAGACGTTTAAAATTTAGACATTCTCGGCCTCAACGATGTTTAAAATTTATTCATGCTCGACCTGGACGATGTTGAACATTTAGGAACCCTCTGCCGTGAAGATGTTTAAAATTTAGCCATGCTCGACTTCGAAGTCGGTTGAAATTTAGCCATGCTTGGACACTAAGTAGTTTAAAATGTAACACTGCTCGGCCTTTAAGACGTTTACAGTTTAGCCATGCTCTGCCTTTACGTCGTTTATAATTTAGCCATGCTCGGCCTCAAAGATGTTTATAATTTCGCCATGCTCGGCCTCAAAGATATTCAATATTTCTACATACTCGACCACGAAGATGTTTACAATTTAACCATTTTCGGCCTCTACTTTGTTTAAAATATAGCCAGGTTCTGCCTCTGAGATGTTTAATATTGACACATACTCGGCCTGGAAGATGTTTGATATTTACACATGCTCGGCCTCGAAGATGTTTAAAATTTTGCCCTGCTCGGCTTCTAAGATGATTAAAATTTAGCCATCCTCTGCCGCAAAGATGTATAAATTTAACCATGTTCGTCCTCCAAAAGCTAGTGACATCGAAACAAACCTGTTGGACTTCAACATGGTGTTGTAAGACTTCGAAGAATAAAGAGATTAAGGGTTACGGTGTTTGGGCCGGAAAGTGGAGCTGAGTCCACTAAAGATCAGCCATGATATCATTGAATGGCGGAGCAGGCTCGAGGGGCCAGGTGGCCTACTCCTGCTCCTGGTTCTTCTGTTCTCATGTTCTTCTAGTGACTGCCCCCTTCCTGTTTATGAGAACTACTCACTGTGCCTCGTCACTTGATTCTTCCAAGGTGTCCTCCCTCGGTACAGCTGTAAGAGGTTGTCTAACCAGCATTGCAACTCCCCCACCTCTTTTGCCTTCCTCCCTGCCTCGCCTAAAACACCTCTATCCGGGAATATTTAGCTGCCAGTCCTGAGGCTTTTTTAACCAAGTCGCCATGACAGCAACCACATCCGACTTCCGCGTGTGAATCAAGGCTCTTTCATCTCTTTTACCTGTTATTCTCCGTGCATTGAAGCAGATACACTCCAGACCACCAGTTCCACTGAGTTCGACCTCCCCCAGCCTACACTTCCTCTCAGCAAGCCTGACCCTGGTACCATGTTGATCCCCAGTCTCTGCACTTGCTGGCTTACTGTCCTGATTCCTACTCTATGCTAAATTAGTTTAAACCCACCCAAACCATACGAGCAAATCTCCAAGACAGGATATTGGTGCAGCTCCAGTTCCGGTGTCACCCGTCCTTCCTATATAGGCCCATCTTCCCTGGAATACGTCCAAGTGAACCAAAACACCGAAGCCCTCCCTCCTGCACCAGTTCTTTAGCGACGTGTTCAGCTGCACTATATCCCTGTTGTTACCCTCACTATCATGTGGCTGGGGAGTAATCCTGAGATTACTACCTTCGAGGTCCTGCTTTTTAATTTTCTGCCTAGCTCCTTAAATTGTCATTGCAGGACCTCGCTACTCTTTCTACCTATGTCATTCGTACCAATGTTGACAATGACCTCTGTCTGATTTCACTCCCATTTTAGGATGCTTTGTTTCCGCTCAGATATATCCTGGACCCTGGCACAAGGGAGGCAAACTACCATCCTGGAGTCCTTTTAAAGCCCACTGAAGCGTCTATCTGTGCCCCTGACTATTGAATCCCCCACCACTGTTGCTTTTATACGCTTTGTTCCCCCATCTGTGCAGTAGAGTTAGTCGTGGTGCCTTCGCTCTGGCCACCTTCTCCCTCATCAGTATCCAACACGGCATACTTGTTACATAGGAGGACAGCTATAGGGGATCCCTGCGCTGTCTGCATACCCCGTCTGGCGGTCACATATCTACCTCCCTATACCTTGGGTGTGACCGCATCTCTGAATCTATTATCTATCACAATTTCAGCTCTTTGTGCGCTCCTCTGCTTCCAGCTGCTGCTCTAACAGATCCATGCATTCAGTGAGCCTTAACAACTGAATACATGTACCAGAGATGGAGTCCTCAGGGACACTTGACGTGTCCATGATGCATCACATCGTGCAGGAGTAGCAAACGATCCCGCCAATTGACAACTTTCCCTCCTTTAGTTGTTAAATTTCAGGAAACAAAAGCCAAATTCTAAGGCCCTTAATGAAATAGTACTGCTGCTTTCACGAATAGGCCCCCCAACATTTAGTGTGTTCTGGTTATTATAGGTAGTTATTCAATATTAAACCTAGCTTTCTACCCTAAAGGAACTGTGAGAAGAAGAAACAAAAAGAAAAACTCTTACATTATAAAATGTAGCTGAGAATCTATTCCTTGATAAATTCACCACGATGCCTCCTGCGCGCCAGCGAAAAAAGTCCCAGTCTACCAGCCGCACTGTAAAACTCAAAATTATGATGTGGGCCATGGCTGAAACACTCCAAGACATACTATGAATTCCAGCTGACCTGCAACCTTTATATTGACTTTGGTTACGATGAACACAAGAGCCTTCCCTTCAAGTGTGATTCAACAGTCTTCCTCGACACTTTAATCAAAACAAGCTTTATTCAAAGAACTTAGTTAACCTAGATATATAAACACACAGAACGATTTTTTATCAATTCCAAACATGAAAACACCACACAGCTTCAGTAATATATGTATAATACGATGCATTCCCCCTTAACTGTTACAATTCAGAAACAAGGTCCTATAAATCAAAATGACGCTTTTCCAGATTGTGGCACAGCACTCTGCATTCTCACTTGAATGAGACTAGTTTTCCCTGAGATTCTAATCCCGTCTCACCGGCAGCTTTAACAAGACCCGGAAAGCCAACAATATTGCTTTAGTTCCGAAAGCAGGTAGCTACATTCAATGATTTTATTTCTGGAACAACTCTGTGAATGAGAATAGAGAGAGACAGGCCAAAACACTTATTTTTTTAGAACATAGAACATAGAACGATACAGCGCGTACAGGCCCTTCGGCCCACGATGTTGCACCGAAACAAAAGCCATCTAACCTACACTATGCCATTATCATCCATATGTTTATCCAATAAACTTTTAAATGCCCTCAATGTTGGCGAGTTCACTACTGTAGCAGGTAGGGCATTCCACGGCCTCACTACTCTTTGCGTAAAGAACCTACCTCTGACCTCTGTCCTATATCTATTACCCCTCAGTTTAAAGTTATGTCCCCTCGTGCCAGCCATATCCATCCGCGGGAGAAGACTCTCACTGTCCACCCTATCCAACCCCCTGATCATTTTGTATGCCTCTATTAAGTCTCCTCTTAACCTTCTTCTCTCCAACGAAAACAACCTCAAGTCCATTAGCCTTTCCTCATAAGATTTTCCCTCCATACCAGGCAACATCCTGGTAAATCTCCTCTGCACCCGCTCCAACGCCTCCACGTCCTTCCAATAATGCGGTGACCAGAACTGTACGCAATACTCCAAATGCGGCCGGACCAGAGTTCTGTACAGCTGCAACATGACCTCCCGACTCCGGAACTCAATCCCTCTACCAATAAAGGCCAACACTCCATAGGCCTTCTTCACAACCCTATCAACCTGGGTGGCAACTTTAAGGGATCTATGTACATGGACACCTAGATCCCTCTGCTCATCCACACTTTCAAGAACTTTACCACTGGCCAAATATTCCGCATTCCTGTTATTCCTTCCAAAGTGAATCACCTCACACTTCTCTACATTAAACTCCATTTGCCACCTCTCAGCCCAGCTCTGCAGCTTATCTATATCCCTCTGTAACCTGCTACATCCTTCCACACTATCGACAACACCACCGACTTTAGTATCGTCTGCAAATTTACTCACCCACCCTTCTGCGCCTTCCTCTAGGTCATTGATAAAAATGACAAACAGCAACGGCCCCAGAACAGATCCTTGTGGTACTCCACTTGTGACTGTACTCCATTCTGAACATTTCCCATCAACCACCACCCTCTGTCTTCTTTCAGCTAGCCAATCTCTGATCCACATCTCTAAATCCCCTCAATCCCCAGCCTCCGTATTTTCTGCAATAGCCTACCGTGGGGAACCTTATCAAACGCTTTGCTGAAATCCATATACACCACATCAACTGCTCTACCCTCGTCTACCTGTTCAGTCACCTTCTCAAAGAACTTAATAAGGTTTGTGAGGCATGACCTGCCCTTCACAAAGCCATGCTGACTATCCCTTATCATATTATTCCTGCCTAGATGATTATAAATCTTGTCTCTTATAATCCCCTCCAAGACTTTACCCACTACAGGCGTGAGGCTTACCGGTCTATAGTTGCCGGGGTTGTCTCTGCTCCCCTTTTTGAACAAAGGGACCACATTTGCTGTCCTCCAGTCTTCTGGCACTATTCCTGTAGCCAATGATGACATAAAAATCAAAGCCAAAGGTCCAGCAATCTCTTCCCTGGCCTCCCAGAGAATCCTAGGATAAATCCCATCAGGTCCCGGGGACTTATCTATTTTCAGCCTGTCCAGAATTGCCAACACCTCTTCCCTGCGTACCTCAATGCCATCTATTCTATTAGCCTGGGGCTCAGCATTCTCCTCCACAACATTATCTTTTTCCTGAGTGAATACTGAAAAATATTCATTTTTCTGTCTGTAGTCCACAGCAGTAAAACTGAAAGCGAATGTAAACCAAAATTCACAGCCACAGCTCAACTACACCCACAAAATTACATCACTGAAGCCATGTGATAAGACAAAACCTTTCTTAAAGTGACACTCCCATGATACTGTCAAGGTCCGGTCGGATCCTAGTAATTTTTTCCTTCACTCTTTCTAGTTTAATAATATACTTGCTACAATAGGGTGACCTGAACTGTACACAGTATTCTAAGTGTGGCCTTCCTAATGTCTTGCACAACTTTAGCAAGACGCGCACCTCCTGTATTCAATGATCTGACCACATGTCTGTCCAACAGTAATGATTTACAGTGGCACAGTAATGATGGAGCAAGTAGCCTCCTTCAGTGTTGTGAATATCGAATTATTCATCATATTTGCAGTGGTTCCACAAAGCAACGATCTCAGAGAATATGTCTGACTGGAAAATGATGTCGAAGAATATTCTGCTCAGGAGAACTGCAGCAAATCAAATCTTCACCCGATACTAAGAGGAGAAACACAGAAATAGAACCAAGGAAATGTTCAAGAGAGAAAGGGGAAGAGAGCGTTTAAATCCACGTTAAATTGCACACCACTCCCTTCCACCTTACTGCAGCAAGCACATTGTTTGTGTCTTCCTGAATTCATGTTGGGAGTAATAACTGAGATCCAGGTTCCTCTGAAGCAAAATTTAAATGATGCACTCCATCGTAGGAATGGAAAACAGGTCATCCCAGGCCCCAGAACTTCAATCCAACATGGCACTAAAAAGAGCACTTTTACAGGATGTTTTTGGTTAGGAGAGCATTTAATTCCGATCCCTATTTTCCCTTCAGAAGATGGTGGTGAGCTGCATTCATGAACCGCCACAGTCTGTGTGGTATAGGTACACCGACAGTGCTTCTAGCGAGGGAGGTTCATGATTTTTTCCCCCGTTACCGTGAAGGAACGATAAGTGGGAGTGACTTGCAGGGAAATTCCAGTTGGTGGTTTCCTGAAGTGCGGGCTTTTCTTATCCTTCAAGATGATAGTAGTCGTGGGTTTGGAAGGTGCCCACGGATAACTTCACAATGCTCAACTTCTCCAGCTTCCATCCTAAACACATTAAAGAAGCCATCCCCTATGGACAAGCCCTCAGTATACACAGGGTCTTCTCAGAATAGGAGGAGCATAACTGACATCTACAGGCACTGAAAGATGCCCTCGTACGAATGGGAGATGGCGCTCGATTCATCGATCGACAGTTCCAACGCGCCACAGCAAAAAACGGCACCAATCTCCTCAGAACACAAACAGTGGACAAAACCGAGAGAATAACCTTCGCCGTCCAGTAATTTCCCGTAGCGGAGAAACTACGACATCTTCTTCGCAGCCTTCAACACATCATCGATGATGATGACATCTTCCAAGGTCATCCCCACACCCCCACTACTTGCCTTCAAACAACTGCGCACCTCAAACAAACCATTGTTTGCAGCAAACTACCCAGTCTGCAGAACCGTGATCACGACACCACACAACACTGCCATGGCAATCTCTGCAAGACATGCCGGATCATCGACATGGATACCACCATTACATGTGAGAACACCACCCACCAGGTACGCGGTACATCCTCGTGCGACTCGGACAACGTTGTCTACCTCATACGCTGCAGGAAAGGATGTCCCGAAGCGTGGTACGTTGGCTAGACCATGCAGACGCTGCGACAATGAATGAACGGCCATCGTGCAACAATCACCAGACAGGAATGTTCCCTTCCAGTCGGGGAACACTTCAGCAGTCAAGGGCATTCAGCCTCTTATCTCCGGGTAAGCGTTCTCCAAGGCGGCCTTCAGGACACGCGACAACGCAGAATCGCCGAGCAGAAACTTATAGCCAAGTTCCGCACACATGTGTGCGGCCTCAACCGGGACCTAGGATTCATGTCGCATTACATTCATCCCCCACCATCTAGCCTGCGAAATCCTACCAACTGTCCTGGCTTGACACAATTCACACTTCTTTATCCTGGGGTTACCCCATCTTTGGATCTGTTAATGCACGCATTCCAAGCATTGTCTGGCATCTTTGAATCTGTCTATATATATATGTTTCTGGAACATACCTCTTCATTCACCTGAGGAAGGAGCAGCGCTCCGAAAGCTAGTGACATCAAAACAAACCTGTTGGACTTTAACCTGGTGCTGTAAGACTTCTTACTGTGCTCACTCCAGTCCAACGCCGGCATCTCCTCATCGTACATTTCTTTGTTCTTTGTTCTTTGTTCTTTTCAAGGCCGGGGCGGCAATAATGAGACAACTCACGTGAGTGCGGCCTGTGGAGTAGGCCTCAGTCCATCCAGTTGTCCGCTGGAGAAGAGCCCTTGTTCAAGGATTCCTGGTCACATTGCAGTCATCAAAATTCTAATTCCAGGGGAAAAGAGGGAGAAAATTAACTAATACGCAGGAAAATGTTTAAACTAGAAACACAGCAAGAGGCCAAGATTCTCACATTCCGTTACACAAACTCGCAGCACCTTATATGAGGCTTTACTACTCTCAATAATATATTTGGGGCCAAAGAATGCAAAAAAATATTTTTTTGTTTTTGTTTTGGTGAAGGTCTGCCACTTTATCTCCATGTAGCAGGGGACGAGTGTGCTGCATGATGCCTATTGTAGCAACTGAGTAAAAGAACACAAAGTGACTGAGGGAGAAAGAAAAGGGGGTGGACTCCAAAACGACGGGCGGAGCACAACCCAAAAAGGACAAAAAGGAAAAAAAAAAATTAACAAAACGCCGTCAATTGAAAGTGTGAGAATCCGGATCAGTCCGGCAGCCCAACCCCTGCGGGGCCCACCGAGCCCGGAAAGCTTCGAGTGTGCCCGTGGACAGCGCATGCTCCCGCTCCAGGGACACCCGGCTGCCAACCAGGCCGCGGAAGAGGGGCAGACAGCCGGGCCGGACGACCCCCTCAGTCGCACGTTACCTGGACCTAGAAATGGCAAGTTTGGCCAGGCCCAGGAGCAGGTTCACGAGGAGGTCCTCCGCCTTCCCCGCCCCCTCCGCACCGGATGTCCGTAGATCAGGAGCGTGGAGCTGAAGTGCAAAGAAAACCTCACCAACAACGTTGCCAAGAAATCAAAGCGGGAGAGCAGCCGAGGACAGACAACATGGACAAGCTCCACGGTCCCCACCAGGCCGCAAAAGAGGCAGGTCTGTGGGGAGGCCGAGAAGTGATAGACTCTGTGATTGGACCTTACTGCCGTGTGCAGCACCCTCCACCCCAGCTCCCCCAGTTTTATGGGGAGGACACCTCCGTAGATGGACCCCCAGCAGGGACCTCAGCCGCCGGACGCCAAGGCGTGTCAGGACGGCGGGCGAGGTAAAGGCGGTTGAAGGTGTACAACAGCAGGCCGTACAGGAAACCCCTCCACGCAGTGCGAAAAGGCACGAAGGGTGTTTCCATGAGGCGGCTGCGGCTGTGGGGCGCCGGCGCCCGGCGGGTGCACCGGGGCCTGGGACCAATGTGGAATTCCGTCCGAGCAGGGATTCGCTCAGACGGGATTCCAACCTCACAACCACGCCACCTCTAGCTCCAGTTTGCCCGCGGGGCCGAGCACGGCCGTTTTGAGACTTGGAGCAGCACGGTAGCATTGTGGATAGCACAATTGCTTCACAGCTCCGGGTCCCAGGTTCGATTCCGGCTTGGGTCACTGTCTGTGCGGAGTCTGCACGTCCTCCCCATGTGTGCGTGCGTTTCCTCCGGGTGCTCCGGTTTCCTCCCACAGTCCAAAGATGTGCAGGTTAGGTGGATTGGCCACGATAAATTGCCCCTTAATTGGAAAAATAATGATAATTGGGCACGAGAAATTGAAACAAATAAATTGGGGGAAATGATAGAGGGACTTGGGGAGAGAGCAGACAGCAGGATAAGTTTCGGGACCGATCGGCGGCTATGGAGAGAATGGACAGTGGTTATTAGTTTGGGGATTGATACAAGGCTGTGGGGAGAGTGGGATTAGATTGGGGATTGATACAGGGCTATGGGGAGAATGGGATCAGTTTAGGATTGACTCAGGACTGTGGGGTGAGTGGTTTGGGATTGGCACAGGGCTACGGGGTGAGAGTGGGACAGTGGGGTTATTTTGGGGATTTACACAGGGCAATGATGGGTGAGTGGGCAGTGATATTAGTTTGGGGATTGACACTGGGCTACGGGGAGGGTGGGATTAGCTTGGGATTGATACAGGGCTATGGAGACAGAGTGGGGCAATGCGAATAGTTTGGGATTGATACAGAGCTCTGGGGAGAGAGCCGGGCAGTGGGATTAGTTTGGGATTGATACAGGGCTATGGGGTGAGAGTGGGGCAGTGCGAATAGATTGGGATTGCTACAGAGCTATGGGTAGTGAGTGGGGCAATGAGATTAGTTTGGGGATAGATACAGGGCAATGCGGAGTGAGTGGGTAGTGGTGTTAGTTTGCTGATTGATACAGGGCTGTTGGGAGAGAGTGGCGCATTGGGATTAGTTTGAGATTGATATAGGGCTATGGGGAGAGAGTGAGGCAGAGGAATTAGTTTGGAGATTGATACAGGGCTATGGGGAGAGAGCGGGGCAGTGGGTTTAGATTATGCATTGATACAGGGCTATGTGGAGAGAGTGGGGCAGTGGGATTAGTTTGGAATTGAGACAGGGCTATGGGGAGTGGGTGGGGCAATGGGATTAGTTTGGGATTGATACAGGGCTATCGGGAGAGAGCGGGGCAGTCGGATTTATTTCGGATCGATTCAGGGCTATGGGGAGAGAGGGGGGCAGTGTGATTAGTTTGGCGATTGATACAGGGCTATGCGGAGTGAGTGGGTAGTGGTGTTAATTTGGAGATTGATACAGGGCTGTGGGGAGTGTGTGGGGCAATGGGATTTGTTTGGGATTGATACAGGGCTATGGTGAGAGACTGGGGCAGTGGGATTAGTTTGGGGATTGATACGGTGCTATGGGGAGAGTGACTGGCAGTGGGATTAGTTTGGTGATTGATACAGGGCAATGGGGAGAGAGTGAGCAGTGGGATTAGATTGGGATTGATACAGGGCTATGGGGAGAGAGCGAGGCAGTGGGATTAGTTTGGGTATTGATACAGGGCTTTCGGGAGAGAGCGGGGCAGTCGGATTGATTTCGGATCGATTCAGGGCTATGGGGATAGCAGGGCAGTGGGCTTAGTATGGGATTGATACAGGGCTATGGGGAGAGGGCGGGGCAGTGGGATTCATTGGGGGATTAACAGATGGCATTGGGGAGACAGTGGGGCATTGGGATTAGTTTTGGGATTGATACAGGGCTATGGTGAGAGAGTGGGGCAGTGGGGTTAGTTTGGGGATTGATACAGGGCAATGCGGAAGAGTGGGTAGTGGTGTTAATTTGGAGATTGATACAGGGCTGTGGGGAGTGTGTGGGGCAATGGGATTTGTTTGGGATTGATACAGGGCTATGGTGAGAGACTGGGGCAGTGGGATTAGTTTGGGGATTGATACGGTGCTATGGGGAGAGTGACTGGCAGTGGGATTAGTTTGGTGATTGATACAGGGCAATGGGGAGAGAGTGAGGCAGTGGGATTAGATTGGGATTGATACAGGGCTATGGGGAGAGAGCGAGGCAGTGGGATTAGTTTGGGGATTGATACAGGGCTTTCGGGAGAGAGCGGGGCAGCCGGATTAATTTCGGATCGATTCAGGGCTATGGGGATAGCAGGGCAGTGGGCTTAGTATGGGATTGATACAGGGCTATGGGGAGAGGGCGGGGCAGTGGGATTCATTGGGGGATTAACAGATGGCATTGGGGAGACAGTGGGGCATTGGGATTAGTTTTGGGATTGATACAGGGCTATGGTGAGAGAGTGGGGCAGTGGGGTTAGTTTGGGGATTGATACAGGGCAATGCGGAAGAGTGGGTAGTGGTGTTAATTTGGAGATTGATACAGGGCTGTGGGGAGTGTGTGGGGCAATGGGATTTGTTTGGGATTGATACAGGGCTATGGTGAGAGACTGGGGCAGTGGGATTAGTTTGGGGATTGATACGGTGCTATGGGGAGAGTGACTGGCAGTGGGATTAGTTTGGTGATTGATACAGGGCAATGGGGAGAGAGTGAGGCAGTGGGATTAGATTGGGATTGATACAGGGCTATGGGGAGAGAGCGAGGCAGTGGGATTAGTTTGGGGATTGATACAGGGCTTTCGGGAGAGAGCGGGGCAGCCGGATTAATTTCGGATCGATTCAGGGCTATGGGGATAGCAGGGCAGTGGGCTTAGTATGGGATTGATACAGGGCTATGGGGAGAGGGCGGGGCAGTGGGATTCATTGGGGGATTAACAGATGGCATTGGGGAGACAGTGGGGCATTGGGATTAGTTTTAGGATTGATACAGGGCTATGGTGAGAGAGTGGGGCAGTGGGATTAGTTTGGGGATTGATACAGGGCAATGCGGAGTGAGTGGGGCAGTGGGATTAGTTTGGGGATTGATACAGGGCTATGGGGAGAGTGACTGGCAGTGGGATTAGTTTGGTGATTGATACAGGGCAATGGGGAGAGAGTGAGGCAATGGGATTAGTTTGGGATTGATACAGGGCTATGGGGAGAGAGGGAGGCAGTGGGATTAGTTTGGGGATTGGCACAGGGCTACGGGGAGAGAGTGGGGCAGTGGGATTAGTTTGGGATCGGCAGAGGGCTACGGGGAGAGAGTGGGACAGTGGGGTTATTTTGGGGATTGGAACAGTGCTATGGGGGGAGAGCGGTGTTGTAGAATCAGTTTGGGCTGGAAACAGGGCTATGGGGAGGGAGCGGGACAGTGGGATTAGTTTGTGGATTTACTCAGGGCTATGATGGGTGAGTGGGGCAGTGGCATTAGTGAGGGGATTGACACTGGGCTACGGGGAGGTGGGATTAGTTTGGGACTGATACAGGGCTATGGGGAGTGGGTGGGGCAATGGGATTAGTTTGGGGATAGATACAGGGAAATGCGGAGTGAGTGGGTAGTGGTGTTAGTTTGGGGATTGATACAGGGCTTGGGGGAGAGAGTGAGGCAGAGGAATTAGTTTGGAGATTGATACAGGGCTATGGGGAGAGAGTGGGGCACTGGGATTAGTTTCGGATTGAGACAGGGCTATGGGGAGTGGGTGGGCCTTTGGGATTAGTTTGGGATTGATACAGGGCTATGGGGAGTGAGTGGGGCAATGGGATTAGTTTGGGATTGATACAGGGCTATGGGGAGAGAGCGGGGCAGTGTGATTAGTTTGGGGATTGATACAGGGCTATGCGGAGTGAGTGGGTAGTGGTGTTAATTTGGAGATTGATACAGGGCTGTGGGGAGTATGTGGGGCAATGGGATTTGTTTGTGATTGATACAGGGCTATGGTGAGAGACTGGGGCAGTGGGATTAGTTTGGGGATTGATACAGGGCAATGCGGAGTGAGTGGGGCAGTGGGATTAGTTTGGGGATTGATACAGGGCTCTGGGGAGAGAGCCGGGCAGTGGGATTAGTTTGGGATTGATACAGGGCTATGGGGTGAGAGTGGGGCAGTGCGAATAGATTGGGATTGCTACAGAGCTATGGGTAGTGAGTGGGGCAATGAGATTAGTTTGGGGATAGATACAGGGCAATGCGGAGTGAGTGGGTAGTGGTGTTAGTTTGCTGATTGATACAGGGCTGTTGGGAGAGAGTGGCGCATTGGGATTAGTTTGAGATTGATATAGGGCTATGGGGAGAGAGTGAGGCAGAGGAATTAGTTTGGAGATTGATACAGGGCTATGGGGAGAGAGCTGGGCAGTGGGTTTAGATTATGCATTGATACAGGGCTATGTGGAGAGAGTGGGGCAGTGGGATTAGTTTGGAATTGAGACAGGGCTATGGGGAGTGGGTGGGGCAGTGGGATTAGTTTGGGATTGATACAGGGCTATCGGGAGAGAGCGGGGCAGTCGGATTTATTTCGGATCGATTCAGGGCTATGGGGAGAGAGGGGGGCAGTGTGATTAGTTTGGCGATTGATACAGGGCTATGCGGAGTGAGTGGGTAGTGGTGTTAATTTGGAGATTGATACAGGGCTGTGGGGAGTGTGTGGGGCAATGGGATTTGTTTGGGATTGATACAGGGCTATGGTGAGAGACTGGGGCAGTGGGATTAGTTTGGGGATTGATACGGTGCTATGGGGAGAGTGACTGGCAGTGGGATTAGTTTGGTGATTGATACAGGGCAATGGGGAGAGAGTGAGGCAGTGGGATTAGATTGGGATTGATACAGGGCTATGGGGAGAGAGCGAGGCAGTGGGATTAGTTTGGGTATTGATACAGGGCTTTCGGGAGAGAGCGGGGCAGTCGGATTAATTTCGGATCGATTCAGGGCTATGGGGATAGCAGGGCAGTGGGCTTAGTATGGGATTGATACAGGGCTATGGGGAGAGGGCGGGGCAGTGGGATTCATTGGGGGATTAACAGATGGCATTGGGGAGACAGTGGGGCATTGGGATTAGTTTTGGGATTGATACAGGGCTATGGTGAGAGAGTGGGGCAGTGGGGTTAGTTTGGGGATTGATACAGGGCAATGCGGAGTGAGTGGGGCAGTGGGATTAGTTTGGGGATTCATACAGGGCTATGGGGAGAGTGACTGGCAGTGGGATTAGTTTGGTGATTGATACAGGGCAATGGGGAGAGAGTGAGGCAATGGGATTAGTTTGGGATTGATACAGGGCTATGGGGAGAGAGGGAGGCAGTGGGATTAGTTTGGGGATTGGCACAGGGCTACGGGGAGAGAGTGGGGCAGTGGGATTAGTTTGGGATCGGCAGAGGGCTACGGGGAGAGAGTGGGACAGTGGGGTTATTTTGGGGATTGGAACAGTGCTATGGGGGGAGAGCGGTGTTGTAGAATCAGTTTGGGATGGAAACAGGGCTATGGGGAGGGAGCGGGACAGTGGGATTAGTTTGTGGATTTACTCAGGGCTATGATGGGTGAGTGGGGCAGTGGCATTAGTGAGGGGATTGACACTGGGCTACGGGGAGGTGGGATTAGTTTGGGACTGATACAGGGCTATCAGGAGTGCGTGGGGCAATGGGATTAGTTTGGGGATAGATACAGGGAAATGCGGAGTGAGTGGGTAGTGGTGTTAGTTTGGGGATTGATACAGGGCTTGGGGGAGAGAGTGAGGCAGAGGAATTAGTTTGGAGATTGATACAGGGCTATGGGGAGAGAGCGGGGCAGTGGCCTTAGATTATGCATTGATACCGGACTATGGGGAGAGAGTGGGGCACTGGGATTAGTTTCGGATTGAGACAGGGCTATGGGGAGTGGGTGGGCCTTTGGGATTAGTTTGGGATTGATACAGGGCTATGGGGAGTGAGTGGGGCAATGGGATTAGTTTGGGATTGATACAGGGCTATGGGGAGAGAGCGGGGCAGTGTGATTAGTTTGGGGATTGATACAGGGCTATGCGGAGTGAGTGGGTAGTGGTGTTAATTTGGAGATTGATACAGGGCTGTGGGGAGTATGTGGGGCAATGGGATTTGTTTGTGATTGATACAGGGCTATGGTGAGAGACTGGGGCAGTGGGATTAGTTTGGGGATTGATACAGGGCAATGCGGAGTGAGTGGGGCAGTGGGATTAGTTTGGGGATTGATACAGGGCTATGGGGAGAGTGACTGGCAGTGGGATTAGGTTGGTGATTGATACAGTGCAATGGGGAGAGAGTGAGGCAGTGGGATTAGTTTGGGATTTATACAGGGCTATGGGGAGAGAGTGGGGCAGTGGGATTAATTTGGGAATTGATACAGGGCTATCGGGAGAGAGAGGGGCAGTCGGATTAATTTCGGATCGATTCAGGGCTATGGGGATAGCAGGGCAGTGGGCTTAGTATGGGATTGATACAGGGCTATGGGGAGAGGGCGGGGCAGTGGGATTCATTAGGGGATTAACAGATGGCTTTGGGGAGACAGTGGGGCATTGGGATTAGTTTTGGGATTGATACAGGGCTATGGTGAAAGAGTGGGGCAGTGGGATTAGTTTGGGATTGAGAGAGGGCTAGGGGGAGAGAGAGGCGCAGTGGGATAGTTTTGGGATTGGCACAGGGCTACGGGGAGAGAGTGGGGCAGTGGGATTAGTTTGGGATGGGCTACGGGGAGAGAGTGGGACAGTGGGGTTATTTTGGGGATTGGAACACGGCTATGGGGTGAGAGCGGTGTTGTGGAATTGGTTTGGGATGGGTACAGGGCTATGGGGAGGCAGCGGGGCAGTGGGATTAGTTTGGGGATGTACACAGGGCTATGATGGGTGAGTGGGGCAGTGGCATTAGTTAGGGGATTGACACTGGGCTATGATGGGTGAGTGGGCAGTGATATCAGTTTGGGGATTGACATAGGGCTACGGGGAGGTGGGATTAGTTTGGGACTGATACAGGGCTATGGGGAGAGAGTGGGGTCGTGTAATTAGTTTGGGATTGATACAGGGCTATGCGGAGAGAGTGGGGCAGTGGAAGTAGTTTGGGTTTGATACAGGGCTATGGGGAGAGAGTGGGGCAGTGGAATTAGTTTGGGGATTGATACAGGGCTATGGGGAGAGAGTGGGGAGAGTGCGAATAGTTTGGGGATTGATACAGGGCTATGGGGAGTGAGTGGGACACTGGGATTAGTTTGGGATTGATACAGGGCTATGGGGAGAGAGTGGGACAGTGAGATTAGTTTGGGATTGATACAGAGCTATGGGGAGAGAGACTGGAAGTGGTATTAGTTTGGTGATTGATACAGGGCAATGGGGAGAGAGTGAGGCAGTGGGATTGGTTTGGGATCGATACAGGTCTATGGGGAGAGAATGAGGCAGTGGATTCGTTTGGTGATTGATAAAGGGCTATCGGGAGAGAGTGGGGCAGTGGGATTAGTTTGGGGATTAAAACAGGACTATGGGGAGAGAGTGGGGCAGTGAGATTAGTTTGGGGATTGATACAGGGCTATGTGGAGAGAATGGGACAGTGGGATTAGTTTGCGATTGATACAGGGCTATGGGGAGAGAGGGGGGCAGTGGGATTAGTTTGGGGATTGACACAGGGCAATGGGGAGTGAGTGGGACAGTGGAATTAGTTTGGGATTGATACAGGGCTATGGGGAGAGAGTGGGGGAGTGCAAATAGTTAGGGGATTGATACAGGGCTATGGGGAGAGAGCGGGACAGTGGGATTAGTTTGGGATTGATACAGGGCTATGGGGAGAGAGCGGGGCAGTGGAATTAATTTGGATTTGATACAGTGCTATGGGGAGAGAGTGGGACAGTGGGATTAGTTTGGGGATTGATACAGGGCTATGGGGAGTGAGTGGGACACTGGGATTAGTTTGGGATTGATACAGGGCTATGGGGAGTGAGTGGGGCAATGCGAATAGTTTGGGGATTGATACAAGGCTATGGTGGGAGAGTGGACAGTGGGATTAGTTTGGGGATTGATACAGGGCTATGGGGAGTGAGTGGGTAGTGGTGTTAGTTTGGGGATTGATACAGGGCTATGGGGAGTGAGTGGGAGTGTTGTTAGTTTGGGGATTGATACATGACTATGCGGAGTGAGTGGGGCAGTGGGATTAGTTTGGGGATCCATACAAGGCTATGCGGAGCGAGACTGCAGTGCGATTTGTTTGGGCATTCATAGAGGGCTACGGGGAGAGTTTGGGGATTGAGATAGGGCTCTCGGGATAGAGGAGCGATGTGGGGCAATGCGAATTGTTTGGGATTGATACAGGGCCATGGGGAGACAGTGGGGCAGTGAGATTAGTTTGGGGATTGATACAGGGCTATGGGGAGAGAGTGGGGCAGTGGGATTAGTTTGGGTATTTATACAGGACAATGGGGAGAGGGAGGGGCAGTGGGATTAGTTTGGGTATTGATACAGGGCTATGGGAGGAGATTGGGGCAGTGGGATTAGTTTGGGGATTGATACAGTGCTATGGGGATAGAGTGGGGCAGTGGGATTAGTTTGTGTATTTATACAGGCAAATGGGGAGAGGGAGGGGCAGTGGGATTAGTTTGGGGATTGATACAGGGCTATCGGCAGAGAGGGAAGAGTGGGGCAATTGGATTAGTTTGGGCATTGATACAGGGATATGGGGAGAGCGCGAGGCAGTGGGATCATTTTGGGATTGATTCAGGGCTATGGGGAGAGCAGGGCAGAGGGAGTAGTTTGGGATTGAAAAAGGGCTATGGGGAGAGGGCGCGGCAGTGGGATTAGTTTGGGGATTATCACAGGGCTCTGGAGAGACAGTTCGGCATTTGTATTAGTTTGGGGATTAAAACAGGGCTCTGGTGAGAGAGCAGGGCAGTGGGATAGTTTGGGGATTGGTACAGGGCTTCGGGGAGAGAGTGGGACAGTGGGATTATTTTGGGAATTGGAACAGGGCTGTGGGGAGAGAGCGGGGTTGTGGAATTAGTTTGGGGATTGATACAGGGGTGTGGGGAGAGAGTGGGGCAGTGCGATTAGTTTGGGGATGGATACAGGGCAATGGGGAGATAGTGCGGCACTGGGATAAGTTTGGGATTGATACTGGGATACAGGGAGAGAGCGGGTCAGTGGGATTGGTTTGGGGATTGATACAGATCTATGGGGAAAGATTGGGCAGTGGGATTAGTTAGGGATTGATACAGGTTTCCGGGAGAGGACGGGGCATTGGGCTTAATTTGTGATTGATACTGGGCTATGAGGATAGAGTGGGACAGTGGGATTAGTTTGTATTAATCCAGGGTTATGTGGAGGGAGTGGGGCAGTGGGATGAGTTTGGATTGACACATGGCTCTGGGGACATATCGGGGCAGGAGGATATGTTTGGATTGACACAAGGTTATTCGGAGAGAGTGGGGCAGTGGGATTAGTACATCAAACACAAACACCTGCGCGTGCACACACTGACAGATACGTACACGTGTACCGACACATGCGTACATACACATACATTCCTACATAGACACATGTGTGCGTGTGCACACACACACAGTTTTGCTGTGTACATTAGCCATTTAAGGCAATTTGATAGAATGCTACACATCCTATTTTGCCAATGACACCAAACATTAGACAGCATTGTAAGCAACATTGCTGAAACAAATTGCAGAGAGATTTTAATATTTTGGCTGAAGACTGAACTGGTGGACGCAGTTCAGTGTAGGGAAATGTAAGATGATGTACTTTAGACTTAAAAAGATTAGAACTGTGTTCTTTATAAATGATGAGAAGGCAGGAACAGTGGAAGTTTAAACTGTACAGACATTTCACAGCTGGATTCACACAATACAGACAGCAATGTATCGTAGCTTTTGGAAGTGCTACAAATGTTGCCAAATGTAGTAAGTGTGGTCCCTCAATGTTTCAATCTTGCTGAGAAACTGTCATCCTGATTAGAAGTTTTGATGGAGATATTCCTGCATTGTGGAAATGTGTGAGATCTATTTAGGGTTGGGAAATGGATTGATGATCAAAGGATGCAGTTGTTTGTTAACTACATTAGACTGAGAGCCTCAAAGATTCACAACTTCCATGTGCTGTGAGAAAGGATTGATTACCCAAGGCCTATTATTCGAATACTTCAGACAAGTGAAAAAGCTACAGGAACATTGAATACACAGACAGAGACAAGCAGACACCTGTAATCGGAGCTTAAACTTCATGTTTAAATGTGAAGTGCTGTACTCTTGATTGCAATAACCAAGAGTCCACCCTGGGATTCGGTGCAATTTAAGTTCTGCTTTTCCAAAAAATAAAAATAACTATCTGCAATGAAATATTCCTTGGACAGGACAGAGGGATTTTTACTCTGTATTTAACCCCAGACAGTATTTGTGTTGTGAGTGTTTGATGGACAGTGTAGATGAAGCTTTACTCTGAAACACTGGAATTTAGTCTCAGAGGTGATTTAATCAAAATGCTTCAGAATAATAATTGATATTGTACATCTCGTGTGTGTCTCAGGGACAGCTCTGAGACATGTACAGCAAAACCTCATCCCGTTTCTGACTCTCTCTCTCTCTGAAATTAGCTGGTCCATTTCCTAAATGACCACTTTTCAAAAGGGCTCCATTGCCTGTGAAGCAGTTTGTGATACCCAAAGGTTATGAAAAGTGCGATAGAAATGCCTGTCGCCAAGCTGCTGTGAGGATGTTCAGAGTCAGTGTGTGACTTGGGTCACACACAGGCCAGATACACCTCTCCAAGTTAAAGGTGGAGATGTGATCTCTCTCCATTTGAAAGATGTCTCTCTGAGTTTGAGTTTGTGTTTTTCTGTACACGTGTGTGTGTCTGGCGGGGTGGGGGGGGGGGGGGTGGGGGGGGGGGGTATGTGTGGCATTCTTTACGCGGCACTGTAAGTTACACGGTAGCACAGTGGGTAGCACTGCGGCTTCACAGCTCCAGGGTCCTAGGTACGAATCCCGGCTTGGGTCACAGTCTGTGCGGAGTCTGCACGTTCTCCCCTTGTCCGCGTGGGTTTCCTCCGGGTGCTCCGGTTTCCTCCCTGACGTCCTGAAGGACGTGCTGTTTGGTGAATTGGACATTATGAATTCTCTCTCAGTGTACCTGAACAGGCGCCAGAGTTTGGCGGGGTGGGGGGGGGTATGTGTGGCATTCTTTACGCGGGCTTTTCTCAGTAACTTCATTGCAGTGTGTGTGTGCCTGTGTGCGTGTGCCTGTGTGCGTTTGCCTGTGTGTGTGTGTGTGTTTCAGGTGTATCTCAGTTTGACTTTGTTTAATAATGATTGAAGATAATGAGATAGAAAGTTTGATTGAAAGTTTGGCAGCATTGCTGGTGTAAACAATAATGACAGACACAGTGTAAACCCTGAAGAGAGCGCCATACCTAGGCCCACTCCCCGACCCCGTCGCTATCACCCCACCTAACCTGAACATTTTTAGATACTGTGGGCAATTTTGATTTATCTTGGCCAACCCACCTAACCTGCACGTCTTTGGACTGTGGGAGGAAACCGGAGCACCCGGAGGAAACGCACGCAGACACGGGGAGAACCTGCAGACTCTGCACAGACAGTGACTTAAGCCGGGTATCGAACAGGGGACCCTGTAGCTGTGAGGCAGCAGTGCTAACCACTGTACAATCCCGGCTCTGGGTCACTGTCCGGGTGGAGTTTGCACATTCTTCCCGTGTTTGCCTGGGTTTCACCCCCACAACCCAAAGATGTGCAGGGCAGGTGGAGTGGCCACACTAAATTGCTCCTTAATTGGAAAAAAATTAATGGGCATTCTGAATTTATTGAAAAACTATTTTTATTGCCATTTTCACAATTCTGTGCATTGCGGTTTGTTTACAATTATCAGAGAGTGGAAACGCTTTCTCTTACGTTTCTTTAGTTACAAACTGTTGCAGTTTAGTTCGGCGTGTCATACACCCACCCCCCAGCTCCCCTCCACAACCCCCCTTTCCCTAACCCCCCCCCCCCCCCCCGCTGGCCCTCCGTGATCCCCTTCCTGGCCGACCTGGTGTGTAATCCCCTTCTCCTGGGCACAGGGCTAAATTGCTGGCTTTGAAAGCAGACCAAGGCAGGCCAGCAGCACGGTTCGATTCCCGTAACAGCCTCCCCGAACAGGCGCTGGAATGTGGCGACTAGGGCTTTTCACAGTAACTTCATTTGAAGCCTACTTGTGACAATAAACGATTTTCATTTCATTTTCTTGTTTACCCCCTTTCTTTTTTCCCTCCATCGGTTTCAGCCGTGTTCTTTCAGTGGATTGGGGGGTCCCCCCGTCTCCGTCTCTCTCGGTGGGGTTGGTCCCCCCTTTCCATCTCTCTCGTTGGGGGGCGGGGGGCCATCTCCATCTCTCCCGATCTCTCTGTCTCTCTCTGGGAATCTGCCAAAACAAAATCCAGTGACTTCATAGTGGCCATTTTATGTAAGTTCACGATGACCATTTTATGCCAAATCACGGTGGTCATTTTATGTCAGTTCACGGTGGCCATGTTATGTCAGTTCACGCTGGCCATTGTATGTCAGTTCACAATGGTCATTTTATGTCAGTTCACGGTGGCCATTTTATGTCAGTTCACGGTGACCATTTTATGTCAGTTCATGGGGGCCATTATATGTCAGTTCACAGAGGCCATTTTATGTCAGTTCACGGTGGCCATTTTATGTCAGTTCACGGTGGCCATTTTATGTCAGTTTACGGTGGCCATTTTATGTCAGTTCACAGAGGCCATTTTATGTCAGTTCACGGTGGGCCATTTTATGTCAGTTCATGGTGACCATTGTATGTTATTTCACGGCGGCCATTTTATGTCAGTTCACGGCGGACATTTTATGTCATTTCACGGTGGCCATTGTATGTTATTTCACGGCGGCCATTTTATGTCTGTTCACGGCGGACATTTTATGTCATTTCACGGTTTCCATTTTATGTCAGTTCATGGTGGCCATGTTATGTCAGTTCACGGTGGCCATTTTATGTCAGTTCACGCTGTCCATTGTATGTCAGTTCACAATGGTCATATTATGTCAGTTCAATGTGGCCATTTTATGTCAGTTGACGGTGACCATTTTATGTCAGTTCATGGGGGCCATTTGATGTCAGTCGACGAGGGGCCATATTATGTCAGTTCACGGCGGCCATTGTATGTCAGTTCACGGTGGCCATTTCATGTCAATTCATGGTGGCTTTGTATGTCATTTCACAGTGGCCATTTTATGTCAATCCACGGTGGCCATTTTATGTCAGTTCCCGGCGGCCATTTTATGTCAGTTCACGATGGTCATTTTATGTCACTTCACGGTGGTCTTTTTATGTCAGTTCATGGTGGCCATTGTACGTCAGTTCACGGCTCCATTTTATGTCAGTTCACGGTGGCCATTTTATGTCAGTTCACGGTGGCCATTTTATGTCAGTTCACGGTGACCATTTTATGTCAGTTCATGGGGGCCATTATATGTCAGTCGACGGGGGCCATTTTATGTCAGTTCACGGTGGCCAATTTATGTCAGTTTACGGTGGCCATTTTATGTCAGTTCACGGTGGCCATTTTATGTCAGTTCACGGTGGCCATTTTATGTCAGTTCATGGTGACCATTGTATGTTATTTCACGGCGGCCATTTTATGTCAGTTCACGGCGGACATTTTATGTCATTTCACGGTGGTCATTGTATGTTATTTCACGGCGCCCATTTTATGTCAGTTCACGGCGGACATTTTATGTCATTTCACGGTTTCCATTTTATGTCAGTTCATGGTGGCCATGTTATGTCAGTTCACGGTGGCCATTTTATGTCAGTTCACGCTGTCCATTGTATGTCAGTTCACAATGGTCATATTATGTCAGTTCACTGTGGCCGTTTTATATCAGTTGACGGTGACCATTTTATGTCATTTAACGGTTTCCATTTTATGTCAGTTCATGGTGGCCATGTTATGTCAGTTCACGGTGGCCATTTTATGTCAGTTCACAATGGTCATATTATGTCAGTTCACTGTGGCCATTTTATGTCAATCCACGGGGGCCATTTTATGTCAGTTCACGGCGGCCATTTTATGTCAGTTCACATGGTCATTTTATGTCACTTCACGGTGGGCTTTTTATGTCAGTTCATGGTGGCCATTGTACGTCAGTTCACGGCTCCATTTTATGTCAGTTCACGGTGGCCATTTTATGTCAGTTCACGGTGGCCATTTTATGTCAGTTCATGGTGACCATTTTATGTCAGTTCATGGGGGCCATTATATGTCAGTCGACGGGGGCCATTTTATGTCAGTTCACGGTGGCCATTTTATGTCAGTTTACGGTGGCCATTTTATGTCAGTTCACGGTGGCCATTTTATGTCAGTTCACGGCGGCCATTTTATGTCAGTTCACGGCGGACATTTTATGTCATTTCACGGTGGCCATTGTATGTTATTTCACGGCGCCCATTTTATGTCAGTTCACGGTGGCCATTTTATGTCAGTTCACGCTGTCCATTGTATGTCAGTTCACAATGGTCATATTATGTCAGTTCACTGTGGCCATTTTATGTCAGTTGACGGTGACCATTTTATGTTATTTCACGGTTTCCATTTTATGTCAGTTCATGGTGGCCATGTTATGTCAGTTCACGGTGGCCATTTTATGTCAGTTCACGCTGTCCATTGTATGTCAGTTCACAATGGTCACATTATGTCAGTTCACTGTGACCATTTTATGTCAGTTGACGGTGACAATTTTTTGTCAGTTCATGGGGGCCATTTGATGTCAGTCGACGAGGGGCCATATTATGTCAGTTCATGGTGGCCATTTTATGTCAGTTCACGGTGGCCATTTTATGTCAGTTCACGGCAGCCGTTTTATGTCATTTCATGGCGGCCATTTTAATTCAGTTCACGGCGGCCATTGTATGTCAGTTCACGGTGGCCATTTTATGTCAATTCATGGTGGCTTTGTATGTCATTTCACAGCGGCCATTTTATGTCAATCCACGGTGGCCATTTTATGTCAGTTCACAGCGGCCATTTTATGTCAGTTCATGGTGGTCATTTTATGTCACTTCACGGTGGTCTTTTTATGTCAGTTCATGGTGGCCATTGTACGTCAGTTCACGGCTCCATTTTATGTCAGTTCACGGTGGCCATTTTATGTCAGTTCACAGTGGCCATTTAATGTCAGTTCATGGCGGCCATTTTATGTCAGTTCACGGCAACCATTTTATGTCAGTTCACGGCACGCATTTTATGTCAGTTCACGGCGGCTTATTTTATGTCAGTTTACAATGGCTATTTTATTTAAGTTCACGGTTGCCATTATATGTCAGTTCACAATGGCCATTTTATGTCAGTTCACGGTGGCCATTTTATGTAAGTTCACAATGGCCATTTTATGTCATTTCACGGTGCCCATTTTATGTAAGTTCACAATGGCCATTTTACGTCAGTTCACGGTGGCCATTTTATGTAAGTTCACAATGGCCATTTCATGTCAGTTCACGGTGGCCGTTTTATGTCAGTTCAACTGGGCCATTGTATGTCATTTCACGGCGGCCATTTTATGTCAGTTCACCGTGGCCATTTTATGTCATTTCACGGTGGCCATTTTATGTCGGTTCAGGGTGGCGTTATTATGTCAGTTCAATGAGGCCATTTTATGTCAGTTCATTGCGGCCATTTTATGTCAGTTCACGGTGGCCATTTTATGTATGATCACGGTGGTCATTTTATGTCAGTTACCGCTGGCCATTGTATGTCAGTTCACAATGGTCAGTTTATGACAGTTCACAGTGGCCATTTTACGTCAGTTCACGGTGACGATTTCATGTCAGTTCATTTGGGCCATTTTATGTCAGTTACGGTGGACATTTTATGCCAGTTCACGGGGGCCACTTATGCCAGTTCAAGGGGGCCATTTTATATCAGTTCACAGTGGCCATTTTATGTCCCTTCACGGCGGCCATTTTATGTCAGTTCACAGCGACCATTTTATGTCGGTTCACGGTGTCCGTTTTATGTCAGTGCACGGTGGCCATTTTATGTCAGTTCACAATGGCCATTTTATGTCAGTTCACGGTGGTCATTTTAGGTCTCTTCACGGTGGTCATTTTATGTCCGTTCACGCTGGCCATTGTATGTCAGCTCACAATGCCATTTTATGTCAGTCGACGGTGACCATTTTATGTCGGTTCACGGTGTCCATTTTATGTCAGTTCGCGACGGCCATTTTATGTCAGTTCATGGGGGCCATTTTAAGTCAGTTCATGGGGGCCATTTTAAGTCAGTCGACGGGGGCCATGTTATGCCAGTTCACGGTGGCCATTTTATGTCAGTTCACAGGGCCATTTTATGTCGGTTCACGGTGCTAATGTTATGTCAGTTCAAGCGGGCCATTTTATGTCAGTATGCAGGCGCCATTTTATGTCATTTCACGGCGGCCATTTTCTGCCAGTTCACGGT
The DNA here is from genome assembly GCF_047496885.1 of Scyliorhinus torazame. NCBI lineage: Eukaryota > Metazoa > Chordata > Chondrichthyes > Carcharhiniformes > Scyliorhinidae > Scyliorhinus > Scyliorhinus torazame. Next base: position 139,141,827 of record NC_092726.1, read on the forward strand.
GGCCATTTTATGTCAGTTCATGGGGGCCATTTTATGTCAGTTGACGGGGGCCATTTTATGCCAGTTCACGGTGGACATTTTATGTCAGTTCACAGGGCCATTTAATGCCTGTTCACGGTGGCCATTTATTGTCAGTTCAAGTGGACCATTGTATGTCATTTCACGGCGGCCATTTTATGTCAGTTCACAGTGGCCATTTTATTCAGTTCACGGTGGCCATTTTATGTAATTCACAGTGGCAATTTTATGTCAGTTCACGGTGTCCGTTTCATGTCAGTTCATGGTGGCCATTGTATGTCATTTCACAGCGGCCATTTTATGTCAGTTCACAGTGGCCATTTTATTCAGTTCACGGTGGCCATTTTATGTTAGTTCACAGTGGCAATTTTATGTCAGTTCACGGTGTCCGTTTCATGTCATTTCACGGCGGCCATTTTATGTCAGTTCACGGTGGTCATTTTATTCAGTTCATGGTGGCCATTTTATGTTAGTTCACAGTGGCAATTTTATGTCAGTTCAGGGTGGCCATTTTATGTTAGTTCACAGTGGCCATTTTTTGTCAGTTCACCGTTGCCATTTTATGTCAGTTCACGGTGGTCATTTTATGTCACTTCACGGTGGTCATTTTATTTCAGTTCACGGTGGCCATTGTATGTCAGCTCAAAATGGCCTTTTTATATCAGTTCACAGTGGCCATTTTATGTCATTTCACGGTGGCCATTTTATGTCAGTTTATGGGGGCCATTTTATGTCAGTCGACGGGGGCCATTTAATGCCAGTTCACGGTGGCCATTTTACGTCAGTTCACAGGGCCATTTTATGTAAGTTCACGGCGGCCAGTTTATGTCAGTTCACGGCGGCCATTTTATGTCAGTTCACAATGGCCATTTTATGTTAGTTCACGGTGGCCATTGTATGTCAGTTCACAATGTCCATTTTATGTCAGTTCACGTAGGCCATTTTATGTAAGTTCACGCTGGCCATTTTATGTCATTTCACAGTGGCCACTTTATGTCTGTTCAGGGTGGCGTTATTATGTCAGTTCACGGTGGCCATTTTATGTCAGTTCATGGTGGCCGTTTTATGTCAGTTCACAGTGGCCATTTTATGTCATTTCACGGCGGCCATTTTATGTCACTTCACGGCTGCCATTTAATGTGAATTCACGGTGGCCATTTTATGTCAGTTCACGGTGACCATTTTATGTCAGTTCACGGTGGCCATTTTATGTCAGTTCATAGAACATAAAACATAGAACATTACAGCGCAGTACAGGCCCTTCGGCCCTCAATGTTGCACCGACCGGTGAAACCACTCTAAAGCCCATCTACACTATTTCCTTATTATCCATGTGTCTATCCAATGACCATTTGAATGTCCTTAGTGTTGGCGAGTCCACTACTGTTGCAGGCGAGGGCATTCCACGCCCTTACTACTCTCTGACTAAAGAACCTACTTCTGACATCTGTCCTATATCTATCACCCCTCAATTTAAAGGTATGTCCCATCGTGCTAGACATTACCATCCGAGGAAAAACGCTCTCACTGTGCACCCTATCCAATCCTCTGATCATCTTGTATGCCTCAATTAAGTCACCTATTAACCGTCTTCTCTCTAACGGAAACAGCCTCAAATCTCTCAGCCTTTCCTCATAAGATCTTCCCTCCATACCAGGCAACATCCTGGTAAATCTCCTCTGCACCCTTTCCAATGCTCCCACATCCTTCCTATAATGCGGCGACCAGAATTGAACGCAATTCTCCAAATGCGGCCGCACCAGAGTGTTGTACAGCTGCAACATGCCCTCATGGCTCCGAAACACAATCCCTCTACCAATAAAAGCTAACACACCGTACGCCTTCTTAACAACCCTCTCAACCTGGGTGGCAACTTTCAGGGATCTATGTACATGGACACCGAGATCTCTCTGCTCATCCACACTGCCAAGAATCATACCATTAGCTCAGTCCTCTGTCTTCCTGTTATTCCTTCCAAAATGAATCACCTCACACTTTTCTGCATTAAACTCCATTTGCCACCTCTCAGCCCAGCGCTGCAGCTTATCTATGTCCCTCTGTAACTTGTAACATCCTTCCGCACTGTCCACAACTCCACCGACTTTAGTGTCATCTGCAAATTTACTCACCCATCCTTCTACGCCCTCCTCCAGGTCATTTATGAAAATTACAAACAGCAGTGGCCCCAAAACAGATCCTTGTGGTACTCCACTTGTAACTGGACTCCAGTCTGAACATTTCCCATCAACCACCACCCTTTGCCTTCTTCCAGCTAGCCAATTTCTGATCCAAACTGCTAAATCAACCTGAATCCCATACCTCCGTATTTTCTGCAGCAGCCTACCATGGGGAACCTTGTCAAACGCTTTACTGAAATCCATATACACCACATCAACTGCTTTACCCTCCACCACCTCTTTGGTCACCTTTATCAAAGAACTCTATAAGTTTTGTGAGGCATGACCTACCCTTCACAAAACCGTGTTTACTATCGCTCATTAAATTATTCCTTTCCAGATGATTATACATCCTATCCCTTATAAAACTTTCCAAGATTTTGCCCACAACAGAAGTACGGCTCACTGTTCTATAGTTACCGTGGTTATCTCTACTCCCCTTCTTGAACAAGGGGACAACATTTGCTATCCTCCAGCCTTCTGGCACTATTCCTGTAGACTAAGATGACTTAAAGATCAAGGCCAAAGGCTCAGCAATCTCCTCCCTAGCTTCCCAGAGAATCCTAGGATGAATCTCATCCGGCCCAGGTGACTTATCTACTTTCACACTTTCCAGAATTGCTAACACCTCCTCCTTATGAACATCAAGCCCTCCTAGACTAGTAGCCTGAATCTCAGTCTTCTCCTCGACAATATTGTCTTTTTCCTGTGTGTATACTGACGAAAAATATTCATTTAGCACCTCTCCTACCACCTCGGACTCCAAGGACAACTTCTCACTACTGTTCTTGACTGGCCCTACTCTTACCCTATTCATTCTTTTATTCCTGCCATATCTATAGAAAGCTTTAGGGTTATCCATGATCCTACCTGCCAAAGAATTCTCATGTCCCCTCCTGGCTCTTCTTAGCTCTCTCTTTAGGTCCTTCCTAGCCAACTTGTAACTCTCGAGCACCCTAACTTAACCTTCATGTCTCATCTTTACATAAGCCTCCTTCTTCCTCTTGACAAGTGTTTCGACTGCTTTAGTAAACCACAGTTCCCTTGCTCGACCACTTCCTCCCTGCCTGACAGGTACATACTTATCAAGGACATGCAGTAGCTGTTCCTTGAACAAGTTCCACATTTCCATTGTGCCCATCCCCTGCAGTTTTCCTCTCCATCCGATGTATCCTAAGTCTTGCCTCATCGCATCATAATTGCCTTTCCCCAGATATAACTCTTGCCCTGCGGTATATACCTATCCCTTTCCATCACTAAAGTAAACGTAATCGAATTGTGGTCACTATCACCAAAGTGCTCACCTACCTCCAAAACTAACACCTGTTCTGGTTCATTACCCAGTACCAAATCCAACATGGCCTCGCCTCTCGTTGGCCTATCTACATACTGTGTCAGGAAACCCTCCTGCACACATTGGACAAAAACGGACCCATCTAATGTACTCGAACTATAGCGATTCCAGTCAAGATTTGGAAAGTTAAAGTCCCTCATAACAACGACCCTGTTGCTTTCGCTCCTATCCAGAATAATCTTTGCAATCCTCTCCTCTACATCTCTGGAACTTTTCGGAGGCCTATAGAAAACCCCTAACAGGGTGACCTTTCCTTTCCTGTTTCTAACCTCAGCCCATACTACCTCAGTAGACGAGTCCTCATCAAACGTCCTTTCTGCCACCGTAATACTGTCCTTGACTAACAATGCCACCCTCCCCCTCTTTTACCACCTTCCCTGAGCTTATTGAAATATCTATATCCCGGCACCTGCAACAACCATTCCTGTCCCTGCTCTATCCATGTCTCCGAAATGGCCACAACATCGAAGTCCCACGTACCAACCCATGCCGCAACTTCACCCACCTGATTCCGGATGCTCCTGGCATTGAAGACGACACACTTTAAACCACCATCCTCTCTGCCGGTACACACCTGCAACTTTGAAACCTTACTCATGACCTCACTCCTCTCAACCTCCTGTATACCGGAGCTACAATTCAGGTTCCCAAGCCCCTGCTGAACTAGTTTCAACCCTCCCGAAGAGCATTAGCAAATTTACCTTCTGAATATTGGTACCCCTCTGGTCCAGGTGCAGACCATCCCGTTTGTACAGGTCCCACCGACCCCAGAATGAGCCCTAATTATCCAGAAATCCGAAACCCTCCCTCCTGCACCATCCCTGTAGCCACGTGTTCAACTCCTCTCTCTCCCTATTCCTCGTATCGCTGTCACGTGGCACGGGTAACAACCCAGTGATAATAACTCTGTTTGTCCTAGATCTAAGTTTCCACCCTAGCTCCCTGAATTCCTGCCTTACATCCCTATCCCTTTTCCTCCCTATGTCGTTGGTACCTATGTGGACCACAACTTGGGGTGCTCCCCTTCCACCTTAAGGATCCGAAAAACACGACCCGAGACATCACGCACCCTGGCACCTGGGAGGGAACACACCAACCGCGAGTCTCTCTCGTTCCCACAGAATCTCCTATCTATCACCCTAATTATGGAGTCTCCAATGACTAATGCTCGACTCCTCTCCCCCCTTCCCTTCTGAGCAACAGGGACAGACTCTGTGCCAGAGACCTGTACCCCATGGCTTAACCCTGGTAAGTCGTCGTCCACAACAGTATCCAAAGCGGTATACTTTTTACTGAGGGGAACGGCCACAGGGGAACCCTGTACTGACTGCTTCCTCCCAGCCCCTCTCGCCGTCACCCATCTATCTATCTTGATTCTTCGGAGTTCCTGCATCCCTGAAGCTACTATCTATGACCACCTCTGCCTCCCGAATGATCCGAAGTTCATCCAGCTCCAGTTCCCTAACGCGGTTTCTGAGGAACTGGAGATGGGTGCACTTCCCACAGCTGAAATCAGCAGGGACACTGACGGCGACCCTCACCTAAAACATTCTGCAGGAGGAACATTGCACTGCCTTCCCTGTCAGCCCCTCTAGATTAAAAAAAAGAAAGAAAGAGCTTACCTGTTATTCACTCCCCTTCTCAGCAAGCACTCACTCAGCAACCTTTGCGCCCCGCACGATAACACCTGAGGGAAAATGAAATAAAATCTACTTACCAGTCACCAGCCAATCCCTTACCTGCAGGCTGTGACATCACGGTTCAGCTTTCCACATATACCTGCCCTCGAGCCTTCCTCTTAATCCTTACAGCGGTTGTTTGTTTTTGGTTAGAGGAAGGGATAGGAAGGGAAACACTGAAGAATTGTTTCGGGTTTAACTGTCACTAAACAACAGCTCCTCCACAAACCACCTCCAAGTTAGGGTGAGCACACGGACGTATGCAAATTTCCCCTGCAACTGCCAATCAACAGCTCCGCTCTACTGCCCTCTGCTGGATGCTTGTTTTCACTTGAACAGCTAAGGTCCCTTGTTCAGGTACGCCTCCAAGTTAGGGTGAGCACACGGACGTATGGAAATTTCCCCTGCAACGGCCAATCAGCAGCTCTGCTCTACTGCCCTCTGCTGGATTCACGGTGGACATTTTATGTGAGCACAGCACGGATCGACCCTGTGTCCTCAGCGCCGGAGGCAGCAGTGCTAACCACTGTGCCATGTGCCACACACATTGAGACATTTTTGACAGTGTACACGTTGGTGTAAAATACATTGAAGGAAAGAGTGACATTAAAACAGTGGTTTGTTGGGATATGCGGAAGGAATGACGGATCTGTGTGACCTTGTACACCAGTCAGTGAAAGTGGAGAGGGGGGAGCAACAAGCAGTTAAGAAGTCCAATGATATGTTGGCCTTCATTGCAAGAGGGATTTGAGTTCAGAAGTGGAGATGTCTTACTGCAGTTATACTGGGCCTTGGTGAGACCACACATGGAGTACGGTGCACAGTTTCTGTCTCCCTAACTAAGTAAGGAGATAGTTGCCAGAGAGGGAGCGCAGCGGAGGGACAATCGGCTGATAGTGAGATTGACGGACTGTCCTGCAAGAAAACGGTGCCCCGACCCCCACACAGCCAGCACTGTCAGTGCTCCCCCCACACAGCCAGCACAGTCAGTGCTCCCCCCACACAGCCAGCACTGTCAGTGCTCACCCACACAGCCAGCACTGTCAGTGCTCCCAACACAGCCAGCACTGTCAGTGCTCACCCACACAGCCAGCACTGTCAGTGCTCCCACCACACAGCCAGCACTGTCAGTGCTCACCACACAGCCAGCATTGTCAGTGCTTCCACCACACAGCAAGCACTGTTAGTGCTCCCCCACACAGCAAGCACTGTCAGGGCTCCCCACACAGCCAGCACTGTCAGTGCTCCCTCACTCAGCCAGCACTGTCAGTGCTCCCACCACACAGCAAGCACTGTCAGTGCTCCCCCACACAGCCAGCACTGTCAGGGCTCCCCACACACAGCCAGCACTGTCAGTGCGCCCCACACAGCCTGCACTGCCAGTGCTCCCCACACAGTCAGCACTGTCAGTGCTCCCCCAAACAGCCAGCTCTGTCAGTGCTCCCCCACACAGCCAGTACAGTCAGTGCTCCCCCATACAGCCAGTACTGTCAGTGCTCTCCCCACACAGCCAGCACTGTCAGTGCTCCCCCCACACAGCCAGCACTGTCAGTGCTCCCCCCACACAGCCAGCACTGTCATTGCTCCCCCACACAGCCAGTACTGTCAGTGCTCTCCCCACCCAGCCAGCACTGTCAGTGCTCCCCACACACAGCCAGCACTGTCAGTGCTCCCCCACACAGACAGCACTGTCAGTGCTCACCCACACAGCCAGCACCGTCATGGCACCCCCCACACAGACAGCACTATCAGTGCTCCCCCACACATCCAGCACTGTCATTGCTCCCCCCGCACAGCCAGCACTGTCAGTGCTCTCCACCTCCCACAGCCAGCACTGTCAGTGCTCCTCCCACACAGCCAGCATTGTCAGTGCTCCCCACACAGCCAGCACTGTCAGTGCTCCACCACACAGCCAGCACTGTCAGTGCTCCCACCACACAGCCAGCACTGTCAGTGCTCCCAACACACAGCCAGCACTGTCAGTGTTCCCCCACACAGCCAGCACTGTCATTGCTCCCCCACATAGCCAGTACTGTCAGTGCTCTCCCCACCCAGCCAGCACTGTCAGTGCTCCCCACACACAGCCAGCACTGTCAGTGCTCCCCACACAGCCAGCAGTCAGTGCTCCCCCACACAGCCAGCACCGTCATGGCACCCCCCACACAGACAGCACTATCAGTGCTCCCCCACACATCCAGGACTGTCAGTGCTCCCCCCGCACAGCCAGCACTGTCAGTGCTCTCCACCTCCCACAGCCAGCACTGTCAGTGCTCCTCCCACACAGCCAGCACTGTCAGTGCTCCCCACACAGCCAGCACTGTCAGTGCTCCACCACATAGCCAGCACTGTCAGTGCTCCCACCACAGAGCCAGCACTGTCAGTGCTCCCAACACACAGCCAGCACTGTCAGTGTTCCCCCACACACCCAGCACCGTCAGTGCTCCCCACACACAGCCCGCACTGTCAGTGCTCCCCTCACACAGCCAGCACTGTCAGTATTCCCACCACACAGCCAGCACTGTCAGTGCTCTCCACCCCCCCACAGCAGCACTGTCAGTGCTCCCACCACACAGCCAGCACTGTCAGTACTCCCCACACAGCCAGAACTGTCAGTGCTCCCCCCACACAGCCAGCACTGTCAGTGCTCCCCTCACACAGCAAGCACGGTCAGTGCTCCCACCACACAGCCAGCACTGTCAGTGCTCTCCACCCCCCACAGCCAGCACTGTCAGTGCTCCCCCACACAGCCAGCACTGTCAGTGCTCCCCAAAAAACCAGCAATGTCAGTGCTCCCCACACAGCCAGTACTGTCAGTGCTCCCCCACACAGCCAGTACTGTCAGTGCTCTCCCCACACAGCCAGCACTGTCATTGTTCCCCCACACAGCCAGTACTGTCAGTGCTCTCCCCACACAGCCAGCACAGTCATTGTTCCCCCACAAAGCCAGTACTGTCAGTGCTCTCCCCACACAGCCAGCACTGTCAGTGCTCCCCCCACACAGCCAGCACTGTCAGTGCTCCCCACACAGCCAGCACTGTCAGTGCTCCCCCCACACAGCCAGCACTGTCATTGCTCCCCCACACAGCCAGTACTGTCAGTGCTCTCCCCACCCAGCCAGCACTGTCAGTGCTCCCCACACACAGCCAGCACTGTCAGTGCTCCCCCACACAGCCAGCACTGTCAGTGCTCCCCCACACAGCCAGCACCGTCATGGCACCCCCACACAGACAGCACTATCAGTGCTCCCCCACACATCCAGCACTGTCAGTGCTCCCCCGCACAGCCAGCACTGTCAGTGCTCTCCACCTCCCACAGCCAGCACTGTCAGTGCTCCTCCCACACAGCCAGCATTGTCAGTGCTCCCCACACAGCCAGCACTGTCAGTGCTCCACCACACAGCCAGCACTGTCAGTGCTCCCACCACACAGCCAACATTGTCAGTGCTCCCAACACACAGCCAGCACTGTCAGTGTTCCCCCACACAGCCAGCACTGTCAGTGCTCCCCCACACAGCCAGCACCGTCAGTGCTCCCCACACACAGCCCGCACTGTCAGTGCTCCCCTCACACAGCCAGCACTGTCATTGCTCCCCCACACAGCCAGTGCTGTCAGTGCTCTCCCTACACAGCCAGCACTGTCAGTGCTCCCCACACACAGCCAGCACTGTCAGTGCTCCCCCACACAGCCAGCACTGTCAGTGCTCCCCCACACAGCCAGCACCGTCATGGCACCCCCCACACAGACAGCACTATCAGTGCTCCCCCACACATCCAGCACTGTCAGTGCTCCCCCGCACAGCCAGCACTGTCAGTCCTCTCCACCTCCCACAGCCAGCACTGTCAGTGCTCCTCCCACACAGCCAGCACTGTCAGTGCTCCCCACACAGCCAGCACTGTCAGTGCTCCACCACATAGCCAGCACTGTCAGTGCTCCCACCACACAGCCAGCACTGTCAGTGCTCCCAACACACAGCCAGCATTGTCAGTGTTCCCCCACACACCCAGCAATGTCAGTGCTCCCCCACACAGCCAGCACAGTCAGTGCTCCCCACACACAGCCCGCACTGTCAGTGCTCCCCTCGCACAGCCAGCAATGTCAGTGCTCCCACCACACAGCCAGCACTGTCAGTGCTCTCCACCCCCCACAGCCAGCACTGTCAGTGCTCCCACCACACAGCCAGCACTGTCAGTACTCCCCACACAGCCAGAACTGTCAGTGCTCCCCCCACACAGCCAGCACTGTCAGTGCTCCCCTCACACAGCCAGCACGGTCAGTGCTCCCACCACACAGCCAGCACTGTCAGTGCTCTCCACCCCCCACAGCCAGCACTGTCAGTGCTCCCCACACAGCCAGCACTGTCAGTGCTCCCCAAAAAACCAGCACTGTCAGTGCTCCCCACACAGCCAGTACTGTCAGTGCTCCCCCACACAGCCAGTACTGTCAGTGCTCTCCCCACACAGCCAGCACTGTCATTGTTCCCCCACACAGCCAGTACTGTCAGTGCTCTCCCCACACAGCCAGCACTGTCAGTGCTCCCCCCACACAGCCAGCACTGTCAGTGCTCCCCCACACAGCCAGCACTATCAGTGCTCCCCCACACAGCCAGCACCGTCAGTGCTCCCCCACACAGACAGCACTATCAGTGCTCCCCCACACATCCAGCACTGTCAGTGCTCCCCCGCACAGCCAGCACTGTCAGTGCTCTCCACCTCCCACAGCCAACACTGTCAGTGCTCCTCCCACACATCCAGCACTGTCAGTGCTCCCCACACAGCCAGCACTGTCAGTGCTCCATCACACAGCCAGCACTGTCAGTGCGCCCACCACACAGCCAGCACTGTCAGTGCTCCCAACACACAGCCAGCACTGTCAGTGTTTCCCCACACAGCCAGCACTGTCAGTGCTCCCCCACACAGCCAGCACCGTCAGTGCTCCCCACACACAGCCCGCACTGTCAGTGCTGCCCTCACACAGCCAGCACTGTCAGTGCTCCCACCACACAGCCAGCACTGTCAGTGCTCTCCACCCCCCACAGCCAGCACTGTCAGTGCTCCCACCACACAGCCAGCACTGTCAGTACTCCCCACACAGCCAGCACTGTCAGTGCTCCCCCCACACAACCAGCACTGTCAGTGCTCCCCTCACACAGCCAGCACGGTCAGTGCTCCCACTACACAGCCAGCACTGTCAGTGCTCTCCACCCCCCACAGCCAGCACTGTCAGTGCTCCCCCACACAGCCAGTACTGTCAGTGCTCCCCCAAACAGCCAGCACTGTCAGTGCTCTCCCACACAGCCAGTACTGTCAGTGCTCCCCCACACAGCCAGTACTGTCAGTTCTCTCACCACAATGCCTGAACTGTCATTGCTCCCCCACACAGCCAGTACTGTCAGTGCTCTCCCCACACAGCCAGCACTGTCAGTGCTCCCCCCACACAGCCAGCACTGTCAGTGCTCCCCACACAGCCAGCACTGTCAGTGCTCCCCCACACAGCCAGCACAGTCATTGTTCCCCCACACAGCCAGTACTGTCAGTGCTCTCCCCACACAGCCAGCACTGTCAGTGCTCCCCACACACAGCCAGCACTGTCAGTGCTCCCCCACACAGCCAGTACTGTCAGTGCTCCCCCACACAGCCAGCACCGTCAGTGCTCCCCACACAGACAGCACTATCAGTACTCCCCCACACATCCAGCACTGTCAGTGCTCCCCGCACAGCCAGCACTGTCAGTGCTCTCCACCCCCACAGCCAGCCCTGTCCATGCTCCTCCCACACAGCCAGCACTGTCAGTGCTCCCCACACAGCCAGCAATGTCAGTGCTCCCCCACACAGCCAGCACTGTCAGTGCTCCCACCACACAGCCTGCACTGTCAGTGCTCCCAAAACACAGCCAGCACTGTCAGTGCTCCCCACACAGCCAGCACTGTCAGTGCTCCCCCACACAGCCAGCACCGTCAGTGCTCCCCCACACAGCCCGCACTGTCAGTGCTCCCCTCACACAGCCAGCACTGTCAGTGCTCCCACCACACAGCCAGCACTGTCAGTGCTCTCCACCCCCCACAGCCAGCACTGTCAGTGTTCCCTCCACACAGCCAGCACTGTCAGTACTCCCCACACAACCAGCACTGTCAGTGCTCCGCCCACACAGCCAGCACTGCCAATGCTCCCAACACATAGCCAGAACTGTCAGTGGTCCCCAACACAGCCAGCACTGTCAGTGCTCCCCCACACAGCCAGCACTGTCAGTGCTCCCCCACACAGCCAGCACCGTCAGTGCTCCCCACACACAGCCCGCACTGTCAGTGCTCCCCTCACACAGCCAGCACTGTCATTGCTCCCCCACACAGCCAGTACTGTCAGTGCTCTCCCCACACAGCCAGCACTGTCAGTGCTCCCCACACACAGCCAGCACTGTCAGTGCTCCCCCACACAGCCAGCACTGTCAGTGCTCCCCCACACAGCCAGCACCGTCATGGCACCCCCCACACAGACAGCACTATCAGTGCTCCCCCACACATCCAGCACTGTCAGTGCTCCCCCCGCACAGCCAGCACTGTCAGTGCTCTCCACCTCCCACAGCCAGCACTGTCAGTGCTCCTCCCACACAGCCAGCACTGTCAGTGCTCCCCACACAGCCAGCACTGTCAGTGCTCCACCACATAGCCAGCACTGTCAGTGCTCCCACCACACAGCTAGCACTGTCAGTGCTCCCAACACACAGCCAGCATTGTCAGTGTTCCCCCACACACCCAGCACTGTCAGTGCTCCCCCACACAGCCAGCACAGTCAGTGCTCCCCACACACAGCCCGCACTGTCAGTGCTCCCCTCGCACAGCCAGCAATGTCAGTGCTCCCACCACACAGCCAGCACTGTCAGTGCTCTCCACCCCCCACAGCCAGCACTGTCAGTGCTCCCACCACACAGCCAGCACTGTCAGTACTCCCCACACAGCCAGAACTGTCAGTGCTCCCCCACACAGCCAGCACTGTCAGTGCTCCCCTCACACAGCCAGCACGGTCAGTGCTCCCACCACACAGCCAGCACTGTCAGTGCTCTCCACCCCCCACAGCCAGCACTGTCAGTGCTCCCCCACACAGCCAGCACTGTCAGTGCTCCCCCAAAAAACCAGCACTGTCAGTGCTCCCCACACAGCCAGTACTGTCAGTGCTCCCCCACACAGCCAGTACTGTCAGTGCTCTCCCCACACAGCCAGCACTGTCATTGTTCCCCCACACAGCCAGTACTGTCAGTGCTCTCCCCACACAGCCAGCACTGTCAGTGCTCCCCCCACACAGCCAGCACTGTCAGTGCTCCCCCACACAGCCAGCACTATCAGTGCTCCCCCACACAGCCAGCACCGTCAGTGTTCCCCCCACACAGACAGCACTATCAGTGCTCCCCCACACATCCAGCACTGTCAGTGCTCCCCCGCACAGCCAGCACTGTCAGTGCTCTCCACCTCCCACAGCCAACACTGTCAGTGCTCCTCCCACACATCCAGCACTGTCAGTGCTCCCCACACAGCCAGCACTGTCAGTGCTCCACCACACAGCCAGCACTGTCAGTGCGCCCACCACACAGCCAGCACTGTCAGTGCTCCCAACACACAGCCAGCACTGTCAGTGTTTCCCCACACAGCCAGCACTGTCAGTGCTCCCCCACACAGCCAGCACCGTCAGTGCTCCCCACACACAGCCCGCACTGTCAGTGCTGCCCTCACACAGCCAGCACTGTCAGTGCTCCCACCACACAGCCAGCACTGTCAGTGCTCTCCACCCCCCACAGCCAGCACTGTCAGTGCTCCCACCACACAGCCAGCACTGTCAGTACTCCCCACACAGCCAGCACTGTCAGTGCTCCCCCCACACAACCAGCACTGTCAGTGCTCCCCTCACACAGCCAGCACGGTCAGTGCTCACACTACACAGCCAGCACTGTCAGTGCTCTCCACCCCCCACAGCCAGCACTGTCAGTGCTCCCCCACACAGCCAGTACTGTCAGTGCTCCCCCAAACAGCCAGCACTGTCAGTGCTCTCCCACACAGCCAGTACTGTCAGTGCACCCCCACACAGCCAGTACTGTCAGTTCTCTCACCACACAGCCAGAACTGTCATTGCTCCCCCACACAGCCAGTACTGTCAGTGCTCTCCCCACACAGCCAGCACTGTCAGTGCTCCCCCCACACAGCCAGCACTGTCAGTGCTCCCCACACAGCCAGCACTGTCAGTGCTCCCCCCACACAGCCAGCACAGTCATTGTTCCCCCACACAGCCAGTACTGTCAGTGCTCTCCCCACACAGCCAGCACTGTCAGTGCTCCCAACACACAGCCAGCACTGTCAGTGCTCCCCCACACAGCCAGTACTGTCAGTGCTCCCCCACACAGCCAGCACCGTCAGTGCTCCCCACACAGACAGCACTATCAGTACTCCCCCACACATCCAGCACTGTCAGTGCTCCCCGCACAGCCAGCACTGTCAGTGCTCTCCACCCCCACAGCCAGCCCTGTCCATGCTCCTCCCACACAGCCAGCACTGTCAGTGCTCCCCACACAGCCAGCAATGTCAGTGCTCCCCCACACAGCCAGCACTGCCAGTGCTCCCACCACACAGCCAGCACTGTCAGTGCTCCCAAAACACAGCCAGCACTGTCAGTGCTCCCCACACAGCCAGCACTGTCAGTGCTCCCCCAGACAGCCAGCACCGTCAGTGCTCCCCCACACAGCCCGCACTGTCAGTGCTCCCCTCACACAGCCAGCACTGTCAGTGCTCCCACCACACAGCCAGCACTGTCAGTGCTCTCCACCCCCCACAGCCAGCACTGTCAGTGTTCCCACCACACAGCCAGCACTGTCAGTACTCCCCACACAGCCAGCACTGTCAGTGCTCCGCCCACACAGCCAGCACTGCCAATGCTCCCAACACACAGCCAGAACTGTCAGTGGTCCCCCACACAGCCAGCGCTGTCAGTGCTCCCCCACACAGCCAGCACTGTCAGTACTCCCCACACAGCCAGCACTGTCAGTGCTCCCCCCACACAGCCAGCACTGTCAGTGCTCTCCACGCCCCACAGACAGCACTGTCAGTGCTCCCCCACACAGCCAGCACTGTCAGTGCTCCCCACACAGCCAGCACTGTCAGTCCTCCCCCCACACAGCCAGCTCAGTGATTGCTCCCCCCTCCAGCCAGTACTGTCAGTGCTCTCCCCACGCAGCCAGCACTGTCAGTGCTCCCCACACACAGCCAGCACTGTCAGTGCTCCCCCACGCAGCCATCACTGTCAGTGCTCCCCCACACAGCCAGCACCGTCAGTGCTCCCCACACAGACAGCACTATCACTGCTCCCCCACACAGCCAGTACTGTCAGTGCTCCCCCACACAGACAGCACTATCAGTACTCCCCCACACATCCAGCACTGTCAGTGCTCCCCACACAGCCAGCACTGTCAGTGCTCCCCCACACAGCCAGCACTGTCAGTGCTCCCACCACACAGCCAGCACTGTCAGTGCTCCCAAAACACAGCCAGCACTGTCAGTGCTCCCCCACACAGCCAGCACTGTCAGTGCTCCCCACACAGCCAGCACTGTCAGTCCTCCCCCCACACAGCCAGCTCAGTGATTGCTCCCGCCTTCAGCCAGTACTGTCAGTGCTCTCCCCACGCAGCCAGCACTGTCAGTGCTCGCCACACACAGCCAGCACTGTCAGTGCTCCCCCACGCAGCCATCACTGTCAGTGCTCCCCCACACAGCCAGCACCGTCAGTGCTCCCCACACAGACAGCACTATCACTGCTCCCCCACACAGCCAGTACTGTCAGTGCTCCCCCACACAGACAGCACTATCAGTACTCCCCCACACATCCAGCACTGTCAGTGCTCCCCACACAGCCAGCACTGTCAGTGCTCCCCCACACAGCCAGCACTGTCAGTGCTCCCACCACACAGCCAGCACTGTCAGTGCTCCCAAAACACAGCCAGCACTGTCAGTGCTCCCCCACACAGCCAGCACTGTCAGTGCTCCCCCCACACAGCCAGCACAGTGATTGCTCCCCCACACAGCCAGTACTGTCAGTGCTCTCCCCACGCAGCCAGCATTGTCAGTGCTCCCCACACACAGCCAGCACTGTCAGTGCTCCCCACGCAGCCATCACTGTCAGTGCTCCCCCACACAGCCAGCACCGTCAGTGCTCCCCACACAGACAGCACTATCACTGCTCCCCCACACATCCAACACTGTCAGTGCTCCCCCGCACAGCCAGCACTGTCAGTGCTCTCCACACCCCACAGCCAGCCCTGTCAGTGCTCCTCCCACACAGCCAGCACAGTCAGTGCTCCCCACACAGCCAGCACTGTCAGTGCTCCCCCACACAGCCAGCACTGTCAGTGCTCCCACCACAAAGCCAGCACTGTCAGTGCTCCCAACACACAGCCAGCACTGTCAGTGCTCCCCCACACAGCCAGCACTGTCAGTGCTCCCCCACACAGCCAGCACCGTCAGTGCTCCCCCCATAAAACCCGCACTGTCAGTGCTCCCCTCACAAAGCCAGCACTGTCAGTGCTCCCACCACACAGCCAGCACTCTCATTGCTCTCCACCCCCCACAGCCAGCCCTGTCAGTGCTCCTCCCACACAGCCAGCACAGTCAGTGCTCCCCACACAGCCAGTACTGTCAGTGCTCCCAACACACAGCCAGCACTGTCAGTGCTCCCACCATACAGCCAGCAATGCCAGTGCTACCACATACTGCACTGCTAGTTCTCGACCCACAGCCAGGACTACATACGCCACCCACAGTCAGCATTGCCAGTCCTCTTCCCAGTGCCAGCACTGCCAGTTTCCCCCCGCAACACCCAGAACTGCCAGTGCTCCACCACACAGCCAGCACTGCCAGTGCTCCCCACACCCAGCACTGCCAGTGCTCCCACAGCCAGGAAGGCCAGTGCTCCACCAACAGCCAGCAAAGTCAGTGCTCCCCCACACAGCCAGCACTGCCAGTGCTCGCTCTTACAGCACTGCCAGTGCTCGACCCACAGCCAGGACTACAAACGCCACCCACAGCCAGCATTGCCAGTGCTCTTCCCAGTGCCAGCACTGCCAGTTTCCACCCCAGCAACAAGCACTGCCAGTGCACCCCACCACAGACATCACTCCCAGTGCTCCTCCACTCACCCGGCACTGCCAACGCTCCCCACAGCCATACCTACCCGTGCCCCCCACAGCCAGCACGCCAACGAGATCGACGAAATGCCAGCGCTCCAAATGCTACCCAACAGCCAGCACAGCCAGTGCCAGACACGCAGCCTGCACGGCCAGTGCTCCCCACAGCCCGCACTGCCAGTGCTCCCACATGCAGCACTGCTAGGGCTCGACCCACAGCCAGGACTACATACGCCACCCACAGATAGCATTGCCAGTGCTCTTCCCAGTGCCAGCACTGCCAGTTTCCCCCCAACAGCCAGAACTGCCAGTGCACCACCACACAGCCATCACTGCCAGTGCTCTCCACATCCAGCACTGCCAGTGCTCCCACAGCCAGGAAGGCCAGTGCTCCACCAACAGCCAGCACTGTCAGTGCTCCCCCACACAGCCAGCACTGCCAGTGCTCAACCACACAGCCAGCACTGTCAGTGCTCCACACACAGACAGCACTGTCAGTGCTCTCCACCCCCCACAGCCAGCACTGTCAGTGCTCCCAACACACACCCAGCACTGTCAGTGCTCCCCCACACAGCCAGCACTGTCAGTGCTCCCCACACAGACAGCACTGTCAGTGCTCTCCACCCCCCACAGCCAGCACTGTCAATGCTCCCAACACCCAGACAGCACTGCCAGTGCTCCACCACACAGCCAGCACTGCCAGTGCTCCCAAATCTAGCACTGCCAGTGCTCCCCACAGCCAGGAAGGCCAGTGCTCCACCAACAACCAGCACTGTCAGTGCTCCCCTCACAGCCTGCACTCTCAGTGCTCCCCCACACAGCCCGCACTGCCAGTGCTCCCCTCCCTCTCCACAGCCAGCATTCCTAGTGCGTCCCACAGCCAGCACTGCCAGTGCTCCCACCACACACCACAAACAGCACTGCCAGTGCCCCCCAGATCTATCACTGCCAGTGCTCAACCCACAAAACCAGCACTGCCAGTGCTCCCCACAGCCAGGACGGCTACTGCTCCCCACAGCCAGGACGGCTAGATTCCCCCAACACCCAGCTCTGCCAGTGCTGCCCCGCCATCCAGCACTGCCAGTGCTCCCCACAGCCAGCACTAACAGTGCTCCCCCCATTCACCCAACACTGCCAGTTCTCCATCCCAACCCTACCGCCAGCAAAGCCAGTGCTCCACACACCAAGAACTGCCAGTGGTACACCCGCAACCAGCACTTCCAGTGCTCCCGCTCCCGCAGCCAGCACTGCCTGTGCCTCCCCACACCCAGCACTGCAAGTGATCCGCACCGCAGCCAGCACTGCCAATGATCCCCATACCAAGATCAACCAGTGCTCCCCACAGCCAGCACTGCCAGCGAACACCCAACGGCCAGCACTGCCAGTGCTAATCCACAGCCAGCAATGCCAGTGCTCCCCACACACCCAGCACTGCCAGTGCACACACCAACAGCCAGCACTGCCAGTGCTCCCCACAGCCAGCTCTGCCAGTGACTCCCAACACAGCCAGCAGTGCCAGTGCTCCCCACTGCCAGCACTGGCAGTGCCCCCCATACAGCCAGCACTGCCAGTGCTCCCCATACTGCACAGCCAGCACTGCCAGTGCTCATCCAACAGCCTGCAGTGCCAGTGCTCCCCACAGCCAGCACAGCCAGTGCACCCCGTCATCCAGCACTGATAGTGCTCCATCCACAGCTATCACTGCCAGTGTTCCCCCCAAAGCAAGCACTGCCAGTTCTGCATCCACAGCCAGCACTGCCAGCACTGCCAGTACTCCCACCACAGCCAGCACTGCCAGTGTTCTCCCCACAGCCAGCAATGCCAGCGCAGCCGCACACTTCCAACATTGACTGTGCACTTCCCCACTGCCAGCACTGCCTGTGCCCCCCACACCCAGCACTGCCAGTGCATCCCCATAGCCAGCACTGACAGTGCACCGCACAAAGCCAGCACTGTCAGTGCTCCCACCACACAGCCAGCACTCTCATTGCTCTCCACCCCCCACAGCCAGCCCTGTCAGTGCTCCTCCCACACAGCCAGCACAGTCAGTGCTCCCCACACAGCCAGCACTGTCAGTGCTCCCCCACACAGCCAGCACTGTCAGTGCTCCCACCACACAGCCAGCACTGTCAGTGCTCCCAACACACAGCCAGCACTGTCAGTGCTCCCCCACACAGCCAGCACTGTCAGTGCTCCCCCACACATCCAGCACCGTCAGTGCTCCCCCCACACAACCCGCACTGTCAGTGCTCCCCTCACAAAGCCAGCACTGTCAGTGCTCCCACCACACAGCCAGCACTGTCAGTGCTCTCCACCCCCCCACAGCCAGCACTGTCAGTGCTCCCACCACACAGCCAGCACTGTCAGTACTCCCCACACAGCCAGCACTGTCAGTGCTGCCCCCACACAGCCAGCACTGTCAATGCTCCCAACACACAGCCATCACTGTCAGTGCTCCCCAACACAGCCAGCACTGTCAGTGCTCCCCCACACAGCCAGCACCGTCAGTGCTCCCCCACAGAGCCCGCACTGTCAGTGCTCCCCTCACAGAGCCAGCACTGTCAGTGCTCTCCACCCCCCACAGCCAGCACTGGCAGTGCTCCTCCCACACAGCCAGCACTGTCAGTGCTCCCAACACACAGCCAGCACTGTCAGTGCTCCCACCATACAGCCAGCAATGCCAGTGCTACCACATACAGCACTGCTAGTTCTCGACCCACAGCCAGGACTACCTACGCCACCCACAGTCAGCATTGTCAGTGCTCTTCCCAGTGCCAGCACTGCCAGTTTCCCCCCGCAACACCCAGAACTGCCAGTGCTCCACCACACAGCCAGCACTGCCAGTGCTCCCCACACCCAGCACTGCCAGTGCTCCCACAGCCAGGAAGGCCAGTGCTCCACCAACAGCCAGCAAAGTCAGTGCTCCCCCACACAGCCAGCACTGCCAGTGCTCGCTCATACAGCACTGCCAGTGCTCGACCCACAGCCAGGACTACAAACGCCACCCACAGCCAGCATTGCCAGTGTTCTTCCCAGTGCCAGCACTGCCAGTTTCCACCCCAGCACCAAGCACTGCCAGTGCACCCCACCACAGACATCACTCCCAGTGCTCCTCCACTCACCCGGCACTGCCAACGCTCCCCACAGCCATACCTACCCGTGCCCCCCACAGCCAGCACGCCAACGAGATCGACCAAATGCCAGCGATCCAAATGCTACCCCACAGCCAGCACAGCCAGTGCCAGACACGCAGCCTGCACGGCCAGTGCTCCCCACAGCCCGCACTGCCAGTGCTCCCACATGCAGCACTGCTAGGGCTCGACCCACAGCCAGGACTACATACGCCACCCACAGACAGCATTGCCAGTGCTCTTCCCAGTGCCAGCACTGCCAGTTTCCCCCCAACAGCCAGAACTGCCAGTGCATCACCACACAGCCATCACTGCCAGTGCTCTCCACATCCAGCACTGCCAGTGCTCCCACAGCCAGGAAGGCCAGTGCTCCACCAACAGCCAGCACTGTCAGTGCTCCCCCACACAGCCAGCACTGCCAGTGCTCAACCACACAGCCAGCACTGTCAGTGCTCCACACACAGACAGCACTGTCAGTGCTCTCCACCCCCCACAGCCAGCACTGTCAGTGCTCCCAACACACACCCAGCACTGTCAGTGCTCCCCCACACAGCCAGCACTGTCAGTGCTCCCACCACACAGCCAGCACTGTCAGTGCTCCCACACAGACAGCACTGTCAGTGCTCTCCACCCCCCACAGCCAGCACTGTCAATGCTCCCAACACCCAGACAGCACTGCCAGTGCTCCACCACACAGCCAGCACTGCCAGTGCTCCCAAATCTAGCACTGCCAGTGCTCCCCACAGCCAGGAAGGCCAGTGCTCCACCAACAGCCAGCACTGTCAGTGCTCCCCTCACAGCCTGCACTCTCAGTGCTCCCCCACACAGCCCGCACTGCCAGTGCTCCCCTCCCTCTCCACAGCCAGCATTCCTAGTGCGTCCCACAGCCAGCACTGCCAGTGCTCCCACCACACACCACAAACAGCACTGCCAGTGCCCCCCAGATCCATCACTGCCAGTGCTCAACCCACAAAACCAGCACTGCCAGTGCTCCCCACAGCCAGGACGGCTACTGCTCCCCACAGCCAGGACGGCTAGATTCCCCCAACACCCAGCTCTGCCAGTGCTGCCCCGCCATCCAGCACTGCCAGTGCTCCCCACAGCCAGCACTAACAGTGCTCCCCCCATTCACCCAACACTGCCAGTTCTCCATCCCAACCCTACCGCCAGCAAAGCCAGTGCTCCACACACCCAGCACTGCCAGTGGTACACCCGCAACCAGCATTTCCAGTGCTCCCGCTCCCGCAGCCAGCACTGCCAGTGCCTCCCCACACCCAGCACTGCAAGTGATCCGCACCGCAGCCAGCACTGCCAATGATCCCCATACCAAGATCAACCAGTGCTCCCCACAGCCAGCACTGCCAGCGAACACCCAACGGCCAGCACTGCCAGTGCTAATCCACAGCCAGCAATGCCAGTGCTCCCCACACACCCAGCACTGCCAGTGCACACACCAACAGCCAGCACTGCCAGTGCTCCCCACAGCCAGCTCTGCCAGTGACTCCCAACACAGCCAGCAGTGCCAGTGCTCCCCACTGCCAGCACTGGCAGTGCCCCCCATACAGCCAGCACTGCCAGTGCTCCCCATACTGCACAGCCAGCACTGCCAGTGCTCATCCAACAGCCTGCAGTGCCAGTGCTCCCCACAGCCAGCACAGCCAGTGCACCCCGTCATCCAGCACTGATAGTGCTCCATCCACAGCTATCACTGCCAGTGTTCCCCCCAAAGCAAGCACTGCCAGTTCTGCATCCACAGCCAGCACTGCCAGCACTGCCAGTACTCCCACCACAGCCAGCACTGCCAGTGTTCTCCCCACAGCCAGCAATGCCAGCGCAGCCGCACACTTCCAACATTGACTATGCACTTCCCCACTGCCAGCACTGCCTGTGCCCCCCACACCCAGCACTGCCAGTGCATCCCCATAGCCAGCACTGACAGTGCACCGCACAAAGCCTGCACTGCCAGTGCTCTCCACAGCCAGCACTGTCAGTGCTCCCACTGCCAACACTGCCAGTGCTCCCCACCGCCAGCACTGCCCGTGCCCCCATATCCATCCCCCCTACTGCAGCCCACAAAGCCAGCACTGACAGTGCTCCCCACACAGCTAGAATTGCCAGTGATCGCCGCCGTTGCCAGCACTGCCAATGCTCCCCACACCCAGCACTACCAGTGCACCCTCCACAGCCAGCACTGCCAATACTACCCCCACAGCCAGCACCGCCAGTGTTCTCCC
This sequence comes from Scyliorhinus torazame, assembly GCF_047496885.1. Taxonomy (NCBI): domain Eukaryota; kingdom Metazoa; phylum Chordata; class Chondrichthyes; order Carcharhiniformes; family Scyliorhinidae; genus Scyliorhinus; species Scyliorhinus torazame. The sequence goes on from NC_092726.1 coordinate 139,163,574, forward strand.
CCACAGCCGGCACTGCCAGTGCCCCCTCGCTGCCAGCACTGCTAATACTACCACCACAGCCAGCACCGCCAGTGTTCTTCCCAACATCCAGCGCTGCCAGTGCTCCCCCGACATCAATCACTGCCAGTGCTCACCACCACAGCCAGCACTACCAGTGCTCCCCACAGCCAGCAATGCCAGTGCTCCCCAACAGCCAGAACTGCCACTGCTCGTTCCACAGCCAGCACTACCAGTGCTCCCCACACACCCAGCACTGCCTGTGCTACCCCAACAGCCAGCACTGCCAGTGCTCCACCACAGCAAGCACTGCCAGTGCCACCCACCACAGCCAACAGCGCCCGTGCTCCCCACTCATCCAGCACTCCCAATGCTCCCACACACCCAGCACAACCAGTGCACCCCCCATACCCAGCACTGCCAGTGCTTCTCCAGACTGCACAGCAAGCACTGCCAGTGTCCCACCCACAGCCAGCACTGCCAGTGCTTACTCCACAGCCAGCAGGCCAGTGCTCCCCACAGCCAGTACAGCCAGTGCACCATCACACACAGCACTGCCAGCGATCCCCGTCATCCAGAACTGCCAGTGCTCCATTCACAGTTAGCACTGCCAGTGTTTCCCCAAAGCAAGCACTGCCAGTTTTGCACACACAGCCAGCACTGCCAGTGCTCCCACCACAGCCAGCACTGCCAGAGCTCCCCACACCCAGCATTGCCAGTGCTCTCCCCACAGCCAGCAATGCCAATGCTCCACCCACTGCCAACATTGACAGTTCACCATCCACAGCCAGCACTGCCATTGCCCCACAAAACCAGCACTGTCAGTGCTCCTCCACACAGCCACAATTGCCAGTGATCGCCACCTTAGCCAGCTCTGCCAATGTTCCCCCACACCCAGCACTAGCAGTGCACCATCCACAGCCAGCACTGCCAGTACCACCCCCACAGCTAGCACTGCAAGTGCGCTTCTCCACAGCCAGCACTGCAAGCCCCCCCACATCCAGCACTCCCAGTGCTCCCCCCGACACAAAGCACTGCCAGTGCACCCCACCACAGCCAGCACTGCCAGTGCTCCCACACGCAGCACTGCCATTGTCCCCACAACAGCCAGCACTGCCAGTGCACCTCCTCAAAACCAGCACTGCCAGTGCCCCCCAAAGCCAGCACAGCCAGTGCTCCCCAAAGCCAGCACTGCCCGTGCCCTTCCACACCTAGCACTGCCCCTGCTCCCCTACAGCCAGCTCTGCTAGTGCTCCCCTCACAGCCAACACTGCCAGTGCTCGCCCACCGCCTCGCAACCAGCGCTCCCAATGCACCCACCCCCCCCACACACACCCAAATCTACCAGTGCAGCCCCAACAGCCAGCACTGACAGAGCTCACCCACAGCCAGCACTGACTGCCCCCCGCTGCCACCACAGCATGTGCACCCAGCCACATCCACGGCCAGCACTGGCAGGGTTCCCCCACAGTCAGCATTGCCAGTGCTACCCCCACATCCAGCATTGCCTGTGCTCCCGCTTAGCCAGCACTGCCAGTGCTCCCCACTGACAGCACTGCCTGTGCCCCCCACAGCCAGCAATGCCAGCACGCCCGCCCACTGCCAACATTGACAGTGCACCCACTACTGCCAGCTCTGCCAGTGCCCCTACACCCAGCACTGCTAGAGCACCCACCACATCCAGCACTGCCAGTGCACCCCACCACCGCAGCCTGCACAACCAGTGCTCTCCCTCTCACAGCCAGCAGTGCCAGTGCACCGCACAAAGCCAGCCCTGCCAGTGCACCCCACTGCCAGCACTGCGAATGCCTCCCAAACCCAGCACTGCTAGAGCTCCCCAACAGCCAGCACTGCCAGGGTGCCCGCGCCGCAGCCTGCACTACCAATGCTCCCCTCCCACAAACAGCACTGCCAGTGCGTCACCACACGCAGAACTGCCAGTGCACCCCACAAAGCCAGCCCTGCCAGTGCTCCCCAAAGCCAGCACTGCCAGTGCTTCCCACTGCCAGTGCCCCCCACACGCAGCACTGCCAGTGCACACCACAAAGCCAGCACTGCCAGTGCTCCTCCAAAAAGTCAAAACTGCCAGTGATCGCCAGCGTAGACAGCACTGCCAATGCTCCCCACACCCAGCACTAGCAGTGCACCATCCACAGCCTGCACTGCCAGTACTACCCCCACACCGAGCTCTGCCAGTGCACCATCCACAGCCAGCACTGCCAGTAATGCCCCCACAGTTAGCACTGCAAGTGTTCTTCCCCACAGCCAGCACCGCCAGTGCCCCGCCCCCACATCCAGCACTGCCAGTGCTCCCACAGCCAGCACTACCAGTGCCTCAAAATACTGCCAATAGCCAGCACTGCCAGAGCTCCCAAAGTCAGCACTGCCAGTCGTCCCTCCACATCCAGCACTTCCAGTGCTCCCCCGGCATTAAGCACTGCCAGTGCTCCCCAAAGCCAGAACGGCCAGTGCTCCCCAACAGCCAGCACTACCAGTGCTCCTCCCGCAGAAAGCAATGCCAGTGCTCCCTCAAAGCCAGCACTGCCAGTGCCCTCCCACACCTAGCACTGCCCGTGCTCCACTACAACCAGCTCTGCTAGTGCTCCTCTCACAGCAAACACTGCCAGTGCTCTCCCACCCACTCGCAGCCAGCGCTGCCAATGCAGCCCCCCCCACACACACACCCAGCACTATCAGTGCAGCCGCCACAGCCAGCACTGCCAGAGCTCACCCACAGCCAGCACTGCCAGTGCCCCCCGCTGCCAGCACAGGATGTGCACCCCCCACCCACACGGCCAGCACTGGCAGTGTTCCCCCCACAGTCAGCATTGCCAATGCTCCCCCACATCCAGCACTGCCAGTGCATCCCTTAGCCAGCACTGCAAGTGCTCCCCTTAGCCAGCATTGCAAGTGCTCCCCCACAGCGCCCCAACCCCGCAACCAGCACTGCCAGTGAGACCCAACCCCGCAACCAGCACTGTCAGTGCAGCCAATAAAACCAGGCACTGCCAGTGCCCCCACACCCAGCATTGCCAGTGCAGCCCACAAAGCCAGCACTGCCAGTGGTCCCCCACACTGCCAGAATTGCCAGTGATCGCCACCGTTGCCAGCACTGCCAATGCTCCCACACCCAGCCCTACAAGTGCACCCTCCACAGCCAGCACTGCCAGTGCCCCCCTCGCTGCCAGCACTGCCAGTGCTCCCCAACATCCAGCACAGCCAGTGCTCCCACAGCCAGCACCGCCAGTGCTCCTCCAACAGCCAGCACTGCCAGTGCCCCCCCCCCGCACAGCCAGCACTGTCAGTGCTCCCACCACACAGCCAGCACTGTCATTGTTCCCCCCCACAGTCAGCACTGCCAGTGCTCCCCACACCCAGCGTGCCAGTGCTCCCAACAGCCAGCGCAGCCAATGCACCATCACACACAGCACTGCCTGTGCTCCCCGTCATCCAGCACTGCCAGTTCTCCATCCACAGCTTGCACTGCCAGTGTTCCCCCCAAAGCAAGCACTGCCAGTTTTGCACCCACAGCGAGCACTGCAAGCGCTCTCCCCACAGCCAGCAATGCCAGTGCTCCCCACAGCCAACATCGACAGTGCACCCCCCACTGCCAGCACTGCCAGTTCCCTCACACCCAGCACTGCCAGTGCACCCTACACAGCCAGCACTGCCAGTGCTCGTCCACAAAGCCAGCACTACCAGTGCACCATCCACAGCCAGCACTGCCAGTACTACCCCCACAGCCAGCACTGCGAATGCTCCCAACACCAAGCACTACCAGTGCACCATCACGGCCAGCACTGCCAGTACTACCCCCACAGCCTGCACTGCCAGTGCTCCCCAACATCCAACACCTCTAGTGCTCCCCAAAGCCAGCACTGCCAGTCCCCCCCCCCACATTCAGCACTTCCAGTGCTCTCCCCCGACATAAAGCACTGCCAGTGCTCACCACCACAGCCAGGATTGCCAGTGCTCCCCACTCACCCAGCACTGCCAGTGCTCCACCCCACTCCCACAGCCAGCACTGCCAGTGCCCCCCGCTGCCAGCACATCAAGTGCAACCCGCACCCCCACGGCCAGCACTGGCAGTGTTCTCCCACAGTCAGCATTTCCCGTGCTCCCCCACATCCAGCACTGCCAGTGCTCCTGCTTAGCCAGCACTGCAAGTGCTCCCCATACAGCCCGTGCTGCCCACAGAGAGCACTGCCAGTGCCCCCCACACTGCCTGTGCCCCCCCACACTTCTCAGCCAGCAGTGCCAGTGCCCCCTCCCACTGCCAGCACAGCCAGTGCTCCCACAGCCAGCACTGCCAGGGCTCTCCACTTCTAGCACTGCCAGTGCCCCCTCACACACGGCACTCCCAGTGCCTCCCCACATGCAGCACTGGCAGTGCACCCACAAAAGCCAGCATTGCCAGTGCTCCCACGCCCATCACTTCCAGTTTTCTCCCAGAGCCAGCACTGCCTGTGCTCCCACCACACCCAGCAATGTCAGTGCTCCCCACAGCCAGCACTGCCCATGTTCGCCACACAGCCAGCACTACCAGTGCTCCCCCACACCCAGCACTGCCAGTGCTCAACCTACAGCCAGCACTGCCGGTTCTCCCCACTGCAACCAGCACTGCCAGTGTTCCAACAGCCTGCCCTGCCAGTGCTACCCCCACAGCCACCGAGCTCTCCCTCACAGTCAGCACTGCCAGTACTCCTCACCTCCCAAATCCAGAACTACCAGTGTTCCCCCCCACAGCCAGCACTGCCAGTACTCCCCCCACAGCCAGCACTGACAGTATTCCCCTCAGCCAGCACTCCCCCACACAGCCAGCACTGCCAGTGCCCCCACAGCCAGCACTGCCCGTGTTCGCCACACAGCCAGCACTACCAGTGCTCCCCCACACCCAGCACTGCCAGTGCTCAACCTACAGCCAGCACTGCCGTTTCTCCCCACTGCAACCAGCACTGCCAGTGTTCCAACAGCCTGCCCTGCCAGTGCTACCCCCACAGGCAGCACTGCCAGTGCTACCCCACAGCCACCGAGCTCTCCCTCACAGCCAGCACTGCCAGTGCTCCCACTTCCCAAATCCAGAACTACCAGTGTTCCCCCCCACAGCCAGCACTGCCACTGCTCCCACAGCCAGCACTGCCAGTACTCCCCCCACAGCCAGCACTGACAGTATTCCCCTCAGCCAGCACTCCCAGTGCTCCCCCACACAGCCAGCACTGCCAGTGCCCCCCTCAGCCAGCACGGCCAGTGCTCCCCACCCTCCCACAGCCAGCACTGCCAGTGCTCCCCACAGCCAGTACTGCCTGTGCTTTCCTCCTTAGCCAGCACTGCCAGTTCTCCTTCCCACACACCACAGCTGATTGGCTGAGAGACTGTCAGTCAGTGGCTGGTGCAGCTGATTGGCTGAGAGGCTGTCAGTCAGCGGCTGCAGCTCCTGATATGCTGAAACGCTGTCAGTCATTTTCATTTCCTCATTAATTTAATAATTGATGTAACCGTATAATTCACCGCGATCTTGATCTGCTCCCTGAACCTGGACTGAGTCACCACGTAAATAAATGTGTTCGTGCAGCAATTTAAATCCCGCAGCATAAATCCGACTTGTTGTAAATTATATTGAGGAATGGTGATTATATATAATCCACTCAGTTTCAAATAGAAAAATGTAATAACGTACACGGTCCAGAGAAGGATGAAAGCTCCGGAGATGCTAAAAAGTAAAATCATTGACTTCCTTCTGCTCTCCATCTCTGGGTCAGTGCGATTGTCTCCCTGACTCTGAGCCCTCAGTGCCTTCCGGACCCGACTGGTGAGTAAAATGTGCCTGACTGTCAGAGCGTTGATCAACAGGATTGAGAAGAACGGCATCAATGGATTTAAAATCTTATTAAACCAGTTATATCCAACCCATCCGGCGTCAGTCAAAAATATCCTCTTTGTCAAACAGAACCACTGGACATTGCCGATCAATTCGCTAGGTTCATATATAAAGTACACAGGGATGTTTTTCACACAGAGCAGGAGGCCGCTTGTGGACAGAATCACAGCCGCAGTTTTCCCGGTGCAATATTTAGTTTTCAGTTTCTGGCAGCGAATGGCCACAAATCGATCAAAGGAGAAAGTGAGGGTGAACCAGACAGAACAGTTCCTCGCTGCAGCGATTAGGGCACCCTTAACACTACACACAGGGGTGAGGGACAGGAAATTCCAGGGGAAATAATAATCATTGACCATGTTCAGAATGGGCTGGCAGATAATATAAAGCAGATCCGCCGTTGCCATGGCCACCAGGTAGCGAGTGGTGCAGGTAGAGAGACCACACTTCTCCCGACACAGTATCACAATTCCCAGTATATTAACTGTCAGAGAGAGAAAGGAGAGATGCGGGAAATTAATGGATAATGAATCTCCCTGTCTGAACCAGGACATAATGTCAGCATCAATATAATGGAAAGTGGGCGGGTGGTGTGTTGGGAGAGGAGTGGGCACAGAGATTAACATTGCAGAGAGGGAAGTAGGGAATGTAACTCCAGTGTTAAAGATGGGGAATGGCGGGGTGGGGGGGGGGAGTGTGAATTGCAGCCCTGTCAGTTTGATGGCAGTGGTCGGAAAATGTTTATAATTCAGAGACCTTTGGGGGAGGTGACATTTCTCATTCTGTCTGATTTACAGGATTCACTCAGGCCGGCCAGGTTTCCCAAACCGGATACAAACATACCAGAGATTGTCATCTCTGCTCAATTATTGGACCACACCCCGGATTGGACCGTCCCCTGGACTGGACGTCTGATGGGGTTGGACCCCACTCCTGGTTTATTTGAATACTCCACGATCAATGGAAAAAATAAAACAAACGCAGGACCTTCCCACTTCATAATCATGGGAGTAATCAGAATATAGAATGTACAGTGCAAAAGGAGGCCATTCGGCCCATCGAGTCTGCACCGCCTCTTGGAAAGAGAAAACCAGTTCAGCCCCCCCCCCATCCCCATAACCCAGTGACCCCATCTAAATTGTTTGGAAACTAAACAAAATTTATCTTGGCGAATCAACATAACCTGCTTATCTTGGGACTGTGGGACCCACCGGAGCAGCCGGAGGAAACCCACGCAGACACGGGGGAGAAAGTGCAGACTCCGTACAGACAGTGGCCCAAGCCGGGAATCGAAACTGGGACCTTGGAGCTGTGAATCAACTGTGCCAACCACTGTGCTACCGTACAGCCCAGCCTGTCCAGAATACAGTCTGTCCAGTCTCCAGAACATCCCGAGGGATCACCCCTCCCAGGTTTAGTCATTCGTAAAGTACTCGCTCCCAGGAATCCCCCATTGCCATGTCTCGAACATCCAAACATTACTGTTCCCAGGAATCCATGCTCTCTCTGTTTGAAAACAATCCCTGCCAAGCTTTTCTCAGGAATATTCCCGCTCCATCATTGGACATTCCCCAGGGTTCACTTGGCCGGAATAGACTCTCTCCAGATTCGTACTCATTGCATTCGACAAAAAAGTAGGAATATTTCAAAACAAGAGCGTTAAGATGGAGGAGAAAGTTCCCAGACTAAAGTTGTTTAAATTAAAGTTACGTCTTGCGTGATGTAACATTCTAACTGGACGATGGGATGTTGCTCCTCCAGCTTTCGTTGGGCTTCACTGCATTCTTGCAGCTGGCCAAGGACAGACATGTGGGCCTGAGAGCAAGGTGCTGAGTGAACATGGCCACAACAGGGTGGCTGGGGCCATGCTGTGGGCTGAGTGAAGGTGTTCCACAAAGCAGTCTCCTAGTCTGCGTTTAGTCTCCCCTATGTAGAGGAGGCGGTATTAGCAGCAGGGAATACAGTGGAACAAATTGAAGGCACAGAAGTGAAACGCTGCTTCCCCAGAAAGGAGAGTTTGCTGCTGAGAGCCATGAGGCGGGAGGAGGTAAAGGGACAGTTGTTGCACCGTCTCTGATTGCAGGGGAAGGTGCTGGGGGAAGGGAAAGGGGTGCGGGGTGTGATGGGGAAGTGGACAAGGGGGAGGGAGCGGTACCTGAGGAATGCAGAAATTGAGGGGGGTGGTTTGGGAGAGGTGAAGATGTGTTTGGTGGTGACATCATGCTGGAGTTGGCAGAAATGGAGGAGGATTTTCCTTTCAATGGGGAGGCTGATGGTGTGGAAAGGGAGGAGAGGGAGACACTATCTTGTTTCCGAGAGGGAGGGGGATGTGTGAGGATAGAGGTGTGAGAAGTGAATTGAACACGATTGAGAGCCCTGTAAACAAAGGAAGGTGGTGGGGATAGACCGGTTAAGGAAAAGACAGAAATGCCAGACAGGCTATTTTCGAAGACGCCATCATGAGAACAGAGGCGATGGAGGCGGAGAAAGTGGAAGAATGAACATAGAACATCGAACCTTACAGCGCAGTACAGTCCCTTCGGCCCTCGATGTTGCACCGACTTGTGAAACAACTCTAACGCCCATCTACACTATTCCCTTGTCGCCCATATGTCTATCCAATGACCACTTCAATGCCATTAGTGTTGGCGAGTCCACTACTGTTGCAGGCAGGGCATTGCACGCCCTTACTACTCTCTGAAACAAGAACCTACCTCTGACATCTGTCTTATATCTATCTCCGCTCAATTTAAAGCTATGTCCCCTCGTGCTAGACATCACCATCCGAGGAAAAAGGCTCTCACTGTCCACCCTATCCAATCCTCTGATCATCTTGTATGCCTCAATTAAGTCACCTATTAACCTTCTCGCTAACGAAAACAGCCTCACGTCCCTCAGCCTTTCCTCATAAGATCTTCCCTCCATAACCAGGCAACATTCTTGTAAATCTCCTCTGCACCCTTTCCAATACTTCCACATCCTTCCTGTAATGCAGCGACCAGAATTGCACGCAATACTCCAAATGCGGCCGCACCGGAGATTTGTACGGCATCAACATGACCTCAAGGCTCCGAAACGCAATCCCTCTACCAATAAAAGCTAACACGCCGTACGCCTTCTTAACAACCCTCTCAACCTGGATGGCAACTTTCAGGGATCTATGTACATGGACACCGAGATCTCTCTGATCATCCACACTGCCAAGATTCTTACCATTAGCCCAGTACTCTGTCTTCCTGTTATTCATTCCAAAATGAATAACCTCACACTTTTCTGCATTAAACTCCATTTGCCACCTCTCAGCCCAGCGCTGCAGCTTATCTATGTCACTCTGTAACTTGTAACATACTTCCGCAATGTCCACAACTCCACCGACTTTAGTGTCGACTTTAATCAGATGCAATCTTTACAGGAAGCAGTGTATGAGGATCTGTACACAACCCTTGTGTTGGGGAATGGATGTGAAGAGGGAGTGGGCATCCATTGTGAAGATTAGGCGGTTAGGGCCGGGGAAATTGACCTTGTTTATGGCACCAGAGGAATCAGGAATCATAGAATTCCCACAGTGCAGAAGGAGGTCATTCGGCCCATTAAGTCTGTACCAAACCTCTGAAAGAGTACCTCATTAAATCTCACTACCCCGCCTATCTCATCAACCCTTAATCTAACCTACACCTCTTTTTAGACTCGACGGAGTAATTTAGCATGGTCAATCCACCTAACCTGGACTGTGGGAGGCAACCGGAGCACCCGGAGGAAACCCACGCAGACACGGAGAAAAGGTGCAGTCTCGACCCAGACAGTCACCCAAGGTGGGAATTGATCCGGGGACACGGGTGCTGTGAAGCAGCAGTGCAAAGCACTGTGTCACTGTGTCGCCAATGTCTTTGGGAAGGGGCAGAACAGGGTAAAGCGGATGGAATCAAGATCGGAAGAAATGATCTTGGTGGGGCTGGAACAGACCGAAATAACGGGTGTACTGGGACTTTCCTGTTTGTGGATTTTGGGAAGGAGGTAGAAGCGGGAGGTTGATGCAGGATGTGTGGGGTTGCGGGACTATGATGACCTAGGCTGTGGACAGAAGATATCCAGAGTCAATGAGATCAGTGAAAGTCCTGGACACAATATCATGATGTTTGGTAGTGTGCTGCTGGTCCAGGCAGAGGTAGCAGGATGGGTCTGAGAGCTGACGGTCAGCCTCTGTGAGGAAGAAGTCAGGACACCAGACAATAATGGCACCACCCTTGTGAGCAGCTTAGATCACCATGTCAGAGTTGGATATTAGAGAGAGGATTGGAGCAAGTTTAGAGTGAGTCAGGATTGTGTTGGTGAGAGGCACAGCGAAATTGAGACGGTCGATGTCGCACTGACAGATCTCAATGAAAAGATCAAGAGCTGATAGGAGGCCAGAGGGTGGGGTCCAGGTAGAGGGAGATTACTGGAGGCGGATGGATTTCAACAACAAATTTTCATAAAATAGACAGTGAGAAACAGCAGAGACAATATTATCTATTCACTGATCATCTTCAGAATAATTACCAAAGAATTGAAAAGCAAAAGTCGGTCTCTGTTATTCTTGAATTTAGAACAGAATATAATAATATCTTCCAGTCACAATGTCAACAGTTGGAAATATGGAATTAGAAGCATGAGTGAAATGAAATCCAGTAACACAGAGTATACTAAATAGTCGGCACATATTCAAAAGTCAACATTATTCCTGACACATTTCATCCAATTAATTCAATAACTACCAGAAATAATAGATCTGAGTAGTATAATGGATGTTAAAACAATTTGATTTTCTACAGGCCGTCAGTAAGATCCGACAGAACAGACTGATGAGTAATCTCAGAGCCAGTGGAGTTAGGGGACACAGCAGCAGAATGGACACATGCTGGCGACACACACAGAAAACAGGGAGAGGAGTTAAAGGGATTTAGGCTGGTTAGTGGAAGGTGAGAAGTGGTGTTCCACAAGGATCAGCACTGGGATCGCTCTCCTTCACCATTCCCATCAACAGTATGGGATCGGGAAGCAGAATGATAATGACACAATTTACAGACAGAATCAAATTGAGAGTGATAGTGAATACAGAGGAAGAATACAACTAATTACAGGCACAATTACATTCATCATTAATTATGAATTTGCAAAGTGGGTATTTCAATGGGAAATTTATGTTCCGACAGATCAGTGTCCGCTGCTGCATTTTGATCAGAACAATAAGTCCCCCAATCACTCCTTGGAAAACAAGTGTGTGAATGGACTGGAGGGGTTTCTGGGTTCAGGTGAATAAATTCACAAATCGTGCGAAGCAGAAACACAGTTTATAAACACCCATAAAAATTGATCAAACACGTGAGTTCATTTCAGGCTGAATAGAAATGAGAAAATATCACAAAACCTATTGGAATACTGCACTGCTGTGGGTTTAATCAAATATTAGAGTGTGGGTGATATCTGTTCCTGTTAGACTATGTCAAAAGAAAACAGAGATAGAGACATTTAACTTCATACAATAAATATAAACATGTTCAAAACACAGCCAAGCTCTTTGTTTTCAGCCTATTCCAAAGTTAAAACACACAGAGAGAACTCCACAGAATAGAGCGACCACTCCCCAATAAAATACATCATTTCAAAACAGAACCAACTAATTTCAGTCCAGTTACTGACCCACACACAATACAACTCCACACGGACAGATAGCCCCAGTGATAGATAGATAATTGGATTAGATACTCCACTCTGGTGACATACCCACATTCAGTACAATCCCACACTGACCGATACTTCCAGTAATCCTTGTTCGCTGCTGTCAGATATTTCAATCTGATTAGTGATCCACCCTCAGCGTGATTTCATTTTTACTCCCATTAAACCTTCCTTCAGAGCGATTGCCTTCACTGAGGTCCAATCTGACATTATACAAGATTCCACTCAATATAATAACTTCACCGTTCAGAGATCCAGTGAATTACAAACAGGTATATTGTTAGTTGATGAAATGGATTCAAACCATAGACATTATTAACGAGATTTGAATTAAGTGAATTATATCGTTGACCAGGTGTCTATATAACAGTGAGCTCGAGATCAGGATCAGATTTTCAGTCACAGTTTAAAATCAGAGAGCCGCTCACACACAGATTTACACAACTTCAATGGTGACAGACACTTACCAGGAACACCAACAATAGCCAGGATTGGGTAGAATACTTTTTCAACCATATCAATTGGATCATGCATTTTCACTGTGAAGTGATGTGTCCCTTCCTCCGATTGGCAATCTCTCTGTCTGAAACTCTGAGGTTATATATTCCACAAGCTTTTAATTAATGCCCTGTGGAACCACCTCAAGGATATTGAGGTTGTGACATCGTTCAACTTATTTTTCAAGATGTGAACAAACAGATTCCGATATTTGGTTCAGTGAAATAAAATATTATTTTTGTGAGTGAGTGACCTCTTGCCAAACACAGGACTGTGTTGGTCACATTGTTCAGCTAACATTAACAGAAAGGATGCTGTCCACTCAGACACCATCAGTCCCATCTCTACATCTCAGATTGTTTCAGTGATAGCCCTCACTCCACTGTGAACATTCAGAGATCCAGTTCCAATTGTCAGTGTGTTTCTCTGGGTGGTTCCACTGCACTCTGGGGTGTAGCTGCCTCTGTAACTGTGACCATTCAGTGATTCACTTCCAATTGTCAGTGTGTTTCTCTGTGTGGTTAAACTGAACTCTGGGGTCTAGCTGCCTCTGTACCTGTGACCATTCAGTGATTCAGTTCCAATTGCCAGTGTGTTTATCTGGGTGGCGCCACTGCACACTGGGGTGTAGCTGCCTCTGTAACTGTGACCATTCAGTGATTCAGTTCCAATTGTCAATGTGTTTCTCTGGGTGGTTCCACTGCACTCTGGGGTGCAGCTGCCTCTGTAACTGTGACCATTCAGTGATTCAGTTCCAATTGTCAGTGTGTTTCTCTGGGTGGTTCCACTGCACTCTGGGGTGCAGCTGCCTCTGTAACTGTGACCATTCAGTGATTCAGTTCCAATTGTCAGTGTGTTTCTCTGGGTGGTTCCACTGCACTCTGGGCTGTAGCTGCCTCTGTAAATGTGACCATTCAGTGATTCAGTTCCAATTGTCAGTATGTTTCTCTGGGTGGGTCCACTGAACTCTGGTGTGTAGCTGCCTCTGTAACTGTGACCATTCAGTGATTCAGTTCCAATTGTCAGTGTGTCTCTCTGCGTGGGTCCACTGCTCTCTGGGGTGTAGCTGCCTCTATAACTGTGACCATTCAGTGATTCGGTTCCAATTGTCAGTGTGTTTCTCTGGGTGGATCCTCTGCACTCTGGGATGTAGTTGCCTCTGCAACTGTGACCATTCAGTGATTCAGTTCCAGTTGTCAGTGTGTTTCTCTGGGTGGTTCCACTGCACTCTGGGCTGTAGCTGCCTCTGTAACTGTGACCGTTCAGTGATTAGGTTCCAATTGTCAGTGTGTTTCTCTGTGTGGTACCACTGCGCTCTGGGATGTAGCTGCCTCTGCAACTCTGACCATTCAGTGATTCAGTTCCAATTGTCAGTTTGTTTCTCTGCGTGGGTCCACTGCACTCTGCGGTGTAGCTGCCTCTGTAACTCTGACCATTCAGTGATTCAGTTCCAAATGTCAGTGTGTTTCTCTGGGTGGTTCCACTGAACTCTTGGCTGTAGCTGCCTCTGTAACTGTGACCATTCAGTGATTCAGTTCCAATTGTCAGTGTGTTTCTCTAGGTGGTTCTGACGGATGTGACATAAAATAGTTACTTTAGAGATATTAGTTACTGTAATGTAGAGATAGGCCAATCTCATTCTGGTGATTTCACAGACAAAGGATTTCAGACCGCATGGCAAAGCAAGGAGGAGGTGTGTCCACCAAAGGAGGGGAAAAGGATGCTGGGTAATAAGGGGCCAGAGGAAGGGCTGAGAAGTGAGCCAATCAGAATGTATGATCAGGTCAGGAGGGGTATAGAATGACCTATGGGAATCGTGTATGTGAAACTTGATACCATTTGAATTTATTTGCAGAAATCCCTTTGTCTCTTTGTTCATTCGCTTTCCGGGGTGTAGGAGACGAGATGTGCCTTATGCCTCTGTGAAATGAATCAGGCGTGCAAGCTAAATAAGATAACTAATGCTGTACCTGCAAATCCATCTCGACTTTTATTGAGGCCAGACTGACGGGTAAAGAAATTTGATTTGTCATTTGGTGTCGGAAACCCGGGATTTCTCAAGACGGTTCTGACTGACCGCGGAATCAGAATTAGACTGATTATGAACAGGGAGAGTGGGAAGAAGGGGCCCACAACGTATAGCTGGAAAATGACTGCGCATTGCTATTTCTCCTCTTCTTATCGTCTGATTAGTCTGGTCACTCGCGGTTGGTATGGAAAGATCGTCTCGACGAAATCAAAAGTCAGTCTGGGGATTAGAAAATTAAACTGATGGGATATCATAATTGATAGTTCAGTTTTGGGTTAATTGTGTTGCTGATGAACTGATGTGACTTTAGCAGATGAAGGATCAGTTAAATAAGTGTTTTTAAATCTGAAGATGGTTCAACTCCATGTGTGAGTTCTGATTGGCTTGGGCTAGGTTATGGGTTGATGCGACATCCTAAACAGATGGTTCAACTCCATGTGTGAGTTCTGATTCGGCTTGGGTTAGGTTATGGGTTGATGTGACATCTAAAACAGATGGTTCAACTCCATGTGTGAGTTCTGATTCGGCTTGGGTTAGGTTATGGGTTGATGCGACATCTAAAACAGATAATTCAATTCCATGTGCGAGTGTTTTAAATCTATAGTTGATTAAGCTAAAATTGTACCCTTGGACTGTAGTGGCGAAAAACGCATTCTGAGGACTAGTTGAGATTATGGGGAATTGCTTGGATAAATTTCAAAACAAAGAACATCCATAGAACTGGATGCTGCATGTTAGTTAAAGCAGAAGTCTCTCAAAGGGTTAACAGCAGCAGCCAAAGTTAAAGACGACAGGCAGTGCTTCTCACTCAGGCCTTTAGATAACAGCAGCAGCCTGTAGTGTAATCGGACACCTTTCCTTTGAGTCAGTGAACTGCAGCAAAGTTACGTTTTGAATTAATTAAAGGAAACCAGTGGGTTTCTCCACCTCTTTGATAAAAGTTATTATTTTCGAAAGCAATTGATTGAAATTGCCAGAATCTTAAGTTTTACTTACTTGAAATAATGTTTATCTTATTTTATTTGTGAATTAATAGAAACTTAAAGAAACTCACTGACACCATTTTAAAAAGTGTAAATCTGGAGATGACAGTTGACTTTGCTCCGGTATACATCACCGCAGCTAACTGCTCCCTCATTGATAGCAGCCAACATTTTTGAGAATATAATGTTAAAAGAAAAATTGTTAAGATAAAGAATTAATTAAGTTGTAAATGTTATACAAGTTTGTGTTAAGCAAATCGTAAATTTAGTTCTGAGTTGAGATCAGAGCTAAGCTTGCAAGTTGCAGTAATTCAATTTGAATTTTCAAACATTTTAAGTTTTAAAAGAACACTGTTAGAACCTTTTCAATCATTTTGCCAAGGAGCAAAAATTGACATTGGTTATAAACAAGCAAATAAAAAAAAATATATAATTTAAAAAAAGAAAGAGCCAAAGTATGAAAGCTAAAGAGTTAATTAGATTATGGATACAATATTGTCAAGAGGAAAGAGATAAGATCATGTTATCAGGTTGGCAGGACAATGCCCTTAAAATGGGAATTCGAATTAGTGAACAGGGTAACCAAAAAAGATTACAGGTCTTGAAAAAGGAATGTGCATTCAAAAAAAAAAACCGCGCAAGTAAAGACAGTAAAGGCTCGGGTCAAACAAAAGATGGGCTACGTAGTTCGATGGCTGGCCTTGAATTGACAGAAAATGACCAATTCGATAATTTGAAAATGTCAGCAAAGGATTTCGACTGCACCTGTAGCATTGTCTGCACTAATTCCAGAACCACCATAGTGTAATAATTTGTATCCAGTCACTGCTCCCCAGATCCCAATCATGCCAGTCACTCCAGCCCTTTTGGTTGATAGCGTGGGTCCCGATTTACTATCTTCACGATCAGTAGGGGAAGAGGAGCTCTGTTCCACAAGCCCAGTTAGCTCTAGGACCCGATCTCGGACAGCGAGAGAAGGGCTTGATCCTAACCAGAAACAATTAAGCATATCACCTAAATCCCTTCAGTCCAAGGGGAAACCGCAAATTTCGAGAACAAAGGGAGATGCCAGGGATGATTCTGAAGAGAAAGAACTCCCTCTAGTGACAGGGAGGGACGTCGAAGTCTTGGAAGAACCAGAGGAAATAGCTAGAGTGCCTCCTGGTGAGACTCGGTGACAGTTGCCGCTTAGGAAGATACCAAGCCTTGACGCAGTGACTGCCGGGGCCCAGCCCACGATAGACGTTTATTTCCCATGGACACCCAGTGGGATGATGGCTATTATGGCTACAATCCCAGATAGAAAAGAATCTCCTGCTGCTTTCGTGGATTCCCTGAGAACTACCATCACAATTTATCAAGCTGATTTTAGGGACCTCTGGACCCTAGTCCAGCAGGTTTTAACACCAGCAGAGTACCATCTTAATCACTTGAATTATGCTAGCCACGCCACACTTCAGCAAGCCCATGCGTTAGACGACGATAGAGGGACACAAATCCTGAATGCGTTGAATAGCACATTTCAAACGCCCATAAATATTTCTGCTATCTTAGACCTAAAACCTAAGACGATTGAATAGCCAGAGGAATTTCTGGAGCGTTTTAATGAAATCTACCATGGGCAGTCAGGCGACATGCCATATCAAAATTGTCAGAATTCCCCTCAATATTGCGCTATGTTAATGCATTGCCTACCAGCTTCTGTGGCTACTGCTGTGGAATGTAATAACATGAATTGGACAGAGAACGACCCTTCCCAGATGGCAAGGGCAGTCAGATTTTATTGAAGGAGGGTGTAGGCCAGGAAGGAGGCTCAGTTACAAAGGTTAAGACTGAGTATGTAATGAAAAAGGATGATCTGCGACCCCAACAAGCGGCAGAAATGGTAGTTTACCAGCAGAAGCCCCAATATTGTGACTTTGGGTGGTGGGATCAGCGAGGGGGAGGATATCAAACCCACCCAAAGGGAGCCTCAGCTCCTTTTTATGGCCCAACGTATGCACCAACAGCTTTACAACCGCCGCCCCCTCTGAGTGGCCATTGGTCTACTGGGAGAAGAGGACGGGGCAGATATAGAGGGAGCAATGCATGTTTTAATTGCGGCCGTGCAGATCACTGGCAACAGGAATGCCCCTTTAAAAGACAGGCAGCAGAAGGAGATTATCCGACCCAAAGAAGGGGGTACCCACCAAGGGGAGGACAGACGAGATACACTGACTTCTCCTAGGAAACCCTTTCCCAACACAGGATTGACTAGCTAATTTAGTCATAAGGACTCTCCAATCGGACAGGGAACCTATTATCTCTCTGCAGATAGGAGATCAACATCACTCATTTGTAATCGACACTGGAGCAGCCATGTCTTCTGTGCAATCAGAACTTCGACTACCACTATCCGACCACATGCAGCAATTGTCGGGGTTCCAAGGACAGGTGTGTGAGTATCCTATTTCTGAACCTGTGACAGTTACTTACGAGAATAAGTCTGCAGATCATCAGTGTGTAGTGACTACTGGATTGGACTGTAATTTGTTGGCCCGAGATTTACTGTGTATCTTCCAGCTACAGCTAGAGTACGGAGACGAAGGGGTAACGGTCCAATCATGGAGGATGAGACAACAGTGCTATATTTCTATCACCCCCCAGTGGTGGACGTTAGACATTGAACATTCACTGCATCATGTTACCCTGGCCTATGACAGAACCGGACAAAACAGGGAGTTGGAGGACAAATACCGGCCATTAATTGGGACCGAATGGCCAGTCAAGGTTACAGCCACAGTCACGGGAAAAGAACGTACAGCCGATTTTGTTACAATACCACCACATTTATGGCCACAGTCAGCTTCGGTAAGCCCTCATATTACACGTCAGGTCCACGACCAGTACCATGCCAGGGGTCTGGGGCAAATGGTAAGGAGGGCAGTGGATCATTCGGATCCAACAGAGTACGCATTTCAAGTCACGCCGGACGGCACTGCCATAAAATATTTTGAGGTCCCTGAAACAATTAATACTCGACTGCAGCATCACTGGGGACATGATGTTTTGGAATATGTCAATCCACAGGTCTGGGCGGAATACCCATCACAAGTGGGAAAGACAAATGTTACACCTATTAAGGTAACGATTAAGGATCATGTAAAGCTAACTTCCATTCGGCAATACCCCCTGAAATCCCAAGCTGCTCCGTCGATAGACAAATTAATTCAAGAGCTGTTGCAACAGGGCTTTTTGGTCCCTTGCCAATCAGAATGTATCACCCCCATACTTTCTGTACCTAAACCAGCCAAACCAGACTAGTACCGATTAGTACAGGATTTACGTTCAATCAATGCCATCGCATAGCCGTTACATGCTCTCACCCTCCAACAGGATATTACGGTGTATAGCTCCCATTCGGTCATTGCACTACTGAGGCAACTGCAGACTCAGCATCTTACCGCAGCTCGTCAGAATAGGTATGAGGTATACCTTTTAAACAATCCACGTCTGACATTTAAACACTGTACCACTATCAATCCAGAATGTTTTCTTAGTGGTCCCCCTGTCCATGAAGACGCACCTGGCCACGACTGTTTAGCCTTGATTCAGGAAACTACCACAATAAGGGACGATTTGAGTGACATTTCGTCAGAACAACCTAACATGATTATGTGTGGTCAAATATCCCACCGGGGTTTAGTTATTGACTTACTGCAGGCCCTCCTTATGCCCGCGCAGATTTCCGTTATTAAATGCGCTGCCCACACAAATGGTAAGACCCCAGTTGACGTTGGTAATGAACGAGCAGAATGTGCAGCGCGGACAGCCGCGCAAATTCAGCAAGTGATGGTGCCTAACATGTTAAGTCAGTCTAAACGATCTACTATAAATATGTCTGCTTCTGACAAGTCAATGCCAACCATCCAAGACGTCATAAGGTTACAGGAGGACGCTCCTGAGAGTGATAAACAAATGTGGAAACGGTTAGGTGGTACATATGATTCTGTTTCCTCTTTATGGACCACGCCAGCACATCAGACTTGTATGCCTGATGTACTGGCTTTATGGGTCATCGAATGTGTACACTTTGCAACTCATTGTGGGGCTCGGGGGACTCGTGATTTGTTGCTGGACACTTGGTGGCACCCTAAAATGCTGGGGTTGGCCCAGAGTATCAGTAATCGGTGTTTGATTTGTCAGCAATATAACACCGGCAAAGGTATCCCTTGTGGGATGGGGCAAACCCCGTTGCCCAGTGGTCCCTTTGAGACGCTCCAAATGGATTACATTGAGTTGGAAAGGTGTCAATGTTATAAATATGTTTTGGTCATTTTGGATGTGTTCAGCAGATGGGTCGAGGCGTATCCGACTACCGATAATAAAGCTGCTACTGTGGTTAAAGTTTTGATGCGGGAAATCATTCCCCAGTACAGTAGACCAGCTCAGTTGAGTTCTGATAACGGGCCTCATTTTCTTGGACAGATTAACCTGCCTCCCTTCTCCAGTGCTATTTTACAGGTGTAGAGCATGATGGGGTGGCTGTGTGATATTTGGCCTCACCTCACTTGGAGTGTTATTGGCGATGGACATGGAAAAGGGGAATATTATCTATATTTGTAACCCCAACCAATCTACAAGGATACATCACCTATGCAAAGGTGATGTTCTTTGCTGCCCCCATATACGGGGTCAGGGTATCGACTCATGGAAGGTCGTCAAAGTTAAGGAGAATGCAGGAGTAATAAAGCAATTGCACCGGTCCCGGCGATGGGAAGGGAACATTATATGGACATTGCCTTGTTTTTGGAGTACATGTAAATTTAATTTTGGATGTGTTAAGATTGGTGCGATAAAGATAACATCAGACCGCCAGGAGAGCGTAGGAAGAGGTTGTGAGAGAGAGTGGGGGACTAGAGAGAGGACGGGGTGTGTGAGAAGGGAAGTACAGCTAGAACGTAGGTTACCGGGAGATACACTTAAGTTAGTTAAAGGCCAAACTGAGGAAAACCTGGGTAGTATGAATCTCTTCTACCAGATTTACCACCGCTTGTATGGCCACGGACGGGTTGTCTGCTACCCGAACCCCGCAGCGGTGTCTAGGTTATTTTCTGTTTCACCGCTTTGGGGCACTCCCCAACCGTGGTTCATTGTCAGCGTTCCGAGCCACCGCCCGAGCAAGTCACTCTTCCTTACGATCCGGGTTCAGCACCACCGGCTATTTGCCTTCCCCTTCCTCGGGATAATTCCCATTCACAGTATGATAGGCTGCAACGGTGGAGGGCGTATATACCTAGCCACTTCACTCCCAATCGGGATTCCCGGTCGTATGAGAATTGTTTCAGCAGTGAAGGATACGGCTGTTTGCTGGTAGAGGTGGAAACGAATATAACATATCTGTTCCCCAACTGTACGGACAGGAGGTGCCATATCACCCGGGCGTCTGGCCAATGCGTTTGTTACAACACCACCTGCGTTCCATTGAACGCCGGCCTCCAGCTCCTTTGTGGCTGGGCGAATGTCTCTCATATCACTGTTGGGACTAGGGCTTTCCGCATTGCTAGCCGGCCCGAATGGGCGTTTCGGAGCTGTATAAACTGGGCTACTGGGGGAGCCTTACGCAACCGATATACTGAGGTGATGCTAGCCTGCACACGGAACAAGGATACTACTTTTTATTTAATGGCACAGCGGCCAATGTTTTGTCATCCCCATTTCCCCGCCAAATTGCTATTGGGGTTCCGTGGCTGTCAGCAATAGGAATTATTTTATTTGTGGCCTTACCATCTTGGGAAATGAAACCTTGGGAGCCCTCGGGGCAATAACCAAGGAATTGTCTCAGCTACGGTTGTTTGCAATGCAGAACCGGTATGCTCTTGACTATCTTCTGGCCCGTGAGGGTGGGGTATGCGCCGTAGGGCAGGGCAAGTGTATCATGGGAGTTCAGGACTTGACCGCTAACATCACTAAATTTATGGATCACGTACGGGATCACCTGGACGGAATGCAGGATCCTGGCTCTTGGGGTAACTGGGGATTTGGAGGTTGGAAGGACTGGTTCATAAATATGGCCATGTATTTAGTGGTGGCTATCGGCTGCATCTTTGTGGGCCCAGCCAACCTTAAATGTGTGATGGGTAGAATGCGGGGTACACTGGAACAGATCAACGCCCCTAAAATCTTAGCTGTCAAAATCCATGAGGGTGCAGCAGATGAAGGGGGGCTACGCCAGGAATTGGAAATGCAGTGACACATCTTTTTAGATGAGGGACCGTAGCTATAGATTGGATAGTTCGGTTATCATGGAATGATAAAAGGAGGGAATGACGAATGTGATATAAAATTGTTACTTTAGAGATACTAGTTACTGTAATGTAGAGATAGGCCAGTCTCATTCTGGTGAGTTCACAGACAAAGGATTTCAGACCGCATGGCAAAGCAAGGAGGAGATGTGTCAACCAAAGGAGGAGACAAGGATGCTGGGTAATAGGGGCCAGAGGAAGGGATTGGAAGTGAGCCAATCAGAATGTCTGACTAGGTCAGGAGGGGTATAGGATGACCTATGGGAATCGTGTATGTGAAACTTGATACCATTTGAATTGATTTGCAGAGATCCCTTTGTCTCTTTGTTCATTCGCTTTCCGGGGTGTAGGAGATTGGATGTGTCTCATGCCTCTGTGAAATGAATCAAGCTTGCAAGCCAAATAAAAAAACTAATGCCGTACCTGCAAATCCATCTCGACTTTTATTGAGGCCAGGCTGACGGGAAAAGAAATTTGGGATTTGTCAGGAGAAGGGAGCGTCTCGGACTTTTATAAGGAGCTTCTGGGGTTGGGGGAGGCGCAGACGGAGGGGCTGAAGAGCACGTGGGAGGAGGAGCTGGGAGGTGAGGTAGAGGATGTTCTATTGGCAGGCGCATTGAGTAGAATCAACATGCCCGCCTGATACAATACTTTGCGGAAGGACCGGGGAACCATATCAACATGTTTTGGACATGTCCAAAGCTGAGGGGGTTTTGGCAGGGGTTTGCGGACGTCATGTCCACGGTGATAAAAACAAGGCAAGAAGTCTTACAACACCAGGTTAAAGCCCAACATGTTTGTTTCAAACACTAGCTTTCCGGAGCACTGCTCCTTCCTCAGGTGAATGAAGAGGAATGTTCCAGAAACATATAGAGAGGCAAATTCAAAGATGCCAGATAATGCCTAGAATGGGAGCATTAGCAGGTGATTCAATCTTTACAGATCCAGAGATGGGGTAACCCCAGGTTAAAGAGGAGTGAATTGTCTCAAGCCAGGACAGTTGGTAGGATTTCGCAGGCCAGATGGAGGGGAATGAATGTAATGCGACAAGAATCCCAGGCCCCGGTTGAGGCCGCACTCATGTGTGCGGAACTTGTTCCAACACGCCACAGCAAAAAACCGCACCAACCTCGTCAGTAGCCAAACAGGGGACACAACCGACAGAGTACCCTTCATCATCCAGTACTTTCCCGGAGCTGAGAATCTACGACATCGTCTTCGCAGCCTTCAGCATGTCATTGATGACGATGAACATCTTGCCAAGGTCATCCCCACACCCCCACTACTTGCCATCAAACAACCGCACAACCTCAAACAAACCATTGTTGCAGAAAACTACCCAGCCTTCAGAACAGTGACGACGACACCACACAGCCCTGCCATGGCAATCTCTGCAAGACGTGCCAGATCATCGACATGGATACCACTATTACACGTGAGAACACCACCCACAAGGTACGCGATACAGACTTGTGCAACTCGGCCAACGTTGTCTACCTTATACGCTGCAGGAAAGGATGTCCTGAAGCGTGGTACATTGGCGAGACCATGCAGACGCTGCGACAACGAATGAACGGACATCGCGCAACAATCACCAGGCAGGAATGTTCCCTTCCAGTCAGGGAACACTTCAGCAGTCAAGGGCATTCAGCCTCTGATCTCCGGGTAAAGTTCTCCAAGGGGGCTTCAGGACGCACGGCAACGCAGAATCGCCGAGCAGAAATTTATAGCCAAGTTCCGCACACATGAGTGCGGCCTCAACCGGGACCTGGGATTCATGTCGCATTACATTCATCCCCCACCATCTGGCCTGGGCATACAAAATCCTACCAACTGTCCGGATTTGAGACAATTCTCACCTCTTTAACATGGCGTTGCCCCATCACTGGACCTGTAAAGATTTAATCACCTGCTAATGCTCGCATTCTAAGCATTGCCTGGCATCTTTGAAGTTGTCTATTTATATGTTTCTGGAACATACCTCTTCATTCACCTGAGGAAGGAGCAGCGCTCCGAAAGCTAGTGTTTGAAACAAACATGTTGGACTTTAACCTGGTGTTGTAAGACTTCTTGCTGCGCTCACCCCAGTCCAACGCCGGCATCTCCACACGTTATAAACAAGGGTGGCGCTGAGTCCAGAGGTGCCGATTTTCGGGGTGTCGGAAGACGCGGGAATCCAGGAGGACAAAGAGGCAGAGGTTCTGGCCTATGCTTCCCTCGTAGCTGGGAGACCGATATTATTAGCATGGAGTGTCTCAGAGCCCCCAAAGTCCGAGACCTGGCTATCGGACATGGCTAGCTTTCTCTTTTTGGAGAAAATCAAGTTCGCCTTGCGAGGGTCACTGTTTGGGTTCACCCGGAGGTGGCAACTGTTCGTCGACTTATTTGCGGGAACGTAATCGTCAGCAGACGGGGAGGGGGGTGGGAGTAGTTTGGATTAGAGTAGGGGGTTAATAAGTGTGGAACCTGTACGAGAGGTAAATGCCTTTTGTACTATGTTTATGATTTCATGTATATTGTTTACTTTGTTGGCGTTGCTCTGCCAAAGTACCTCAATAAAATGCTTATTAAAAAAACGGTCAAATGCAGTTTTAGCATTCATAATAACATAAGAACTAGGAGCAGGAGTAGGCCACATGGCCCCTCGAGCCTGCTCCACCATTCAATGAGATCATGGCTGATCTTTTGTGGATTCAGCTCCACTTTCCGGCCCGAACACCATAACACTTAATCCCTTTATTCTTCAAAAAACTATCTATCTTTATCTTAAAAACATTTAATGAAGGAGCCTCTACTGCTTCACTGGGCAAGGAATTCCATAGATTCACAACCCTTTGGGTGAAGAACTTCCTCCTAAACTCAGTCCTAAATCTAAGATTTAGGACTTAGTCACAAATCGTGGTACACATCGGTACCAACGACACAGGTAAGAGAAGGGACGGTGATTAAAAAAAAAAATTTCGGGATCTAGGGTGGAAGCTGAGAGCCAGGACAAACCATGTTGTCATGTCTGGTTTGTTGCCGGTGCCAAGTGCTCGTGAGGTGAGGAACAAGGAGAGAGTGCAGATAAGCCCGTGGCTGCAGGGATAGTGTACGATGGACGGTTTCAGGTAAGTGGCTAATTGGAGCACATTCTGGGGAAGGTGGGACATGTACAGACAGGATGGTTTGCACCTGAACTAGAGGAGCACCAATATTCTGGGAAGGAAGTTTGCTACGGCCCTTCGGGGCGGGGGGTGGGGGGAGGGGGGGAAAACTAATTTGTCAGGGGGCTGGGAAAACGAGCTGTAGTCCAGAAGCCAGTGTTGAGAGTAGTGAGCTACTGAGGAGGGTATCAAGGTCGCAGGAGTGTACCGGCAGACAGAAAGGCGGGTTGAAGTGTGTCTACCTCAATGCAAGGAGCATCCGGTATAAGGTAGGTGAACGTGGAGCGTTGATTGGTACTTTGGAGTACGATGTTGTGGTCATTACGGAGACATGGCTAGAACAGGGACAGGAATGGTTGTTGGAAGTTCCGGGGTATAGATGTTTCAGTAAGATTAGGGAAGGTGGTAAAAGAAGTGGAGGAGTAGCATTGTTAATCAATATAGTTTAACGGCTGCAGGAAGGCAGTTTGAAGGGGATCTGCCTACTGAGGTAATGTGGGCCGAATTTAGGAATAGGAAAGGAGCGGTCACATTGTTAGGAGTTTGCTATAGACCCCCAAATAGTAATAGAGATGTGGAGGAAGAAATTGCAAAACAAATTATGGATAGGTGTGGAGGTCCCAGGTGGTTGCATTGGGTGATTTTAACTTTCCAAATATTGATTGGAACCTCTATAGGTCGAACAGTTCGGATGGGCCAGTTTTTGTACAGTGTGTGCAGGATGGTTTCCTGACACAATATCTGGATAGGCCGACAAGAAGGGGGGGACACATTGGATTTGGTACTGGGTAATTAACCGTGCCAAGTGTTAGATTTGTATGTGGGAGAGCACTTTGGAGATAGTGACCACAATTCGGTTCCTTCACTGTTGCAATGGAGAGCGATAGGGCCATACTGCAGGGCAAGGTTTATAATTGGAGGAGGGGTAATTATGAAGCGATTACGCAAGAATTAGGGAGCTTAAGATGGGAACAGAAACTGTCAGGGAAAGGCACAAATGAAAAGTGGAGTTTGTTCAAGGAGCAAATACTGCGTGTCCTTGATAGATATGTCCCTGTCAGGCAGGGAGGAAATGGCCATGTGAGTGAACTATGGTTCACAAAAGAGGTTGAATGTCTTGTCAAGAGGAAAAAAGAAGCGTCTGTAAGGATGAGAAAACAAGGTTCAGTTGGGTCGCTTGAGGGTTACAAGGTAGAAAGGAATGAGCTGAAAAAAAGGGTTTAGGAGAGTTGGAGGGGGCATGAGAAGTCCTTGGCGGGACAGATCAAGGACAACCCCAAGGCGTTTTACTCCCACGTGAGAAATAAAAGAATGACCAGGGTGAGGGTAGGGCCGGTCAAGGACAGTAGTGGGAACTTCTGCACGCAGTCAGAAGAGATAGGAGAGGCGTTGAATGAATAATTTTATTCAGTGTTCACAAAGGAGAGGGGCCATTGTTTTGAGGATGAGTGTGATTCAGTCGGGTAGGCTGGAGGAGGTAGATGTTCTGAGGAAGGATGTATGAGCAATTTTGAAAATCCTGAGGGTCGACAAGTCCCCTGGGCCAGATGGGATATACCCCAGTATTCTTTGGGAGGCAAGGGATGAGATTGCAGAGCCTTTGGCCTTGATCTTTGGGTCCTCGCTGTCCATGGGGATAGTGCCAGAGGACTGGAGAGTGGCGAATGTTGTTCCTCTGTTCAAGAAAGGGAATAGGAACGATCCTGGTAATTATAGGCCAGTTAGTCTTACTTCGGTGGTCGGGACGATAATGGAAAAGTTCCTGAAGGATAGGAAAAATTTCGGACTGGAGACCAAGTTACCAGCGGGTACCACAAGGATCAATGCTGGGTCCTCTGCTATTTGTGATTTTTATCAATGATGTGGAGGAGGGGGCTGAAGGGTGGGCCAGTAAATTTGCTGATGACACCAAGATTGGTGGAGTAGTGGATGAGGTGGAGGGCGGTTATAGGCTGCAAAGAGACATTGATAGGATGCAGAGCTGGGCGAAAAATGGCAGATGAAGTTTAACCCTAAAAAGTGCGAAGTGATTCATTTTGGTAGAAAAAAATTGAATGAGGATTACAGAGTCAACGGCAGGGTTCAGCGGATTGTGGAGGGACAGCGAGATCTTGGGTTCATGTCCACAGATCTCTGAAGGTTGCCACTCAAGTGGATAGAGCCGTGAAGAAGGCTTACAGTTTATTAACGGGGGGGGCTTGAGTTTAAGAGCCGCGGGGTTATGCTGCAACTACACATGACCCTGGTGAGACCACATTTAGAGTATTGTGTACAGTTCTGGTCAACTCATTATAGAAAGGATGTGAAAGCATTGGAAAGGGTGCAAAGGCAATTTACCAACATGCTGCCTGGTTTGCAGGATAGGTCTTTTGCGGAAAGGTTGGAACAATTGGAACTAAATCACTGAATGGTCACAGTTACAGAGACAGCTACACCCCAGAGTGCAGTGGAACCACACAGAGAAATACACTGACAATTGGAACTGAATCACTGAATGGTCACAGTTACAGAGGCAGCTACACCCCAGAGTGCAGTAGAACCACCCAGAGAAACACACTGACAATTGGAACTGAATCACTGAATGGTCACAGTTACAGAGGCAGCTACACCCCAGAGTACAGTGGACCCACCCAGAGAAACACACTGACAATTCGAACTGAATCACTGAATGGTCAGTTACAGAGGCAGCTACACCCCAGATGGCAGTGGAACCACCCAGAGAAACACACTGACAATTGGAACTGAATCACTGAATAGTCACAGTTACAGAGGCAGCTACACCCCAGAGTGCAGTAGAACCACCCAGAGAAACACACTGACAACTGGAGATGAATCACTGAATGGTCACAGTTACAGAGGCAGCTACGCCCCAGAGTGCAGTGGAACCACCCAGAGAAACACACTGACAATTGGAACTGAATCACTGAATGGTCACAGTGGAGCGAGGGATATCACTGAAAACAATCTGAGATATAGAGATAGGACTGATGGTGTCTGAGTGGACAGCATCCTTTCTGTTAATGTTAGCTGAACAATGTGATCAACACAGTCCAGTGTTTGGAAAGAGGACACTCACTCACAAAAATAATATTTTCTTTCACTGAACCAAATATCGGAATCTGTTTGTTCACATCATTGAAAAATAAGTTAAACGATGTCATAACCTCATTTTTCAATTCATTTCATTTTTCAACGTCAATATCCCTGAGGTGGTTCCACAGGGTATTAATTAAAAGCTTGCAGAACATATAACCTCAGAGTTTCAGACAGAGAGATTGCCAATCGCAGGAAGGGACACATCACCTCACAGTGAAAATGCTTTATCCAATTCAGACTGCTGAGAAAATATTCTACCCAATCCTGGCTATTGTTGGTGTTCCTGGTAAGTGACTGTCACCATTGAAGTTATGTAAATCTGTGTGGGAGCGGCTCTCTGATTTTAAACTGTGACTGAAAATATCTGATCCTGATCTAATGCTCACTGTTATAGACACCTGGCCAACGATATAATTGCCAAATGTCTTTAAGCATGTCAATGATTTGAATCTCTTTCATAAACTCACAATAAACCACTGTTTGTAACTCACTGGATCTCTGACCGGCGAAGTTATTATATTGAGTGGAATCTTGTATAATGTAAGATTGGATGTCAGTGAAGGCAATCTCTCTGAAGGAAGATTTAGGAGGAGAAAGAATTAAATCACATTGAGTGTGGGTATCTGTCAGTGTGGAATTGTCCTGACTGTGGGTCACTATCCAGAGTGGAATATCTGACAGCGGTGAACAAGGATTACTGGAAGTATCTGTCAGTGTGGAATAGTACTGAATGTTTGTCTCTCACCAGAGTGGAATATCTGATTCAATTATCTATCTATTACTGGGACTATCTGTCCGTGTGGAATTGTATTGTGTGTGGGTCAGTAACTGGACTGAAATTAGTTGGTTCTATTTTGAAATGATGTATTTTATTGGGCAGTGGCCGCTCCATTCTGTGGAGTTCTCGCTGTGTGTTTTAACTTTGGAATAGGTTGAAAACAGGAAGAGTTTGGCTGTGTTTTGATGATGTTTGATATTTATTGTATGAAGTGAAATAGCTCTATTTCTGTTCTCTGTTGACCTACTCCAACAGGAACACATATCACCCACACTCTAATATTTCATAAAACCCACAGCAGTGCAGTATTACAACAGTTTTTTTGATATTTTCTCATTTCTATTCATCCTGAAATGAACATACATGTTTGATCAATTTTTATGGGTGTTTATAAACTGTGTTTCTGCTTCATACGATTTGTGAATCTATTCACCTGAACCCAGAAACCCCTCCAGTCCATTCACACACTTGTTTTCCAAGGAGTGATTGGGGGATTTATTGTTCTGATCAAAATGCAGCAGCGGACACTGATCTGTCGGGACATTAATGTCCCATTGAAATACCCACTTTGCAAATTCATAATTAATGACGATGTGTGAATGTAATTAGTTGTATTCTTCCTCTGTATTCACTATCATTCTCAATGTGATTTTGTCTGTAAATTGTGTAATCATCATTCTGCTTCCCGATCCCAGACTGTTGATGGGAATGGTGAAGGAGAGTGATCCCACTGCTGATCCTTGTGGAACACCACTTCCCACCTTCCACCAATCAGCCTAAATCCCTTTAACTCCTCTCCCTGTTTACTGTGTGTGTCGCCAGCATGTGTCCATTCTGCTGCTGTGTCCCCTAACTCCACTGGCTCTGAGATTACTCATCAGTCTGTTATGTCGGATCTTACTGACGGCCTTTAGAAAATCAAATTGTTTAACATCTATCATACTACTCAGATCTATTATTTCTGATAGTTATTGAAATAATTGGATGAAATATGTCAGGAATAATGTTGACTTTGGAATATGTGCCGATTATTAAGAATACTCTCTGTTACTGGATTTCTTTTAACTCAGACTTCTAATTCCATTTTTCCAATTGTTGACATTGTGACTGGAAGATTTTATTACATTCTGTTTTAAATTCAAGAATAACAGAGACCGACTACTGCTTCTCAATTCTTTGGTAATTATTCTGATGGTGATCAGTGAATAGATAATATTGTCTCTGCTGTTTCTCACTGTCTATTTTATGAACATTTGTTGTTGAAATCCATCCGCCTCCAGTAATCTCCGTCTACCTGGACCCCACCCTCTGGCCTCCTATTAGCTCTTGATCTTTTCATTGAGATCTGTCAGTGCGACATCGACCTTCTCAATTTCTCTGTGCCTCTCACCAACTCTGTCCTGACTCACTCAAAACTTGCTCCAATCCTCTCTCGAATATCCAACCCTGGCTTGATGATCGAAGCTGCTCACAAGTTGGTGCCATTATTGTCTGGTGTCCTGACTCTTCTTCCTCACAGAGGCTGACCGTCAACTCTCAGGCCCATCCTGCTACCTCCCCCTGGACCAACAGCACACCACCAAACATCATGACGTTGTTTCCAGGACTTTCAGTGACCTCGTTGACTCTGGATATCTTCTGTCCACAGCCTCGGACATCATAGTCCCACAACCCCACACATCCTGCATCAACCTCCCGCTTCTACCTCATTCGCCAAATCCACAAACAGAAAAGTCCCAGGACACCCATTATTTCGGCCTGTTCCTGCCCCAGCAAGATAATTTCTTCCTGTCTTGATTCCATCCGCTTTACCCGGATCTGCCCCTTGCTAACGAGATTGGTGGCACAGTGACACAGTGTTTTGCACTGCTGCCTCACAGCACCAGGTTCCCCGGATCAATTGCCACCTTTGGTGACTGTCTGTGTGGAGACTGCACTTTTTCTCCCTGTCTGTGTGGGTTTCCACCGGGTGTTCCGCTTACCTCCCACAGTCCAGGTTAGGTGGATTGACCATGCTAAATTACTCCGCAGTGTCCAAAAAGATATGTAGGTTAGATTAAGGTGTTAATGAGATAGGCGGGGGAGTGAGCTTGGTTGAGATACTCTTTCAGAGGTTTGCTACAGACGTAATGAGCCGAATGGCCTCCTTCTGCACTGTGGGGATTCTATGATTCCTGATTTCTCTGGGGCCGTAAACAAGTTCCATTTCCCTGGCCCTAACCGCCGAATCTTCACAATGGGCGTCCAATCCCTCTGCGCCTCCGTTCCCCAACACAAGGGTTGTGTACAGATCCTCATACCCTGCTTCCTGTAAAGACTGCATCTCATTAAAGTCGACACTAAAGTGGGTGGAGTTGTGGACAGTGTGGAAGGATGTTACAAGTTACAGAGGGACAGAGATAAGCTGCAGCACTGGGCTGAGAGGTGGCAAATGGAGTTTAATGCAGGAAAGTGTGAGGTGGTTCATTTTGGAAGGAATAACAGGAAGACAGAGTACTGGGCTAATGGTAAGATTCTTGGCAGCATGGATGAGCAGAGAGATCTCGGTGTCCATGTACACAGATCCCTGAAAGTTGTCACCCAGGTTGAGAGGATTGTTAAGAATGCGTACGGTGTGTTAGCTTTCTTTGGTAGAGGGATTGCGTTTCGGAGCCATGAGGTCTTGTTGCAGCTGTACAAAACTTTGGTGCGGCCGCATTTGGAGTATTGCGTGCAATTCTGGTCGCCGCATTGTAGGAAGCCTTTTTCCACGGATGGTGATGTCTCGCACGAGGGGCCATAGCTTTAAATTGAGGGGAGATAGATATAGGAACGATTTCAGAGGTAGGTTCTTTACTCAGAGAGTACAAAGGGCCTGGAATGCCTTGCCTGCAACAGTAGGGGAATCGCCAAGACTAAGGGCATTCAAATGGTCATTGAATAGTCACATGGGCGATAAGGGAATAGTGTAGTGGGCTTCAGAATGGTTTCACAGGTCGGCGAAACATCGAGGGCCGAAGGGCCTGCACTGTGCTGTAATGTTCTATGTACTATGTTCATTCTCCCACTTTCTCCATCTCCATCGCGTCTGTACTGATGATGGCGACTTCGAAAATAGCCCGTCTGGCATGTCTGTCTTTTCCTTTACCGGGCTGTCCCCACCATCTTCCTTTGTTAACAGGGCTCTCAATCGTGTTCAATTCACTTCTCACACCTCTGTCCTCACACATCCCCCTCCCTCCCAGAAACATGATAGTGTGTCCCTCTCCTCCCTTTCCACACCATCAGCCTCCCCATTGAAAGGAAAATCCTCCTCCATTTCTGCCAACTCCAGCATGATGTCACCACCGAACACATCTTCACCTCTCTCCAACCACCCCCCTCAATTTCTGCATTCCTCAGGTACCGCTCCCTCCCCCTTGTCCACTTCCCCCTCAGACCCCGCACCCCTTTCCCTTCCCCCAGCACCTTCCCCTGCAATCAGAGACGGTGCAACAACTGTCCCTTTACCTCCTCCCGTCTCATGGTTCTCTGCCGCAAACTGTCCTTTCTGGGGAAGCAGCGTTTCAGTTCTGTGCCTTCAATTTGTTCTACTGTATTCGCTGCTGCCAATACCGTCTCCTCTACATTGGGGAGGCTAAACGCAGACTGGGAGACTGTTTTGTGGAACACCTTCACTCAGCCCACAGTGTGGCCCCAGCCTTCCTGTTGTGGCCATGTTAACTCAGCACCTTGCTCTCAGGCCCACATGTCTGTCCTTGGCCTGCTGCAAGAATTTCATAGAATTTACAGTGAAGAAGGAGGCCATTCGGCCCATCGAGTCTGCACCGGCTCTTGGAAAGACACCCTACCCAAGGTCCACACCTCCACCCTATCCCCACAACCCAACAATACCACCCAACACTAAGAGCAATTTTGGACACTAAGGGCAATTTATCTTGGCCAATCCACCTAACCTGCACATATTTGGAACGTGGGAGGAAACCGGAGCACCCGGAGGAAACCCACGCACACACGGGGAGGATGTGCAGACTCCGCACAGACAGTGACCCAAGCCGGAATCGAACCTGGGACCCTGGAGCTGTGAAGCAATTGTGCTACCCACAATGCTACCGTGCTGCCCATTCGCTGCAAGAATGCAGTGAAGCCCAACGCAAGCTGGAGGAGTAACATCTCATCGTCCAATTCAGATGTTACATCCCACAGGACATAACTTTAATTTAAACAACTTTAGTCTGGGAACTTTCTCCTCCATCTTAATGCTCTTGTTTTGGAATATTTCTAATTTTTTGTCGAATGCAATGAGTCCGAATCTGGAGAGAGTCTGTTACGTCCAAGTGAACACTGGGGAATATCCAATGCCGGAGCGGGAATATTCCTGAGAAAAGCTTGGCAGGGATTGTTTTCAAACAGGGAGAGGATGGATTCCTGGGAACAGTGATGTTGGGATGTTCCCGACATGGCAATGGGGGATTCCTGGGAGCGGGTACTTTACGAATGACTAGACCTGGGAGGGGTGAACCCTCGGGATGTTTTGGAGACTGGACAGACTCTATTCTGGAAAGGCTGGTTGGCACAGTTGATTCACAGCTCCAGGTTCCCAGGTTCCATTCTCGGCTTGGGTCACTGTATGTGCGGAGTCTGCACTCCCCCCTCCCCCCCCCCCCCCCTTGTCTGCGTGGGTTCCCTCCGGGTGCACCGGTTTCCTCCCACAGTCCAAAGATGAGCAGGTTAAGTGGATTGGTCAAGATAAATTGTGTTTAGTTTCCAAACAATTTAGATGGGGTCACTGGATGATGGGGTGGTTTGAACTGGTTTTCTCTTTCCAAGGACCGGTGCAGGCTCGATGGGCAGAATGGCCTCCTTGTGCCCTGTACATTCTATATTTCTATTTCACCCATGGTTATGAAGTGGGAAGGTCCTACGTTTGTTTTATTTTTTTTCCATTGATCGTGGAGTATTCAAATAAATCAGGAGTGGGGTCCAACCCTATCAGAAATCCAGTCCAGGGAACGGTCCAATCCGGGGAATGGTCCAATAATTCAGCTGGCATGATAATCTCGGGTATGTTTGTATCCGGTTTGGGAAACCTGGCCGGCCTGAGTGAATCCTGTAAATCAGACTCAAGGAGAAATGTAACCTCTCCCAAAGGTATCTGGATTATAAACATTTTCCTACCACTGCCATCAAACTGACAGGGCTGCAATGCACACTTTCCCCGCCCATTCCCCATCTTTAACACTGGAGTTACATTTCCTACTTCCCTCTCTGCAATGCTAATCTCTGTGCCCACTCCTCTCCCAACACTGCCACCAACCCCCTATCCATTATATTGCTGCTGCAATTATGTCCTGGTCCAGACAGGGAGATTCATTATCCAGTAATTTCCCGCGTCTCTCCTTTCTCTCTCTGACAGTTAATTTACTGGGAATTGTGATTCTGTGTCGGGGGAAGTGTGGCCTCTCTACCTGCACCACTCGCTACCTGGTGGCCATGGCAACGGCGGATCTGCTGTTTATTATCACTCGTCCCATACTGACCATGATCAATGGTTATTATTTCCCCCGGAGTTTCCTGTACCTCACCCCTGTGTGTCGTGTTTACTCTGTCCTACTCTCTGCAGCCAGGGACTGTTCTGTCTGGTTCACCCTCACTTTCTCATTTGATCGATGTGTGGCCATTCGCTGCCAGAAACTGAAAACCAAATATTGCACCGGGAAAACTGCGGCTGTGGTTCTGTCCACAAGCGGCCTCCTGCTCTGTGTGAAAAACATCCCCCTGTACTTTGCAGAGGAACCTGGGGCGATAATTGACAATGTCCAGTGGGGCTGCGTCACAAAGAGCAGCTATTGGACTGACCCGGGATGGGTTGGGTATAACTGGTTTGATCAGGTTTTAACCCCATTGACACCGTTCTTCTCAATCCTATTGATCAACGCTCTGACAGTCAGACACATTTTACTCAGCAGTCGGGTCCGGAAGACACTGAGGGCTCAGAGTCAGGGAGACAATCGCACCGACCCAGAGATGGAGAGCAGAAGGAAGTCAATGATTTTACTCTTCAGCATCTCCGGAACTTTCATCCTTCTCTGGACCGCGTCTGTTATTAAATTTTTCTATATCGATTTGTCAGATTTTTATTACCTCACTGATCCTCAATATAATTTACAACAAGTCGGATGGATGCTGCAGGATTTAAATTGCTGCACAAACACATTTATTTATGTGGTGACTCAGTCCAGGTTCAGGGAGCAGATCAAGATCGCGGTGAAATATCCGGTTACATCAATTATTAAATTGATGAGAAAATAAAACTGACTGACAGCCTCTTAGCCAATCAGGAGTTCCAGTCGATGACTCACAGCCTCTCAGCCAATCAACAGCTCCAGTGTCCGACTGGCAGCCTCTCAGCCAATCAGGAGTTCCTTCCGCTGACTACCGGCCTCTCAGCCAATCAGCAGCTCCAGTCTCCGATTGGCAGCTTCTCAGCCAATCAGGAGCTCCAGCCTCTGATTGACAGTCTCTCAGCCAAATATCAGCTTCAGCCGCTGCTGACAGTTGTGGGGTGTGGGGGAGCACTGGCAGTGCTGGCTTAGTGGTGGGAGCACTGACAGTGCTGGCTGTGTGGTGGGAGCACTAACAGTGCTGGCTGTGTGGGGGAGCGCTGACACTGCTGGCTGTGTGGTGGGAGCACTGACAGTGTTGGCTGTGTGGGGGAGCACTGACAGTGCTGGCTACGTGGTGGGAGCATTGACAGTGCTGGCTGTGTGGGGTTAGCACTGACAGTGCTGGCTGTGTGGGGGGAGCACTAACATTGCTAGTTGTGTGAGGAGCACTGGCAGTGCTGGCTGTGTGGGGGGAACACTGACAGTGCTGGCTGTGTGGGGGGAGCACTAACATTGCTGGTTGTGTGGGAGCACTGGCAGTGCTGGCTGTGTGGGGGGAACACTGACAGTGTCGGCTGTGCGGTGGGAGCACTGACAGTGCTGGCTGTGTGGGGGAGCACTGACAGATCTGGCTGTGTGGGGGAGCACTGACAGTGCTGGCTGTGTGGTGGGAGCACTGGCAGTGCTAGCTGTGTGGGGAGCACTGACAGTGCTGGATGTGTGGGGAGCACTGACAGTGCTGGCTGTATGGGGGGGGCACTGACAGTGCTGGCTGTGTGGGGAGCACTGACAGTGCTGGCTGTATGGGGGGGGCACTGACAGTGCTGGCTGTGTGTGGGGGGCACAGACAGTTCTGGCTGTGCGCTGGGAGCACTGACAGTCCTAGCAGTGTGGGTGGGAGCACTGACAGTGCTGGCAGCGTGGGGGAGCACTGCCAGTGCTGGCTGTGCGGTGGGAGCACTGACAGTGCTGGCTGTGTGGGTGGGAGCACTGACAGTGCTTGCTGTGTGGGGGAGCACTGCCAGTGCTGGCTGTGCGGTGGGAGCACTGACAGTGCTGGCTGTGTGGGTGGGAGCACTGTCAGTGCTGGTTGTGTGGGCGGAGCACTGGAAGTGCTGGCTGTGTGAGGGGAGCACTGTCAGTGCTGGTTGTTTGGGGGTTCACTGGCAGTGCTGGCAGTGAGAGGTGGCACTGGCAGTGCTGGCTCTGTGAGCGAGCACTGGCAGTGCTGGCTCTGTGGGGAGCACTGACAGTGCTGGCAGTGTGGGGTAGAACTGACAGTGCTGGCTGTGTGGGGAGCACTGACATGCTGGCTGTGTGGGGGGAGCACTGACAGTGCTGGCTGTGTGGAAGTAGCACTGGCGGTGCTGGCTGTGGAGGGGAACGCTGCCAGTACTGGCCTTTGGTGGTCGCATTAGAAGTGCTGGCTGTGGTGGGGGAGGCGCACTGGCGGTGTTGGCTTTGGGAGGGGGAGTGATGGCAGGGCAGGCATTTGGGGAGGGGATCACTGTCATTGTTGGCTGTGTGGAGGGAGCACTAGCAGTGCTGGTTGTGGGCGGGAGCACTGGCAGTAATTGCTCTGGGGGAGCGTTGAAATGGGGGGAGAACAGGAAGTGCTGGCTGTGGGGAGCACTGGCAGGGCTTGCCGTGGGGAGCACTAGCAGTGCTGGATTTGTGGGGAGCACTGGCTGTGGTGGGCGAACTGGCAGTACTGGCTGTGGGGGGAGTACTGGCAGTTCTGGCTGTGAGGGGAGCACTGGCAGTGCTAGCTGTGGAGGGGAGCACTGCCAGTGCTGGTCTTGGGGGGGGAGCACAAGCTGTGCTGGCTGTTTGGGGGAGCGCTGACTGTGGAGGGGAGCATTTCCAGTGCTGACTGTATGGGAACACTGGCACTGCTGGCTTTGGGAGCACTGGCAGTACTAGCTGTGGAGAGCACTACCAGTGCTGGCATTGAGTGGGGAGCACAGCCAGTGTTGGCTGTGTGGGGAGCGCTAGCAGTGCTGGCTGTGGAGTGGAGCACTGGAAGTGCTGGATGTTTGTGTGGTGAGTGCACAGGCAGTGCTGGTTTGGGGTGGAAGCACAGGCAGCGCTGGCTGTGTGGAGAGGAGCACTGGCAGTGCAGGTTGTGGGGAGCACTGGCAGAGCTGGATGTGGGGGTGCAGTGGCAGTGCTGGCTGTGGGGGAGCAGTGGCAGAGCTGGATGTGGGGAGCAGTGGCAGTGCTGGCTGTGGTGGGAGAACTTGCAGAGCTGGCTGTGTGGAGGGGAGCACTGGCAGTGATGGCCATGTGTGGGGAGCACTGACATTTCTGGCTGTGGTGGGAGCATTGCCAGTGCTGGCCTTGGGGGGCGGAGCACAGGCAGTGCTGGCTGTGGTGGGAGAACTGGCAGTACTGGCTGTGTGGAGGGGAGCACTGGCCGTGTAGGCTGTGGGGACGCACTGGCAGACCTGGATGTGGGGGAGCAGTGGCAGTGCTGGATATGGGGAAGCAGTGGCAGTGCTGGCTGTGGGAGGGGAGCACTGGCAGTGTTGGCCGAGAGGGGAGCACTGGCAGTGCTGGCTCTGGGGGTGCACTGGCAGTGCTGGTTTGGGTACCACTGGCTGTGCTTGTTGTGGGAAGCACTGACAGTGCTGGCTCTGTGGGAGCACTGGCAGTGCTGGCTGTGGCGATGAGCACTGACTGTGCTGGCTATGTGGGGTTAGCACTGACAGTCCTGGCTGTGGGGGGAGCACTAACATTGCTGGTTGTGTGGGGAGCACTGGCAGTTCTGGCTGTGTGGGGGGTTGCACTGAGAGTTCTGGCTGTGTGCTGGAGAGCACTGGCAGTGCTGGCTGTGTGGGGGAGCACTGACAGTGCTGGCTGTGTGGTGGGAGCACTGACAGTGCTGGAAGTGTGGGGGGAGCACTGACAGCGCTGGTTGTGTGGGGGAGCACT
This sequence comes from Scyliorhinus torazame, assembly GCF_047496885.1. Lineage (NCBI taxonomy): Eukaryota > Metazoa > Chordata > Chondrichthyes > Carcharhiniformes > Scyliorhinidae > Scyliorhinus > Scyliorhinus torazame. The sequence goes on from NC_092726.1 coordinate 139,201,277, forward strand.
GACTGTGCTGGCTGTGTGATGGGATCACTGGAAGTGCTGGCTGTGTGGTGGGAGCACTGACAGTGCTGGCTGTGTGGTGGGAGCACTGAAAGTGCTGGCAGTGTGGTGGGAGCACTGACAGTGCTGGCTGTGTGGTGGGAGCACTGAAAGTGCTGGCAGTGTGGGGGGAGCACTGACAGCGCTGGCTGTGTGGGGGAGCACTGACTGTGCTGGTTGTGTGATGGGAGCACTGAAAGTGCTGGCTGTGTGGTGGGAGCACTGACAGTGCTGGCTGTGTGGGGGGAGTACTGACAGCGCTGGCTGTGTGGTGGAAGCACTGACAGTGCTGGGTGTATGGGGGAATAACTGACAGTGCTGGCTGTGTAGTGGGAACACTGGCAGTGCTTTCTGTGTGGTGGGAGCACTGACAGTGCTGGCTGTGTGGTGGGAGCACTGACAGTGCTGGCTGTGTGGTGGGAGAAATGACAGTGCTGGCTGTGTGGGGAACACTGACAGTGCTGGCTGTGTGGGGGAGCACTGACAGTGCTGGATGTGTGATGGGAGCACTGAGAGTGCTGGCTGTGTGGGGGAGCACTGACAGTGCTGGCTGTGTGGAAGGTAGCACTGGCGGTGCTGGCTGTGGAGGGGAACGCTGCCAGTACTGGCCTTGGGTGGTAGCATTAGAAGTGCTGGCTGTGGTGGGGGGCGTACTGGCAGTGTTGGCTTTGGGGGGAGTGATGGCAGTGCAGGCATTTGGGGAGGGGAGGACTGGCATTGTTGGCTGTGAGGAGGGAGCACTGGCAGTGCTGGTTGTGGGCGGGAGCACTGGCAGTACTTGCTCTGGGGGTGCGTTAAAATGGGGGGGAGAACTGGAAGTTCTGGCTGTGGGAGCACTGACAGAGCTGGCTGCGTTGGGGGGAGCACAGGCAATGCTGGCTGTGGGAGAACACTGGCAGGGCTTGCCGTGAGGAGCACTGGCAGTGCTGGATGTGTGGGGGAGCACTGGATGTGGTGGGAGCACTGGCAGTACTGGCTGTGGGGGTAGTACTGGCAGTTCTGGCTGTGAGGGGAGCACTGGCAGTGCTAGCTGTGGAGGGGAGCACTGCCAGTGCTGGTCTTGGGGGGAGCACAAGCTGTGCTGGCTGTGTGGGGGAGCGCTGACTGTGGAGGGGAGTATTTCCAGTGTTGTCTGTATGGGAACACTGGCACTGCTGGCTTTGGGGATCACTGGCAGCGCTGGCTGTGTGGGGAGCACTGAAAGTGCTGGCTGTGTGTGGGGAGCACTGACAGTGCTAGCTCTGTGGGGGAAGCACTGACAGTTGGCTGTTTGGGGAGCACTGCCAGTGCTGGCTGTGGGTGTGTGGAGCACTGGCAGTGCTGGATGTGGGGAGATCACTAACAGTGCTGGCTGTGTGGGGGAGCACTGACAGTGCTGGCTGTGTGAGGGAGCACTGACAGTGCTGACTGTGTGGGGGGAGCACGGACAGTGCTGGCTGTGTGAGGGAGCACTGGCATTGCTGACTGTGTGGGTGGAGCACGGACAGTGCTGCTGTGTGGGGAGCACTGACAGTGCTGGATGTGTGGGGAGCCCTGCGAGTGCTGGCTGTGGGTGTGTGGAGCACTGGCAGTACTGGATGTAGGGAGACCACTGGTAGTGCTGGCTGTGTGGGGGGCAGCACTGGCAATGCTGTCTATGGGGCGCACTGGCACGGTTGGATGTGCGGAGACCACTGGCAGTGCTGGCTGTGTGGGGGCAGCACTGGCAATGCTGGCTGTTGTGGAGCAGTGGCAGGGTTGGCTGTGGGGGAGCGCTGCCAGTGTTGTATGTGGGAGGATGGAGCACTGGCAGTGCTAGCTGTTGTGAGGAAGCACTGGCAGCGATGGTCCTAGGTGGTAGCACAGGCAGAGTAGGCTGTGGGGAGCACTGCAGTGCTGGATGTTTGTGGGGTGAGTGCACAGACAGTGCTGGTTTGGGGTGGAAGCACAGGCAGCGCTGGCTGCGTGGAGAGGAGCACTGGCAGTGCAGGCTGTGGGGGAGCACTGGCAGAGCTGGATGTGGGGAGCAGTGGCAGTGCTGGCTGTGGGGGAGCAGTGGCAGAGCTGGATGTGGGGAGCAGTGGCAGTGCTGGCTGTGGTGGGAGAACTTGCAGAGCTGGCTGTGTGGAGGGGAGCACTGGCAGTGATGGCCATGTGTGGGGAGCACTGACATTTCTTGCTGTGGTGTGAGCATTGCCAGTGCTGGCCTTGGGGGGCGGAGCACAGGCAGTGCTGGCTCTGGTGGGGAACTGGCAGTGCTGGCTGTGTGGAGGGGAGCACTGGCCGTGCAGGCTGTGGGGGCGCACTGGCAGACCTGGATGTGGGGGAGCAGTGGCAGTGCTGGCTGTGTGGGGGAGCACTGACAGTGCTGGCTGTGTGGAAGGTAGCACTGGCGGTGCTGGCTGTGGAGGGGAACGCTGCCAGTACTGGCCTTGGCTGGTAGCATTAGAAGTGCTGGCTGTGGTGGGGGGTGCGCACTGGCAGTGTTGGCTTTGTGGGGGAGTGATGGCACTGCAGGCATTTGGGGAGGGGAGAACTGGCATTGTTGGCTGTGTGTGGAGGGAGCACTGGCAGTGCTGGTTGTGGGCGGGAGCACTGGCAGTACCTGCTCTGGGGGAGCGTTGAAATGGGGGGAGTGCTGGCTGTGGGAGCACTGACAGAGCTGGCTGCATGTGGGGAGCACTGGCAGTGCTGGATGTGTGGGGGAGCACTGGCTGTGGTGGGAGCACTGGCAATACTGGCTGTGGGGGGAGTACTGGCATTTCTGGCTGTGAGGGGAGCACTGGCAGTACTAGCTGTGGAGAGCACTGCCAGTACTGGCATTGAGTGGGGAGCACAGCCAGTGCTGGCTGTGTGGGGAGCAGTGGCAATGCAGGCTGTGGGAGCACTGGCTGTGCTGGCTGTGAAGGGGTGCACTGGCAGTGCTGGTAGTGGGGAGGGGCTCTGGCAGTGCTGGCTTTGGGGAGCACTGGCAGTGATGACTGTGAAGGGGTGCACTGGCAGTGTTGGTAGTGGGAGGAGCTCTGGCAGTGCTGGCTGTGGGAGCACTGGCAGTGCTGGATGTGTTGAGGAGAGCACTGCCAGTGCTGGCATTGAGTGGGGAGCACAGCCAGTGCTGGCTGTGTGGGGAGCGCTGGCAGTGCTGGCTGTGGTGGGGAGCACTGGAAGTGCTGTATGTGGGGGAGCACTGCCATAGATGGCTGATTGGGGAGCACTGTCAATCCTGGCTGTGGGGTAGCACTGTCAATCCTGGCTCTGGGCAGCACTGGCAGAGTTGGCTGTGGAGGGAGCACTGGCAGTGCTGGCTGTGTGAATGGGAGCACTGGCAATCCTGTCCGTGGGGAGCGCTGGCAGTGCTGTGTGGGAAGAAGTGGCAGTGCTGTCTGTGTGCGGGCAGCACTGGCAATGCAGGCTGTGGGAGCACTGGCAGTGCTGGCTATGCAGGGGTGCACTGGCAGTGCTTGTAGTGGGGAGGAGCTCTGGCAGTGCTGGCGGCTGTGGGGAGCACTGGCAGTGATGGCTGTGAAGGGGTGCACTGGCTATGCTGGTAGTGGGTGGAACTCTGGCAGTACTGGCTGTGGGGATCACTGGCAGGGCTGGCTATGTGGGGAGCGCTGGAGGTGCTGGCTGTGGTGGGGGAGCACTGGAAGTGCTGGATGTGGGGGAGCAATGTCATTGATGGCTGATTGAGGAGCACTGGCAGTGTCGGCTGTGGGGAGCACTGGCAGTGTCGGCTGTGGAGGGAGCACTGGCAATGCTGGATGTGTGAATGGGAGCACTGGCAATGCTGGGAGAGGGAGGACGGGAGCACCGGCAGTGTTGGCAGTGGAGGGAGCACTGGCAGTGCTGGCTATGTGAATGGGAGCACTGGCAATGCTGTCCGTGGGGGGCACTGGCAGTGCTGGGTGGGGGAGCAGTAGCAGTGCTGTCTGTGTGGGGGCAGCACTGGCAATACAGGCTGTGGGAGCACTGGCAGTGCTGGCTATGCAGGGGTACACTGGCAGTGCTTGTAGTGGGGAGGAGCTCTGGCAGTGCTGGCTGTGGGGAGCACTGGCAGTTCTGGCTGTCCGAGGGGCACTGACAGTGCTGAATGTGGAGGGAGCACTGCCAGTGCTAGCCTTGGTTGGGAGCACTGCAAAGTAGGCTGTGGGGAGCACTGGCGGTGCTGTATGTTTGTGGGGTGCACTGGCAGTGCTGGCTGTGGTAGAGTGAGCTCTGGCTGTGGGGGAGCACTGGCAGTGATGGTTGTGTGGGGGGAGCAATGGCAGTGCAGGATGTAGGGGAGCACTGGCAGTTCAGGCTGTGAGGGGAGCACTGGCAGTGCTGGCTGTTGGGAGCACTGGCAGTTCAGGCTGTGAGGGTGGAGTACTGACAGTGCTTGCTGTAGCGAGCACTGACAGTGCTGGCCATGTGTGGGGAGCACTGACATTTCTGGCTGTGGAGAGGAGCACTGGCAGTGCAGGCTGTGGGGGCGCACTGGCAGAGCTGGATGTGAGGGAACAGTGGCAGTGCTGGATGTGGGGAAGCATTGGCAGTGCTGGCTGTGTGGAGGGGAGCACTGGCAGTGATGGCCGAGAGGGGGAACACTGGCAGTGCTGGTTCTGGGGGTGCACTGGCAGTGCTGCTTTGGGGACCACTGGCTGTGCTTGTTGTGGAGGGCACTGACAGTGCTGGCTCTGTGGGGAGCACTGTCAGTGCTGGCTGTAGCGATGAGCACTGACTGTGCTTGCTATGTGGTTTTAGCACTGACAGTGTTGGCAGTGTGGGGGAGCACTGACATTGCTGGTTGTGTGGGGAGCACTGGCAGTGCTGGCTGTGTGGGGAGTGCACTGACAGTTCTGGCTGTGTGGTGGGGAGCACTGGCAGTGCTGGCTGTGTGGGGAGCACTGACAGCGCTGGTTGTGTGGGGAGCACTGACTGTGCTGGCTGTGTGGTGGGAGTACTGACAGTGCTGGCTGTGTGTTGGGAGCACTGATAGTGCTGGCTGTGTGGGGGGAGTACTGACAGCGCTGGCTGTGTGGAGGAAGCACTGACAGTGCTGGATATATGGGGGAATAACTGACAGTGCTGGCTGTGTAGTGGGAGCACTGGCAGTGCTGTCTGTGTGGTGGGAGCACTGACAGTGCTGGCTGTGTGGTGGGAGCACTGACAGTGCTGGCTGTGTGGGGGAGCACTAACAGCGCTGTCTGTGGGGAGCACGGACAGTACTGGCTGTGTGGGGGAGCACTGGCAGTGCTGGCTGTGTGGGAGAGCACTGACAGTGCTGGCTGTGTGGTGGGAGCACTGACAGTGCTGGATGTGTGGGGGAGCAATGACAGTGCTGCCTGTGTGGTGGGAGCACTGACAGTGCTGGCTGTGTGGAGGAGCACTGACAGTGCTGGCTGTGTGGTTGGAGCACTGACAGTGCTGGCTGTGTGACGGAGCACTGACAGTGCTGGCTATGTGGGGGAGCACTGACAGTGCTGGCTGCGTGTGGAGCACTGGCAATGTTGGCTGTGGGGAGCATTGACAGTGCCTGCTGCGTGCTGGGAGCACTGGCAGTGTTGGCTGTGGAGGGAGCACTGACAGTGCTGGCTGTGTGGGGAGCACTGGCAGTGTTGGCTGTGGAGGGAGCACAGGCAGTGCTGGATGTGGGAGGGTGGAAGCACTGGCAGTGCAGGCTGTGAGGGGAAGCTCTGGAAGTGCTGGCTGTGTGGGAGCACTGGCAGTGCTGCTTTTCTGGGGTACACTGGCAGTGCTGGCATTTTGGGGGAGCACAGGCACATCAGGCTGTGAGGGTGCACTGGCAGTGTTGACTGTGGGGAAGCACTGACAGTGCTGGCTGTGAGGGGGAGCACTGGCAGTGCTGGCTGTTGTGAGGAGGCACTGGCAGTGATGGCCGTGTGTGGGAGCACTGACAGTGCTGGCTGTGCGTGGAGCACTGGAGGTGCTAGTTGTGGAGGGGAGCACTGACTCAGGAGGGGAGCATTGCCAGTGCTGGCCTTGGGGGGGGAGCACAGGCAGTGCTGGCTATGTAGGGGAGCACTGGCAGTGCTGGCTATGAGGGGCCCACTGGCAGTGCTGGCTGTGGGGGAGAAATGGCGGTGCTGGCTATGGGGGATGCACTGGCAGTGCTGGCTGTGGGGAGCTCTGGCAATGCTGGCTATGGGGGGTGCACTGGAAGTGCTGGCTGTGGTGGTGCACTGGCCGTACTGGCTGTGGGGGTAGCACTGGCAGTGCTAGCTCTGGAGGGGAGCACTGGCTGTGGAGGGGAACATTGCCGGTGCTGTCTGTGTGGGGGAGCACTTGCAGTGCAGTATGCGTGTGGGGAGCACTGGCAGTGCTGGCTATGGGGGAGAATACAGGGGGAGAATGTGCAAACCCCAGACGGAGAGTGACCCAGAGCCGGGATTGAACAGTGGTTAGTACTGCTTCCTCAAAGCTACAGGGTCCCAGATACGATTCCCGGCTGGGTCACTGTCTGTGCGGAGTCTGCACGTTCTCCCCGTGTCTGTGTGGGTTTCCTCCGGGTGCTCCGGTTTGCTCCCACCGTCCAAAGGCTTGCAGGTTAGGTTAGTTGGCCAAGATTTATCAAAATTGCCCACAGTATCTAAAGATGTTCAGGTTCGGTGGGGTGACAGCGAGTGGGCGCTCCCCTACCCCGTGTAGGCGCTCTCTTCAGGGTTTACACCGTCTCTGTCATTATTGTTTACACCTACAATGCTGCCAAACGTTCTATCAAACTTTTTATCTCATGATCTTCAATCACTACGAAACAAATTCATAGATTTCATAGAATTTACCGTGCAGAAGGAGGCCATTCGGCCCATCGAGATTGCACCGGCTCTTGGAAAGAGCACCCTACCCAAGGTCCACACCTCCACCCTATCCCCGCAACCCAACAACCCACCCAAAACTATGGGCAATTTTGGACACTAAGGGCAATTTATCATGGCCAATCCAGCTAACCTGCACATCTTTGGATTGTGGGAGGAAACCGGAGCACCCGGAGGAAACCAACGCACACACGGGGAGAACGTGCAGACTCCGCACAGACAGTGACCCAAGCCGGAATCGAACCTGGGAACCGATGGAAGAAGTTGGAAGAGTGAGTAAGCCGGGTGCGAGGGATCTTTGATTATACTGCCCGCTTTCCCCAGGCAGCGGGAGGTGTAGATGGAGTCAATGGATGGCAGGCAGGTTCGTGTGATGGACTGGGCGGTGTTCACGACTCTCTGATGTGTCTTGCGGTCCTGGGCCGAGCAGTTGCCATACCAGGCTGTGATGCAGCCTCATAGGATGCTTTCTATGGTGCATCTGTAAAAGTTGGTAAGAGTCAATGTGGACATGCCGAATTTCCTTAGTTTCCTGAGGAAGTATAGGCGCTGTTGTGCTTTCTTGGTGGTAGCGTCGACGTGGGTGGACCAGGACAGATTTTTGTAGATGTGCACCCCTTGGAATTTGAAACTGCTAACCATCTCCACCTCGGCCCCGTTGATGCTGACAGGTGTGTGTACAGTACGTTGCTTCCTGAAGTCAATTACCAACTCTTTAGTTTTGCTGGCATTGAGGGAGAGATTGCTGTCGCTACACCACTCCACTAGGTTCTCTATCTCCCTCCTGTATTCGGACTCATCGTTATTTGAGATCCGGCCCACTATGGTTGTATCGTCAGCAAACCTGTAGATGGAGTTGGAACCAAGTTTTGCCACGCAGTCGTGTGTGTACAGGGAGTAGAGTAGGGGGCGAAGTACGCAGCCGGTGTTGAGGACTATTGTGGAGGGTGTTGTTGTTCATTCTTACTGATTGTGGTCTGTTGGTCAGAAAATCGAGGATCCAGTTGCAGAGTGGGGAGCCAAGCCCTCTGTTTTGGAGCTTTGATATGAGCTTGGCTGGGATTATGGTGTTGAAGGCGGAGCTGTAGTCAATCAATACGAGTCTAATGTAGGAGTCCTTGTTTTCAAAATGCTCTAGGGATGAGTGTAGGGCCAGGGAAATGGTGTCTGATGTGGACCGGTTGCAGCGGTATGCGAATTGCAGTGGATCAAGGCATTGTGGGAGTATGGACGTGATGCGCTTCATGATCAACCTCTCGAAGCACTTCATTATGACAGAAGTCAGGGCCACTGGTCGTCAGTCATTGAGGCACGTTGCCTGGTTCTTCTTTGGTACCGGTATGATGGTGGTCTTCTTGAAGCAGGTGGGGACCTCGGAGTGGAGTAGGGACAGCTTAAAGATGTCCGCGAATACCTCTGCCAGCTGGTCCGTGCAGGCTCTGAGTGCACGACCAGGGATCCCGTCTGGGCCTGTCGCCTTCCGAGGGTTCACTTTCAGGAAGGCCAATCTGACTTCGGAAGCTGTGTTGGTGGGTATGGGTGAATTATGGGCTGCTGTGGCACTCGCCAGCGGGTTGTTGGTTACCTGCTCGAACCGAGCATAGAATGCATTGAGTTCACCGGGGAGGGGTGTGCTGCTGCCAGAGATACTGTTCGGCTTCGCTTTGTAGCCCGTTATGTTGTTTAGCCCTTGCCACAACCGCCGAGAGTCTGTCTGTGACTCTAGCTTGGTTTGATATTCTCTCTTGGCATTCCGGATGGCTTTGCGGAGGTCGTACCTGGATTTCTTGTATAGGTCAGGGTCCTCTGCCTTGAACACCTCAGATCTGTCCTTCAGTAGGGAGTCAATCTCGCGATTGAGCCATGGTTTCCGGTTGGGGAACGCACGTACTGCTTTCTTTGGCATGCAGTCGTCCACACATTTTCTGCTGAAGTCTGTGACGGTGGTGGCATACTCATTTAAGTTGGTCGCTGTGTTCTTAAATATGGACCATCCATGCATTTACCAGTCACGTAAGAGCTCTTCGGTCTCCTCGGACTAGCACTGCACAACCTTCTTAGGTGTGCTGGAAGATGAGGGTGATGATGCCTTTCCTCATGGACTCTGACATGCTGTCTCCCAGAAGCATACTCTCGTACACTTCCAGCAGGTCTGGGCCCATGCAGTCCTGCAGCGCCGAATACAACTCAACCGGTAAGCTTCCGGGAGTTTTACTCGTCTCGAAGGACTTGACGGCCTTTGTCAGCTCGTCCAGACTTAGCGGTTTGTCCTGGCTTTCCAGCTCGCTGTCGCCTATGACCTCCGTGATAGTCGACAGGATGGTCTGGGAAACAGTGCTATCTGTTGGCTTCTGGTCATACAGTCCGGCATAAAAGGATTGGCTGATCCTCAGGATGTCAGACTGCGATGACTTTACAGAGCCATCTTCTTCCTTCAGGCTGTTGATCACAGAGGTCTCTCTGTGCACCTTTTGGAAGAAGAAGCGTGAGCACTTTTCATCCTGCTCCACGGAGCGGACTCTGGAACGGAAGATAATCTTGGAGGCCTCCGAGGTGTAGAGCGAGGCTTGCTGGCTCTTCACCTCTTGCAGATCCTCCTTCACATCGACCCCCATCGACTGCAGCTGGAGCAAATTCTGCATACATTTCTGGAGCCTGGACATGACGACTCGTCTCTCTCTCGCCTTTTGAACGCCCTTGAGGATTAAAAACATTTTGACGTACCCCTTGATTGCTTCCCACCATAGATGTGGAGACTCAAAGAGGGGTTTCGTTGTTCTCCAACCTTTGTAATCCCTCCTGAGTTCCTCGAGGTTCTCAGGGGTCAGCAGTTTTACATTCAGCTTCCATGTCCCCCTGCCTACCCCCTGGTTTTCCTGCAGGTGGCAGTCGGCCAGTAGGAGGCAGTGATCAGAGAAGAACACCGGCTTTACATCGGTGGACCTGACCGTGAAAGCTCGGGACGCAAAGAAGAAGTCTATCCTGGAGCGGACGGACCCGTCTGGCCGTGACCATGAGTATCTACGCTGCGCTCCGTCTGCAGGGTTGCTGCAGACGTCGAGCAGCTTGGCATCTTTTACCGTTTCCATCAGGAGTCTGGACGTAGCGTTTAGTTTGATGTCGGCTCTGCTGGATCGTCCAGCCGCATCGATGATGTAGTTGAAGTCACCGCCCAGAATGACCGGCTTGGAGGTGGCCAACAGCAGTGGGAGTTGCTGAAGGCCTGCAAGCCGCTCACTCTTTACGGCCGGGGCGTACATATTAATACGTCTGAGAGGGGTGCTTTTGTATTTGACGTCTGCTACGAGGAGGCGCCCGGCCACCACCTCCTTAACGTCGGAGATGGTGAAGTTGCCTCCCCGCAGCAGAATACCCAGGCCGGAGGAGCGGCAGTCGTTTCCTCCTGACCAGATGGATGGCCCGTGGGACCACCAGCTCGACCAGCGCCTGTAGTTGCTGAGGTGCGGAATTCCGCACTCCTGCAGGAACAGTAGGTCAGCTTTCACATTTGCTAAATACTTGAGTGTGGCCACACACCGCAAAGTAACTTTGATGCTTCGCACATTTATGGATGCAATTTGAAAACCCATTATAGAAAGGGAGATTTACCAGTCTCAGAGTCCCAAGTCGATACAGTTGGCTGTTCCAGCTGTTGGATGTTCCCCAGCTTGCCGGGGGTGCTCGCAAACTGTTGCACAGTTGCAGGGCTGAGAAAACTGTCCTGGTCCGCACTGGTCCCGTGAACCTGATGCAGATGCATTGCGGGGGTGGTGTTGGGGTTGCAGGCCGGTCTTCGCCTGGGTTGTTGCTGCTTGTTACTTTCGGGGGTTGGTCTTTGACCTTGTTTTCGATGTCCGGCGTTTGGTGGCCGTTGGTCATATTGCTGTTCCCATGAGCCAGCGGTTGATTGTCTCGGCGGGTTTTATTTTCTTCCAGGTCCGTGGTCAGGGGGGTCTGTGCCTCCCGTTCCACATTGGTGCTTTGCCTCTTTATTTGAGGCCGATTCTTGTCTTGTTTTCCCTCATCGGAGGAGGTGTCGGCACTAAGTCCGCTGGCTGAAAGGTGTCGCTTTTTGCCACTCCCCCTCGGGGGGTTCTTCAGTTTGTTTTTTTGTTTCCTCTTCCGTTTGTCCCTGTTCACTGCTTCCCAGGGGCCTTTATACTTCGTCCCATCCTCTTCCATTGAGTGTTCCTCGTCAGATGAGGCTGGGGTTGGGTTGTCAGGGGGTCGTGCTGGGGCCTCCTCTTTTTATTGGGGGCCCTTCTGTTGCTTTTCCGCATTCTGTGCTGTGGTGTCTTTTCCGGTGGAGGGTGTATGAACCTCCTCTCTGGTCGCCTTTTTTTAACTCCGCTGTTGATGATCTGTGCATATGTCGCCCCGCGTTTCGGGCAGGCCCTGTAAAGATGGCCGGCCTCCCCACACAGGTTGCAGCACTTGTCTTCTTTGCAGTCCTTTGTCGTGTGTCCCTCCTGCCTGCAGTTTTTGCAGAAGGTCACGCTGCAGTTTGCGGCAACATACCCCGTTTTGCCACAGGTGTGGCATACTCGTGGCTGCCCCACGTAGTAGAGGTAGCCACGATTCCCTCCAATAGCGAAACTGGAGGGGGGATGCAGGATGGTTCCGTTGCCGTCTATTCTCAGAGTCACCTTGATCTGGTGCTCATTTGTCCAGATGCCGAAGGTGTCTTTCACTTGCACGCTGTCACTTTTCAGCTTAGCGTACCTGGCGAGGAACGTGAGCACATCAGACACGGGGACGTGGGGGATGTACGTGTGCAGTGTCACAACCCGATTTTGCTGCGACGGTAGCGTAAACAGAGGCTCCGCAGTCAGGATCGACAGGGGACTCTGGTTACCTTTTTCCTTGAAGACGTTCAAGAATTTGATGCACGCTACGACGCTCATGAAGGTGACATCACAATATCCATTGTTGGGGAAGTTTTGCAAGCAGAAGATCTCTGTTGCTTTGAACCCACAACACTCGAGCAGCACCCGCTTCACGAAGAGTTTCCGGTCAACAGGTGACTCTCCTTCCGTTCTCTTCACTGTGACTCGGACAGTGTTTCGCACACCCCAGCCTGATGGTCGGGATGCAGCTGCATCCATAGCTCGAACGTTGGGTCTTAACTGTATCGGAGTTGGCTTTGGCCAGCATGTAGATCCACCAATAGCAGCCGAGCTCCAAACGTTTCCTCTTTGACGACTTCAATCCCTCCGAGTTCTCCAGTCCACGATCGACATCGAAATCCTCAGCTTCCCTCGATTAAATGAGACTACACTTGATCTTAGCCAAAATGCCGAGCAGCAACAGCCCAGATTTTCCGGGCTATGACTCTTGTCCTCCTCGTCCACCGACATTCAGGTGCACCTTGCTGCGCTCGACTGTGCTTTGGAACTTTTAGTTCACGGTCACTTTTGGTCAAGAGACCTCCAGCTTGGCCGAGCACTGTGGAGTCTGTGCATGCAGAACCAGTAAAACAAAACAGGGTGACATCGTATGGCACGCCTTCCACTGTCATCACCAGAAGAAATAGAGACGCTGTTCATGCTTAGTGACACCCAACGCAGGGAGTCGAAAAAACCTCCAGCTTTGCCGAACAAAGGGCAATCCGTGCAAGTAGCAAGTACTGGCGGAATCCAACAGGGGGCAATGTCTAGTCTCCCTGAGCTCCACCCTGGCGTGTTGGTCGTGGAGTCAGGAGAGCGAAAAGAGACGCCGTGAAGGTGTGCCTACATCCAAATCAGGTTGCAGTTCAGTCTGTCGCCACACTTCCCTGTTGTGCAGGATGAAGGGCTGTGGTAACTGAAGTGAGGAGAAGGCAAGTCGGCATCCTGGGGTGAGAGGGAGTGGCCTGTAAAAAGCAGCAGGAAATCTGTGTGGCATATTAGCTGAAAACGGAGTCTGGCTGCCGTAAGTCCGTGAACATTCGGCTCACAACATTAGTGCACGAAGCGCCCGCCAGCAGAAACGGTAGCAATGCTTTGGAGCCTGAAAGGCCTTAAATTGGTCAGGATGAGATAACTGGACAAGAGAGAAAACGGGAAGCCAGGTTTTGCGCAATATTCAGCTTTTCTACTTTTTGCTCCCCTAAGCGGGGTGAAGGCACCATTCCTGGAAGCATTGCAAGACCAGTCGATGCGTGGAGCGGAAGGAGCAAGCCCCTGAACCATCTCCGATCCCAAAAATCAATTTAATATTCAGTCCTCAGCTCGAGGACATATCAGATATTAAACTGATAAGAACAGATTTTTTTTTTTTTTTCAAAAAAATATACTTTATTCATAAAAATTTATCATGAGCATTACAGAAACATTTCAAATTGTCTTGACTGTACATTTCCGGCAGGGTTACATGTTGCCTTGACTTTCTTTCATTCAATTTTGATATTATCATACACATATCACTCTTTACATTACAATTCCTTCTTAAATATTTACAGTGCCATGTTTGTCTTTGTACATTGGAGTGTTGGTTACCCAGACCGAGGGGCTTTACACTGTTACCCGCCCCTCGGTGTACCTTTGCTGGAAATACCTTACACAGTGGTGTTTCCCCATTGTGCCTTGGCGGCAGCAGCCCCAAGCTTGAGTGCGTCCCTCAGCACGTAGTCCTGGACCTTGGAATGTGCCAGTCTGCAACACTCGGTCGAGGACAATTCTTTGCACTGGAAGATCAGCAAGTTTCGGGCAGACCAAAGAGCGTCTTTCACCGAGTTGATGACCTTCCAGCAGCAGTTGATATTTGTCTCGGTGTGTGTCCCTGGAAACAGTCCGTAGAGCACAGAGTCCTGTGTCACAGATCTGTTCGGGATAAACCTTGACAAATACCACTGCATCTCTCTCCAGACCTTCTTTGCAAAGGCACATTCCACAAGGAGGTGTGTGACCGTCTCATTTCCCCCACACCCACTCCGAGGGCAGCGTGCATTGGCGCAGAGCCTTCGGGTGTGCATGAAGAATCTGACAGTGAGGCCCTTTCTCACCACCAGTCAAGCTAGGTCTTGGTGCTTGTTTGAAAGTTCTGGTGATGAGGCGTTCTGCCAGATGACTCTGGCAGTCTGCTCAGGGAACCATCCAACGTCCTCCACGGTCTCCTTTTCCCTGAGGGCCTCGAGGACATTACGTGCTGACCACTGCTTCATTGCCTTGTGGTCAAAGGTGTTTTCCTTCAAAAACGTTTCCACGAAGGACAGGTGAAACGGTACGGTCCAACTACTTGGAGCGTTCCGCGGCAATGAGGCCAGGACCATCCTTCATAACACCGGGGACAGGTAGAACCTCAGTATGTAGTGACACTTGGTGTTTGCATACAGGGGGTCCACGCACAGCTTGATGCAGCTGGACACAAAGGTGGCCAACAGGATGAGGGAGGCGTTGGGTACATTCCGTCCTCCCTTCTCCAGAGGTTTGTACATGGTGTCCCTTCGGACACGGTCCATCTTGGATCGCTAGATAAATTTGAAGATGGCCCGGGTGACTGCTGTGGCGTAGGATCGGGTTATGGGCCAGACCTGCGCCATGTACAGTAGCACCGAGAGTACCTCACACCTGATGACCAGGGTTTTGCCCGCAATGGAGAGGGAGCGCTGCTCCCACCAGCCCAGTTTCTGTCTTACCTTTCCTATGCGCTCCTCCCAGTTTTTGGTGCACGCCCCAGCAGCTCCGAACCATATCCCCAGCACCTTCAGGTAATCTGACCTGGCAGTGAAGGGGACAAAGGTCCGGTCGGCCCAGTTCCCAAAGAACATGGCCTCGCTCTTGCCCCGGTTTACCTTGGCTCCCGAGGCCCGTTCAAACTGGTCGCAGGTGGTCAAGAGCCTGCGTACAGACGCAGGATCCGAGGAGAAGACGGCAACGTCGTCCATGTACAGGGAGGCCTTGACTTGAATGCCTCCACTGCCTGGGATCGTCACTCCTCTTATACCCGGATCCCTCCTGATGGACTCGGCAAAAGGTTCTATGCAGCACACAAAAAGGGTAGAGGAGAGAGGGCAGCCCTGCCTGACTCCGGATTTGATCGGGAACTTTTCTGATTCCCACCCATTGATTGAGACTGCGCTATAAATGTTTGTGTCGAGCAGTTTCATCCAATTGCGAATTCCCTCCCCAAACCCCATTTTGGAGAGCACACCCATCATGTAGGTGTGCGATATTCTGTCAAAAGCCTTCTCCTGGTCAAGGCTGATGAGGCAAGTGTCCACCCCCCTGTCCTGCACGGAGGCGATCGTATCCCTGAGTAGCGCAAGGCTATCAGAGATCTTCCTGCCGGGTACAGCACAGGTCTGGTCGGGGTGGATCACCGACTCCAGAGCAGACCTGACCCGATTGGCGATGACCTTGGCTAGAATTTTGTAGTCCACATTCAACAGTGAAATGGGTCGCCAATTTCGAATTTCTTCCCTTTCCCCCTTCTGCTTGTAGATGAGGGTGATGATGCCTTTCCTCATGCACTCTGACATGCTGACTTCCAGAAGCATACTCTCGTACACTTCCAGCACGTCTGGGCCCATCCAGTCCCACAGAGCCGAATACAGCTCAACCAGTAAGCTGTCGCTTCCGGGACTTTTACTCGTCTCGAAGGACTTGGCGGCCTTTGTCAGCTCATCCAGAGATAGTGATTTGTCCAGGTTTTCCAGCTCGCTGCTGCCTATGACATCCGTGATAGTCGACAGGAAGGTCTGGGAAACAGTGCTATCTGTTGGCTTCAGGTCATACATTCCGGCATTAAAGGAATGGCTGATCCTCAGGATGTCAGAATGCGATGACTTTGCAGAGCCATCTTCTTCCTTCAGGCTGCTGATCACAGAGGTCTCTCTGTGCACCTTTTGTTGGAAGAAGCGTGAGCACTTTACGTCCTGCTCCACGGAGCGGACTCTGGAACGGAAGATGACCTTGGAGGCCTCCGAGGTGTAGAGCGAGGCTTGCTGGCTCTTCACCTCTTGGAGATCCTCCTTGACATCCACCCCCATCGACTGCAGCTGGAGCATATTCTGCATACTTTTCTGGAGCCTGGACATGACCCCTCGTCTCTCTCTCTCACCTTTTGAACGCCCTTGAGGATGAAAAACCTCTTCATATTCCCCTTGATTGCTTCTCACCAGAGATGTGGGGCCTCAAAGAGGGGTTTCACGGTTCTCCAACCTTTGTAATCCCTCCTGAGTTCCTTGAGGTTCTCAGGGTTCAGCAGTTTTACATTTAGCTTCCATGTCCCGCTGCCTACCCCCTGGTCTTCCTGCAGGTGGCAGTCGGCCAGTAGGAGGTAGTGGTCAGAGAAGAACACCGGCGTTACGTCGGTGGACCTGACCTTGAAAGATCGTGACACAAAAAAGAAGTCTATCCTGGAGCGGACGGACCCGTCTGGCCGTGACCATGAGTAATTACGCTGCGCTCCCTCTGCAGGGTTGCTGCAGACGTCGAGCAGCTTGGCGTCTCTTACCGTTTCCATCAGGGTTCTGGACGTAGCGTCTAGTTTGCTGTCGGCTCTCCTGGATCGTCCAGCCGCATCGATGATGCAGTTGAAGTCACCACCCAGGATGACCGGCTTGGAGGTGGCCAACAGCAGTGGGAGTTGCTGAAGGACTGCCAGCCGCTCACTTTTTACGGCCGGGGCGTACATATTAATAAGTCTGAGAGGGGTGTTTTTGTATTTCATGTCTGCTGCGTGGAGGTGCCCGCCCACCACCTCCTTAAATTCGGAGATGGTGAAGTTGCCTCCCCGCAGCAGAATACCCAGACTTGAGGAGCGGCAGTCATTTCCTCCTGACCAGATGGATGGCCCGTGGGACCACCTGCTTGACCAGCGCCTGTAGTGGCTGAGGTGCGGAATTCCGCACTCCTGCAGGAACAGTAGGTCAGCTTTCACATTTGCTAAATAGTTGAGTGTGGCTACACACCGCGAAGTATCTTTGATGCTTCGCACATTTGTGGATGCAATTTTTAAACCCATTATAAAAAGGTAGATTTACCAGTCTCAAGAGTCCAGAGTCTATACAGTTGGCTGTTCCAGCTGTTGGATGTTCCCCAGCATGCCGGTGGTGCTCGCAAACTTTAGCACAGGTGCAGGGCTGAGAAAACTGTTCTAGTCCGCACTGGCCCCGTGAACTTGATGCAGATGCATTGGGGGGGGCGGGGGTGTAGCCCTGGCGTTCGTCGTGGCAGTCAGTAGGTGTTGGGGTTGCAGGCCGGTCTTCGCCTGGGTTGGTGCTGCTTGTTACTTTCGGGGGTTAGTCTTTGACCTTGTTTTCAAAGTCCGGCGTTTGCTGGCCGTTGGTCATATTGCTGTTCCCATGAGCCAGCGGTTGATTGTCTCGGCGGGTTTTATTTTCTTCCCGGTCCGTGGTCAGGGGGGTCTGTGCCTCCCGTTCCACATTGGTGCTTTGCCTCTTTATTTGAGGCCGATACTTGTCTTGTTTTCCCTCATCGGAGGAGGTGTCGGCGCTAAGTCCGCTGGCTGAAAGGTGTCGCTTTTTGCCACTCCCCCTCGGGGGGGGGGGGGGGGGTTCTTCAGTTTGTTTTTTTGTTTTTTCTTTCGTTTGTCCCTGTTCACTGTTTCCCAGGGCTCTTTTTCTTTGTCCCATCCTCTTCCTCCTCCATTGAGTGTTCCTCACCAGATGAGGCTGGGGTTGAGTTGTCCGGTCGTGCTGGGGCCTTCTCTTTTTGTTGGGGGCTCTTCTGTTGCTTTTCCGCATTCTGTGCCGTGGTGTCTTTTTCGGTGGAGGGTGTATGAACCTCCTCTCTGGTCGCCTTTTTAACTCCGCTGCTGATGATTTGAGCATATGCCGCCCCGCGTTTCGGGCAGGCCCTGTAAAGATGGCCGGCCTCCCCACACAGGTTGCAGCACTTGTCTTCTTTGCAGTCCTTAGTCATGTGTCCCTCCTGCCTGCAGTTTTTGCAGAAGGCCACCCTGCAGTTTGCAGCAACATGCCCCGTTTTGCCACAAGTGTGGCATACTCGTGGCTGTCCCACGTAGTAGAGGTAGCCACGATTCCCTCCAAGAGCGAAACTGGAGGGGGGATGCGGGATGGTTCCGTTGGTGTCCATTCTTAGAGTCACCTTGATCTGGTGCTCACTTGTCCAGATGCCGAAGGTGTCTTTCACTTGCACGCTGTCACTTTTCAGCTCAGCGTACCTGGCGAGGAAAGTGAGCATATCAGAGACGGGAACGTGGGGGTTGTACGTGTGCAGTGTAACAACCCGGTTTTGCTGCGACGGTAGCGTAAACAGAGGCTCTGCAGTCAGGATAGACAGGGGACTCTGGTTACCTTTTTCTTTGAAGACGTTCAACAATCTGATGCACGCTGCGACGCTCATGAAGTTGACATCAAAATATCCATTGTTGGGGAAGTTTTGCAAGCATAAGATCTCTGTTGCTTTAAACCCACAACACTCGAGCAGCATCCGCTTCACGAAGAGTTTCCGGTCCACAGGTGACTCTCCTTCCGCTTTCTTCACTGTGACTCGGACAGTGTTTCGCACTCCACAGCCTGGTGGTCGGGATGCAGCTGCATCCATAGCTCGTACGCTGGGTCTGAACTGTATCGGCGTTAGTACTAAATCAGAGGCTTGACCAGCATGTAGATCCAACAATAGCACCCGAGCTCTAAACGTTTCCTCTTTGACGACTTCAATCCCTCCGTATTCTCCAATCCACCATCGACATCGACATCACAATCCTCAGCTTCCCGCGATCAAACGAAACTACACTTGATCTTAGCCAAAAGGCCGAGAAGCGATAGTCCACATTTCCCGGCTATGGCCCTTGTCCTCCTCGTCCACCGACATTCAGTTGCACCTTGCTGCGCTCGACTGTGCTTTGGAACTTTTAGTCTACGGTCACTGTTGGTCAAGAGACCTCCAGCTTGGCCGAGCACGGTGGAGTCTGTGCATGCAGAACCAGTAAACCATAACAGGAAGACATCGTCTGGCTCGCCTTCCACTGTCGTCACCAGAAGAAATGGAGACGCTGTGAAGGCCCAGTGACATCCAACGCAGGGAGTCGAAGGAACCTCCAGCTTTGCCGAACAAAGGACACTCCGTTCAAGCAGCAAGTACTGGAGGAATCCAACAGGGGGTAATGTCTAGTCTCCCTGAGCTCCACCCTGGCGTGTTGGTCGTGGAGTCAGAAGAACGAAAAGAGACGCCGTGAAGGTACACCTACATCCAAATCAGGATGCCGTTCAGTCTGTCGCCACACTTCCCCGTTATGCAGGATGAAGGGCTGTGGTAACTGAAGTGAGGAGAAAGCAAGTCGGCATCCTGGGGTGAGGGGAAGTGGCCTGTAAAAAGAAGCAGGAAATCTGTGCGCATATCAGCTGAAAACGGAGCCTGGCTGCCGCAAGTCGGCGAGTCCATTGTCTCACAACATTAGTGCTCGAAGTGCTCGCCAGCAGAAAAGCTAGCATTGCTTTGGAGCCTGAAAGGCCTTAAATTGGTCAGGATGAGACAACTGGACAAGAGAGAAAAGGGGAAACCAGGTTTTGCGCCATTTTCTGCTTTTGTACATTTTGCTCCCCGAAGCGGGGTGAAGGCACCATTCCTGGAAGCATTGCAAGATCAGATTGATGCGTGGAGCGGAAGGAGCAAGTTCCTGAACCATCTCCGAGTCCCAAAAATCAATTTAATTTTTGGTCCCCAGATTGAGGACATAACAGATATTAAACTGATAAGAACATATTATTTTTTATTTATTTATTTTTTCAAAAAAATATACTTTATTCATAAAAATTTATCATAAGCATTACAGAAACATTTCAAATTGTCTTGACACTACATTTCCGGCAGGGTTACATGTTGCCTTGACTTTCTTTCATTCAATTTTGATATTATCATACACACATCACTCTTTATATTACAATTCCTTCTTAAATATTTACAGTGTCATGTTTGTCTTTGTACATTGGAGTGTTGGTTGCCCAGACCGAGGGGCTTTACAATGTTACCTGGTCTTCGGTGAACATTTGCTGGAAAAACCTTACACAGTGGTCTTTCCCCATTGCGCCTTGGCGGCAGCTGCCCCAAGCTTGAGTGCGTCCCTCAGCACGTAGTCCTGGACCTTGGAATGTGCCAGTCTGCAACACTCGGTCGAGGACAATTCTTTGCACTGGAAGATCAGCAAGTTTCGGGCAGACCAAAGAGCGTCTTTTACCGAGTTGATGACATTCCAGCAGCAGTTGATATTTGTCTCGGTGTGTGTCCCTGGAAACAGTCCGTAGAGCACAGAGTCCTGTGTCACAGATCTGTTTGGGATAAACCTTGACAAATACCACTGCATCACTCTCCAGACATTCTTTGCAAAGGCACATTCCACAAGGAGGTGTGTGACCGTCTCATTTCCCCCACAGCCACTCCGAGGGCAGCGTGCATTGGCGCAGAGCTTTCGGGTGTGCGTGAAGAATCTGACAGGGAGGGCCGTTGTCACCACCAGCCAAGCTAGGTCTTGGTGCTTGTTTGAAAGTTCTGGTGATGAGGCGTTCTGCCAGATGACTCTGGCAGTCTGCACAGGGAACCATCCCACGTCCTCGACCGTCTCCTTTTCCCTGAGGGCCTCGAGGACATTACGTGCTGACCACTGCTTCATTGCCTTGTGGTCAAAGGTGTTTTTCTTCAAAAACGTTTCCACGAAGGACAGGTGGTACGGTACGGCCCAACTACTTGGAGCGTTCCGCGGCAATGAGGCCAGGCCCATCCTTCACAACACCAGGTACAGGTAGAACCTCAGTATGTAGTGACACTTGGTGTTTGCATACTGGTGGTCCACGCACAGCCTGATGCATCTGGACACAAAGGTGGCCAACAGGATGAGGGAGGCGTTGGGTACGTTCCGCCCTCCCTTCTCCAGAGGTTTGTACATGGTGTCCCTTCGGACACGGTCCATCTTGGATCGCCAGATAAATTTAAAGATGGCCCGGGTGACTGCTGTGGCGTAGGGTCGGGTTATGGGCCAGACCTGCGCCACGTACAGTAGCACCGAGAGTACCTCACACCTGGTGACCAGGGTTTTGCCCGCAATGGAGAGGGAGCGTTGCTCCCACCAGCCCAGTTTCTGCCTTGCCTTTGCTAAGCGCTCCTCGCAGGTTATGGTGCACGCCCCAGCAGCTCCGAACCATATCCCCAGCACCTTCAGGTAATCTGACCTGACAGTGAAGGGGACAAAGGACCGGTCGGCCCAGTTCCCAAAGAACATGGCCTCGCTCTTGCCACGGTTTACCTTGGCTCCCGAGGCCCGTTCAAACTGGTCGCAGGTGGTCAAGAGCCTGCGCACAGACGCACGATCCGAGCAGAAGACGGCAACGTCGTCCATGTACTGGGAGGCCTTGACTTGCATGCCTCCACTGCCTGGGATCGTCACTCCCCTTATACCCGGATCCTTCCTGATGGACTCGGCAAAAGGTTCTATGCAGCACACAAAAAGGGCAGAGGAGAGAGGGCAGCCCTGCCTGACTCCGGATTTGATCTGGAACTTTTCTGATTCCCACCCATTGATTGAGACTGCGCTATAGATGTTTGTGTAGAGCAGTTTCATCCAATTGAGAATTCCCTCCCCAAACCCCATTCTGGAGAGCACGCCCATCATGTAGGTGTGCGATATTCTGTCAAAAGCCTTCTCCTGGTCAAGGCTGATGAGGCAAGTGTCCACCCTCCTGTACTGCACATAGGCGATCGTATCCCCGAATAGCGCGAGGCTATCAGAGATCTTCCTGCCGGGTACAGCACAGGTTTGGTCAGGGTGGATCACCGACTCCAGAGCAGACCTGACCCGATTGGCGATGTCCTTAGCTAGAATTTTGTAATCCACATTCAACAGTGAAATGGGTCGCCAATTCTGAATTTCTTCCCTTTCACCCTTCTGCTGGTAGATGAGGGTGATGATGCCTTTCCTCATGGACTCTGACATGCTGCCTTCCAGAATCATACTCTCGTACACTTCCATCAGGTCTGGGCCCATCCAGTCCCACAGAGCCGAATACAACTCAACCGGTAAGCCGTCGCTTCCGGGAGTTTTACTCATCTCGAAGGACTTGGCGGTCTTTGTCAACTCGTCCAGAGTTAGCGGTTTGTCCTGGTTTTCCAGCTCGCTGTCGCCTATGAACTCCGTGATAGTCAACTGCATGGTCTGGGAAACAGTGCTATCTGTTGGCTTCAGGTCATACAGTCCGGCATAAAAGGATTGGTTGATCCTCAGGATGTCAGACTGCGATGACTTTACAGAGCCACCTTCTTCCTTCAGGCTGCTGATCACAGAGGTCTCTCTGTGCACCTTTTGGAAGAAGAAGCGTGAGCACTTTTCGTCCTGCTCCACGGAGCGGTCTCTGGAACGGAAGATGACCTTGGAGGCCTCCGAGGTGTAGAGCGAGGCTTGCTGGCTCTTCACCTCTTGGAGATCCTTGACATCCACCCCCATCGACTGCAGTTGGAGCAAATTCTGCATACTTTTCTGGAGCCTGGACATGACCCCTCATCTCTCTCTCACCTTTTGCACGCCCTTGAGGATGAAAAACCTCTTGATATTCCCCTTGATTGCTTCCCACCAGAGATGTGGGGCCTCAAAGAGGGGTTTCACGGTTCTCCAACCTTTGTAATCCCTCCTGGGTTCCTCGAGGTTCTCAGGGGTCAGCAGTTTTACATTTAGCTTCCATGTCCCCCTGCCTACCCCCTGGTCTTCCTGCAGGTGGCAGTCGGCCAGTAGGAGGCAGTGGTCAGAGAAAAACACCGGCGTTACGTCGGTGGACCTGACCGTGAAAGCTCGTGACACAAAAAAGAAGTCTATCCTGTAGCGGACGGACCCGTCTGGCCGTGACCATGAGTATCTACGCTGCGCTCCGTCTGCAGGCTTGCTGCAGACGTCTAGCAGCTTGGCGTCTTTTACCGTTTCCATCAGGAGTCTGGACGTAGCGTCTAGATTGCTGTCGGCTCTGCTGGATCGTCCAGCCGCATCGATGATGCAGTTGAAGTCACCAACCGGGATGACCGGCTTGGAGGTGGCCAACAGCAGTGGGAGTTGCTGAAGGACTGCCAGCCGCTCACTTTTTACGGCCGGGGCGTACACATTAATAAGTCTGAGAGGGGTGTTTTTGTATTTCACGTCTGCTACGAGGAGGCGCCCGCCCACCGTCGGAGATGGTGAAGTTGCCTCCCCGCAGCAGAATACCCAGTCCGGAGGCGCGGCAGTCGTTCCTCCTGACCAGATGGATGGCCCGTGGGACCACCAGCTCGACCAGCGCCTGTAGTTGCTGAGGTGCGGAATTCCGCACTCCTGCAGGAACAGTAGGTCGGCTTTCACATTTCCCAAATAGTTGAGTGTGGCTACACACCGCGAAGTATCTTTGATGCTTCGCACATTTATGGATGCAATTTTTAAACCCATTATAAAAAGGTAGATTTACCAGTCTCAGAGTCCCAAGTCGATACAGTTGGCTGTTCCAGCTGTTGGATGTTCCCCAGCATGCCGGTGGTGCTCGCAAACTTTCGCAGAGTTGCAGGGCTGAGAAAACTGTTCTGGTCCGCACTGGCCCCGTGATTTTGATGCAGATGCATTGGGGGTGGGTGGGGGGGGGGGGGGTGTAGCACTGGCGTTCGTTGTGGCAGACAGTAGGTGTTGGGGTTGCAGGCCGGTCTTCGCCTGGGTTGTTGCTGCTCGTTACTATCGTGGTTGGTCTGTGACCTTGTTTTCTTCCCGGTCGGTGGTCTGGGGGGTCTGTGCCTCCCGTTCCACGTTGGTGCTTTGCCTCTTTATTTGAGGCCGATTCTTGTCCTGTTTTCCCTCATCGGATGAGGTCTCGGCGCTAAGTGCGCTGGCTGAAAGGTGTCGCTTTTTGCCACTACCCCTCCGGGGGGGGGGGGGGGGGTTCTTCAGTTTGTTTTTTTGTTTTCTCTTTCGTTTGTCCCTGTTCACTGTTTCCCAGGGCTCTTTATTCTTTTTCCCATCCTCTTCCTCTTCCACTGAGTGTTCCTCATCAGATGGGGCTGGGGCTGGGTTGTCAGGGCGTGCTGGGGCCTCCTCTTATTGTTGGGGGCCCTTCTGTTGCTTTTCCGCATTCTGTGCCGTGGTGTCTTTTTCGGTGGAGGGTGTATGCACCTCCTCTCTGGTCGCCTTTTTAACTCCGCTGCTGATGATTTGAGCATATGTCGCCCTGCGTTTCGGGCAGGCCCTGTAAAGATGGCCGGCCTCCCCACACAGGTTGCAGCACTTGTCTTCCTTGCAGTCCTTAGTCATGTGTCCCTCCTGCCTGCAATTTTTGCAGAAGGTCACACTGCAGTTTGCGGCAACATGCCCGTTTTGCCACAGGTGTGGCATACTCGTGGCAGTCCCACGTAGTAGAGTTAGCCACGATTTCCATCAATGGCGAAACTGGAGGGGGGATGCAGGATGGTTCCGTTGCCGTCTGTTCTCAGAGTCACCTTGATCTGGTGCTCATTTGTCCAGATGCCGAAGGTGTCTTTCACTTGCACGCTGTCACTTTTCAGCTGAGCGTACCTGGCGAGGAACGTGAGCACAGCAGACACGGGGACGTGGGGGTTGTACGTGTGCAGTGTAACAACCCGGCTTTGCTGCGCCGGTAGCGTAAACAGAGGCTCCGCAGTCAGGATCGACAGGGAACTCTGGTTACTTTTTTCCTTGAAGACGTTCAAGAATTTGATGCACGCTGCGACGCTCTTGAAGGTGACATAAAAAAAAAACACTGTTGGGGAAGGTTTGCAAGCAGAAGATGTCTGTTGCTTTAAACCCACAACACTAGAGCAGCACCCGCTTCACGAAGTGTTTCCGGTCCAACGGTGACTCTCCTTCCGTTTTCTGCACTGTGACTCGGACAGTGTTTCGCACTACCCAGCCTGATGTACGTGATGCAGCTGCATCTATAGCTCGTACGTTGGATCTGAACTGTATCGGCGTTAGATCCACCAATAGCAGCCGAGCTCCAAACGTTTCCTGTTTGACGACTTCAATCCCTCCGAGTTCTCCAATCCACGATCGACATCGAAATCCTCAGCTTCTCTCGATCAAATGAGACTACACTTGATCTGAGCCAAAAGGCCGAGAAGCGATAACCCATATTTTCCGACTATGGCTCTTGTCCTCTTCGTCCACCGAGATTCAGGTGCACCTTGCTGCGCTCGACTGTGCTTTGGAACTTTTAGTCTAAGGTCACTGTTGGTCAAGAGACCTCCAGCATGGCCGAGCACGGTGGAGTCTCTGCATGCAGAACCTGTAAAACACAACAGGGAGACATCGTCTGGCACGTCTTCCACTGTCATCACCAGATGAAATGGAGACGCTGTAAAGGCCCAGTGACACCCAACGCAGGGAGTCGAAGAAACCTCCAGCTTTGCCGAACAAAGGGCAATCCTTGCAAGCAGAAAGTACTGGCGGAATCCAACAGGGGGCAATGTCTAGTCTCCCTGAGCTCCACCCTGGCGTGTTGGTCGTGGAGTCAGGAGAACGAAAAGAGACGCCGTGAAGGTACAGCTACATCCAAATCAGGATGCCGTTCCGTCTGTCGCATCGCTTCCCTGTTGTGCAGGATGATGGGCTGTGGTAACTGAAGTGAGGAGAAGGCAAGTCGGCATCCTGGGGTGAGGGTGAGTGGCCTGTAAGAAGCAGCAGGAAATCTGTGTGGCAGATCAGCTGAAAACGGAGTCTGGCTGCCGCAAGTCCGCGAGTCCATCGGCTCGCAACATTAGTGCACGAAGCGTCCGCCAGCAGAAAAGCTAGCAATGCTTTGGAGCCTGAAAGGCCATAAATTGGTCAGGATGAGACAACTGGACAAGAGAGAAAAGGGGAAGCCAGGTTTTGCGCCATTTTCTGCTTTTGTACTTCTTGCTCCCAAAAGCGGGGTGAAGGCACCATTCCTGGAAACATTGCAAGACCAGGTTGATGCGTGGAGCGGAAGGAGCAAGCCCCTGAACCATCTCCGAGTCCCAAAAATTAATTTAATATTCGGTCCCCAGATAGAGGACATACCAGATATTAAACTGATAAGAAAATATTTATTTTTTTTTAATTCAAAAAAATATACTTTATTCATAAAAATTATCATAAGCATTACAGAACATTTCGAATTGTGTTGTCTGTACATTTCCGTCAGAGCTACACACTGCTTTGACTTTCTTCCATTACATTTTGATATTCTTATACACAGATCACTCTTTACATTGCAATTCTTTCTTAAATATTTACATTGTCATGTTTGTTTTATACATTGGAGTGTGAGTGGCCCAGACCAAGTGGGGTTTACACTGTTACCCGCCCCTCGGTGTATATTTGCTGGAAAAACGTTACACATTGGTCTTTCCCCCTTGCGCCTTGGCGGTAGCTGCCCCGATAAGAACAGATTTTTTTTTTTTTCAAAAAAATATACTTTATTCATAAAAATTTATCATGAGCATTACAGAAACATTTCAAATTGTCTTGACTGTACATTTCCGGCAGGGTTACATGTTGCCTTGACTTTCTTTCATTCAATTTTGATATTGTCATACACATATCACTCTTTACATTACAATTCCTTCTTAAATATTTACAGTGCCATGTTTGTCTTTGTACATTGGAGTGTTGGTTGCCCAGACCGAGGGGGTTTACACTGTTACCCGCCCCTCGGTGTACATTTGCTGGAAAGACTTTACACAGTGGTGTTTCCCCATTGTGCCTTGGCGGCAGCAGCCCCAAGCTTGAGTGCGTCCCTCAGCACGTAGTCCTGGACCTTGGAATGTGCCAGTCTGCAACACTCAGTCGAGGACAATTCTTTGCACTGGAAGATAAGAACAGATACTATACTTGTTCTGAGCCAAAACGCCGATAAGCGATAACCCATATTTTCCGGCTATGGCTCTTGTCCTCCTCATCCACCGACATTCAGGTGCACCTTGCTGCGCTCGACTGTGCTTTGGAACTTTTAGTCCCTACGGTCACTGTTGGTCAAGAGACCTCCAGCTTGGCCGAGCACGGTGAGTCTGTGCATGCAGAATCTGTAAAACACAACAGGGAGACATCGTTTGTCACGCCGTCCCCTGTCATCACCAGAAGAAATGGAGACGCTGTGAAGGCCCAGTGACACCCAACGCAGGGAGTCGAAGAAACCTCCAGCTTTGCCGAACAAAGGGCAATCCGTGCAAGCAGCAAGTACTGGCGGAATCCAACAGGGGGCAATGTCTAGTCTCACTGAGCTCCACCCAGGCGTGTTGGTCGTGGAGTCAGGAGAACGAAAAGAGACGCAGTGAAGGTACACCTACATCCAAATCAGGATGCCGTTCCGTCTGTCGCCACACTTGCCTGTTGTGCAGGATGAAGGGCTGTGGTAGCTGAAGTGAGGAGAAGGCAAGTCGGCATCCTGGGGTGAGGGGGAGTGGCCTGTAAGAAGCAGCAGGAAATCTGTGCGCATATCAGCTGAAAACGGATCCTGGCTGCCGCAAGTCCGCGAGTCCATCGGCTCACAACATTAGTGCACGAAGCGTCCGCCAGCAGAAAAGGTAGCAATGCTTTGGAGCCTGAAAGGCCTTAAATTGGTCCGGATGAGACAACTGGACAAGGGAGAAGAGGGGCGGCCAGGTTTTGCGCCATTTTCTGCATTTGTACTTTTTGCTCCCCAAAGCGGGGGTGAAGGCACCATTCCTGGAAGCATTGCAAGACGAGATTGATGCGTGGAGCGGAAGAAGCAAGCCCCTGAACCATCTCCGAGTCCCAAAAATCAATTTAATATTCGGTCCCCAGATAGAGGACATACCAGGTATTAAACTGATAAGAACAGATACTACACTTGATCTGAACCAAAAGGCCGAGAAGCGATAGCCCATGTTTTCCGGCTATTTCCCTAGTTATCCTTTTACCCTTAATGCGCTGTTAAAACTACTTAGGACGTTCGTTCATTTTACCTGCCTGTATCCTTTCATGTACCGTTTTTGCTCTCCTAGTTTCCTTAAGTTCCCAGTTCACATTGCCTCGCTGCGCCGAGGACCCGGGTTCGACCCCGGCCCCGGGTCACGAGCCGCGTGGAGTTTGCACATTCTCCCCGGTCTGCGTGGGTCTCACCCCACAACTCAAAGATGTGGGAGGTAGGTGGATTAACCACCAGAAATTGGAAAAATAATTGACTACTCTTAATTTTAAAAACTGTGTATTTCATTGTAAAACAGAAAAGAGGCTGTCAGAGACCCCAGAAATTGTCCTACACGGTGAATCTGTGCAGTGCAGAGTCCAGGCGGCTGCAATCCGGTGTCACAGTGGTTTGCACGCTTGCCTCAGAGCGCCAGCAACCCAGGTTCAATTCCAGCCTCGGATGTATGTCCATGTGGAGTTTGCACTTTCTCTGACACGGTTTCCTCTGGGTGCTCTGTTTTCCTCCCACAGTCCAAATATGTGCAGGTCAGGTGGATTCGCCGTGCCAAATTGCCCTTTAGGTTAGATTGGGTTGCAGGAATGTGGATATGGTTGCGGTGTGGGCTTAAATAGGTTGCTCTTTCTAAGGGCTGGTGCAGAATCGTTGGGCCGAATGACCCGCCTTCCGCACTGTAGGGATTATATGATTCTATAAAGAATCGTAACCTACATTCGAGCCTGACGTGGGATTCCGAAACAATCCAAGGCGAATGGCACAGGCAGATTGGCTTCAGAATGTGCAGCTCGGGTCAGTGGGTGTGGACAGTGGTTGGGAAATCAAACACATACATGTTCGGCAGCAGGGCAGGTGCATGTGTCCGGTGGAGCACCAGGTTAGAACGGAACAGCGAAATATTGCTCCAGACTATATCTGGATGTATTAAGCAGAGTGCACTGGGGACACGCAGATCTCGTACAGCTCAGCTTGAAATGTTTTTATGAACAATAGAGACAAAAATGACACAGAAAAGTCAGTCCAAAGAATATCTGGACTTAGTGCACTGATGTGTGAACAGAAGTGTGGATAGGAAGGCAGAATTGTCCTTCTGAAGTTCACCAGCTTCTTCAATATAGAACAGTCGGCTGGATAGGAAAACAATGATTCTTCCTGAGTATTGCTGGATTTGGTGTTGTGGAAAGTCCAGTGGATTGGGACACTAACTAAGGTGGGATTTATGCAGTAGAGCAATTAGGGTCAGAGGATCTATCCATTTCTATCTTTAAAAAAAAATCTTAATGACGTTGAAGACGTGCTTAAATTCCCCCTAACCTCCTGCAGCTCCAGAAAGACGAATCCCAGCTTCTACACACAACTGGGTTGTAGGACAGCCACATCCATCGTCACAGGGATGTGTGGGGCGGGCGGGACCATGAGGATCGTGAGCTCACCACTGCGCTATCCTTCTCCCAGTTTTACTGGTGCTTCCAGTCCCATTTTCAGTCTGCCTCACAACTGGCGTGTCCCGTCCATCGATGAACAGTTTCATCCCTCAGCTGAGGGCTTGTAGGTGAATAACCCCTGGTAGAGGGTCTCAAATGCCTCGTAGACATTGTTTAGCTCTGCCACTGGATTCGGTCTGCTGCTTCTAATCTGAGCAATTACCCCCGTGGCTGCCTGCTTTCTCAGCTGGTGAACCAGCAGTGGCTGGCTTTATCTCCGTGTTCGTAAAGGGCCTCCCGTGCCTGGCGGAGTTGCTGCACTGCTTCCCTCGTGGAGAGCAGGTCAAAGTCCATTTGTAGCTTTTTCCTCTCCGCCAGGAGTTCTTTGGGCGAGTCCTCAGAGTATCGCCCGTCTACCTCCAGTATGGAGTCCACAACTGTCGCCTAGCCGCCCTCTCTACCTTGTGTCTAGGTGCGTTCTAGGCAATGATATCACCCCTGATCACAGCATTCTAGTTATTAATAATAAAGTCATCTGTGGCCTGTGATATTTTCTTGCACAAAGCCTTACGGGCAAGTCGGGCCATGTCCAACTTCCATGTGGGGGGCGTGGTAGCAGGCATTGAGCAAAAACGTAGTAATCTGGCTGCATATTAATATGGAACCATATTGAAATGGAACAGCATTAATGTGGCTGGATATTAATATGGAACATTATTAATATGGAGCAGTATTAATATGGCTGCATATTAACTTGGAACCGTATTAATATGGAATAGTATTAATATGGCTGAATATCAATATGGAACAGTACTAATATGGAACAGTATTAATATGGAACCATATCTTCACAGCTCCAGGGCCCCAGAATTGATTCCTAGCTTGGGTCACTCTCTTTGCGGAGCCTGCATGTTCTCCCGTTGTCTGCGTGCATTTCCTGCGGGTGCTCCTGTTTCCTCCCACCAGGCCCGAAAGACGTGCTTGTTAGGTGAATTGGACATTCTGAATTCTCCCTCTGTGTACCCGAACAGGCGCCAGAATGTGGCGACGAAGGGCTTTTCACAGTAACTTCGTTGTTGTGTTAATGTAAGACTACTTGTGACAAAGATGATTATTATTCATATGGAATGTGGCTGGATGTTAATATGGAACTGTATTACTATGGAACAGTGTTAATATAGCCGGATATTAATATGGCCAGATACTAATATGGAACAGTACTAATATGGAACAGTATTAATTTGGAACAGTGTTTATATGCTGGACATTAATATGGAACAGTACTCATTTGTAACGGTCTTAAAATGAAGCAGCACTAATATGGAACAGTATTAATATGGAAGAGTATTAATATGGAAGAGTATTAATATGGCTGCATTTTAATATGGAACAGAATTAATATGGAACAGTAGTAAATTGGAGCAGTATTAATATGACTGGACATTAATATGGCACCGTACTCAAATATAACAGGACTATATGGAAAAGGATTAATGTGGAAGAGTTGTAACATGGAACGGTATTAATATGGAGCCGTATTAATATGGCTGCATATTAAAATGGAGCAGAATTAATATGCTGGATAGAAATATGGAACAGCATTAATTTGGCTGGACCCCGTTCAGTTTCTGGAAGGGCATATACTGGCCTCGAGAAAGGTGTTTTTTTTAGGTCTCCAAAGCAATTCGCTTTACATAAACATGTTTAATGTTTAAAAACATGATTTATTATCGGGCACATTTTAAGTCCGATTACAGTAGGGCACTTTTAATTGGTGTGTTACTGTAATGCTCTGTTTAAATAAGGTCTGTTTGACTGTAGGGCACTGTTTAAATACATTTGATTGGCTATAGGGCACTGTTTAAATGCATTTGGTTTACTGGAGGGCACTGTTTAAAAACACTTAATTTCCTGTAGGGCACTGTTTAAATGCATCTGATTTGCTGTAGGACACTGTATAAATGCATTTGATTTCCTGTAGGACACTGTATAAATGCATTTGGTTTACTGTAGGACACTGTATAAATGCATTTGATTTCCTGTAGGGCACTGTTTAAATGCATTTGATTTGCTGTAGGACACTGTATAAATGCATTTGATTTCCTGTAGGGCACTGTTTAAATGCATTTGATTTACTATAGGGCACTATTTAAATGCATTTGATTTCCTGTAGGGCACAGTTTAAATGCATTTTATTTACTTCACCGCACTATTTGAACGCATTTGGTTTACTACAGGGCACTGTTTAAATTCATTTAATTTACTGTAGGGCACTACTTATATGCATTGGAGTGTTGGGCACTCTTTAAATGTATTTAGTTTACTGTCGGAAACTGTTGAAAAGCATTTAGTATACTGTAGGGCACTGTTTGAATGCATTTGATTTACTGGAGGGCACTTTTTAAATGAATTTAGTTTACTGTAGGATACTGTTTAAATGCATTTGATTCATTGTAGCGCCTGTTTAAATGCATTTGATTTACAGTAGGGCACTGTTTAAACGCATTTGATTTAACGTAGAACACTGTTTAAATGCATTTTATTTACAGGAGGGCAATATTTAAATGCATTTGAGTATCGGGCACTGTTTAAATGCAATTAGTTTACTGTAGGGCACTGTTTAAATGCCTTTAGTCTGCTTTCGGGCACTGTTTAAATGCTCTTGACTTACTGTAGGGCACTGTTTCAATGCGTTTGATTTCGTGTCGGGCACTGTTTAACGCATTTAATTTATTCTAGGGCTCAAATATAAATACTTTTGATTTACTGTCAGGCACTGTTTAAATGCAATTAATTTACTATAAATCACTATTTAAATATATTTGGCTTACTGTAGGGCACTGTTTGAATGCATTTGATTTGCTTCAGGGCAGTTTTTAAATGCATTTAGTTTACTGTGTCAATGTTTAAATGCATTTGATTTATTGTAGCGCCTGTTTAAATACATTTAATTTACTGTGTCACTGTTTAAAAACATTTGGATTACTGTAGGGCACTATTTAAATGCATTTGATTTACTATAAAGCACTGTTTAAAAACATTTGGTTTACTGTAGGGCATTGTTTAAATGCATTTGACTTAACGTAGGACACTTTTTAAATGCATTTGATTTACAGTCAGGCACTGTTGAAATGCATTTAATTTACTCGAGGGCACTGTTTCAATACATTTGATGGACTGTTGTGCGCTATTTAATTATATTTCATTTACTGCAGTGTACTGTTTAAATACTCTGGATTTATTCTGGGGCACTGTTTCTGGATATTTGATTCACTGTAGGGCACTGTTTAAATGCCTTTAGTTTCCTGTAGGAAAAAGAAAGGGAGAAAGAAAGAGATAGAGAGGAATAAGAAAGAGAGAGAGACGAAAATGAACGAGAGAGAGAGAAGAATTAGAAAAGGTGAGAGAAGAAAGTAGAAAAGAAAGAATAGCCCCAGCAGAACAAAGAGAAAGTTAAAGGGAGATCCAGACCAGGGGACAAAAATAAAGAGAGAGAGTTTGAACTTCAGAAAATGACCATGAAAAATGACAGTCAGTTAAAATTGGTAGACGTAAAGGGAAACGTACAGTTGGATGATAGTGATGAGGATAGTGAGAAAGAGCGTCAAAGTTGAAGGCTTGGTGGAAATTTATTTAAATATGTCCAAGCATTGCCAAGGTTTGACGAGAAGGAGGGAGAAGCCTTTTTCATTTAATTTGAGAAGGTGGCTAAACAAATAAAATGGCCCCAGGACATGTGGGTATTACTGATTCAAACAAAGCTGGAAGGTAGAGCTAGTGAAGTGTTTGCATCACTACCGGAGGAGGTGTCTGGGACGTATGAGAAGGTGACCAAATCCATCTTAGGTGCAGAGAAACTCGTGCACGAAGCTCACTGACAAAGGTTTAGAAATTTAAAGAAAGAATTTGGTCATACATACATGGAATTTGAAAGGCTCAAACAAATTAATTTTGATAGGTGGATAAGGAATTTGAAAATAGACCAAACGTATGAAGCTATCAGAGAAATTATGCTTTTGGAGGAGTTTAAAATTGAATTCCTGATGCAGTAAGCACTCATGTGCAAGAACAGAGTGTTGCGAGATTAGCAGCAAAATGGCAGATGATTATGAATTAGTTCATAAATCAAAGCTTGGTTTCCGGCATCAGTTTCAGTGAGGGATGGAAACTGGGGACATGAGAAATACTCAAGTGGTAAAAGTAAAGGTGATGTGATGGGATATAATAAGGACAGTGCACCTCAGAGTAAAAATCCAGGAGGGTGGAAGAGACATGAAAAGGTTCAAATGTTTTCACTGTAATAAACTAGGCCATGTAAAGTCACAGTGTTGGTGCTTGAAGAAAAGCGCTGGGAAGGCTGATGTGGTAAAACAGGATAAGACAGTGGGGGTAGTTAAAGTGGTAAAGGAAAGCCCAAAAGAAGCGAAGGAGGTGCAAAAGATTGTACACCTGATCAAGAGGTGATTGATCAAATGGTGCCAGATCTCTTTCAAGAATTTACTTGTGTTGGTAAAGGGTACTCATGTGTATCATGAGGAGCAGGTAAAGAAGACACAACTTTAAGAGATACGGGAGCTAGTCAATCTTTAATGGTCGGAGATGAGGAGTTATGTAGTTTGGGAAGAATGCTGCCAGAAAGGGTGGTAATATGTGGAATTCAGAGTGAGAGGAGTAGTGTTCAATTATATAAGGTAAGGTTGGTAAGTCCAGTGAAGAGTGGTGAGGTGGTAATAGGAGTAATAGAGAAACTATCTTGTCCAGGAATACAGTTTATCTTGGGTAATGACATAGCTGAATCGCAGGTGGGAGTGATGCCCACGGTGGTTGATAATCCAGTGGGAAATCAGACAACTGAAATGTTGAAGGATTTTTCCGGATTCTGTAGTTACAAGGTCGCAAAGTCACAGGTTAAGACACGAGGGGAATTCAGAGAGTGAAGATGAAGTTGAAGTGCAATTATCAGAACCGATTTTTGATCAGATGGTTGACAAAGAAAAAGATCAGGTGGAGGATGATGCGGATATTTTTAGTTCAGGAAAATTGGCAGAGTTACAACAGAAAGGTGTAGAAATAAAACGGATGTATCAGAAAGCATACACGGAAGAGTGTATAACAGAGTGTTATTCCCGTAAAAGTAATGGCTTGATGAGGAAATGGAGACCTTTATTTATGCAGGCGGATGAAAAGTGGGCAGAAATTCATCAAGTCGTATTGCCGTTGGGTATGGAAAGGTGGTGTTGCGAGTTTCACATGAGGTACCAGTGGGAGCTCATTTGGGAATAAAGAAAACTTGAGCTAAAATACAAAAACAATTTTATTGGCCTGTACGCCAGAAAGATGTAATTAAATGTTGTCAGTCATGTCACACATGTCAGGTGACAGGGAAACCTCAAGCAGTGATAAAACCAGCGCCCTTAATACCCGATGCAGCATTTGAGGAACCTTTTACAAGGGTCCTAATTGATTGCGTAGGACAACTTCCTAAAACAAAAAGTTGGAATCAATATCTTTTGACGATAATGGAGGTGTCTACTAGGTTTCCGGAGGCCATTCCAGTAACATTCCAGCTAAAAGGATTCTGGAAGAATTACTTAAATTATTTACCAGCAATAGACGACCCACAGAAATACAACCGGATCAAGGATCAAATTTTATCTCCTGATTATTCAAAGAAGTTATGGATAGTTTAGGAATGAAACAATTTAAATCAACTGCGTACCACCCAGAATCGCAGGGAGTTTTAGAAAGGTGGCGTCAGAAATTAAAGACAATGTTGAGGGCTTAGTGTCACGATTATTGAGAGGATTGTGATAAAGAAAGTCCATTCGTACTGTTTGCAATTATGGATGCACCTAATGAGTCAACCAAATTTAGTCCTTTTGAACTAATTTTTCGTCATGAGGTAAGAGGACCACTTAAATTGATTAAGGAAAAATTGGTGAGTGAGAAATCAGAAATTACATTATTGGATTACGTGTCAAATTTTAGGGAACGATTAACTAGAGCAGGTCAATTGGCTAGACAACATTTAAAAGTTGCACAAAATGCGATGAAACGGGTAGCGGACAAGAAATCCGAAGTTCGTAGTTTTGTCTGTGGAGATCAAGCTTTAGTGTTGTTCCAAGTGGGAGGTGAACGTTTAAAAGCTAGGTTTTGTGGACCATATCAGATTGAAAGGAAATTAAGTGAAATTTATTACGTGGTGACAACACCAGATAAAAGGAAGACTCACCGAGTGTGTCATGCGAATATGCTTAAAAGGTACTTGGAAAGGGAAGGAGAGAAAAAGGTTTTAATGATTCTAACTCAAAATGACCAACCAAATCAAGATTACTGTGAATTTGACATACCTCAAATTAAATTGGAAAACGGGGATGTTCTTAAAAATTGGGATAAATTGTAGAGTTAACTTCCAGTGGAAAAACGGACTGACCTCAAAGTTATCACATGGGCAAGTTTGTGGACATAAATTGGGAAATACTAAAATGGCTATACATGATGTAGATGTGGGAAATGCTGTTCCAATCAAACGACATCCATATAGACTTAATCCTTTCAAATTGGCACAGGTTAACAAAGAGATTGAGATTATGCTTTAAAATGGCATAATTGAAGTGGGTTGCAGCCAATGGAGCTCGCCCATAGTGATGATACCAATACCAGACGGTACCCAACAGTTGTGTGTGGACAATAGAAAGGTTAATGCAGTTACAAGAACGGGCTCTTACCCTATCCCACGTTTGGAGAATTGTCTTGAGAAAGTGGGACAATCAGCTTTTACTTCCAAACTGGATTTACTTAAGGGTTACGGGCAGGTATCTTTATCCGAAAGGGCGAAGGAGATTTCAGCTTTTGTGACTCCAGATGGTGCATAACAATTCAAAGTTATGCCATTTGGCATGAAAAACGCCCCAGCCACGTTTAAATGGTTAACTAACAAAGTTGTTTCAGGATTACCCAATTGTGTGGTATACATCGACGATCTGATAATTTTCAGCCAGACATGGAAAGAACAGTTGAAACGTCTGATGGAATTATTCCATCGACTTCAGGAGGCGGGTTTGGTGATTAACCTAGCCAAAAGTGAATTTGAAAAAACCCAAGTCACTTTCATTGCGAAGTTTCCGACACCCTCAAACATAGGGAAATAATGCGATTTCTTGGCATGAGTGAATTTCATTGAACATTTAAGTAAAATTTCATGTTGAAAGTGACTGTCAATCGAGAAGTGCTTCAGTTTAAGGAAGAAGAACAAAAATGGACTATATTATTATCCCTGTTAGCGTGTGTTGTTTTTAGAAACGCAAAAGTGTGTTTACTTCGTGCATTTCTTAAAGGATAGTGACAAGGTGAAAAATGAAACCATCTTGAAGTTGATGGTTTTTTTTCTTGGGCGGTGGTGCCATGTGAGAGTACCTTTAAGAAATGGGTGTTTAAGAAATGTACCTTTAAGAAACGGGTGTTTATCAGTGACGTCAGGGTATGGGTCGTGCTGGGCTGTCTGGCAGCTTTTTACTTTCGTTTTAGGCTGATTGCTGCAGGGTGTGTTTTAGTTTCAGTGTTGGAGCTGAAGCCAGACAGAGCCGGTGTACTCTTGATCTCTCTGCCATGATGCGTCTATCTCTTGATCATTTGGTGATGTCAGAATTATAACCGTTTTCAGGAGTGACGTTAACCAGATGTGCTTCTGTTAAAGGTTCTGTTTATTGTAAGTCTTCTGGATGTTAAAAGGACAGCGTAAGCATTACTTAGTGTTGTATTCTTTGGGGGTTGTAGTTGAATTAATGGTTGCTAAGATGTTTACTGTATGTTTTAAAAAGGTTAACTTAAATTCATAGAATAAACATCGATTTGTTATTTAAAATATATTTTCCATTTCTGCTGTACCACCGCTGTAGAGTGGGCCGTGTGCTCCCCATACCACAGTCTATTAAAAGTTCTGGGACAGGTGGGTCAGGTGAAGTCCATGATACACTTTGGGAATCTCTAAACCCTGGCCCATAACAAATAAGATTGATGTACTGTAGGGCACTATTTAAGTGCATTTGGTTATTGTAGGACACTGTTTAAATGCGATTGATGTACAGTAGGGCACTGATTAAATGCATTTGGTTTACTATAAAGTACAGTTTAAATGTATTTGATTTACTGTAGGGCACTGTTTCAATGCATTTGATTTACTGCAGGGCACTGTTTAAATCCAAGTGATTTTGCATTGGGGCACTGGTCAAATACGTTTGGTTTGCTGTAGGGCACTGATTAAATGCATTTGATTTTGTCCAGAGCACAGTTTAAATGCATTTGCTTTAGTGTCGGGCACTGTTTAAACACATTTTATTTACTGTGGTGCACTGTATAAATGTATTTGGTTGACTGTAGGGCACTGTTTAAATGCATTTGATTTACTGTAGTGCACTGGATAAACGTATTTGGTTTATCGTAGGCCATTGTTTTCATGCATTTTATTTACTCTGGGGGCACTGTTTAAATGAATTTGATTTACTGTAGGGCGCTGGTTAAATGAATTTGATTTCCTGCAGGGCGCTGTTTAAATGCATTTGGTTTACTGCAGGACACTTTCTAAATGCACTTGATTAAGTGTGGGCCACTGTGCAACTGCATTTGTGTTGTGCATGGCACTGTTTAAGCACATTTAATTTACTGTATGGCACAGTTGAAATGCATTTGGTTTACTGCAGGGCACTGCAAATGCACTTGATTTATTATAAAGCACTGTTTAAAATCATTTGGTTCACTGTAGGGAACTGTTTAAATGTGATTTATTTACTTTGAGGCACGGTTTATATGCGATTGAAAAACTGTAGGGCACTATTTAAGAGCATTTGGTTTACTGGAGGGCACTTTGTAAAAGCGATTGATTTACTGAGGGCACTGTTTAAATACGACTGAGATACTGTAGGGCACTGTTTAAATCATTTTATTTGCTATAGGGCGCTGTTTAAATGCATTTGACTTACCGCAGGGCACTGTTTAAATGCATTTGATTTTCTGCATGGCGCTGTTTAAATGCATTTGACTTACTATAGGGCACTGTTTAAATGCATTTGATTTTCTGTTGCGCACTTTTTAAATACATTAGATGTTTTGTTGTGCACTGTTGAAATGCATTTGGTTTACTTCAGCGCACTGCTTACCGTATTTCCCGTACCGACTGCCCGGACAGGCATCGGAATGTGGCGACGAGGGTCGTTTCACAGTAACTTCCTTTGAAGCCTACTTGTGACAATAAGCGATTTTCATTTGATTTCACTGTTTAAATTTGTACGATTTACTGTCAGACACTTTAAGGGCATTTGGTTTTTGTCGGGCACAATTTCAAAGCATTTGATTTACTGTAGGGCACTGTTTAAATGCATTTGATTTACTGTAGGGCGCTGTTTAAATGTATTTGACTTACTGTAGGACACTATTTAAAAGCATTTGATTTACTGTCGGGCACTGTTTAAATGTGTTTGACTTACTGTAGGACATTGTTTAAATACATTGGATTTACTCGGGGGCACTGTTTAAATGCATTTGATTTTCTGCAGGGCCCTGTTTAACTATCTTAGATTTACTGTCGGGCACTGTTTAAATACATTTTATTTACTGGATGGTCCCGTTTAAATGCATTTGATTTAACGTAGATCACTGTTCAAACGCATTTGGGTTACGATAGGGCACTGTTTGAAAGCATTTGATTTACTGTAGGACACTGTTTAAATGCATTTGATTTGCTGTAGGACACTGTTTAAATACGTTTGATTTACTGGAGGGCACTGTTTAAATAAATTTGATTTACAGTAGAGCACTGTTTCAAGACATTTGATTTCGAGTCGAGCACTGTTTAGATGCATTTAATTTACTCTAGGACCCTCTTTAAGTACATTTGAATTCCTGGAATGCGCAGTTAATGCTATTTGTTTACTGTTGGACACTGTTTAAAGGCATTTGGTTCACTGTACCGCATTATTTAAAAGCATTTGATTTTCTGTAGCGCACTGTTTAAATGCCTTTGATTTACAGTCGGGCACTGTTTAAAACATTTTCTTTAAAGTAGAACATTGTTCAAATTCATTTGGTTTCCATTTGGGCACTGTTTAAATGCACTTGATTTCCTGTAAGACACTGTTTAAATACATTACATTTAGTGACGGGCACTATTTAACTACCTTTAGTGTACTGTGGGACACTGTTTAAATGCATTTGATTTTCAGTAGGGTACTTTAAATGCATTTTATTTACTGCAGGGCACTGTAAATGCTTTTGATTTACTATAAAGCACTGTTTAAAAACAATAGGTTCACTGCATGGAACTGTTTAAATGTGATTTATTTACTTTGAGGCACGGTATATATGCGATTGAAAAACTTTAGGGCACTATTTAAGCGCATTTGGTTTACTGGAGAGCAATTTGTAAAAGCGATTGATTTACTGTAGGGCACTGTATAAATGCGATTGATATACTGTAGGGCACCGTTTAAACGAATTTTATTTGCTATAGGGCGCTGTTTAAATGCATTTGACTTACCACAAGGCACTGTTTAAATACATTTGATTTTCTGTCGGGCACTGTTTATATACATTAGATTTTTTGATGTGCACTGTTGAAATGCATTTGGTTTACTTCAGGGCACTGTTTCCCGTATTTCCCGTACCGGCTCCCCGGACAGGCATCGGAATGTGGCGACGAGAGGCTTTTCACAGTAACTTCCTTTGAAGCCTACTTGTGAAATAAGCGATTTTCATTTCATTTCACTGTTTAAAGTTGTATGATTTACTGTCAGACACTTTAAGGGCATTTGGTTTTTGTCGGGCACTATTTAAAAGCATTTGTTTTTTGTCGGGCACTGTTTAAATGCATTTGATTTACTGCAGGGCACTGTTTAAATGTGTTTGACTTACTGTGGGACACTGTTTAAATACAGTGGATTTACTCGGGGGCACTGTTTAAATGCATTGGATTTACTCGGGGGCACTATTTAAATGCATTTGATTTTCTGCAGGGCCCTGTTTAACTATCTTTGATTTACTGTCGGGCACTGTTTAAATACAGTTTATTTACTGGAGGGTCCAGTTTAAATGCATTTGATTGAACGTAGATCACTGTTCAAACGCATTTGGGTTACGATAGGGCACTGTTTCAATGCATTTGATTTACTGTAGGGCACTGCGTCAATGCATTTGATTTACAGTAGGACACTTTTTAAATGCATTTGATTTACCGTAGGACACTGTTTAAATGCATTTGATTTACCGTAGGACACTGTTTAAATGCATTTGATTTACAGTAGGACACTGTTTAAATGCATTTGAGTTACTGCAGGACACTGTTTAAATGCATTTGATTTACTGTAGGACACTGGTTTAATGCATTTGAGTTACTGCAGTACACTGTTTAAATGCATTTTATTTACTGTAGGGTTCTGTTTAAATGCATTTGACTTAACGTAGGGCACTGTTTAAATGCATTTGGGTTACGGTCGGGCACTGTTTAAATGCATCTGATTTGCTGTCGGACACTGTTTAAATACGTTTGATTTACTGGAGGGCACTGTTTAAATAAATTTGATTTACAGTAGAGCACTGTTTCAAGACATTTGATTTAGAATCGAGGACTGTTTAGATGCATTTAATTTGCTCTCGGACCCTCTTTAAGTACATTTGAATTCCTGGAATGCGCTGTTAATGCTATTTGTTTACTGTCAGGCACAGTTTAAAGGCATTTGGTTCACTGTAGCGCACTGTTTAAAAGCATTTGATTTTCTGTCGGGCACTGTTTAAATGCCTTTGATTTGCTGTCGGGCACTGTTTAAAAACATTTTCTTTAATGTAGCGCATTGTTCAAATTCATTTGGTTTCCATTTGGGCACTGTTTAAATGCACTTGATTTCCTGTAGGACACTGTTTAAATACATTAGATTTAGTGACGGGCACTGTTTAACTGCCTTTAGTTTACCGTGGGGCACTGTCTAAATGCATTTGATTTTCAGTAGGGCAATTTAAATGCATTTTATTTACTGTAGGGCACTGTTTAAATGCATTTGCTTTAGTGTCGGGCGCTGTTTAAATGCATTTGGTTTACTGCGGCACACTTTCTTAATGCATTTGATTTAGTGCAGGGCTCTGTTCAACTGCATTTGTATTGTCTAGGGAAATATTTAAGAACATTTGATTTACTGTGGGGCACGGTTGAAATGCATTTGATTTACTGTAGCTCACTGTTTAAATACATTTGGATTACTGTCGGGAACTGTTTCAATGTGATTGATTTACTTCAGGGTCCGGTGTAAATACATTTGATTTACTGCAGGGCACTGTTTAAATTCAAATGATTTTACATTAGGGCACTGGTTAAATACGTTTGGTTTGCTGTAGGGCACTGATTAAATGCTTTTGATTTACTGTAGGGCACTGTTTAAATGCATTTGATTTACTGTAGGACACTGTTTAAATGCATTTGATTTGCTGTAGGACACTGTTTAAATACGTTTGATTTACTGGAGGACACTGTTTAAATAAATTTGATTTACAGTAGAGCACTGTTTCAAGACATTTGATTTAGAGTCGAGCACTGTTTAGATGCATTTAATTTACTCTAGGACCCTCTTTAAGTACATTTGAATTCCTGGAATGCGCAGTTAATGCTATTTGTTTACTGTCAGGCACAGTTTAAAGGCATTTGGTTCACTGTCGCGCATTATTTAAAAGCATTTGAGTTTCTGTAGCGCATTGCTTTAATGCCTTTGATTTACTGTCGGGCACTGTTTAAAACATTTTCTTTAAATTAGAACATTGTTCAAATTCATTTGGTTTCCATTTGGGCACTGTTTAAATGCACTTGATTTCCTGTAATACACTGTTTAAATACATTAGATTTAGTGACGGGCACTATTTAACTACCTTTAGTGTACTGTGGGACACTGTTTAAATGCATTTGATTTTCAGTAGGGCACTTTAAATGTATTTTATTTACTGCAGGGCACTGTAAATGCTTTTGATTTACTATAAAGCACTGTTTAAAAACATTTGGTTCACTGCATGGAACTGTTTAAATGTGATTTATTTACTTTGAGGCACGGTTTATATGCGATTGAAAAACTGTAGGGCACTATTTAAGCGCATTTGGTTTACTGGAGGGCACTTTGTAAAAGCGATTGATTTACTGTAGGGCACTGTATAAATGCGATTGATATACTGTCGGGCACCGTTTAAACGAATTTTATTTGCTATAGGGCGCTGTTTAAATGCATTTGACTTACCGTAGGGCACTGTTTAAATACATTTGATTTTCTGTCGGGCACTGTTGATATACATTAGATTTTTTGATGTGCACTGTTGAAATGCATTTGGTTTACTTCAGGGCACTGTTTCCCGTATTTCCCGTACCGACTCCCCGGACAGACATTGGAATGTGGCGACGAGGGGCTTTTCACAGTAACTTCCTTTGAAGCCTACTTGTGACAATAAGCGATTTTCATTTCATTTCACTGTTTAAATTTGTATGATTTACTGTCAGACACTTTAAGGGCATTTGTTTTTTGTCGGGCACTGTTTAAAAGCATTTGTTTTTTGTCGGGCACTGTTTAAATGCATTTGATTTACTGCAGGGCACTGTTTAAATGTATTTGGTTACTGTCGGGCACTGATTAAATGTGTTTGACTTACTGTAGGACTGTTTAAATACATTGGATTTACTCGGGGGCACTGTTTAAATGTGTTTGACTTACTGTAGGACACTGTTTAAATACAGTGGATTTACTCGGGGGCACTATTTAAATGCATTTGATTTTCTGCAGGGCCCTGTTTAACTATCTTTGATTTACTGTCGGGCACTGTTTAAATACAGTTTATTTACTGGAGGGTCCAGTTGAAATGCATTTGATTTAACGTAGATCACTGTTCAAACGCATTTGGGTTACGATAGGGCACTGTTTGAATGCATTTGATTTACTGTAGGGCACTGCGTCAATGCAGTTGATTTACAGTAGGACACTTTTTAAATGCATTTGATTTACCGTAGGACACTGTTTAAATGCATTTGCTTTACCGTAGGACACTGTTGAAATGCATTTGATTTACAGTAGGACACCGTTTAAATGCTTTTGAGTTACTGCAGGACACTGTTTAAATGCATTTGATTTACTGTAGGACACTGTTTAAATGCATTTGAGTTACTGCAGTACACTGTTTAAATGCATTTTATTTACTGTAGGGTTCTGTTTAAATGCATTTGACTTAACGTAGGGCACTGTTTAAATGCATTTGGGTTACGGTCGGGCACTGTTTAAATGCATCTGATTTGCTGTAGGACACTGTTTAAATACGTTTGATTTACTGGAGGGCACTGTTTAAATAAAGTTGATTTACAGTTGAGCACGGTTTCAAGACATTTGATTTAGAATCGAGCACTGTTTAGATGCATTTAATTTGCTCTAGGACCCTCTTTAAGTACATTTGAATTCCTGGAATGCGCTGTTAATGCTATTTGTTTACTGTCAGGCACAGTTTAAAGGCATTTGGTTCACTGTAGCGCATTATTTAAAAGCATTCGATTTTTTGTAGCGCACTGTTTAAATGTCTTTGATTTGCTGTCGGGCACTGTTTAAAAACATTTTCTTTAATGTAGCGCATTGTTCAAATTCATTTGGTTTCCATTTGGGCATTGTTTAAATGCACTTGATTTCCTGTAGGACACTGTTTAAATACATTAGATTTAGTGATGGGCACTGTTTAACTGCCTTTAGTTTACCGTGGGACACTGTTTAAATGCATTTGATTTTCAGTAGGGCACTTTAAATGCATTTTATATACTGTAGGGCACTGTTTAAATGCATTTGCTTTAGTGTCGGGCACTGTTTAAATGCATTTGCTTTAGTGTCGGGCACTGTTTAAATGCATTTGGTTTACTGCGGCGCACTTTCTTAATGCATTTGATTTAGTGCAGGACTCTGTTCAACTGCATTTGTATTGTCTAGGGAAATATTTAAGAACATTTGATTTACTGTGGGGCACGGTTGAAATGCATTTGATTTACTGTAGCTCACTGTTTAAATACATTTGGATTACTGTCGGGAACTGTTTCAATGTGATTGATTTACTTTAGGGTCCGGTGTAAATACATTTGATTTACTGCAGGGCACTGTTTAAATCCAAATGATTTTACATTAGGGCACTGGTTAAATACGTTTGGTTTGCTGTAGGGCACTGATTAAATGCTTTTGATTTTCTTCAGAGCGCAGTTTAAATGCATTTGCTTTAGTGTCGGGAACTTTTTAAATACATTTGATTTACTGTGGTGCACTGTATAAATGTATTTGGTTGACTGTAGGGCACTGTTTAAATGCATTTGATTTACTGTAGTGTACTGGATAAACGTATTTGGTTTATCGTAGGCCACTGTTTAAATGCGATTGATATACTGTAGGGCACTGTTTAAATGCATTTTATTTACTCTGGGACACTGTTTAAATGAATTTGATTTACTGGAGGGCGCTGTTAAAATGCATTTGGTTTACTGCAGGGCACTTTCTAAATGCACTTGATTGAGTGTGGGACACTGTTCAACTGCATTTGTGTTGTGCATGGCACTGTTTAAGCACATTTAATTAACTGTAGGGCACAGTTGAAATACATTTGGTTTACTGCAGGGCACTGTAAATCCATTTGATTTACTATAAAGCACTGTTTAAAAACATTTGGTTCACTGCACGGAACTGTTTAAATGCGATTTATTTACTTTGAGGCACGGTTTATATGCGATTGAAAAACTGTAGGGCACTATTTAAGAGCATTTGGTTTACTGGAGGGCACTTTGTAAAAGCGATTGATTTACTGAGGACACTGCATTTGACTGACTATAGGGCACTGTTTAAATCCATTTGATTTACCGTAGGACACTGTTTAAATACATTTGAATTA
The DNA here is from genome assembly GCF_047496885.1 of Scyliorhinus torazame. Classification (NCBI taxonomy): domain Eukaryota; kingdom Metazoa; phylum Chordata; class Chondrichthyes; order Carcharhiniformes; family Scyliorhinidae; genus Scyliorhinus; species Scyliorhinus torazame. The sequence continues at coordinate 139,246,276 of NC_092726.1, forward strand.
CTGTAGGGCACTGTTTAAATGCATTTGATTTACCGTAGGGCACTGTTTAAATACATTTGATTTTCTGTCGGGCACTGTTTAAATACATTAGATTTTTTGTTGTGCACTGTTGAAAAGCATTTGGTTTACTTCAGCGCACTGCTTAACGCATTTCCCGTACCGACTCCCCGAACAGGCATCGGAATGTGGCGACGAGGGGCTTTTCACAGTAACTTCCTTTGAAGCCTACTTGTGACAATAAGCGATTTTCATTTCATTTCACTGTTGAAATTTGTATGATTTACTGTCAGACATTTTAAGGGCATTTGGTTTTTGTTGGGCACTTTTTAAAAGCATTTGATGTACTGTAGTGCACTGTTTAAATGCATTTGATTTACTGCTGGGCACTGTTCAAATGTGTTTGTCTTACTGTAGGACACTGTTTAAATACATTGGATTTACTCGGGGGCACTGTTTAGATGCATTTGATTTCCTGCAGGGCCCTGTTTAACTATCTTTGATTTACTGTCGGGCACTGTTTAAATACATTTTATTTACTGGATGGTCCAGTTAAATGCATTTGATTTAACGTAGATCACTGTTCAAACGCATTTGGGTTACGATAGGGCACTGTTTGAATGCATTTGATTTACTGTAGGACACTGTTTAAATGCATTTGACTTACTGTAGGGCACTGTTTTCATGATTTTATTTACTGTCGGGTTCTGTTTAAATGCATTTGACTTAACGTAGGGCACTGTTTATATGCATTTGGGTTACGATAGGGCACTGTTTGAATGCATTTGATTTACTGTAGGACACTGTTTAAATGCATCTGATTTGCGGTAGGACACTGTTTAAATACGTTTGATTTACTGGAGGGCACTGTTTAAATAAATTTGATTTCCAGTAGAGCGCTGTTTCAAGACATTTGATTTAGATTCGAGCACTGTTTAGATGCATTTAATTTACTCTAGGATCCTCTTTAAGTACATTTGAATTCCTGGAACGCGCTGTTAATGCTATTTGTTTACTGACAGGCACTGTTTAAAGGCATTTGGTTCACTGTAGCGCATTATTTAAAAGCATTAGATGTTCTGTAGCGCATTCTGTTTAAATGCCTTTGATTTACTGTCGGGCACTGTTTAAAAACATTTTCTTTAATGTAGCGCATTGTTCAAATTCATTTGGTTTCCATTTGGGCACTGTTTAAATGCACTTGCTTTCCTGTAGGACACTGTTTAAATACATTAGATTTAGTGACGGGCACTGTTTAACTGCCTTTAGTTTACTGTGGGACACTGTTTAAACGCATTTGATTTTCAGTCGGGCACTTTTAATGCATTTTATTTACTGTAGGGCACTGTTTAAATACATTTGATTGACGGTCGGGCACTGTTTAAATGCATTTGGTTTACTGCGGCACACTTTCTTAATGCATTTGATCTAGTGCAGGGCTCTGTTCTACTGCATTTGCATTGTCTCGGGCAATATTTAAGAACATTTGATTTACTGTGGGGCACAGTTGGAATGCATTTGATTTACTGTGGGGTAAATTTGAATTGCATTTGATTTACTGTAGCGCACTGTTAAATACATTTGGTTTACTGTCGGGAACTGTTTGAATGTGATTGATTTACTTTAGGGTACGGTATAAATACATTTGAGTTACTGTAGGGCACTGTTTAAATACATTTGATTCACTGTAGGTGCACTGTTTAAATGCACTTGATTTATGTCGGGTACTGTTTAAATACGTTTTATTTACTGGAGGACATGGTAAAAATGTAATGATTTACTGGACGGTCCTGTTCAAATGCATTTTGTTTACTTTAGGGCACTGTTTAGAAGGACAAAGAATAAAGACACGTACAGCACAGGAACAGACCCTTCGGCCGTCCAATCCCGTGCCGACCATCCTACCCGACTAAACTACAATCTTCTGGGTCCGTATCCATCTTTACCATCCTCTTCACGTATTTGTCAAGATGCCCCTTAAATATCACCTCCTCCGGCGCGAGTTCCAAGCACCCACTACCCTCTGCGGAAAAAACATGCCTCGTACATCCACTCGATACCTTGCCCCTCGCACCTTAAACCTATGCTCCCTAGTAATTCACCCCTCTACCCTTGGAAAAAGCCTCTGACTATTCACTCTGTCTTTGACCCTCCTCATAGCTAATGCACTCCATAGCAGGCAACATTCTGGTAAATCTCTTCTGCACCCGCCCTAAAGTCTCCACATCCTTCTGGTAGTGTGGCGACCAGAATTGAACACTATACTCCAAGTGTGGCCTAACTAAGGTTCTATATAGCTGCAACATGACTTGCCAATTCTTATACTCAATGCCCCGGCCAATGAAGGCAAGCATGCCGTATGCCTTCTTGACTACCTTCTCCACCTGTGTTGCCCCTTTCAGTGACCTGTCTAACTGTACACCTAGATCTCTCTGACTTTCAATACTCATGAGGGTTCTACCATTCACTGTATATTCGCTACCTGCATTAGACCTTCCAAAATGCATTACCTCACATTTTATAAGATTAAACCCCATCTGCCATCTCTCCGTCCAATCTCCAAACAATCTAAATCCTGCTGTATCCTCTGACAGTCCTCATCGCTATCCGCAATTCCACCAACCTTTGTGTCGGCTGCAAACTTACTAATCAGACCAGTTACATTTTCCTCCAAATCATTTACATATACTACAAACAGCAAAGGTCCCAGCACTGATCCCTGCGGAACACCACTAGTCACAGCCCTCCAATTAGAAAAGCATCCTTCCATTGCTATTCTCTGCCTTCTATGACCTAGCCAGTTCTATATCCACCTTGCCAGCTCACCCGTGTGACTTCTCCTTTTCTACTAGTCTGGCATGAGGGACCTTGTCAAAGGCCTTACTCAAGTCCATATCGACACCATCCACTGCCCTACCTGCATCAATCATCTTTGTAACCTCCTCGAAAAACTCTATCAAGTTAGTGAGACACGACCTCTCCTTCACAAAACCATGCTGCCTCTCACTAACACGTCCATTTGCTTCCAAATGGGCAGCACGGTAGCATTGTGGATAGCACAATTGCTTCACAGCTCCAGGGTACAGGTTCGATTCCGGCTTGGGTCACTGTCTCTGCGGAGTCTGCACATCCTCCCCGTGTGTGCGTGGATTTCCTCCGGGTGCTCTGGTTTATCTCCCTGTCCAAAGATGTGCGTTTGGTGGATTGGCCATGATAAATTGCTCTTAGTGTCCAAAATTGCCCTTAGTGTTGGGTGGTGTTACTGGGTTATGGGGATAGGGTGAAGATGTTGAACTTGGGTAGGGTGCTCTTTCCAAGAGCCGGTGCAGACTCGATGGGCCGTATGGCCTCCTTCTGCACTGTAAATTCTATGATAATCAAACGTGAGCAGATCCTGTCTCGAAGAATTCTCTCCAGTACTGGGTGATACTCGGTGATACTGCCGATGATCTCTTGAGTGGGGCAACACTAATGGAAATGAATATACAAGTTGGGGAATTAAAGTGAGAAAAATACGTGAAAATCTGATTTACAGCCTTCAGGACCCGATTGTCAGGGGCAGTGCTGGAATGAATGTGTGGGACTTGGCTGCTGGGAGAATGCAGTGATCGCTGCTCCTCGAATACATGATGTACGGGCTCAATAACTGGGCAGTAAGATGTCTAACAACACCAGGTTAAAGTCCAAGAGGTTTGGTTCGAATTACTAGCGTTCGGAGTGCAGCTCCTTCACCTGAGAAAGGAGCTGTGGTCCGAAAGCTAGTAATTCGAAACAAATCTGTTGGACTTTTATCTGGTGTTGTAAGACGTCTTACTGTGCTCACCCCAGTCCAACGCTGGCATCTCCACATCATCAATAACTGGAGATAAAACAGAGAAATAATGCATTTATCACTCCTAATCTTAATGTAATGGTGCAAGAGTGAGGGATTTTACCAAATGGTCTTCCAATACACCTGACATGAAACAGCATCAGTTATTTAATTATAATGCCAGTTCGGTTCCACAATGCAGTGCGATTTAACACAGCTTTAACATGGGCAGTGCAATACTGGATATACATTCTATTTTGTTTTTCATCCCTAAAGAGACAGAATGCAGATTCTTTCACACAAAATAAGGAGAGAAATGTGATTCTAATAAACACAACAGGAAGGAATCTCTCATTCAGTCAAATACAATATTGATATCGGGCAGCAAAGCATAATCAAAGCGATGACATTTTGGAAAAGTTCTGAAGTCTTCCATCAGATTTAATGCAGAGCCATATATCTGCGGACGTCACCTCAGGGATGTGGAGTTGACTATTATCTGAGATGGGTGAAAAGAAAGAAGAGATCATCGAAAGAAATCACATCTACATGTTTTCTCTTTCGCAACATTTCCAGTGCAACTGGCCTTTTTAAATTCTATCAAAAACATTCTCCGTTTTTTCTCTCAAACTCTCACTCAGTGAACCGTGGGAATACTCCAGGAGACCCAAAATTACACGGGACAGGTAACGCCCCAGCAGCGCGCCACATACAGAGGGAAATGGAACCAACCATCACCGTTTAACAGTGCAATGCAGATTTGTAAACTTTAGATGTAAACGGTCACTTCCCAATGATGGTAGAAACCCCCGGCCTGTGACACAGATAACATTGGGATTGTGAGAAGGTGTGGAAGGAACCGATAACGCGGGGTCAATGAGTATATGACTGCTGTACACTGTGGGGATGAGCATACTTCAGTTAAACATTGGGCTGAAAGTTAGATGCTTTGTTTAAATTATTTGCATTCGCGACATGAACAATTGCAAATCCCACTTTGTTCCATGGTCAATTAGAATAACTTCAATCCAGAGAGAGTCAATTCTTCACAAGAGGGTGGGTGACTGAGGCAATTACCAGAGCTGATAATATATTCGGAGCGCAGTCGCAACAGGAGACATGGAAAAGAGGGACATGGAAAAGTACAGGAATGTCCTCAAACATCCAAGCAAATTGAAACATGCGCGATGACCAATGGACGGTCCTGGAATTAGACAGCCCAAGAATGTGGAAGGGTCGCCTCCAATGGCATGAAGTACATCAAGAGTCTTCGTGGAATTGCGCAAAGCCGAACTTGAATTGTGAAAACTTGATGATCCTCCTGTTAAACAACCTGTTTACCCAGCCCATCAAGCGCAGCGTGCCCCAGGTGTAGAAAAATCTGCAAGTCGCCCATTGGGCTCATCATTCATCCTAGAACAGGAGAATCAAAGGTTTATCTTACCCAGAGTGTAGAGATCACTGCTGAACTTTCCGAATTGTAATGCGATCATCAGACCCAGGATCCTGCAGCAAGTGTCCACCCTGAGAGTCAATGGCTTCAGTGTCAGCATCATCATCGTCTGCAGAAACAGGAGCTGAGAGGCACAGGTGTTTTCAGTTGAATTTACTTACGTCCAAAAGACAGTTATAATGAGCCACTGTAATCATTCTCTCCCAAGTACAACAGGGGCAGGAAAGTGGATCGATTTCGGTGTGACGTCATTGAGTTTGAGCGGAGAGAATTATTGGGCCAGCTTGTGCGGCAGTATTTTCAATTTTAGTTTAAATTCATACTGTTCCCAGAAAATGAGCATCCCTCCAACCTGCAAACATTTCACTGCCTCCATTGGCGTGTGGAGAATCACAAGGAAACGTTTATTTTTAATTAATTTCTTTTATTGGGAGAAATGATAAAACGCTGTTTCAGACTCAAGCGGTTTAGATGTTTCTGTTGCTGAAATCATTGTGCAATACGTGAGATCCTTGAATCTCTCATTTAATGGCCGATCTGTTTTGTAATTCAGATATTACAGAGTGAAGATCTGAAACGAGCTGGTGGAACGAAAATTTCTACATACCCTAAATATTTGAGTATTCAACTTCAGGATATGCGGATCCAGGATCAGTGTCACCCAAACTGCGACTGCTGTAATATTCAATCTGTTTGAGAGTGTTAATGGTTGCAGAATCTGCTAAACACAAAGTGATTGGTTAATGGATCAGTTGTTTGTGGTGGAGTCATCACAAAGTCATCATGACACATAATACTTCAACCAATCGGAGACGAGGTATTAATAACTTCACCATCTCTGTGACACTGTCCATGAATTGATACATGCCTCCACTTTGGAAGAACATTCAGCTTTGGGAGATCAGGCGAAGAAACTGCACAAACGTTTCAGGACAACTGTACAGAGGAAGACAGAGAGACATAGAAATATGGAACTTAGGAGCAGGAGTGGGTCTTTCTGCGCTTCTAATTCGTTCTGGAAATCATCATATGTGTTTTGACCTCAATTATTTTTGTAGTAGCAAATTATACAATATCGTAACCGAGTGAAGGACGTAATCCTGATTGCATTTTATAGGTTTCAGATCGATGCCACAAACTCTCCACATTCTTCTGAACTCAAGCGTAAATGATCGTAAACGACTCAATCTTTCCTCATATGTCAGACCTACCATTATAGGGATACATCTGGTAAATATTCGTTGCACTCCCTTTATAGCAAAAAAATATCACCCCTCAGATAAGGTGACCAAAACTGTACAATATTCCTGGTGTGGTCTCACGAAGGCACTTTATAATTGCAGTATGACATCCTGCTCTGCTACTTTTATGACCAGCAAACCAGTTGCCTTCTGTTCCACCTGCTGTACCTGCAGGATTACCACAGCGACTGGTGTGAGAAGAGACCGGGTCTCGTTGCACAAACGCCTCTCTCAATTTATAACCAAGCAGGTAATATTCTGCCTTCTTATTTTTGCTGCCAACCTCACATTTATCCACATAACTCTGCATATTCCCTGAATTTTCCCACTCAGCTCGGCCAAATCACACTGAAGCATTTTTGTATCGATCCTCCTTATAGCTCATCCTCTCACCCAACGTGTGGCATCTGAAGAGTTGGGCATATTGCATTCTTTAAATCATGAATGTATATTGTGAACAGCTTGGGTCCCAGCACTGAAACATGACTCAATGGACATGACTGCCATCCTGAAAAAAAATGTTTATTCCTGCTCTTCTGCTTCTTTTCTGCCAAACATTATTCCATCCATCTTAATATCCTCCCCCCCAATCGTTTGCGCTTCAATGTCGCTTGCTAATAATCGGGTGAGGGACATTGTAGAAAGCCTTCTGAAAGTCTAGGTAAACCAGGCCCACTGTCCCAATTCATAAATTCTACTGATTATATGCTCAAATAGTTCCAGTCGATTTCATAAGCATGTTTTCCTTTTCGTAAATCCATGATGACTCTGTACGATGTTATCACTGTTTTATAAGTGGTCTGCTATTAAGTCTTGCATAATGTCTCTAGAATTGTCCTCACTACAGACGTTAGGTGGACTGATCTTTTCCCGTTTTCACTCTCCCTCTCCTTCTGGAGAGTGGGATTACATGAGCTATCCTCCAATAATTAATTACAACGTGCAAATAATCACAAAAGATGACGCACCATGCATCAACAATATCTAGCGCCACGTTGGTAAGTTGCCTAGAATGTATATTATCAAGTCCTGATACTTATCGGCCTTCACTGTCATCAGTTTCCCACCTCCACTTCCTTACTAATACTGAGTTTCTTCAGTAAACCCTGTGTTCCTGAAAATTTCTGGTTTGTTATTTATGTCCATCAGGTGGACAATAAATGTCACTTTTGTCATCTAACAGTTGCGTCCGTTCGGATAGTTAATGTGTCAGATATCCCAGTGGATTCAATAATATAAGGCATAATCCGTGAGGTCTGCATCAGCCGTTGGGTGTTTGACACAGAACCGCTTCCCCTGCCACAATAATTCCTTCTGTTTCAATTTCACTGACGGTAAATACATCAGAAGTGGATTTAGATCGTGGAACCCGCGGGCAATGGTTCAGGGAAGAGCCAGAATGCGCCAACTGGGATCATTTTGCTTCCTTTCTGTTCAGCCATTCTGGATAAACGGCACCCCTCAATACTGTTCACACTCTTGTACATTGTGTTCAGCCCTCCCCTGAACTGTTCTTGCACTTTCGTAATATCCTGTTCAGAGCCATACAATCTACTCCAATTCTATCCAACCAAAGTTCGATTGACTTTGATCTTCACTCTTCTACTTTCCAGTTATACCTGGTTAAAAATAAACTTTTATAAAATCAACATACTGCGGATGCTGAAACTCAAATTATGTCACAGTCAGATGATCTGGCAGGAAGAGTCACATGGTCTCAAAGTGTTGCATTTGTTGGTCTCTCCCAGAATCCTGCCACACCTGCTGACTTTGTCCGGAAATGTCTGTTTTCCCGGTGTTAGAAATGAACATTTGTGTTTTATTTGGTTTCACTTGACCTTTTTACTTTACATCAGATTATTTTTCCACCTTTGTGTTCTTAATCCCTTTTAGAAACTATGCCATTTAAATTATTTTTAATTTAATACATGACATGGTGCCTTTTCTCACAATTTTTTCAGTTGTGTTAGTTACTTATGTGAAAATTAATTTTCCAATCTTATGTCTATTAAAGCAAGTCAGTACATCTCCGCCTACCCCAACTTGTGACCATCGTTAAAATGTAGTTTTGACACCAAACTCAAAGTTGTTCCAACAAATTACAAACAACATTCATCTTAGCGCCGATTCATGCAGAACACATTCCTAACCTCCTTCCGTCTATATGGATGCATTTATTCCCAGAATTTAGTCCTTCGATCAGTACCAACTGGGACTAAGTCTTCTGCTTGCCACGTGACCTCATACTCATGAAATAACCGTGTTTTTCATGATCAGCAGGTTTTAAACTCTATGCAGCTAAAGATGTACAATTAAAATTAGTCGCTGTTACAATATGGGAACACAGCAGTCAATTTGGGGAATGTGATATACCACGGACATCACAGCATTTTAACAAAAAGAGCATGTCACCTGATTGTGTGAATTTGCGACAGGGGTCATTATTGGTCAGGACAAAACGGCAAACCCTCAAGCCTTCTTCAACATGGTCAATTGATACTTTATACCCAGAACAGAGGACATGCTGTTACTCTCTTCACTAGCTCCAATGAAAGGTCACATCCGAAGGAGCTCCCGCTCAGCATTGTACCGCAGTGTCAGACTTTATTTATCTGTCCAAGTTCTGGGGTGGAACCTGAACCTGAAAACGTCTGACTCAGAGGCCAGATTGCACCTACTTATCACCGAGCTGACAGCTGTGCTCCAGACTCAGAGGCCAGATTGCACCTACTTATCACCGAGCTGACAGCTGTGCTCCGGACTCAGAGGCCAGATTGCACCTACTTATCACCGAGCTGACAGCTGTGCTCCGGACTCAGAGGCCAGATTGCACCTACTTATCACCGAGCTGACAGCTGTGCTCCGGACTCAGAGGCCAGATTGCACCTACTTATCACCGAGCTGACAGCTGTGCTCCGGACTCAGAGGCCAGATTGCACCTACTTATCACCGAGCTGACAGCTGTGCTCCGGACTCAGAGGCCAGATTGCACCTACGTATCACCTGGCTGACAGCTGTGCTCCGGTCTCATTCATTCGTGTATTAGGTGGTAACTTCTAGCCTAATATTAGAGACCAAGATTTGCAGTGTAAACCATATCTGCTCCGCCTCCTTTGAAACAATTCGGTGTTGTTGAATATGTGAGAGGTCCTATTTGAAAGATGCGCTGACCGTTCTAATATTCTTATATTTGTATTGATTTTCTTCTCTCATTAAGTCGGAATTTTCCTCTCGATAATGTTCAGCGGATTGATGTTTATTTTCCTAGGCATTCTTCTCATCCTTTATTAGTAATATCCTTAACATCTGCTTTCCGCTAGGAGCCTGACATTACACCTTTAGTCATGATTAGTAAATAATTGCAGTTCTTCCTCTGCTATATTTTCCATTTATGTCCCACTCTCGCCAAGTGCTATATCTTGCCGCCTCGTGAATACATTCTGTGGGAATGGATTCCACAGGCTCACCACACATTGGGTGAAGAAATGTGTCCTCATCTCTGTCCGAAATAGTTTACCCTGAATCCTCAGACTGTGGCTCCTGGTTGTGGACACACCCATCATTGGTAACATCGTCCCTGCATCTACCCTGTCTAGACCTGTTAGAATTTTGTAAGTCTCGATGAGATCCCTCTCATTTTCCTGAACTTCAGAGAGGACAATCCTAACGTACTGAATCTCTCCGCATATGACAGATCTACCATTCTTGGTATCAGTCCATACCTGGGATCAGTCTGATAAACCTCCGTTGCACTACCTCGAGAGCAAGATCATCCTTCCTCAGAAAGGGAGACCAAAACTGTGCACAATATTCGAGGTGTGGCAGCAACACATCCCGGCATCTGTACTCGAAATTTCTTGCAATGAAGGCCAAAATACCATATTATAATGCTAACCTTTTATTGTCACAAGTATGAAGTTACTGCCCCTCATTTTCACATTACGGCGCCTGTTCGCGTAAGCTGGTACGCTGCTGGCCTTGTTCTGCACTAGAAACCAACGGTCGAGCCCACTGAGCTCATCCAGCCCTTAACCTTCTTTACCGCCTGTGCATCTGCATGCTTACCTTCAGCGACTGATGCTCAAGGACTCCCAGGTCCCGCTGCACACTCACCTCTCCCAAATTACAACAATTCAGGTGGTAATCTGCCTTCCTGTTTTTGCTTCCAAAGTGATTAACCTCACACTTATCCAAATTATACTGCATCTGCCATTGATTTGCCCACTCGCCCAACCTGTCCAGAGCATGCTGTTGGATTCCGGCTTCCTCGTCACAGTTCACCCTCCCACCCAACTTGGTATCATCTGCAAGCTTTGAAATGTTCATTTACATATTCCAGCAGCCGCTTTGCCGATACTTATTTGAAGCTGAACGTTGGTGGAGGCAAATGGAGCCGCGGTGCAGCCTTGTGGGAAACTCCTACGGTGCTCTCTGTTATACACTGGCCGCCAAAAACCATTCTGGAACAACTCGGGAGAGTGGGAATCGAATCAATATCATTCGTCATCTGAAGATCAATAAATACAGATCTCCTTGTTGCACGAGAATAACGTTGTGCATCCAGTGCACTGAAAATTAAACTTGTTAAACCTGAAGCGACATTTGCCCCTGTAACTTGGGTTTGAAGTGAATACAGAATGCAAACCTGAAGCACGGGCCTGGATGGAAACCTTGTCAGGTGGAGTATTGTATATTTCTGCATAAATTGGTTGGTAGAAACCAGATGGCGAGTCCCAGCCGCCAGTGAGAGGACCTATTGGAGGAACGATTAGCATATTGTTACATTCATAGTTAGACATATAATTCCAGATTGACTCATTTCAAATCTCCCTCTTTGCCGAGGCTGGATTTGAAGCAGGGAACACAGAGCATTACTTTGTGTCTCTGGATGATTGGCCCAGTAATATTTCCACTGACTCGATTTCAAGGAACAGTAACTGTGGGATTTCCGGGCCACTATTCTGTCCATCAGATATGAATCAAAATAACTTGGTGCGAGTTAAGATACAGTGAGCAGTTTTGTTTCACCAGTCCTGGAGTGAGCAGGGAGAGTGGGGGAGGGGAAAGTGTCGGATATCTATGAGGATTTGTTGGAGGCGGTGGAGACCCCGGTGGAGGAACTGAAGGGCAAGTGGGAGAAGTTAGGTGGGGAGTTAGAGGCGGGTCTGTGGGCGGACGCCCGCAGGGTTAATTCCTCCTCATCATGTTCCAGGCTCAGCCTAGTACAGTTTAAGGTGGTACCCCGGGCACACATGAAGGCGGCGAGGATGAGCAAGTTTTTCGGGGTAGACGATAGATGTGCGAGATGTGCGGGAAGCCCAGCAAACCACATCCACATGTTTTGGGCATGCCCGAAGCTTAGAGGGTTTTGCTCGAGCAATGTCCAAGTTGCTAGACACGCGGGTGGTGCCGAGTGCGGAGGTGGCGATCTTTGGAGTGTCGGGATCCGGGAGTACAGGGAGTGAAATAGGCCGACGTTCTGGCCTTTGCCTCCCTGGTAGCCTGGAGACGGATCCTTTTAATGTGGAGGCACTCGGAGCCCCCGAGCGTGGAGACCTGGGTCAGTGACATAGCTGGGTTCCTCAAGCTGGAGAAAATAAAGTTTGCCTTGAGGGGGTCAATGCTGGGGTTCTCTCGGAGGACGCAGCCGTTTGTCGACTTTCTGGGGGCAAATTAAAGTGTCGGCAGAAGCAGCACTCTGAAGAGGGGGGGGGGGGGGGGTAGGTGCAATATGGTTAAGAGATGTACAGAAGGGGTTCGGTGGGAAATGTCTCGTTTACTATGTTGACGGTTATGTTATTATTGCTTTTGTTATTGTTATCAATAAAAATATTTTTTTTTGAAACAACTAACCTGTTGCAGCGTCCGGCCGTGTTTATAAAATGGGTTTTATAAAACAGATTGGGGACAGTCCCAGGATGTTGCTGTGCCTTTATTATTTCAATAGCGATTTGCTTTAATCAATTTGCAGCTTTCTCTTCCCGAGGAGAGTTGATTTTGAAGCTTGGACGACGCAAAGAGAATCTTTCCTCGGCGAGGAATCCTCCGGCAGGAGTTCTAACCTGAGAGAAACAGAATAAATGTCAATGTGTCTTTGTCCGTCATTATTGGGGTTTCATTATTCTGATGGGTACTCAAGCGTTGGGCTCTTTTGTTTTTTTGGAAGCGGGGGGGGGGGCAGGAGTCTCAGTGTCTCTGGGGGTGGGTGGGGGGGGCGGGGGAAGAGGCAGGAGTCAGTGTCTCTGGGGGGGAGTGGGAGACCGGTGACATTGTCACACCGAGGTTTGGGTGAGTTAGTCCAGTGAACAAGATGTCGTGTGGGAGCAGGAGGGAACGCAGCCTCAGGTGCTTAAGGAGGTGGAGTGTGGGAGCAGGAGGGAACGCAGCCTCAGGGGATTAAGGAGGTGCAGTGTGGGAGCAGGAGGGAACGCAGCTCAGGTGATTAAGGAGGTGGAGTGTGGGAGCAGGAGGGAGCGCAGCCTCAGGTGATTAAGGAGGTGGAGTGGGGAGCAGGAGGGAATGCAGCCTTTGGTGATTAAGGAGGTGGAGTGTGGGAGCAGGAGGGAACGCAGCCTCAGGAAGGGATTAAGGAGGTGGAGTGGGGAGTAGGATGGAACGCAGCCTCAGGAAGGGATTAAGGAGATGGGGCAGGAGGGAACGCCCTCTCAGGTCGGGATTAAGGTGGAGAGTGGGAGCAGAAGGGAACGCAGGAGGGGTCTGGTGTGTTTAATAAATTAAATACTGGATTTGCACCTTCATTTCATTTAAACTCTCCCCATGTGGGTCAAGGTTTTGTAAGGGGGGGAACGAACCCACCCCCCTCCCCCAGCTCTGTATCCACATTGGCAATAAAATGTGTAAACAACCAACATAACCTGAGGATTATGTATTTTTTCCAGGGGGGAAATGTTTTGGGGAAGAATGTGGGGGGGGGGATTATAATTGGGGGGAAAATATTTGGAGGGGGGCAATATTTGCATAAAAACAGTTTTGTGGGGAAAAAATGAGGTGGGGGGAATTTGAGGGGGAATTGAGGGTGGCATAAAATTGGGGGGGGAAATAATTTTTGTCGGGGGGGCAATTTGAGGGGGGCATAAAATTGAAGGGTTAGTAATTTTGGCCAGGGGGCCAATTTGAGGGGGGAAAATTTGAGAGGGGGCAATTTGAGGGGGGGTAAATTTGAGGGGGGGAATTGAGGGTGGCATGAAATGGGGGGGTTAATTTTGGCCGGGGGCAAGCAATTTAAGGGGGCGGATTTGAGGGGGGCAAATTTAAGGGTGGAATTGAGGGGGGCGCATGAAATTGGGGGAAAATTTTGGCCGGGGGGCAATTTGAGGTGGGCATAAAATTAGGGCGGGAAATAATTTTGCCGGGGGTCAAATTTGAGGGGGGGGGGCAATTTTAAGGGCTGAAAATTTGGGGGGGCAAATTTGAGGGGGGGGGAATTTGAGGGTGGTAAATTTGATGGGGGAATTGAGGGGGGGCATAAAATTGGGGGGGGGGAATAATTTTGGCCGTGGGGGGCAAATTTGAGGGGGGGGCAAATTTGAGGGAGGAATTGAGTGAGGGCATAAAATTTGGGGAGGGTAAAATAATTTTGGCCGGGTGGCAAATTTGAGGGGGGGCAATTTCAGGGAGGGAAATTTTGGGGTGGCAAATTTGAGGGGGCAATTTTGAGGGGAGGCACATTTGAGGGGGGTAATTTGAGTGGGTGAAAATTTGAGGGGGAAATTGAGGGGGGCATAACATTGGGGGAGGGAAAATAATTTTGGCCGGGGGGGGCAAATTTGAGGGGGGGCATTTTGTGGGGGGGGCAAATTTGAGGGGGGGGGAATTGAGGGGGCACATTGGGGGAGGGGGCAATTTAAGGGGGGTAAATTGGGGGGTGGGGAACTTTGAGCGGGGCAAATTGGGGGGACTTTGAGGGGGGCAAATTTGGGGGGGGGATAAAATTGGGGGCAGAACCCAACAGGGGGGTGAGACCGAACCCAGCAGAGCGGGATCCCCCCCCCCCCCCCCCCCCGGGAAAGAGAAAGAAAGACAGAGAGAAAGGACAGAGAGAAAGACAGAGAGAGAGGGAAAGAAGGGGAGAGAAAGAAGAACAGAGAGAGAAAGGACAGAGAGAGTAAGAAGGCCAGAGAGAGAAGGAAGGGCAGAGAGAGACAGAAGGACAGAGAGAGAAAGAAGGACAGAGAAAGACACAGAGAGAGAAAGACAGAGAGAGAAAAAGAGAGAGAGAAGGACAGAGAGAGAGAAAGACAGAGAGAAAGACAGAGAGAAAAAGGACACAGCGAAAGATGGAGAGAAAGAAGGAAGGAAAGAAGGACAGAGACAGAGAGAGAGAGACAGAGAGAGAGAGAACGAGAGAGAGAGAAAGGACAGAGAGAGAAAGGACAGAGAGAGAAAGGACAGAGAGAGAGAACGAAGGGCAGAGAGAGAAAAAAGGACAGAGAGAGAAAGAAGGACAGAGAGAAAGACAGAGAGAAAGACAGAGAGAAAGAAGGAAAGAAGGACAGAGAAAGACAGAGAGAGAGAGCAAGAGAGTGAGAAAGAGAGAGAGGGAATGAGAAAGACAGAGAGAGTAGGGACAGTGAGAGAAAGGACAGAGAGAGAAAGGACAGAGAGAGAAAGGACAGAGAGACAAAGAAGGACAGAGAGAAAAAGGACAGAGAGAAAGACAGAGAGAAAGAAGGAAGGAAAGAAGGACAGAGAAAGACATAAAGAGAGAGAGAAAGAGAGAGAGAGAAAGAGAAAGACAGAGAGAGTAGGGACAGAGAGAGAAAGGACAGAGAGAGAAAGGACAGAGAGAGAAAGTGACAGAGAGAAAGACAGAGAGAAAGAAGGCAGGAAAGAAGGACAGAGAAAGACAGAAAGAGAGAGCGAGAAAGAGAAAGGCAGAGAGAGTAGGGACAGAGAGAGAAAGGACAGAGAGAGGGAAAGAAGGACAGGGCGAGAAAGAAGGACAGAGAGAAAGACAGAGAGAAAGAAGGAAGGAAAGAAGGACAGAGAAAGACAGAAAGAGAGAGAGAAAGAGAGAGAGAGTAAGAGAAAGACAGAGAGAGTAGGGACAGAGAGAGAAAGGACAGAGAGAAAGACAGAGATAAACAAGGACAGAGACAGAGAAAGACAGAAAGAGAAAGATAGAGAGAGAGAGAGAGAGACGGTGAGAAAGTAAACGTGGAGAAAAGCTAGATCGTACATGGTAATGCAATTAAAGTCAGAGATTGAAATAGGAAAAAGACAGAGAGAGAGAGAGAGATTGGGTGGAATGCAGTAGGAGAGAGAGAGTGGATTGAAAAGAGACAGAGTCAATAGCAGAATGAGGCAGTAATCAAAGAGACAGAAATTGGAGTTTCATACTCACCTTTCCACATGATCTCCATGGCCTGATTCACCCTCAGCTCAGCCTCGGTGGTGGCGAGAGAGATCCCAGGTCAGGAGTGTACTGTGGGGTGTAAAATATCAGAGCTGGGACTCCATGCTCACACACACACATTCACACACACAGAGATAAGACACTTATACTTACGAAGTCCACATGGTAAAGAGAGAGAAAATGGAGTCCAACTCTTTAAATACCCCAAATGAGTCACAAAAAGAATCCCCACCTCCCCACTAATGATACCCAACCAGCTCCCGGTTAACCTCACCTTAACACACCTCCTCCAGGTCTGGGCCAGACAAAGAGAAACCTCAGAGATTGGGAGGGTGTGTTGTCAACCCCAGCTCAATGGATTATCCCAGCGCTGTGTCTCTCTCTCTTGCCTCTCACCTCAGCCACAATGCAGATTACAATGAACACCATCTACAACTGGCCATTGCAGCTTGATCATCTTCGACTACAGACGGTCGAGCCAATCCTGATTTGCTGCTTTATGTTAAGTTTCCACAGACATCCATTCCTTCCAAACAAAGAACAAAGAACAAAGAACAAAGAAATGTACAGCACAGGAACAGGCCCTTCGGCCCTCCAAGCCCGTGCCGACCATACTGCCCGACTAAGCTACAATCTTCTAACCTTCCTGGGTCCGTATCCTTCTATTCCCATCCTATTCATATATTTTTCAAGATGCCCCTTAAATGTCCCTATCGTCCCTGCCTCCACTACCTCCTCCGGTAGTGAGTTCCAGGCACCCACTACCCTCTGCGTAAAAAACTTGCCTCGTACATCTACTCTAAACTTTGCCCCTCTCACCTTAAACCTATGCCCCCTAGTAATTGACCCCTCTACCCTGGGGAAAAGCCTCTGACTATCCACTCTGTCTATGCCCCTCATAATTTTGTATACCTCTATCAGGTCGCCCCTCAACCTCCTTCGTTCCAGTGAGAACAAACCGAGTTTATTCAATCGCTCCTCATAGCTTATGCCCTCCATACCAGGCAACATTCTGGTAAATCTCTTCTGCACCCTCTCTAAAGCCTCCACATCCTTCTGGTAGTGTGGCGACCAGAATTGAACACTATACTCCAAGTGTGGCCTAACTAAGGTTCTATACAGCTGCAACATGACTTGCCAATTCTTATACACAATGCCCCGGCCAATGAAGGCAAGCATGCCGTATGCCTTCTTGACTACCTTCTCCACCTGTGTAGCCCCTTTCAGTGATCTGTGGACCTGTACTCCTAGATCTCTTTGACTTTCAATACTCTTGAGGGTTCTACCATTCACTGTATATTCCCTACCTGCATTAGCCCTTCCAAAATGCATTACCTCACATTTGTCCAGGTTAAACTCCATCTGCCATCTCTCCGCCCAAGTCTCCAGACAATCTAAATCCTGCTGTATCCTCAGACAGTCCTCATCGCTATCCGCAATTCCACCAACCTTTGTGTCGTCTGCAAACTTACTAATCAGACCAGTTACATTTTCCTCCAAATCATTTATATATACTACAAAGAGCAAAGGTCCCAGCACTGATCCCTGTGGAACACCACTGGTCACAGCCCTCCAATTAGAAAAGCATCCCTCCATTGCTACCCTCTGCCTTCTATGGCCTAGCCAGTTCTGTATCCACCTTGCCAGTTCACCCCTGATCCCGTGTGACTTCACCTTTTGTACTAGTCTACCATGAGGGACCTTGTCAAAGGCCTTACTGAAGTCCATATAGACAACATCTACTGCCCTACCTGCATCAATCATCTTAGTGACCTCCTCGAAAAACTCTATCAAGTTAGTGAGACACGACCTCCCCTTCACAAAACCGTGCTGCCTCTCACTAATACGTCCATTTGCTTCCAAATGGGAGTAGATCCTGTCTCGAAGAATTCTCTCCAGTAATTTCCCTACCACTGAAGTAAGGCTCACCGGCCTGTAGTTCCCGGGATTATCCTTGCTACCCTTCTTAAACAGAGGAACAACATTGGCTATTCTCCAGTCCTCTGGGACATCCCCTGAAGACAGCGAGGATCCAAAGATTTCTGTCAAGGCCTCAGCAATTTCCTCTCCAGCCTCCTTCAGTATTCTGGGGTAGATCCCATCCGGCCCTGGGGACTTATCTACCTTAATATTTTTTAAGACACCCAACACCTCGTCTTTTTGGATCACAATGTGACCCAGGTTATCTACACCCCCTTCTCCAGACTCAACATCTACCAATTCCTTCTCTTTGGTGAATACTGATGCAAAGTATTCATTTAGTACCTCGCCCATTTCCTCTGGCTCCACACATAGATTCCCTTGCCTATCCTTCAGTGGGCCAACCCTTTCCCTGGCTACCCTCTTGCTTTTTATGTAAGTGTAAAAAGCCTTGGGATTTTCCTTAACCCTATTTGCCAATGACTTTTCATGACCCCTTCTAGCCCTCCTGACTCCCTGCTTAAGTTCCTTCCTACTTTCCTTATATGCCACACAGGCTTCGTCTGTTCCCAGCCTTTTAGCCCTGACAAATGCCTCCTTTTTCTTTTTGACGAGGCCTACAATATCATTCGTCATCCAAGTTTCCATAAAATTGCCGTATTTATCTTTCTTCCTCACAGGAACATGCCTGTTCTGTATTCCTATCAACTGACACTTGAAAGCCTCCCACATGTCAGATGTTGATTTGCCCTCAAACATCCGCCCCCAATCTATGTTCTTCAGTTCCCGCCTAATATTGTTATAATTAGCCTTCCCCCAATTTAGCACATTCATCCTCGGACCACTCTTATCCTTGTCCACCAGTACTTTAAAACTTACTGAATTGTGGTCACTGTTACCGAAATGCTCCCCTACTGAAACATCTACCACCTGGCCGGACTCATTCCCCAATACCAGGTCCAGTACCGCCTCTTCCCTAGTTGGACTGTTTACATATTGTTTTAAGAAGCCCTCCTGGATGCTCCTTACAAACTCTGCCCCGTCTAAGCCCCTGGCACTAAGTGAGTCCCAGTCAATATTGGGGAAGTTGAAGTCTCCCATCACCACAACCCTGTTGTTTTTACTCTTTTCCAAAATCTGTCTACCTATCTGCTCCTCTATCTCCCGCTGGCTGTTGGGAGGCCTGTAGTATACCCCCAACATTGTGACTGCACCCTTCTTATTCCTGATCTCTACCCATATAGCCTCACTGCCCTCTGAGGTGTCCTCTCGCTGTATAGCTGTGATACTCTCCTGAACAAGTAGCGCAACTCCGCCTCCCCTTTTACATCCCCCTCTATCCCGCCTGAAACATCTAAATCCTGGAACGTTTAGCTGCCAATCCTGCCCTTCCCTCAACCAGGTCTCTGTAATGGCAACAACATCATAGTTCCAAGTAGTAATCCAAGCTCTAAGTTCATCTGCCTTACCCGTAATGCTCCTTGCATTAAAACATATGCACTTCAGGCCACCAGACCCGCTGTGTTCAGCAACTTCTCCCCGTCTGCTCTGCCTCAGAGCCACACTGTCCCTATTCCCTAGTTCTCCCTCAACCCTCTCACCTTCTGACCTATTGCTCCCGTGCCCACCCCCCTGCCATACTAGTTTAAACCCTCCCGCTGATTTTCATTCTCACGTACGTTACTCTTGCTGCTTTTACAGCGTGAGCTCACGTGTGTGTGTGTGTGTGTGTGTGTCCCTGTGTGTGTGCATTTAGGCAGTCGCTACAGTTTGGAGCTGGAAAACGTTACACATTTCAGAATATTAGCACTCGCTGAGCAACGGGGAGAGATCTGATGCTTAAACAAGTAGCCTCAGAGAGATACAGGAGCCTCAGCTCTCTGTAAACTGTACTTCACACACACAGCTCCTGTGTCACTGGCAATCCAGGCCCCGCTCTCTGTAAACTGTACCCCCCACACACACTCAGCTACACAACAACTCCTGTGTCACAGGCAATCCAGGCCCAGCTCTCTGTAAACTGTACCCCACACACACACTCAGCTAGACAACAACTCCTGTGTCACAGGCAATCCAGGCACAGCTCTCTGTAAACTGTACACCACACACACACACTCAGCTAGACAAAAACGCCTGTGTCACAGGCAATCCAGGCTCATCTCTCTGTAAACTGTACCCCACACACACTCAGCTACACAACAACTCCTGTGTCACAGGCAATCCAGGCTCAGCTCTCTGTAAACTGTATCCCCCACACACAGCTAGACAACAGCTCCTGTGTCACAGGCAATCCAGGCCCAGCTCTCGAAAAACTGTGTCCCACACACACTCAGCTACACATCAACTCCTCTGTCACAGGCAATCCAGGCTCAGCTCTCTATAAACTGTATCCCACACACACTCAGCTAGACAACAGCTCCTGTGTGACAGGCAATCCAGGCCCAGCTCTCTATCAACTGTATCCCACACACACTCAGCTAGACAACAACTCCTGTGTCACAGGCAATCCAGGCTCAGCTCTCTGTAAACTGTACCCCCCCCCCCACACACCCAGCTAGACAACAACTCCTGTGTCACAGGCAATCCAGGCCCAGCTCTCTGTAAACTGTATCCCCCACACACAGCTAGACAACAGCTCCTGTGTCACAGGCAATCCAGGCTCAGCTCTCTATAAACTGTATCCCACACACACTCAGCTACACATCAACTCCTCTGTCACAGGCAATCCAGGCTCAGCTCTCTATAAACTGTACGCCACACACACTCAGCTACACAACAACTCCTGTGTCACTCGCAATCCAGGCACAGCTCTCTGTAAAGTGTACACCACACACACATTCAGCTAGACAACAACTCCTGTGTCACTCGCAATCCAGGCTCAGCTCTCTGTAAAGTGTACACCACTCACACTCAGCTACACAACAACTCCTGTGTCACTCGCAATCCAGGCGGCTCACTTGGAAAGTAAAAATGAAAATCGCTCATTGGCACAAGTAGGCTTCAATGTCCTGTTCGGGGATGCTGGTACGGGAATTGAACCGTGCTGCTGGCCTGCCTTGGTCTGCATTCAAAGCCAGCGATTTAGCCCTGAAATCTGTGAGGCTTTATTCCATGACGATCACCTTGCCCCGAAAGTTGTGAATACAGTGTGTGCGGCACTGCAAGGGACTCCAATAAACTGATCCATTGGTTTGTTTAACAACCTTCATTTACTACCCAACATTCTCCCATGTGTGCTGTGTGACACACAGACTAACAGCTCTACGTCCACAGCAACTTGAAGCCACCTCCCGGAGACTTTGGCAGCGAGTGAACGAGTGTCAGCTCCACTCAGCTTCTGGTGTCTTTGGAGTTTGATTTGAAAATGTTATATCCCTCACTTCCCTGCCTCCCAGACTGTGTGCTGACAGCTCGGATATGCGTGGACCCCTGTCACTGTAGCAAAGTCACTCTGCTGGACTCTCCCTGTGGGAGAGTCATCCTCACTCATTTCCATTTAAACATGCTGCTGCGAACATAACTCAGTAGAAACAGAGTCTTCAGCCCTCTGATCAGGAGCTGGGCTGGTCACACACACCCTCAATATACTCAACAGACACCGCAGCAGGAGACAGGATCTAACCTGCTTTTTATTGAAAGAAGTCTTACAACACCTCTTCATTCACCTGAGGAAGGAGCAGTGCTCCGAAAGCTAGTATATCAAAACAAACCTGTTGGACTTTAACCTGGTGTTGTTAGACTTCTAGCTGAGCTCAGGCCAGTCCGAAACCGGCATCTCCACATCATGGCTGCTTTTTATTGTTCATTTCTCCACAGGTTGCAGGCCCCTCTGCTTGGGTCAGGGACAGCATTTTATAATCCATCCCTACTTGCTGCTGGCTATGGTTAGAATATCACACTCACAGATCTTCATCGACACACAGTCACACAAACATATCCACACACACACACACACACACACACACAGCCACGCACAAGCACTCACATACACATACATATGCTCACGTGCACTGCTCACGTGCTGGCCAGACACATACATTTTCACACACACATGCAGCCATATCCTCGCATACGCAGATGGACACAAGCTCTCACACACTCGCTTACACACTCACATAAATCTTCACACACAAG
Organism: Scyliorhinus torazame; assembly: GCF_047496885.1. Taxonomy (NCBI): domain Eukaryota; kingdom Metazoa; phylum Chordata; class Chondrichthyes; order Carcharhiniformes; family Scyliorhinidae; genus Scyliorhinus; species Scyliorhinus torazame. The sequence goes on from NC_092726.1 coordinate 139,268,208, forward strand.
CGCTCACACACAGACTTACACACTCACACATTCTCACGTACGTTACCCACATTTGCTGATTATTATTACATTAAAGCTGACTTTAACTTGAATCAATTTCTTCCAAAAGTTCTGATTTCTTTTACAAATGGAGCTAACATTTGCAAGCCGACCTATTTGTTGTGTGTGGGGGCGAGTGTGTGTGTGTCTGGGTTACATGTTTTGTCTGTCCACAGACATTACCGGCAGAAACCTTTACACATTTCAGAATCATAAACAACTCGGTGGCAAGAGATTCAGAAGATCAAATGCTGCATTTTTCTGCCTCTGACAAGCAGCTCTGCAGAGGCACAGAGAGAGAGAGAGAGAGATCCTTTGGTGGGAAATGTCTTGAATCACACACACCTTTACCAATCTCCACCTAGTGGGGAATGTCTGAATCACAGACAGCTTTACCAATCTCCACCTAGTGGGGAATGTCTGAACCACACACACACCTTTACCAATCTCCACCTAGTGGGGAATGTCTGAATCACACACACCTTTACCGAACTCCACCGAGTGAGGAATGTCCGAATCACACACACATCTTTACCAATCTCCACCTAGTGGGGAATGTCTGAATCACACACACCTTTACCAAACTCCCCCTATTGGGGAATGTCTGAATCACACACACGCCTTTACCAATCTCCACCTAGTGGGGAATGTCTGAATCACACACACACCTTTACCAATCTCCACCTAGTGGGATGTCTGAATCACACACACCTTTACCAATCGCCACCTAGTGGGGAATGTCTGAATCACACACACACCTTTACCAATCTCCACCTAGTGGGGAATGTCTGAATCACACACACACCTTTACCAAACTCCACCTAGTGGGGAATGTCTGAATCACACACCTTTACCAAGCTCCACCTAGTGGGGAATGTCTGAAACACACACACCTTTACCAATCTCGACCTAGTGGGGAATGTCTGAATCACACACACACCTTTACCAATCTCCACCTAGTGGGGAATGTCTGAATCACACACACCTTTACCAATCTCCACCTAGTGGGGAATGAATGAATCACACACACCTTTTCCAATCTCCACCTAGTGGGGAATGTCTGAATCACACACACACCTTTACCAAACTCCACCTAGTGGGAAATGTCTGAATCACACACACACCTTCACCAATCTCCGCCTAGTGGGGAATGTCTCAATCATACACACCTTTACCAAACTACACCTAGTGGGGAATGTCTGAATCACACACACACCTTTACTAATCTCCACCTAGTGGGGAATGTCTGAATCACACACACCTTTACCAAACTCCACCTAGTGGGGAATGTCTGAATCACACACACCTTTACCAATCTCCACATAGTGGGAAATGTCTGAATAACACACACACCTTTACCAATCTCCACCTAGTGGGGAATGTCTGAATCACACACGCACCTTTACCAAGCTCCACCTAGTGGGGAATGTCTGAATCACACACACCTTTACCAATCTCCACCTAGTGAGGAATGTCTGAATCACACACACACCTTTACCAATCTCCACCTAGTGGGGAATATCTGAATCACACACACACCTTTACCAATCTCCACCTAGTGGGGAATGTCTGAATCACACACACCTTTACCAAACTCCACCTAGTGGGGAATGTCTGAATCACACACACACACCTTTACCAAACTCCACCTAGTGGGGAATGTCTGAATCACACACACACCTTTACCAATCTCCACCTAGTGGGGAATGTCTGAATCACACACACACCTTTACCAATCTCCACCTAGTGGGGAATGTTTGAATCACACACACACCTTTACCAAACTCCACCTAGTGGGGAATATCTGAATCACACACACCTTTACCAATCTCCACCTAGTGGGGAATGTCTGAATCACACACACACCTTTACCAATCTCCACCTAGTGGCGAATGTGTGAATCACACACACCTTTACAAATCTCCACCTAGTGGTGAATGTCTGAATCACATACACCTTTACCAATCTCCACCTAGTGGGGAATGTCTGAATCACACACACACCTTTACCAATCTCCACCTAGTGGGGACTGTCTGAATCACACACACACCTTTACCAATCTCCACCTGGTGTGGAATGTCTGAATCACACACACACATTTACCGATCTCCACCTAGTGTGGAATGCCTGAATCACACACACCTTTACCAATCTCCACCTAGTGGGGAATGTCTGAATCACACACACACCTTTACAAATCTGGATCGGCTCTGGCTGGGATGGCCGAAGGGCCTGCTCCTGTGCTGTAATTTTCTTTGTTCTTTTTGTTTTGAATAATATAAAAGTAGAATTAAGATTTGGGTTAATTCAAGCTGAATATCTAAAATACAGGTGATAGCGAATGCCAAGGAATTTCCAGTTGGTGAGTGAAATCATGCGCCTAGCGAAGCTGTTCCAGTACAGCTACAACACTGTCTTCAAGGCAGTCCAGCAGCACGGTTCAATTCCTGTACCAGCCTCACCGAACAGGCCCCGGAATGTGGCGACTAGGGGCTTTTCACAGTAACTTCATTTGAAGCCGACTTGTGACAATAAGCCATTTTCATTTCTATCCAAAGTGTCTCACCGCCGCAACGAATTAATAACATGTGCCAAGTGCCATGTGGTCTTCGTGGGCTTGGCAACTTCATTTCAGATAAAGAATTCTCAAGTATACTGCAAAGGATTTGACCGACTGGGAGCTAATGAATGTTGTACATGAGTCTTCGGAGAAATGTTCAATGTCAAACACTAATATATCAGCTGTTAAATTTGCAATTCTCCAGAACGATTTTGAAAACAAAAGGATGCAAGCCATGAAATTATTCTATATTCTTTCAACGAACTCAGTGTGAATACACACTAAAATCCAACTGGAAGGTTCATTTTGCATTAATAATCAATTTCGAAGTTAGCAGTTTGTGTTCCATTCCCATGTCCGACACCAAGCCGGTGATGAGCATTTTAATTATTGTTCAACTAACTATGTGAGATTGTTAAATTCGTTTATCTTTTTATGCTGTGTTGCAGTTTTATAGGCGGCATTATGCGCACATAATGTAATCTAAATGCATTTGTAGGAAAATAATTCTGAAGGTCCAACATCCATCATATCGTTCTTCAAACTCATCACCTCAACAAACGTTTCGATGCTAAATGCTATGTTGGAGGGTGGGGGAAGGTAGTGATTTATTTAGTCCTTTTGTCGTTTATATTGATCGTGGTTCTAGTTGAATATCATAATTTTCTGTGACAATTACAACTCTATCCCATCGTGGTGCATCAGCATTGTCGCATGTTACTGAACGTCATGATATATTTTCAACATCTGCTAAAGCTCCACGCAAATAGTGGATTAATATTATATGGTTTTGCAATATTCTACTGTTGTATCCCATTGTTCATTCTGAGCCTATTTTTGATATCGTTTATTCGGTGAGAAATTCCGTGGCATTTCTCAAAATAAGATCGCACAGGACTAAAGATTATCATGCCCAGTGTTTGCATACAATCGTGCGCCAATTTTGATTTGGGTTTTCCGAATTTGGATTAGGTCTACTTTGGGAATAGAGCATTCAGATTTTGCATCATCAGAATTGAGATGACATATCGCCTTTGGAGACGACATTAATCAGATTACACGTAAATATCTAAAGTCTAATGGAGGAATCCTAGCTTTTGTTCCCCTGATTATAGACGGTTGAAGCATGATTTATCAGGAATACTTTAATTGTTCTGATCATGCAACGTTTGGGGATTGGAAAACTCACCTTTCAGTGGGATACAGAAGAAGAAGGGCATGTCTTCAAAAGTAGAACAGGCCACGTGGGAAAACTTTGAAATACGGTAGCTTCTGCCCAGCCGCAGAAGATAATGACCTAACACAGACATCAATATCTTTTTTTGGAAAGGGCTTATCGGGATTTGGCAGAGGAGTGAGGAAATGGATTCGAACTGAAAATCAGCCACAAGCAAATTCAATGAATAACATAGTTTCAAAGATGTAATCTCCAAAACCATCTTCATGTGCAGCAAACATCATCGACACTTCTGAACTGAGTGTTATATTAATCTCGTGCAAATTTATAATGTGGCATAATCGCATTAATAGTTGTTATCTAAAATCAGGGAAGTTCTTTGCAATTAAGTGAAAATTAGTGAAAATACAAAACCAGACTCTGGATATTCCTGGTATCCCCCTCCTTGTGCTACCCATGGCCGTGCTCTGTATTACTTCCCTTAAAGTCCTCCCCAGGTCTCTTATAATAATCTTTATTATTGTCACAAGTAGGCATACCTTAACACTGTAATGAAGTTACTGTGAAAATCCTCTTGTCGCACACGACTCAAACTAACAATATCCGATCGCCAGACTAAAGTAAAATGCATGGCACAATGCAGAGACTATTTCAAGTTAATTGTGTTGGTTAACGATCCCTGCAATTTTCAGCCTCCATGGCAGCACGATGGCACGGCGATTAGCACCGTTGGCTCACAGGAAAAGCGACCAGATTTTAATTCCCGCCTTGGGAGACTTTCCATGTGGAGTTTGCACGTTTTATGTGTAGGTTAGGTGGATTGCCTGTGGCAAATTTCCATTTGGTGTACAGGTATGTGCAGGTTAGGTGGGGTTACGATGATGGGGCTGCGGATTGGAATAGGTAGGGTGCTCTTTCAAAAGATCGTTGCAGACTAGATTGGCCGAAGGGCCTCAGTCTGCAATGTTGGGATTCAGTGGGCATCTCAACATGCAGTAAGACCTGGATAACATTCAGGCTTGGGCTGAGAAGTGGCAACTGATGTTGACGTGTGTTCACACAAGTGCAAACTGTGACCAACTCCAAGAAGAGTGGATGATAGACCGACGCACACATACACACACACACGACCCCCACCCCCTGGGAATTGTAGTACAGCTTTGAGTTTGCCGAGTGTATCCATGTTAAATCAGGTATGTTTCAGGGAGACATCAAGGCAGATAATGCATTTAATTAAGAAACTACGTCTGCAACGAATATGAATGGTAGCTGACAACAGTCAGTAGCTTCATTCGGCTGGAGGTCTCTCGGACATTACAGATTATCTTCCCCAACCACCTCTTCCCACCATCACCACCCTCAACCACAGCCCTGGGGGAAAGTATTAAAACTGTGAATCTGTTTTGCATCGAAAGTGTTGGTTTGTTTCTGTGGTGAGGAATCTGGTTGGGTTAAAGACTGTCACCCCAATGGGCTGATGGAAAGCGGAACTCGTTTACTTGGCAGGGCCATATTCGAAGGAAAGACAGGTCGACGGATAAGTGGTATTGGCGTAATGCCAGTTGATGAAGTTGGTTCCTGGCACAATCCTTTGTGTGTGTCAGGGGTAAAGGACAAGGGGAGAGACCAATGCGATGGGGTTGCGACACGCTGACTCAGTGGTTAGTACTGCTGCCTCTCAGCGTCAGGGAGCTGGATTACATTCCAGCCTTGGGTGACTGTGGAGCTTGCAAGTTCTCCCCGTGACTGGGTGGGTTCCCTGTTGGGTGACCCGGCTTCCTCTAACAGTCGAACGATATGTAGGTTAGGTGGATTTGTCAAGGAAAATTTACACTTTGAGTCTAAATATGTGGATGTTACGTGGATTTACCATGGCCAACGCAAGGGGATACGGAGATAGGATTTGGCTGTGGGCCTGGGTAGACTGCAGGCATGATAGGTCGAAAATTCTCCTTCTGCACTGTATAAATTCCATGTTCAGTTATTGCAGGGGATTATCGCCTTTTCAAGCAGAGGGTGTATGGAACTGGCCAAGATTGGGAGTGGTATCAGGGGACGGAAAGGGATTGGTGTTCATTCTGTACGAGGTAGGGGGATGAGGGACAATCTGCACGGACTAGAGGGAGGGGAGCGCCCATGGGAGGCAGAGGTGGAAAGCTAATTCGAGGCAGTTCGCCTTTATTTTGAACCGATAAGTGAGACATGTTTCGGAGGCCGCAACACGCTCAAGGACTTTGAAGGTCAAGATAGGTTGAAATTCCAGGATATGGTGACTCCAAAAAGAACACAGAAAACAATAAAAACAATCTGTAATAATAAGGAATCCACATTAAAATATTGTCATCACGGCGAGCACGTTCTTTTAAGAGGAAGTTCGTCCATAGATCTCAGAAAATGAGGATCAAACAGCTGGGGGAAATAGTGTGGCAGCTGTTTGAACACCTGTCCCCGTTCTTTCTCTCCTTCCCATTTATGGGGGATGCATCGGCTTTTTTCCTCAATAGTGCCCTGCTCTTGTTGTTTGCTATTTGGTAGTCTGGCATCCATGTTCCATTATGGGACTGGAAACACTGCTCTCACATGTTTGGTTTATTCACAAGTTGAATGACTTACGGAACGAGGAAGCTCAAAGCGGCCTTGATTTTTCCTCTGAACTTGGACTGAGTCGTCGCATAAATAAACGTGTTCGTGCAGCAACTTAAGTTTCGCAGCATAATTCCAACTTGCTGGAATATATATTCAGCCTCGGTGTAATCATTGGGATCTATTCCTGCAAGGTTGTAATATAAGAATTCTATAACATTTACCAGCCACAGAATTATGAAGCTGCCGGATATGGAGAAGAGTAAAATCACAGACTTCCTTCTGCTCTCCATCTCTGGGTCACGGTGATTGTCTCCCTTCCTCTGACCCTTCAGTCCCTTTCGGACCCGACAGGCCACTAAAATGTGTCTGACCGCCAGGGCGTTGATCAACACAATTAAAGCAAATGGGAGCAAAGTGGTTAGAAATCTATCAAACCAATTGTATCTCACCCATCCGGTCTCAGAATAGAAGTCTGGCTTTGTATGACAGAACCACGGCACATTGTCAGTAATGCTTTCGGGTTCATAGGTGAAGTAGATGGGGATGTTGGCGAAACACAGAAAAATGCAGAATGTTGCTAGAACCACTGCCGCTGTTTTAGCTGTAAAATATTTGGCGTTAAGCTTCTGGCAACAAATAGCCACAAATCGATCAAAGGAGAAAGTGATAGTGAACCACACCGAACAGTCTATGGCTGCCCCTCGCAGGACAGCATTAACACTGCATATAGGGGTGATGTCTAGGAAACAGATTGGAAAATAGTAATGATTGATCTGCATAAGTATAACCTCAGTGATAATGACGAATAGATCTGACAGTTCCATGGCCAGCAGGTAACGAGTTGTACAGCTGGAGAGACCGCCCTTTCCTCGGGACAGGATTAAAATGGCCAGCAAGTCAACTGTAAGAGAGAGAAGGGAAAATGCTGATAAAACATTCTCTGTGAGTGACACTGGAACGAAAGACTGGATCTTAACATGAAACAAGGTAGGAGAGAGGCAATCATTTAAAACAAATACCCGGACCCTAACCTACCCCCAATCCAGACGAGCTCCAAGTTTAGTGGGCTAAGGATTGAGAAGAAACAACAACAAAGAATAATACAGCACAGGAACAGGTTCTTCGGTCCTCCAAGCAAGCTCCAATCACGTGCCTTATCTAGACCAACCGCCTGTATATTTCTGTACCCCGTCTCTTCATGTGCCTATCCAGATAATTCTTATAGGTCGCTAGCTTATCTGCCACAACCACCTCAATTGGCAGTGCATTCCAGGCCACCACCATACTCTGTGTAAAAGAATTCCCCCGACCATCTCCACTGAACCTTTCCCCCCTCACCTTGAACTTGGGCGCCCTTATAATTTTTAATTCCGCCCTGAGAGAAGGCCTCCAATTGTTCACCCTATCTATACGGTTAATAATTTCCAAGTCGTTCTGGTAGTGCGGTGACCAGAATTCGACACAGCATGCCAGAAATGGCCTCGGAAAGGTTCTATAGAACTGCAACATAATTTTCGACCTTTTATAGTTGATACCCCGTCCTATGAAGGCAAGCATGCCATATGCTTTCTTTACTACCATTTCCACCTGTGTTGCCATTTTTAAGGATGTGTGGTACTACCTGTGTCTCTACGCTTCTGATGGTTCTGCTAATTATTTTATAGCTCCCACCTGACTTGGATCTACCAAAATGCATCACTTCGCATTCGTCCGGGATAAATTCCATCTACCATTTCCCCTCCCAATTTGGCAGTCTATCCCTCTCCTGTTGTATTCTCTGACAAGCTTCATCACTATCCGAAATGCCTGCAATCTATGTATCATCGGCACGCTTGCTAATCATACCCGCTAAGTTTTCTTCCAATCTATTTATATATATATTGCAAAGAGCAGAGGTCGAAGTACTGACCCCTGTGGAACACCAGTAGTTACAGACCTCAACTCGTAAAAATACCGACAATTATTCTGACGAGATGTCATGGCATTGTATACCTGTCCTTAGACTGAAGCTCTCTGAGTTAAGCCGTTCCACACGTTTATTACTGGTAACCCCTAATTTCCATGAGACCACACACCCATACAGAGACAGGATGGGCAAGCGAATCCGTCTGTCATAAAGCACGTCATTTTCTTCTTCTTCACAATGTGATGCTTCTCAAGATCGGAACGTGCTCTGTCTCTATGCTTCTGCTAAATTCTGCAACCCACTTATTCACCCTCCCGGACGTCAGTCCCAGCTCTTTGCACTTTTTTCAATCTCAAGCTCTATGAAAATGAAAACACGTTCTTGTGTTCGCGCCGCCTGCTACCAGCAGCTTTGGCCAAGTTGTGTGCTCCCCACAGCCAGTGCTCCCCCTACAGACAGCATTGCCAGTGGTCAACCCACATTCACCACTGCAAGCGCCCCTCCCCCCACAGTCAGCAGTCCCAGTGCTACCCAACAACCAGCACGGCCAATGCCCACCCCACAGACAGCAGTGCCAGCGCTCACCCACATCCAGCACTGCCAGTGCTCCCCATCAAAGCCAGTACTGCCAGTGCTCCCCTCACAGCCAACACTGCCAGTGCCCCACCCACAGCCAGCATTGCAATTGCACCCACCAGAACCAGCACTGTCAGGGCCCCCACCACAGCCAGCACTGTCAGGGCTCCCCCACACAGCCAGCACTGTCAGTGCTCCCCCCACACAGCCAGCACTGTCAGTGCTCCCCCGCCACCAGCGCTCCCTCCGCACAGACAGCACTGCCAATGCTACCGCACATAGACGGCACTTCCAGTGCTCCACCAAAGCCAGCACTGCTAGTGCTCCCCCACAGCCAGCACTGCCAGTATTCCCCCGACAGCCTGCACTGCCAGTGCGCCCCCCCATAACCAGCACTGCCAGTGCTCCCCTACAGCCAGTGCGGCCACTGCTCCCCCACAGCCAGAACTGTCAGTGCTCCCCCACAGCCAGCACTGCCAGTGCTCCCCTCACATCCAGCACTGCCGGTGCTCCCCACAGTCAGCATTGTCAGTGCTTCCCCTCACTTCAGCACTCCTCGTGCTCGCCCACAGCCAGCACTGCCAGTGCTCCCCCACATCCAGCACTTCCAGTGCTCCCCACAGACAGCACTTCCAGCGCTGCCCCCCACTGCCAGCACTGACAATGCACCCAACCAAAGCCAACGGTGGCAGTGCTCTCCTCAACAGCCAACACTACCAGTGCTCCCGCCCCCCCACAGTCAGCACTGCCAGGGCACCTACCCCCGCCAGCATTGCCTGTGCTCCCAGAGACAGCACTTCCTGTGCTCCCCCACTTATCCATCACCCAGACCTACCCCCAGCATAGCCAGCACTGCCATTGCTCCCAGCATGACCAACCGTGCCAGCGCTCCCCACAGACTGCACTGCCAGTGTACCCCTCCACAGTCAGCACAGCCAGTGCTCCACCAACAGCCAGCATTACCAGTGCACCCCCCACAGCCAGCAGGGCCAGTGCTCCCACAGCCAGCAGTGCCGGTGCTCCCCACAGCAGGCACGCCCAGTGCTCCCCATCACAGCCAGCACTGCCAGTGCTCCCTGCACATCCAGCACTGCCAGTGCCCCCCTCAGCCAGTACTGCCAGTGCTCCCATAACCAGCATTGCCAGTGCTCCTCACAGCCAGCTGTGTCAGTGCTCCCACCACAGCCAGCACTGCCAGTGCTCCCCTAACAGCCACAGCTGCCAGTGAACCCCCACACAGCCAGCACTGTCAGTGCCCCCGACAGCCAGCACTGCCAGTGCTCCCCACAGCCAGCACTGCCAGTGGTCCCCCAGAACCAGCACTGCCACCGCTTCCCACAGCTAGCGCTGCCAGTTTTCCCCCTCTCAGCAAGCACTGCCAGTGCTCACACCCAAGGCCAATACTGGTAGTGCTCACCGCCCTGCAGCCAGCCCTACCAGACTTCCCCACAACATCGAGCACTGCCAGTTCCCCATCCCCACAGCCATAAACTGCCAGTGACCACCCCCACAGCTAGCACTGCCAGTGCTCGCCACAGCCAGCACTGCTAGTGTTCCCCACAGCCAGCACTGCCAGTGCACCCCCCACCACAACCAGCTCTGCCAGTGCTCCCGTTCTCCCTCATCCAGCACTGCCAGTGCTCCCTACAGCCAGCCTTGCCAGTGCTCCCCACACAGCCAGCATTGCCTGTGCTCCCCCATCCAGCCAGCAATGCCAGTGCTCTCCAAACATCCAGCACTGCCAGTGCTCCCCGCAGCCACCACTGCCAGTGCTCCCACAGCCAGCAATTCCAGTGCTCCCCATGACAGCCAGCACTCCCAGTGCTCCCCACAACGAGCATTGCCAATGCTCCCCACAGGTAGCACTGACAGAGCACCCCTCACGTCAGCACTCCTAGTGGTCCACCATACAACCGGCACTTCCAGTGCTGCCCACCACTGCCAGCACTGCCAGTGATCACACACAAGGCCAGCACTGGCATTGCTCCCCTCCAAAACTAACATTGCCAGTGCTCCCCACAGCCAGCACTGCCAGTGCTCCACACAGACTGCACTGTCAGTGCTCCCCACACAGCCAGCATTGCCTGTGCTCCCCTGTCCAGCCAGCACTGCCAGTTAACCCCGCACAGCCAGCACTGCCAGTGCTTCCCAACCTCCCCACAGCCAGAACTGCCACTGCTGCCCCCACATCCAGCACTGTCAGTGCTCCCCAACCCCCTACAGCCAGCTCTGCCAGTGCTCCCGCCACACCCAGCACTGCCAGTGCTCCCCACACATGCAGCACTGCCAGTGCTCCCCATTGCCTACACTGCCTGTGCTTCCCCCAAGGTCGTCACTGCCACTGCTTCCAACAGTCAACCCTGTCAGTGCTCCCCACAGCCAGTACTGCTAGTTCTCCCCACAGCCAGCACTTCCAGTGCTCCCCTGACAGCCAGCAATGCCAGTGCTCCCCACAACGAGCACTGCCACTGCTCCCCACAGCCAGCACTGCCAGTGCACCCCTCACATCAGCACTCCTAGTGCTCCCACCCACAGCCAACACTTCCAGTGCTGCCCCCAACTGCCAGTGCTCACACATAAGGCCAGCACTGGCAGTGCTCTCTTCCACAGCTAGCACTGCCAGTGCTCCCACAGCCAGCATTGCCTGTTCCCCCCACACTGCCAGCAATCCCTCCCCCACAGCCATCACTGCCAGTGCACTCCTCACATCAGCACTCCTAGTGCTCCCACCCACAGCCAACACATCCAGTGCTGCCCCCAACTGCCAGCACTGCCAGTGCTCACACATAAGGCCAGCACTGGCAGTGCTCTCTTCCACAGCTAGCACTGCCAGTGCTCCCACAGCCAGCATTGCCTGTGCCCCCCACACTGCCAGCAATCCCTCCCCCACAGCCAGCACTGCCAGTGTTCCCCTCTCCAACATCCAGCACTGCCAGTGCTCCCCATACACCTAGCACAGCCAGTGGTCAACCCACATTCAGCACTGCCAGCTCCCCCACCCCACAGCCAGCAGTGCCAGTGCTTCCCACAGCCAGTACTGCCAGTGCTCCCCACAGTCAGGACTGCCAGTGGTCCCCAAATCAACACTGCCACAGCTCCCTCGCGCGACCAGACCTAATTTGATGCTATCCACATTATTTATGAACACTCGTGCTATGATTGACATGTCCTCACCACATAAAAAGCAGCTAAGTATTTTCTGCTATGTCAACAGAGGCGAGGAGGGGTGGGCAGGATTTGCTTTGCGGGGGTGGGGAAAGGGCCCCACCACCGGACTTCGGGATCAGGCCACCCACTCAAAATGGTGGCTTGATACTGAGATTCCAATGGAATCCGGCGAGCTCCACCATGCATATATTTGCATGGTTAAGGAGAGAGACACGCACCTGGGCCCTGTTCTCAGCGCCAGTGGAGACCAGTCCTGATTCTCCGCTGGATTCCAGAACGGAGAATCCAGCCCATAGTTAACATCAGAGAAGTTCTGAAGAAAGACCTTGTTGTACTTTCTAACCAGGTGCCTGGAGCTCATTGCTCAACTTTATTAAAATGCATCCTGTGTATGGTATCCATTTTACTTTAGTCTGCCAGCACTGCCAGTGCTCCCCATACACCTAGCACAGCCAGTGGTCAACCCACATCCAGCACTGCCAGCGCCCCCACCCCACAGCCAGCAGTGCCAGTGCTCGCCACAGCCAGTACTGCCAGTGCTTCCCCACAGCCAGCCCTGCCAGTGCTCCCCACAGCCAGCAGTGCCAGTGCTCCCCACAGCCAGTACTGCCAGTGCTTCCCCACAGCCAGCCCAGCCAGTATTCCCCACAGCCAGCACTGCCAGTGCTCTCCCCATTTCAGCGCTCCCAGAGCAAGCACTTCCAGTGCTCCCGTCCACAACCAGCACTGCCAGTGCTGCCCCTAATGCCAGCACTGCCAGTGCTCCCTCCACACATCCAGCACTGCCAGTGCTCCCCTCCCCAAAAGCCAGCTCTGCCAGCATTGCCCCAATGCCAGCACTGCCAGTGCGCCCCCGATAACTTGCACTGCCTGTGCACACCCAACACAGCCAGCGTTGTCAGTGCTCCCACAGCCAGCACTGCCTGTGCACACATCACACAGCCAGCATTGCCAGTGCTCCCCCACATCCAGCACTGCCTCTGCACATCCCTAACGACCTGCACTGCCAGTGCTGTCCCCCACTGCCAGAACTGCCAGTGCTCACACCCAAGGCCAGCACTGGCGGTGCTCCCCTCCGCAGCCAGCATTGCCAGTGCTCCCCACAGAAAGCCAGCACAGTCAGTGCTCCCCACAGGCAGCACAGCCAGTGCTCCCCAAAGCCAGCACTGCCAGTGCACGCCCCAACACAGCCAGCGCTGCAAGTGCTCCCCCAAACAACAAGCACTACCAGTGCTCCCCACACAGCCAGCGCTTCCTCTCACACAGCCAGCACTGCCAGTGCTCCCCACAGCCAGCACTGGCTGTACAACCCCCGACACAGCCATCATTGCCAGTACTCATCACGGCCAGTGCTCCCCCACAGCCAGCACTGCCAGTGCACCACCTCACAGCCAGCACTGCCAATGAACCCCCACACAGCCAGCACTGTCAGTGCTCCCGACAGCCAACACTGCCAGTGCTCCCCACAGCCAGCACTGCCTGTGCACACACCACACAGCCAGCATTGCCAGTGCTCCCACAGCCAGCACTGCCTCTGCACAACCCACACCGCCTGCACTGCCAGTGCTATCCCCCACTGCCAGAACTGCCAGTGCTCACACCCAAGGCCAGCACTGGCGGTGCTCCCCTCCACAGCGAGCATTGCGAGTGCTCCCCCACAGAAAGCCAGCACAGCCAGTGCTCCCCACAGCCATCACAGCCAGTGCTCCCCACAGCCAGCACTGCCAGTGCACCCCCCACACAGCCATCATTGCCAGTGCTCCCACCACAGCCAGTATTGCCAGTGCATCACCGCACAGCCAGCACTGCCAGTGAACCCCACACAGCGAGCACTGTCAGTGCTGCCGACAGCCAGCACTGCCAGTGCTCCCACAGCCAACACTGCCAGTGGCCCCCCACAACCAGCACTGCCAGTGCTTCCCACAGCCAGCGCTGCCAGTGTCCCCATCTCAGCAAGCACTGCCAGTGCTCACACACAAGGCCAGCACTGGCAGTGCTCCCCACAGCCAGCACAGACAGTGCTCCACCCACAGCCAGCACTGCCAGAGCACCCCCCCACACACACACAGCCAGCAATGCAATTCCTTCCCGGAAACATCAAGCACTACCAGTGCTCCCCACAGCCAGCGCTGCAAGTGCACCCCCCACCATAACCAGCTCTGCCAGTGCTCTCGTTCTCCCACACCCAGGACTGCCAGTGCTCCCCACAGCTAGCCCTGCCAGTGCTCCCCACACAGCCAGCATTGCCTGTGCTCCCCCATGCAGCCAGCAATGCCAGTGCTCCCCACAGCCAGCGCTGCAAGTGCACCCCCCACCATAACCAGCTCTGCCAGTGCTCTCGTTCTCCCACACCCAGGACTGCCAGTGCTCCCCACAGCTAGCCCTGCCAGTGCTCCCCACACAGCCAGCATTGCCTGTGCTCCCCCATGCAGCCAGCAATGCCAGTGCTCCCCGCACAGCCAGCACTGCCCGTGCTCCCCCACAGCCTGCACTGACTGTGCGTCCCCCACAAGGTCATCACTGCCAGTGCTCCCACAGCCAGCACTGTCACTGCTCCCCACAGCCACCACTGCCAGTGCTCCCCACAGCCAGCACTTCCAATGCTCCCCATGACAGCCAGCACTGCCACTGCTCCCCACAACGAGCATTGCCACTGCTCCCGCAGGCAGCACTGCCATAGCACCCCTCACGTCAGCACTCCTAATGCTCCACCATACAGCCAGCACTTCCAGTGCTGCCCACCATTGCCAGCACTGCCAGTTATCACTCACAAGGCCAGCACTGGCATTGCTCCCCTCCACAACTAACACTGCCAGTGCTCCCCACAGCCAGCATTGCCCGTGCCCCCCACACAGCCTGCACATCCTCCCCCCAGCCAGCACTGCCAGTGCTCCCCTCCCCAATATCCGGAACTGCCAGTGCTCCACACACAGCCAGCACAGCCAGTGGTCAACCCACAGCCAGCACTACCACCGCCCCCCACAGCCAGCAGTGCTAGTGCTCCCCACAGCCAGCACTGCCAGTGCTCCCACAGACAGCACTGCCAGTGCTCCCACTCAGCCAGCATTGCCTGTGCTCCCCCATCCAGCCAGCACTGCCAGTGCTCCCAGCACAGCCAGCACTGCCAGGGCTCCCCACCCTCCCCACAGCCAGCACTGCCAGTTCTGTCTCCACTGCCAGCAATGCCAGTGCTCACCAACACCCCCCCACTCCCAGCTCTGCCAGTGTCCCGCCATATCCAGCACTGCCAGTGCTCCCACACATCCAGTACTGCCTGTGCTCCCACAGCCAGCATTTGCAGTGCTTCCCCCAAGGCCCTCACTGCCAGTGCTCCCCGTAGCCAGCACTGTCAGTGTTCCCTACAGCCAGCACTTCCAGTCATCACCATGACAGTCAGTACTGCCAGTGCTCCCACAACGAGCACTGCCGCTGCTCCCCACAGCCAGCACTGCCAGTGTTCTACTCACGTCAGCACTCCTAGTGCTCCCCACAAAGCCAACACTTCCAGTGCTGGCCCCCACAGCCAGCATTGCCTGTGCCCCCCCCCCGCACAGGCAGCAAACCCTCTCCCACAGCCAGCACTGCCAGTGCTCGCCATCACAGCCAGAACTGCCAGTGCTCCCCTCACAGCCAGCACTGCTAGTGCCTCACCCACAGCCAGCACTGTAATTGCTCCCACCACAGCCAGCACTGTCAGGGCTCCCCACACAGCCAGCACTGTCAGTGCTACCCCACATAGACGGCACTGCCAGTGCTCCCACAAATCCAGCACTGTTAGTGCTCCCACAGCCAGCACTGTCAGTGCTCCCACAGCCTGCACTGGCACTGCTCCCCCTCACATCCAGCACAGCCAGTGCTCCCCACAGTCAGCATTGTCAGTGTTACACCCTCACTTCAGCACTCCTAGTGCTCGCCCACATCCAGCAATGCCAGTGCTCCCCATCCAGCACTGCCAGTGCTCCCACAGAGAGCACTTCCAGCGCTGACCCCCACTGGCAGCACTGACAATGCTCCCAACCAAGGCCAGCGGTGGCAGTGCTCCCCTCAACAGCCAACACTACCAGTGTTCCCGCTCCCCACAGTCAGCACTGCCAGTGCACCTCCCCTGCCAGCATTGCCTGTGCTCCGCAGAGACAGCACTACCAGTGCTCCCCACTTGTCCATCACCCAGACAACCCCCAGCAGAGCCAGCACTGCCAGTGCTCCCAGCACGACCAAAACTGCCAGCGCTCCCCACAGACTGCACTGCCAGTGTACCCGTCCACAGTGAGCAAAGCCAGTGCTCCACATACAGCCAGCATTACCAGTGCACCCCCCACAGCCAGCAGTGCCCGTGCTCCCCACAGCCAGCTGTGCCAGTGCTCCCCACAGCAGTCACGCCCAGTGCTCCCCATCACAGCCATCACTGCCAGTGCTCCCTTCACATCCAGCACTGCCAGTGCCAACCCCCACAGCCAGTACTGCCATTGCTCCCCACAGCCAGCATTGCCAGTGCTCCCCACAGCCAGCAGTGCCAGTGCTCCCACCACAGCCAGCACTGCTAGTATTCCCCAGCCAACACTGCCAGAGCTCCCCTTCACAGCCAGCACTGCCAGCGCTCCCCACAGCCAGCACTGTTAGTGCTCCCCCCTTATAGAGAGCACTGCCAGTGCTCCCAAGCCAGCACTACCAGTGCTCCCCACAGCCAGTACTGCCAGTGCTCCCCACATTCAGCATTGACTGTGCTCAAACCACACAGCAAGCACTTCCAGTACACCCCCCCACAGCCAGCACTTCCAGTGCTCCCCAGCACGACCAACACTGCCAGTGCACCCCACAGCCAGCACAACCAGTGCTCCCCGACAGCCTGCACTGCCAGTGCGCCCCACCATAACCAGCACTGCCAGTGCTCCCACACACAGCCAGCATTGACAGTGCTCTATCACAGCCAGCACTGCCTGTACACCCCCACACAGCCATCATTGCCAGTGCTCCCGCCTACAGCCAGCATGGCCAGTGCTCCCAGAGCCAGCACTGCCACTGCTCCACATAACCAGCACTGCCAGAGCTCCTCCCCACAACCAACACTGCCAGTGCTCCCCCTCAGAGCATGCAGTACCAGTGCTCCCCACAGCCAGCAGAGCCAGTGCTCCCGCCACCCCTAGAGCCAGCACTGCCAGTGCTACCCACACTGAACTGTCTGTGCACCCCCTCACAGCCAGCACTGCCAGAGCTCCCCACAACCAGCACTGCCAGAGCTCCTTCACCTAATCTGCACTGCAAATGCTCCCCACAGCCAGCACTGACAGTGCTCCCCTCCACATATAGCACTGACAGTGCCCCACCCACAGCCAGCATTGCCAGTATTCCCCCCACAGCCAGCGTGCCAGTGCGCCCCCCTAACCTCCACAGCCAGTGCTCCCCTCCACAGCTAGCACTGACAGTGCACCACCACATCCAGCACTGCCAGTACACACCCTACAGCCAGCAATTCCAGTGCTCCCCACAGCCAGCACTGCCTG
Source organism: Scyliorhinus torazame (assembly GCF_047496885.1). Taxonomy (NCBI): domain Eukaryota; kingdom Metazoa; phylum Chordata; class Chondrichthyes; order Carcharhiniformes; family Scyliorhinidae; genus Scyliorhinus; species Scyliorhinus torazame. The sequence goes on from NC_092726.1 coordinate 139,285,721, forward strand.
TGCTCCACCATCCCACGACCAGCACTGGCAATGCTCCCCACCCCAGCCAGTGCACCCCTCCACAACTACCACTGCCAGTGTTCCACCCATAGTCAGCGCTGTCAGTGCTCGCACACTCACGGCCAACACTGCCAGCGCCTCCTCGCAACAGCCAGTGCTCCACTCCTCCCACATCCAGCACTGCCAGTTGTCCCCGCATCCAGCATTGCCAGTGCTCCACCCATAGTCAGCACTGTCAGTGCTCCCACACACACGGCCATTACTGTCAGTCCCTCCTCGCAACAGCCAGCACTGCCAGTGCTTCCCCTTCTCCCACATCCAGCACTGTCAGCGGTCCCCACATCCAGCACTGCGAGTGCTCCCACCCACAGCATGCACTGCCAGTGCTCCGCACACCCCATAGCCAGCACTTCAAGTGCTCCCCACACAGCCAGAAGTGCCAGTGCTCCCGCCCCCGAGAGCCAGCACTGCTAACTTTTCCTCACAGCCAGCACTGCCAGTGCTCCCACACTGCACTTAATGTGCTCCCCCCTCAAAGCCAGCACAGCCAGTGCTCGCCCACAACCAGCAATGCAAGTGCTGCCCCAAGAGCAAGCATTGCCAGTGCTTCTGCCCCTCTATAGCACTGCCAGTGCTGACCCACAGCCTACACTGCCAGTGCAGGCCTTGGGTGGGAGCACTGGCAGTGCTCCCTCCACAGCTTGCACTGCCAGTGCCCAACCCACAGCCAGCACTGCCAGTATCCCCCCCCCAGCCAGCGTGCCAGTGCGCCCCCATAACCTGCACAGCCAGTGCTCCCCACCACAGCTAGCACTGCCAGTGCACCCCCACAGCCAGCACTGACAGTGCACCCCCCACGGCCAGCACTGGCATTGCGCCCCCCACAAACAGCACTGCCAGTGCTCCGCCCTCCCAAGGCAAGCAATGACAATGCTCCCCTCCCCAGCCAGTGCTCCCCTCCACAACTACCACTGCCAGTGCTCCACCCATAGTCAGCACTGTCTGTGCTCCCACACTCACGGCCATCACTGCCAGTGTCTCCTCACAACAGCCAGTACTGCCAGTGCTCCCCTCCTCCCACATCCAGCACTGCCAGTTGTCCCCGCATCCAGCACTGCCAGTGCTCCCACCCACAGCAAGCACTGCCAGTGCATCCCCCCCAATTGACAGCACTTTCAGTGCTCCACACAGCCAGAACTGCCAGAGCTACTCCAGAGCCAACACTGCCAGTATTCCCCCCACAGCCAGCACTGCCAGTGCGCCCAGCAATAACCAGTACAGCCAGTGCTCCGCTCCACAGCTAGCACTGCCATTGCACCCCCACAGCCAGCACTCCCAGTGCACCTCACACAGCCAGGACTGCCAATGCTCCCCACAGACAGCACTGCCAGTGCTCCCACCCACAGCAAGTACATCCAGTGCTCCCCTCGCCCACCACCCCCACAGCCAGCACTGCCAGTGCACCCCACAGCCACAACTGCCAGAGCTACCCCCACAGCCAGCACTGCCAGTGCCCACCCTCACAGCCTGCATTGCCAGTGCTCCCCTCACAGCCATCACTGCCAGTGAACACGCCCCCCACTGCCATCCCTGCCAGTGCTCCCCACAGCCAGCACTGCAAGTGCTCCCGCCCCCCCCAGAGCCAGCATTGCTAATGCTTACCTCTAAGCCAGCATTGCCAGAGCTCCACACACCCACTGCCTGTGCTCGCCCTTCACAGCCAGCACTCACAGTGGTCGCCCACAACCAGCAATTCCAGTGCTGCCCCAAGAGCCAGCACTGCCAGTGCTTCCGACCCTCTACAGCACTGCCAATGCTCCCCACACAGCACTGCCAATGCTCCTCCTCAGAGCCAGAACCCCGCAAACATCCAGCACTGCCAGTGCACGCCCCACAGCCAACTCTGCCAGTTCTACCCCCACAGCAGCACTGACAGTGCTCCCCACAGCCAATACTGACAGTGCTCCCCACAGCCAGCGCTCCCTCCCCAAAGCCAACACTGCCAGTGCTCCCCCACACATCCAGCACTGTAAGTGCTCCACCACACAGAAAGCACTGTCAATGCTTCCCTCAACAGCCAGTGCTCCGCCCCACAGCCAGCACTGCCAGTGCTCCCCACAGCCAGCGCTCCCTCCCCCATGGCCGGCACTGCCAGTGCTACCACACACAGCCAGCTTTGCCGTTGTTCCCCCTACAGCCAGCACTGCAAGAGCTCCTCACCACTACCAGCACTGCCTGTGCTCCCCTCCACAGTCCCGTGCTGTCAGTGCTCCCCTAACATCCAGCACTGCCAGTGCTCCCACACAGCCAGCACTGCAAGTGCACCCCCACAGCCAGCACTCCCTCCGCAAAGCAAACACTGCCAGTGATCCCCACACATCCTGCACTGCCTGTGTTCCACCACACAGAAAGCACTGTCAGTGTTTCCCTCCACAGCCAGTGCACCGCCCCACAGCTAGCACTGACAGTGCTACCACAGCCTGCGCTCCCTCACCCAAAGCCAACACTGCCAGTGCTCCCCAACACATCCTGCACAGCCTGTGATCCGCCCCCCCAGAGCCAGCACTGCTAATGCTTTCCCCACAGCCAGCACTGCCAGTGCTCGACCACACCCAGCACTGTCAGTGCTGCCCCAAGAGCCAGCCCTGCCAGTTTTTCCGCCCCTCTACAGCACTGCCTGTGCTCCCCACACAGCACTGCCAGTTCTCCCACACAGCCAGAACTGCCTGTACTCCCCACAGCCAGAGCTCCCTCCCCCACAGCCAGCACTGCCAGTGCTCCCCATACAGAAAGCACTGCCAGTGATCCCCTACAGCCAGCTCTCCCTCCCCCGCAGCCGGAACTGCCACTGCAGCCCATCACAGCCAGTGCTCCCCCACACATCAAGCACTGCCAGTGCTCCCCACAGCCAGCCCTGCCAGTGCTCCCACAGCCAGCACTGTCAGCGCTCCGCATCGCCAGCACTGCCCGTGCTCCCCAAAGCCAGCACTGCCCATGCTCCCTCCACAAAGCAAGCACTGCCAGTGCGCCCCTCATAACCAGCATTGCCAGTGCTCCCTAACAGCGAGCACTGCCTGTGCACTCCACACACAGCCAGGACTGCCAGTGCGTCCCCCATAGCCAGCACAGCCAGTGCTCCCACACACAGCCAGCATTGCCAGTGCTCCCCACAGCCAGCACTGCCTGTGCACTACCCACACATCCAGCACTGCCTGTGCACTACCCACACGGCCAGCACTGCCTGTGTTCCCCACCACAGACAGCACTGCCAGTGCTCCCTTCCACACAGCCTGCACTGCCAGAGATCACCACAAACAGCACTGCCAGTGAGCCCCCCCCCATAACCAGCACTGCCAGTGCTCACACACACAACCAGCACTGCCAGTGAACCCCAAAAACCAGCACTGACTGTGCATCCCCACACAGCCAGCATTGCCAGTGCTACCCCTACAGCCATCACTGCCAGTTCTTCACCCGCAGCCAGCACTTCCACTGCTGCCCCACAACCAGCACTGCCAGTGCTCCCTCTCATAGCCAGCACTGTCAGTGCTCCCCACAGCCAGCACTGCCAGTGATCCCGACTGCCAGTACTGCCAGTGCTACCCTCCACCCATCACTGACAGTCCTCCCCCACAGCCAGCACTGCCTGTGCTCGCCCCTCAATGCCAGCACTGGCAGTTCTCCACTCCACAGCTAGAATTGCCAGTGCTCCCCCCACAGCCAGCGCTTCATCCCAAAAGCAAGCACTGCCAGTACTCCCCACACAGACATCACTGGAAATGTTCCCCTCCACAGCCAGTGCTCCCCACACAGCCAGCACTGCTTGTGCTCCCCCTCAAGGTCAGCACTGGCAGTTCTCCCATCCACAGCTAGCACTGCCAGTGATCCCCTCACAGACAGCAGTGCCTGTGCACACACCACACAGCCAGGACTGCCAGTGCTCCCCACCACAGCCAGTGCTCCCCCTCACACATCCATTACTGCCAGTGCTTCCTCACTGCCAGCCCTGTCATTGCTCTCCCACAGCCAGCATTGCCTGTGCTCCCCCATGCAGCCAGCACTGCCAGTGCTCCCCACAGCCAGCAGTTACAGTGCTCCCCACCGCCAGCACTGCCAGTATTCCCCACAGGCAGCACTGCCAGTGCTCTCTCCATTTCAGCGCTCCCAGAGCAAGCACTTCCAGTGCTCCCGCCCACAGCCAGCACTGCCAGTGCTCCCCATAATGCCAGCACTAGCAGTGCTCCCTCCACAGCCAGCACTGCCAGTGCTCCTTTCCACACAGCAAGCACAGCCAGTGCTCCCCACATGCAGCACTGCTAGTGCGCCCCCCCATAACCTGCACTGCCAGTGCTCACACACACAGCCAGCATTGCCAGTGCACCCCCAAATCCAGAAGTGCATGTGCTCCACCCTCCCAAGGCCAGTATTGTCAATGCTCCCCTCCACAGCCAGTGATCCCCTCCACAACTGGCACTGCCAGTGCTACACGCACAGTCAGCACTGTCAGTGCTCTCCAGACACGCCGATCACTTCCAGTGCTCCCCCACAGTCAGGACGGCCAGTGGTCCCCAAACCAGCACTGCCAGTGCTCCCTCGCGCGACCAGCACTGCCAGTGCTTCCCCACAGCCAGCCCTGCCAGTACTCCCCCACAGTCAGCATTGCCTTTGGACCCCCATGCACCCAGCACTGCCAGTGCTCCCGCAGCCAGAAGTTCCAGTGCTCCAACCGCCAGCACTGCCAGTATGCCCCACAGCCAGCACTGTCAGTGCTCTCCCCAGTTCAGCGCTCCCCAGAGCAAGCACTTCCAGTGCTCACGCCCACAACCAGCACTGCCAGTGCTCCCCATAATCCCAGAACTGCCAGTGCTCCCTCCACACAGCCAGCATTGCAGGTGCTCCCCACAGCCAGCACTGCCTCTGCACACCCCACACGACCAGCACTGCCAGTGCGCCCAACATAGGCAGCACTGCCAGTGCTAACACCTAAGGCCAGTACTGGCAGCGTTCCCCTCCGCAGCCAGCACTGCCAGTGCTCCCTTCCGCACGTCAAGCACAGCCAGTGCTCCCACATGCAGCACTGCTGGTGGGCCCCTCATAACCTGCACTGCCAGTGCTCACACACACAGCCAGCATTGCCAGTGCACCCCAAATCCAGCAGTGCCTGTGCACGCACATTACAGTCAGCATTTTCAGTGCTCCCTCCTACAGCCAGCACTGTCAGTGCTTTTACCACAGCCAGAACTCCCACTGCTCCACCGAAAGCCAGCACTGCCAGTGCTCCACACAGCCAATAATGCCAGTGCTCCCCCACATCCAGCGCTATATCCCCAAAGCCAACACTGCCAGTGCTCCCCACACACACCGCACTGTCTGTGCTCCACCACACAGAAAGCACTGTCAATGCTTCCCTCCATAGCCAGTGCTCCGCCCCACAGCCAGCACTGCCAGTGCTCCCCACAACCAGCACTGCAAAAGCTCCCCCACTACCAGCACTGCCAGTGCTCCCCTTCACAGCCTGCGCTGTCAGTGCTCTCCTAACTTCCAGCACTGCCAGTGCTCCCATACAGCCAGCACTGCCAATGCTACGCACAACCTGCACTGACTGTGCTCCCCCACAGCCAGAGCTCCCTCCCCACAGCCAGCAATGCCAGTGCTCCCCATAACCAGCACTGTACGGTGCTCCCATAACAGCCAGCTTTTCCTGTGCTCTGTCCACAGCCAGCATTGTCAGTGCTCCCAACACCCCAACCAGCACTGCCAGTGCTCCCCACAGACAGCACTGCCAGTGCTCCCCGCACAGCCAGCATTGCCTGTGCTCCCCTATCCAGCCAGCACTGCTAGTTAAGACCGCAGAGCCAGTACTGCCAGTGCTTCCCAACCTCCGCACAGCCAGGACTGCCAGTGCTTCCCCCACAGCCAGCGTGCCAGTGCGCCCCCCATAGCCTGCACAGCCATTTCTCCCCTCCACAGCTAGCACTGACAGTGCACCCCCACATCCAGCACTGCCAGTACACACCCCACAGCCAGCACTTCCAGTGCTCCCCCACAGCCAGCACTGCCTGTGCTCCACCATCCCAAGACCAGCACTGACAATGCTCCCCTCCCCAGCCAGTGCACCCCTCCACAACTACCACTGCCAGTGCTCCACCCATAGTCAGCACTGTCAGTGCTCCCACACTCACGGCCATCACTGCCAGCGCCTCCTCGCAACAGCTAGCACTGCCAGTGCTCCCCTCCTCCCACATCCAGCACTGCCAGTTGTCCCCGCATCCAGAATTGCCAGTGCTCCACCCATAGTCAGCACTGTCAGTGCTCCCACACACACGGCCATCACTGCCAGTCCCTCCTCGCAACAGCCAGCACTGCCAGTGCTTCCCTCCTCCCACATCCAGCACTGTCAGTGGTCCCCAAATCCAGCACTGCGAGTGCTCCCACCCACAGCATGCACTGCCAGTGCTCCGCACACCCCATAGCCAGCACTTCAAGTGCTCCCCACACAGCCAGAAGTGCCAGTGCTTCCGCCCCCGAGAGCCAGCACTGCTAACGTTTCCTCACAGCCAGCACTTAATGTGCTCCCCACTCAAAGCCAGCACAGCCAGTGCTCGCCCACAACCAGCAATGCAAGTGCTGCCCCAAGAGCAAGCACTGCCAGTTCTTCCGCCCCTCTACAGCACTGCCAGCGCTGCCCCACAGCCTACACTGCCAATGCTCCCACCCAAGGCTTGCACTGGCAATTCTCCCTCCACGGCTTGCACTGCCAGTGCCCAACACACAGCCAGCACTGCCAGTGCCCAACACACAGCCAGCACTGCCAGTGCCAACACACAGCCAGCACTGCCAGTACTGGAAGTGCGCCCCTTCACCGCTAGCACTGCCAGTGCTCCCCTCCAGCCATCACTGCCAGCCATCTCCCCTCAGCCAGCACTGCTAATGCACCCCCACAACCAGCTCTATCAGTGCTTCACCCAAAGCCAACACAACCAGTGCTCCCGCCCCCTAGAGCCACCACAGCCAGTCCTCCCTCCACAACGAGCACTGCCAGTGCCCACCACACAGCCAGCACTGCCAGTGCTCCCCACAGCCTGCACTGCCAGTGCTCCGCCACAACCTTCACTGCCAGTGCTCCCGCCCCCTAGAGCCACCACAGCCAGTCCTCCATCCAGAACGAGCACTGCCAGTGCCCAACCCACAGCCAGCACTGCCAGTGCTCACCCTCAACGATCACTGCAAGTGCTCACCCTCACAGCCAGCACTGCCAGTTCTCCCCACAGCCAGCACTGCCAATGCTCCCCACAGCCAGAACTGCCAATGCACCCCCACAACCAGCTCTGCCCGTGCATCGCCCACAGCCAACACAACCAGTGCTCCCGCCCCCTAGAGCCAACACAGCCAGTCCTCCGCCTCAACGAGCACTGCCAGTGCTCCCCACAGCCAGCGATGCCAGTGCTACCATCCATGGCCAGTACTGTCAGTGCTCCCCTCCACAGCCAGCACTGCCCGTGCTCCCAACCAAGGTCAGCGCTGGCAGTGCACCCCTCCACAGCCATCACTACCAGTGCTCCCCACAGCCAGCACTGACAGTGCTCCACACACCCCACATCCAGCACTGCCAGTGCTGCCCCAATCCCCAAATCCAGCACTGCCAGTGCTCCCCCACAGCCAGCACTACCAGTGCTCCCGCCACAGCCAGAACTGCCAGAGCTACCCCCAGAGCCAGCAATGCCAATGCCCCCACCCCACACACAGCACTGCAGGTGGTCCCCCACAGGCAGCACTGCCAGGACTCCCCGAAGCCAGCACTGCCATTGCTCCCCGCCCACACACTGCCAGCGCTCTTGCCGCAGCCAGCACTGCCAGTGCTCCCCGACAGCCAGCACTGCCAGTGGCTCGCCACAACCAGCACTTCCAGTGCTCCCTCACAGCCTGCACTCCCAGTGCTCACCCACAAAGATCACTGCAAGTGCTCACCCTCACAGCCAGCACTGCCAGTGCTCCCCACAGCCAGCACTGCCAGTGCTCCCGACAGCCAGAACTGCCAATGCACCCCCACAACCAGCTCTGCCAGTGCTTCGCCCACAGCTAACACATCCACTGCTCCCGCCCCTAGAGCCAACACAGCCAGTACTCCGCCTCAACGAGCACTGCCTGTGCTACCCACAGCCAGCACTGCCAGTGCTACCATCCATGGCCAGTACTGTCAGAGCTCCCCTTCACAGCCAGCACTGCCAGTGCTCCACACAGCCAGCACTGCCAGAGCTCCCCACAATCATCACTGAAAGTGCGCACTGTCGCAGCCAGCACTGCCAGCAATCCCGGCACTGCCAGTGCTATCGCCCTTCCCCACAGCCAGCACTGCCAGTGCTCCGCCACAACCTTCACTGCCAGTGCACACCGGCACGTCCTGCACTGCCAGTGCTCCCCACAGCCAGCACTGCCCGTGCTCCCAACCAAGGTCAGCGCTTGCAGTGCTCCCCTCCACAGCCATCACTACCAGTGCTCCCCACAGCCAGCACTGACAGTGCTCCCCAGCCCCCCACATCCAGGACTGCCAGTGCTCCCCACCTCCCACATCCAGCACTGCCAGTGCTGCCCAAATCCCCAAATCCAGCACTGACAGTGCTCCCCACAGCCAGCACTACCAGTGCTCCCGCCACAGCCAGAACTGCCAGAGCTACCCCCAGAGCCAGAAATGCCAATTCCCCCACCCCACACACAGCACTGCCGGTGGTCCCCCACAGGCAGCACTGCCAGGGCTCCCCGAAGCCAGCACTGCCAGTGCTCCCCGACCACCCACTGCCAGCGCTCTTGCCGCAGCCATCACTACCAGTGCTCCTCGACAGCCAGCACTGCCAATGCTCCCCACACCCAGCACTGCCAGTGATCCCCTCAGATCAGCACTCCTGGTGCCCCCCCACAACCAGCACTTACAGTGCTCATCCCTCTGCCAGCACTGCCAGTGCTGCCACCCAAGGCCAGTACTGACAGTGTTCCCTCCACAGCCAGCACTACCAGTGCTCCCTTCCACACAGCCAGCGCTGCCTGTGCTCCCCACAGCCAGCACTGCCAATGCTCCCCCACAGCCAGACCTATAGAGCTACCCCCACACACAGCACTGACGGTGCTCCCCCACAGCCAGCACTGCCAGTGCTCACTAGCAGAACCAGCACTGCCAGTGCTCCCCCGCAGCCAGCACTGCCAGTGCTCCACACCCACCCACGGACAGCACTGCTAGTGTTCCCGCAACAACCAGCACTGCCAGCGCTCCTGCCACAGCCAGCACTACCAGCGCTACCGCCACAGCCAGCACTGCCAGTACTGCCCCACAGACAGCACTGCCAGTGCTCCCGACCAAGTCCAGTACTGTCAGTGCTCCCAAACCCCCTCATGCAGCACTGCCAGTGCTCCCAGCACCCACAGCCAGCACTGCCAGTGCTCCCACGATAGACAGCACTGCCAGCACTCCCTTTGCCCCTCTACGAACACTGCCAGCGCACCCCCAGATCGATCACTGCCAGTGCTCCTAACATGCAACACTGCCAGTGCTCCCTCAGCCAGAGCTGCCAGAGCTTCCCCCAGAGCCAGTACTGCCAATGCTTCCTCCCCCCACAGCCAGCACTGCCAGTGCTCCCCATCCAGCCAACAGTGCCAGTGTTCCCCTGACATCCAGCACTGCCAGTGCTCTCCCCATTGCAAGCGCTCCCCAGAGCCAGTACTGCCAGTGCTCCCTCCCACAACCAGCACTGCCAGTATCCCCCCCTCCCCCACAGCCAGCACTGCCAGTGCTCACTATCAGAAACAGCACTGCAAGTGTTCCTCCGCAGCCAGCACTACCAGTGCTCCCCACCCACCCACAGCCAGCACTGCCAGTGTTCCCGCTGCAGCCAGCACTGCCAGCGCTCCTTCCAAAGCCAGCACTGCCAGCGCTCCCGGCACAGCCAGCACTGCCAGTGCCCCCAACACCCAGCACTGTCTGTGCTCCCTCCCACAACCAGCACTACCCACAGCCAGAATTCCAGTACTCCCCACACAGACAGCACTACCAGTGCTCCCACCCAAGGCCAGTACTGCCAGTGCTCCCAAACCCACTTATGCAGCATTGCCAGTGCTCCAAGCACCCAAAGCCAGCACTGCCAGTGCTCCCGACGATAGACTGCACTGCCAGTGCTCCCTTTCCCCCGTTACGAACAGTGCCAGTGCACCCCCAGATCGATCACTGCCAATGCTTCTAACATGCAACACTGCCAGTGCTCCCACAGCCAGGACTGCCAGAGCCTCCCCCAGAGCCAGTACTGCCAATGCCCCCCCAACAGCCAGCGCTGCCAGTGCTCCTCCCTCAGCCAGCGCTGCCTGTGCTCTCCACTCCCCCACAACGAATACTGCCAGTGCATCCCCCACAGCGAGCACTGCCAGTCATCCTAACATGCAACACTTCCAGTGCTCCCCCTCAGCCAGAACTGCCAGAGCTTCCCCCAGAGCCAGCACTGCCAATGCCCCCCACAGCCAGCACTGCTAGTGCTGCCCATCCAGCCAGCACTGCCTGTGCTCCCCATCCGGCCAGCACTGCCTGTGCTCCCCATTCAGCCAGCACTGCCAGTGTTCCCCCTGACATCCAGCACTGCCAGTGCTCTCCCAATTGCCAGCGCTCCCCAGAGCCAGCACTGCCAGTGCTCCCGCCCACAACCATCAATTCCAGTGTCTCCCCCACAGCCAGCACTGCCAGTGCTCACTAGCAGAAACAGCAACTGCCAGTACTCCCCCTGCCAGCACTTCCAGTCCCCCATACACAGCCAGCACTGCCAATGCTCCCCACAGCCAGTACTGCCAGTGCTCCCCACATTCAGCATTGACTGTGCTCAAACCACACAGCAAGCACTTCCAGTACACACCCTCACAGCCAGCACTTCCAGTGCTCCCCAGCACGACCAACACTGCCAGTGCACCCCACAGCCAGCACAACCAGTGCTCCCCGACAGCCTTCACTGCCAGTGCGCCCCACCATAACCAGCACTGCCAGTGCTCCGACACACAGCCAGCATTGACAGTGCTCTATCACAGCCAGCACTGCCTGTACACCCCCACACAGCCATCATTTCCAGTGCTCCCGCCTACAGCCAGCATGGCCAGTGCTCCCAGAGCCAGAACTGCCACTGCTCCACATAACCAGCACTGCCAGAGCTCCTCCCCACAACCAACACTGCCAGTGCTCCCCCTCAGAGCCTGCTGTACCAGTGCTCCCCACAGCCAGCAGAGCCAGTGCTCCCGCCACCCCTAGAGCCAGCACTGCCAGTGCTACCCACACTGAACTGTCTGTGCACCCCCTCACAGCCAGCACTGCCAGAGCTCCCCACAACCAGCACTGCCAGAGCTCCTTCACCTAATCTGCACTGCAAATGCTCCCCACAGCCAGCACTGACAGTGCTCCCCTCCACATATAGCACTGCCAGTGCCCCACCCACAGCGAGCATTGCCAGTATTCCCCCCACAGCCAGCGTGCCAGTGCGCCCCACTAACCTCCACAGCCAGTGCTACCCTCCACAGCTAGCACTGACAGTGCACCCCCACATCCAGCACTGCCAGTACACACCCCACAGCCAGCAATTCCAGTGCTCCCCACAGCCAGCACTGCCTGTGCTCCACCATCCCACGACCAGCACTGGCAATGCTCCCCACCCCAGCCAGTGCACCCCTCCACAACTACCACTGCCAGTGCTCCACCCATAGTCAGCACTGTCAGTGCTCCCACACTCACGGCAATCACTGCAAGCGCCTCCTCGCAACAGCCAGTGCTCCACTCCTCCCACATCCAGCACTGCCAGTTGTCCCCACATCCAGCACTGCCAGTGCTCCCACACAGCCAGCACTGCAAGTGCTCCCCCCACAGCCAGCACTCCCTCCGCAAAGCAAACACTGCCAGTGATCCCCACACATCCTGCACTGCCTGTGTTCCACCACACAGAAAGCACTGTCAGTGCTTCCCTCCACAGCCAGTGCACCGCCCCACAGCTAGCACTGACAGTGCTACCACAGCCAGCGCTCCCTCACCCAAAGCCAACACTGCCAGTGCTCCCCAACACATCCTGCACAGCCTGTGATCCGCCCCCAGAGCCAGCACTGCTAATGCTTTCCCCACAGCCAGCACTGCCAGTGCTCGCCCACACCCAGCACTGTCAGTGCTGCCCCAAGAGCCAGCACTGCCAGTTTTTCCGCCCCTCTACAGCACTGCCTGTGCTCCCCACACAGCACTGCCAGTGCTCCCACACAGCCAGAACTGCCTGTGCTCCCCACAGCCAGAGCTCCCTCCCCCACAGCCAGCACTGCCAGTGCTCCCCATACAGAAAGCACTGCCAGTGATCCCTAACAGCCAGCGCTCCCTCCCCCGCAGCCGGCACTGCCAATGCAGCCCATCACAGCCAGTGTCCCCCACACATCAAGCACTGCCAGTGCTCCCCACAGCCAGCCCTGCCAGTGCTCCCACAGCCAGCACTGTCAGCGCTCCGCATCGCCAGCACTGCCCGTGCTCCCCAAAGCCAGCACTACCCATGCTCCCTCCACAAAGCAAGCACTGCCAGTGCGCCCCTCATAACCAGCATTGCCAGTGCTCCCTAACAGCGAGCACTGCCTGTGCACTCCACACACAGCCAGGACTGCCAGTGCGTCCCCCATAGCCAGCACAGCCAGTGCTCCCACACACAGCCAGCATTGCCAGTCCTCCCCACAGCCAGCACTGCCTGTGCACTACCCACTCAGCCAGCACTGCCTGTGTTCCCCTCCACAGACAGCACTGCCAGTGCTCCCTTCCACACAGCCTGCACTGCCAGAGATCACCACAAACAGCACTGCCAGTGAGCCCCCCCATAACCAGCACTGCCAGTGTTCAGACACACAACCAGCACTGCCAGTGAACACCCAAAACCAGCACTGACTGTGCATCCCCACACAGCCAGCATTGCCAGTGCTACCACTACAGCCATCACTGCCAGTTCTTCACCCGCAGCCAGCACTTCCACTGCTGCCCCACAACCAGCACTGCCAGTGCTCCCTCTCATAGCCAGCACTGTCAGTGCTCCCCACAGCCAGCACTGCCAGTGATCCCGACTGCCAGTACTGCCAGTGCTACCCTCCACCCATCACTGACAGTCCTCCCCCACAGCCAGCACTGCCTGTGCTCTCCCCTCAATGCGAGCACTGGCAGTTCTCCACTCCACAGCTAGCATTGCCAGTGCTCCCCCCACAGCCAGCGCTTCATCCCAAAAGCCAGCACTGCCAGTACTCCCCACACAGACATCACTGGAAATGTTCCCCTCCACAGCCAGTGCTCCCCACACAGCCAGCACTGCTTGTGCTCCCCCTCAAGGTCAGCACTGGCAGTTCTCCCATCCACAGCTAGCACTGCCAGTGATCCCCTCACAGACAGCAGTGCCTGTGCACCCACCACACAGCCAGGACTGCCAGTGCTCCCCACCACAGCCAGTGCTCCCCCTCACACATCCATTACTGCCAGTGCTTCCTCACTGCCAGCCCTGCCATTGCTCTCCCACAGCCAGCATTGCCTGTGCTCCCCCATGCAGCCAGCACTGCCAGTGCTCCCCACAGCCAGCAGTTACAGTGCTCCCCACCGCCAGCACTGCCAGTATTCCCCACAGGCAGCACTGCCAGTGCTCTCTCCATTTCAGCGCTCCCAGAGCAAGCACTTCCAGTGCTCCCGCCCACAGCCAGCACTGCCAGTGCTCCCCATAATGCCAGCACTAGCAGTGCTCCATCCACAGCCAGCACTGCCAGTGCTCCTTTCCACACAGCAAGCACAGCCAGTGCTCCCCACATGCAGCACTGCTAGTGCGCCCCCCCATAACCTGCACTGCCAGTGCTCACACACACAGCCAGCATTGCCAGTGCACCCCCAAATCCAGAAGTGCATGTGCTCCACCCTCCCAAGGCCAGTATTGTCAATGCTCCCCTCCACAGCCAGTGATCCCCTCCACAACTGGCACTGTCAGTGCTCTCCAGACACGCCGATCACTTCCAGTGCTCCCCCACAGTCAGGACGGCCAGTGGTCCCCAAACCAGCACTGCCAGTGCTCCCTCGCGCGACCAGCACTGCCAGTGCTTCCCCACAGCCAGCCCTGCCTGTACTCCCCCACAGTCAGCATTGCCTTTGGACCCCCATGCAGCCAGCACTGCCAGTGCTCCCCGCAGCCAGAAGTTCCAGTGCTCCCACCGCCAGCACTGCCAGTATGCCCCACAGCCAGCACTGCCAGTGCTCTCCCCAGTTCAGCGCTCCCCAGAGCAAGCACTTCCAGTGCTCACGCCCACAACCAGCACTGCCAGTGCACCCCATAATCCCAGAACTGCCAGTGCTCCCTCCACACAGCCAGCATTGCAGGTGCTCCGCACAGCCAGCACTGCCTCTGCACACCCCACACGGCCAGCACTGCCAGTGCGCCCAACATAGGCAGCACTGCCAGTGCTAACACCTAAGGCCAGTACTGGCAGCGTTCCCCTCCGCAGCCAGAACTGCCAGTGCTCCCTTCCGCACATCAAGCACAGCCAGTGCTCCCACATGCAGCACTGCTGGTGGGCCCCTCATAACCTGCACTGCCAGTGCTCACACACACAGCCAGCATTGCCAGTGCACCCCAAATCCAGCAGTGTCTGTGCACCCCCAATACAGTCAGCATTTTCAGTGCTCCCTCCTACAGCCAGCACTGTCAGTGCTTTTACCACAGCCAGCACTCCCACTGCTCCACCGAAAGCCAGCACTGCCAGTGCTCCACACAGCCAATAATGCCAGTGCTCCCCCACATCCAGCGCTATATCCCCAAAGCCAACACTGCCAGTGCTCCCCACACACACCGCACTGTCTGTGCTCCACCACACAGAAAGCCCTGTCAATGCTTCCCTCCATAGCCAGTGCTCCGCCCCACAGCCAGCACTGCCAGTGCTCCCCACAACCATCACTGCAAAAGCTCCCCCACTACCAGCACTGCCAGTGCTCCCCTTCACAGCCTGCGCTGTCAGTGCTCCCCTAACTTCCAGCACTGCCAGTGCTCCCATACAGCCAGCACTGCCAATGCTACGCACAACCTGCACTGACTGTGCTCCCCCACAGCCAGAGCTCCCTCCCCACAGCCAGCAATGCCAGTGCTCCCCATAACCAGCACTGTACGGTGCTCCCATAACAGCCAGCTTTTCCTGTGCTCTGTCCACAGCCAGCATTGTCAGTGCTCCCAACCCCCCAGCCAGCACTGCCAGTGCTCCCCACAACCAGCACTGCAAAAGCTCCCCCACTACCAGCACTGCCAGTGCTCCCCTTCACAGCCTGCGCTGTCAGTGCTCCCCTAACTTCCAGCACTGCCAGTGCTCCCATACAGCCAGCACTGCCAATGCTACGCACAACCTGCACTGACTGTGCTCCCCCACAGCCAGAGCTCCCTCCCCACAGCCAGCAATGCCAGTGCTCCCATAACCAGCACTGTACGGTGCTCCCATAACAGCCAGCTTTTCCTGTGCGCTGTCTACAGCCAGCATTGTCAGTGCTCCCAACCCCCCAACCAGCACTGCCAGTGCTCCCCACAGACAGCACTGCCAGTGCTCCCCGCACAGCCAGCATTGCCTGTGCTCCCCTATCCAGCCAGCACTGCTAGTTAACACCGCAGAGCCAGTACTGCCAGTGCTTCCCAACCTCCGCACAGCCAGGTCTGCCAGTGCTTCCCCCACAGCCAGCGTGCCAGTGCGCCCCCCATAGCCTGCACAGCCAGTTCTCCCCTCCACAGCTAGCACTGACAGTGCACCCCCACATCCAGCACTGCCAGTACACACCCCACAGCCAGCACTTCCAGTGCTCCCCACAGCCAGCACCGCCTGTGCTCCACCATCCCAAGACCAGCACTGACAATGCTCCCCTCCCCAGCCAGTGCACCCCTCCACAACTACCACTGCCAGTGCTCCACCGATAGTCAGCACTGTCAGTGCTCCCACACTCACGGCCATCACTGCTAGCGCCTCCTCGCAACAGCTAGCACTGCCAGTGCTCCCCTCCTCCCACATCCAGCACTGCCAGTTGTCCCCGCATCCAGAATTGCCAGTGCTCCACCCATAGTCAGCACTGTCAGTGCTCCCACACACACGGCCATCACTGCCAGTCCCTCCTCGCAACAGCCAGCACTGCCAGTGCTTCCCTCCTCCCACATCCAGCACTGTCAGTGGTCCCCAAATCCAGCACTGCGAGTGCTCCCACCCACAGCATGCACTGCCAGTGCTCCGCACACCCCATAGCCAGCACTTCAAGTGCTCCCCACACAGCCAGAAGTGCCAGTGCTTCCGCCCCCGAGAGCCAGCACTGCTAACGTTTCCTCACAGCCAGCACTTAATGTGCTCCCCACTCAAAGCCAGCACAGCCAGTGCTCGCCCACAACCAGCAATGCAAGTGCTGCCCCAAGAGCAAGCACTGCCAGTTCTTCCGCCCCTCTACAGCACTGCCAGCGCTGCTCCACAGCCTACACTGCCAATGCTCCCACCCAAGGCTTGCACTGGCAGTTCTCCCTCCACGGCTTGCACTGCCAGTGCCCAACACACAGCCAGCACTGCCAGTGCCCAACACACAGCCAGCACTGCCAGTGCCAACACACAGCCAGCACTGCCAGTACTGGAAGTGCGCCCCTTCACCGCTAGCACTGCCAGTGCTCCCCTCCAGCCATCACTGCCAGCCATCTCCCCTCAGCCAGCACTGCTAATGCACCCCCACAACCAGCTCTATCAGTGCTTCACCCAAAGCCAACACAACCAGTGCTCCCGCCCCCTAGAGCCACCACAGCCAGTCCTCCCTCCACAACGAGCACTGCCAGTGCCCACCACACAGCCAGCACTGCCAGTGCTCCCCACAGCCTGCACTGCCAGTGCTCCGCCACAACCTTCACTGCCAGTGCTCCCGCCCCCTAGAGCCACCACAGCCAGTCCTCCATCCAGAACGAGCACTGCCAGTGCCCAACCCACAGCCAGCACTGCCAGTGCTCACCCTCAACGATCACTGCAAGTGCTCACCCTCACAGCCAGCACTGCCAGTTCTCCCCACAGCCAGCACTGCCAATGCTCCCCACAGCCAGAACTGCCAATGCACCCCCACAACCAGCTCTGCCCGTGCATCGCCCACAGCCAACACAACCAGTGCTCCCGCCCCCTAGAGCCAACACAGCCAGTCCTCCGCCTCAACGAGCACTGCCAGTGCTCCCCACAGCCAGCGATGCCAGTGCTACCATCCATGGCCAGTACTGTCAGTGCTCCCCTCCACAGCCAGCACTGCCCGTGCTCCCAACCAAGGTCAGCGCTGGCAGTGCACCCCTCCACAGCCATCACTACCAGTGCTCCCCACAGCCAGCACTGACAGTGCTCCACACCCCCCACATCCAGCACTGCCAGTGCTGCCCCAATCCCCAAATCCAGCACTGCCAGTGCTCCCCCACAGCCAGCACTACCAGTGCTCCCGCCACAGCCAGAACTGCCAGAGCTACCCCCAGAGCCAGCAATGCCAATGCCCCCACCCCACACACAGCACTGCAGGTGGTCCCCCACAGGCAGCACTGCCAGGACTCCCCGAAGCCAGCACTGCCATTGCTCCCCGCCCACACACTGCCAGCGCTCTTGCCGCAGCCAGCACTGCCAGTGCTCCCCGACAGCCAGCCCTGCCAGTGGCTCGCCACAACCAGCACTTCCTGTGCTCCCTCACAGCCTGCACTCCCAGTGCTCACCCACAAAGATCACTGCAAGTGCTCACCCTCACAGCCAGCACTGCCAGTGCTCCCCACAGCCAGCACTGCCAGTGCTCCCGACAGCCAAAACTGCCAATGCACCCCCACAACCAGCTCTGCCAGTGCTTCGCCCACAGCTAACACATCCAGTGCTCCGCCTCAACGAGCACTGCCTGTGCTACCCACAGCCAGCACTGCCAGTGCTACCATCCATGGCCAGTACTGTCAGAGCTCCCCTTCACAGCCAGCACTGCCAGTGCTCCACACAGCCAGCACTGCCAGAGCTCCCCACAATCATCACTGAAAGTGCGCACTGTCGCAGCCAGCACTGCCAGCAATCCCGGCACTGCCAGTGCTATCGCCCTTCCCCACAGCCAGCACTGCCAGTGCTCCGCCACAACCTTCACTGCCAGTGCACACCGGAACGTCCTGCACTGCCAGTGCTCCCCACAGCCAGCACTGCCCGTGCTCCCAACCAAGGTCAGCGCTTGCAGTGCTCCCCTCCACAGCCATCACTACCAGTGCTCCCCACAGCCAGCACTGACAGTGTTCCCCAGCCCCCCACATCCAGGACTGCCAGTGCTCCCCACCTCCCACATCCAGCACTGCCAGTGCTGCCCAAATCCCCAAATCCAGCACTGACAGTGCTCCCCACAGCCAGCACTACCAGTGCTCCCGCCACAGCCAGAACTGCCAGAGCTACCCCCAGAGCCAGAAATGCCAATTCCCCCACCCCACACACAGCACTGCCGGTGGTCCCCCACAGGCAGCACTGCCAGTGCTCCCCCGCAGCCAGCACTGCCAGTGCTCCACACCCACCCACGGACAGCACTGCTAGTGTTCCCGCAACAGCCAGCACTGCCAGCGATCCTGCCACAGCCAGCACTGCCAGCGCTACCGCCACAGCCAGCACTGCCAGTACTGCCCCACAGACAGCACTGCCAGTGCTCCCGACCAAGTCCAGTACTGTCAGTGCTCCCAAACCCCCTCATGCAGCACTGCCAGTGCTCCCAGCACCCACAGCCAGCACTGCCAGTGCTCCCACGATAGACAGCACTGCCAGCACTCCCTTTGCCCCTCTACGAACACTGCCAGCGCACCCCCAGATCGATCACTGCCAGTGCTCCTAACATGCAACACTGCCAGTGCTCCCTCAGCCAGAGCTGCCAGAGCTTCCCCCAGAGCCAGTACTGCCAATGCTTCCCCCCCCCCACAGCCAGCACTGCCAGTGCTCCCCATCCAGCCAACAGTGCCAGTGTTCCCCCTGACATCCAGCACTGCCAGTGCTCTCCCCATTGCCAGCGCTCCCCAGAGCCAGTACTGCCAGTGCACCCTCCCACAACCAGCACTGCCAGTTTCCCCCCTCCCCCACAGCCAGCACTGCCAGTGCTCACTATCAGAAACAGCACTGCAAGTGTTCCTCCGCAGCCAGCACTGCCAGTGCTCCCCACCCACCCACAGCCAGCACTGCCAGTGTTCCCGCTACAGCCAGCACTGCCAGCGCTCCTTCCAAAGCCAGCACTGCCAGCGCTCCCGGCACAGCCAGCACTGCCAGTGCCCCCAACACCCATCACTGTCTGTGCTCCCTCCCACAACCAGCACTACCCACAGCCAGAACTGCCAGTACTCCCCACACAGACAGCACTACCAGTGCTCCCACCCAAGGCCAGTACTGCCAGTGCTCCCAAACCCACTTATGCAGCACTGCCAGTGCTCCCAGCACCCAAAGCCAGCACTGCCAGTGCTCCCGACGATAGACAGCACTGCCAGTGCTCCCTTTCCCCCGCTACGAACAGTGCCAGTGCACCCCCAGATCGATCACTGCCAGTGCTTCTAACATGCAACACTGCCAGTGCTCCCACAGCCAGGACTGCCAGAGCCTCCCCCAGAGCCAGTACTGCCAATGCCCCCCCCCAACAGCCAGCGCTGCCAGTGCTCCTCCCTCAGCCAACGCTGCCTGTGCTCTCCACTCCCCCACAACGAATACTGCCAGTGCATCCCCCACAGCGAGCACTGCCAGTCATCCTAACATGCAACACTTCCAGTGCTCCCCCTCATCCACAACTGCCAGAGCTTCCCCCAGAGCCAGCACTGCCAATGCCCCCCACAGCCAGCACTGCTAGTGCTGCCCATCCAGCCAGCACTGCCTGTGCTCCCCATCCGGCCAGCACTGCCTGTGCTCCCCATTCAGCCAGCACTGCCAGTGTTCCCCCTGATATCCAGCACTGCCAGTGCTCTCCCAATTGCCAGCGCTCCCCAGAGCCAGCACTGCCAGTGCTCCCGCCCACAACCATCAATTCCAGTGTCTCCCCCACAGCCAGCACTGCCAGTGCTCACTAGCAGAACCAGCAACTGCCAGTACTCCCCCTGCCAGCACTTCCAGTCCCCCCTACACAGCCAGCACTGCCAATGCTCCCCACAGCTAGCATTGCCTTTGCTTCCCCCACCCAGCCAGCACTGCCAGTGCTCCCCAGATCCAGCATTGTCTTTGCTTCCCCCATCCAGCCAGGACTCCCAGTGCTCTCCCCATTGCCAGCGCTGCCAAGACCCAGTACTGCCAGTGCTCCCGCCCACAACCAGCCGTGCCAGTGCTCCCCACAACAAGCACTGCCTGTGCTTACCACACATCCAGCACTGTCAATTACCCGCTACACCACTCTGCCAGCACTGCCAATGCTCCCCACAGCCAGCACTGCCAGTGCCACCCCCCCCCCCCAACAGTCAGCACTGCCAGTACTCACCCACAACTATCAGCAGCGGCTGGAGCTGCTGATTGGCTGAGATGCTGGCAGTCAGAGACTGGACCTGCTGATTTGCTGAGAGGCTCTCATTCAGCGGCTGGCGCTCCTGATTTGCTGAGAGGCTGTGTCAGCGGCTGGAGCTGCTGACTGACTGAGAGGCTGCCAGTCAGCGAGTGGAACACCTGATTGGCTGAGAGACTGTCAGTCAGTTTTATTTTCTCATTAATTTAATTATTGATGTAACCGGATATTTCACCGCGATCATGATCTGCTCCCTGAACCTGGACTGAGTCACCACATAAATAAATGTGTTTGTGCAGCAATTTAAATCCATCAGCATCCATCCGACTTGTTGTAAAGCATATTGAGGAAAGGTGAGGTAAAGTAATCCTCTCACATCGATATAGAAAAATTTAATAACAGACATGGTCCAGAGGAGGATGAAAGTTCCGGAGACGCTGAAGAGTAAAATCATTGACTTCCTTCTGCTCTCCATCTCTGGGTCTTTGCGATTGTCTCCCTGACTCTGGGCCCTCAGTGTCTTCCGGACCCGACTGGTGAGTAAAATGTGTCTGACTGTCAGAGCGTTGATCAACAGGATTGAGAAGAACGGGATCAATGGAGTTAAAACCCGAGATAACCAGTTATTTACAACCCATCCCGGGTCAGTCCAATAGCTTCTCTTTGTGTTACAGCCCCACTGGACATTGCCGATTACCTCTCGAGGATCCGACATAAAGTACCGGGGGATGTTTTTCAGACAGAGCAGGAGGCCGCTTGTGGACAGAACCACAGCTGCAGTTTTCCCGGTGCAATATTTAGTTTTCAGTTTATGGCAGCGAATGGACACAAATCGATCAAAGGAGAATGTGACGGTGAACCAGACAGAACAGTCCCTGGCTGCAGGGATCAGGGCAGAGTTAACTCGACACACAGCGGTGAGGGACAGGAAACTCTGGGGGAAATAATAATAATTGATCCTGTTCAGTATGGGGTTAATGATAATAAGCAGCAGATCCGCCGTTGCCATGGCCAACAGGTAGCGAGTGGTGCAGGTAGAGAGGCCACACTTCCCCCGACACAGAATCACAATTCCAAGTAAATTAACTGTCAGAGAGAGAAAGGAGAGACGTGGGAATTTACTGGTTAATGAATCTCCCTGTCTGAACCAGGACACAATTTCAGCATCAATATGATGGACAGTGGGTGGGTGGGGTTGTTGGGAGAGGAATGGGCACAGAGATTAACATTGCAGAGAGGGAAGGAGGAAATGTAACTCCAGTGTTAAAGATGGGGAATGGGGGAAAGTGTGAATTCTAGCCCTGTCAGTTTGATGGCAGTGGTAGGAAAATGTTTATAATTCAGAGACCTTTGGGAGAGGTTACATTTCTCATTTAGTCTGATTTACAGGATTCACTCAAGCCGGCCAGGTTTCCCAAACCGGATACAAACATACCAGAGATTGTCATCCCAGCTCAATTATTGGACCACTCCCCGGATTGGACCTTTCCCTGGACTGGATTTCTGATGGGGTTGGACCCCCCTCCTGGTTTATTTGAATACTCCACGATCAATGGGAAAAATAAAACAAACACAAGGACCTTCCCGCTTCATAATCATGGGAGGAATATAAATATAGAATGTACAGTGCAAAAGGAGGCCATTCGGCCCATAGTGTCTGCACCGGCCCTTGGAAAGATAAACCCAGTTCAGCCCACCCCATCCCCATAACCCAGTGACACCATCGAAATTGTTTGGAAACTAAACACAATTTATCTTGGCCAATCCACCTAACCTGTGGGGGGAAACCGGAGCACCCGGAGGAAACCCACGCAGACACGGGGGGAAAAACGCAGACTCCACACAGGCAGTGATCCAAGCCGGGAATCGAACCTGGGACCCTGGAGCTGTGAATCAACTGTGCCAACCACTGTGCTACCGTGCAGCCCAGCCTGTCCAGAATAGCGTCTGTCCAGTCTCCAGAACAACACGCTCCCAGAAATCCCCCATTGCCATTTCTCAAGCATCCCAACATCACTGTTCTCAGGAATCCATCCTCTCCCTGTTTGAAAACAATCCCTGCCAAGCTTTTCTCAGGAATGTTCCCGCTCCGGAATTGGACTTGACTTGGCCGCAATCGACTCTCTCCAGATTCGGACTCATTGCATTCGACACAAAAGTAGGAAAATTCCAAAACAAGAGCTTTAAGATGGAGGAGAAAGTTCCCAGACGAAAGGTGTCTAAATTAAAGTTACGTCCTGCGGGATGCAACATCCTAATTGGACGATGAGATGTTGCTCCTCCAGCTTGCGTTGGGCTTCACTGCATTCTTGCAGCAGGCCAAGGACAGACATGTGGGCCTGAGAGCAAGGTGCTGAGTTAACATGGCCACAACAGGAAGGTTGGGGCCATGCTGTGGGCTGAGTGAAGGTGTTCCACAAAGCAGTCTCCCAGTCTGTGTTTAGTCTCCCAATGTAGAGGAGTCGGTATTGGCAGCAGCGAATACAGGAGAACAAATTGAAGGCACAGAAGTGAAACGCTGCTTCCCCAGAAAGGAGAGTTTGCTGCTGAGAACCATGAGACGGGAGGAGGTAAAGGGACAGTTGTTGCACCGTCTCTGATTGCAGGGGAAGGTGCTGGGGGAAGGGAAAGGGGTGTGGGTGTGAGGGGGAAGTGGACAAGGGGGGGGGAGCGGTACCTGAGGAATGCAGAAATTGAGGGGGGTGGTTGGAGAGAGGTGAAGGTGTGTTTGGTGGTGACATCATGCTGGAATTGGCAGAAATGGAAGAGGATTTTCCTTTCAATGGGGAGGCTGATGGTGTGGAAAGTGAGGTGAGGTAGACACTATCATGTTTCCGGGAGGGAGGGGGATGTGTGAGGACAGAGGTGTGAGAAATGAATTGAAAACGATTGAGAGCCCTGTTAAAAAAGGGAGGTGGTGGGGGACAGCCCGGTCAAGGAAAAGGCACAGTACGAAGTCTTACAACACCAGGTTAAAGTCCAACAGTTTTGTTTGCTTTCGGAGCGCTGCTCCTTCCTCGGGTGAATGAAGAGCTATGTTCCAGAAACACATATATAGCCAGATTCAAAGATGCCAAACAATGATTGGAATGCGACCATTAGCAGGTGATTAAATCTTTACAGGTCCAGAGATAGGGTAACCTCAGGTTAAAGAGGTGTGAATTGTATCAAGCCAGGACAGTTGGTAAGATTTCGCAGGCCAGATGGTGGGGAATGAATGTAATGCGACATGAATCCCAGGTCCCAGTTGAGGCCGCACTCATGTGTGCGAAACTTAGCTCGAAGTTTCTGCTCGGCGATTCTGCGTTGTCGCGCGTCCTGAAGGCCGCCTTGGAGAACACTTACCCGAAGATCAGAGGCTGAATGCCCTTCACTGCTGAAGTGTTCTCCGACGGGAAGGGAACATTCCTGCCTGGTGACTGTTGCGCAATGTCCGTTCATTCGTTGTCGCAGCGTCTGCATGGTCTCGCCAATGTACCACGCTTCGGGACATCCTTTCCTGCAGCGTATGAGGTAGACAACGTTGGCCGAGTCGCACGAGTATGTACCGCGTACCTGGTGGGTGGTGTTCTCACGTGTAATTGTGGTATCCATGTCGATGATCTGGCACGTCTTGCAGGGATTGCCATGGCAGGGTTGTGTGGTGTCGTGGTCACTGTTCTGAAGACTGGGTAGTTTGCTGCACACAATGGTTCGTTTGAGGTTGCGCGGTTGTTTAAAGACAAGTAGTGGGGGTGTGGGGATGACCTTGGCAAGATGTTCATCGTCATCAATGACGTGTTGAAGGCTATGAAGAAGATGACGTAGTTTCTCCGCTCCGGGGAATTACTGGACGACGAAGGGTATTCTGTCGGTTGTGTCCCATGTTTGTCTTCTGAGGAGGTCGGTCCGGTTTTTCGCTGTGGCGCGTTGGAACTGTCAATCGATGAGTCGAGCGCCATATCCCGTTCGTACGAGGGCATTTATCAACGTCTGTAGATGTCTGTTACGCTCCTCCTCGTCTGAGCAGATCCTGTGTATACGGAGCGCTTGTCCATAGGGGATGGCTTCTTTAATGTGTTTAGGGTGGAAGCTGGAGAAGTGGAGCATCATGAGGTTATCCGTGGGTTTGCGGTAAAGCGAAGTGCTGACGTGACCGTCCTTGATGGAGACGAGTGTGTCCAAGAATGCAACTGATTTTGGAGAGTAGTCCATGGTGAATCTGATGGTTGGATGGAACTTATTAATGTCATCGTGTAGTCGTGTCAGTGATTCTTCGCCGTGGGTCCAAAGGAAAGAAATGTCATCGATGTATCTGGTGTATAACATCGGTTGAAGGTCCTGTGCGGTGAGTAGGTCCTGTTCAAACTTGTGCATGAATATGTTGGCGAATTAGGGTGTGAACTTGGTCCCCATGGCTGTTCCGTGCGTCTGGATGAAGAACTTGTTGTCAAAGGTGAAGACGTTGTGATCCAGAATGAAGCGGATGAGTTGCAGAATTGCGTCTGGAGATTGGCAGTTGTTGGTGTTGAGTACTGAGGCTGTTGCAGCAATGCCGTCGTCATTGGGGATGCTGGTGTGGAGTGCCGAGACGTTCATTGTGACGAGGAATGTTCCTGGTTCAACTGGTCCATGGGTGCTGAGTTTCTGTAGGAAGTCCGTCGTGTTGCGACAGAAGCTGGGTGTACCTTGTACGATGGGTTTCAAGATGCCCTCGATGTAGCCAGAGAGGTTCTCACACAGGGTCCCATTGCCTGAAACGATAGGGCGGCCTGGTGTGTTGGCCTTATGTATTTTCGGGAGGCAGTTATCCAGATTTCCAGATCTCCAATGCGGGGAGTACGTGGGATGAGAGCACGTAGGGTGCTCTGAAGATCTGGATCCAAGGTCTTGATCAGTCTGTTAAGTTGGCGGATGCTTGGAATGCAATAACATCCGCCAACACCGCAGACAGTTACACATCCGCCAACACTACAGACAGTTACCCGCAGATCCGACCAAGGAACACAGCCGCCAACTTAACAGACTGATCAAGACCTTGGATCCAGATCTTCAGAGCACCCTACGTGCTCTCATCCCACGTACTCCCCGCATTGGAGATCTGGAAATCTGGATAACTGCCTCCCGAAAATACATGAGGCCAACACACCAGGCCGCCCTATCGTTTCAGGCAATGGGACCCTGTGTGAGAACCTCTCTGGCTACATCGAGGGCATCTTGAAACCCATCGTACAAGGTGCGCCCAGCTTCTGTCGCGACACGATGGACTTCCTACAGAAACTCAGCACCCATGGACCAGTTGAACCGGGAACATTCCTCGTCACAATGGACGTCTCGGCACTCTACACCAGCATCCCCCATGACGACGGCATTGCTGCAACAGCCTCAGTACTCAACACCGACAACTGCCAATCTCCAGACGCAATTCTGCAACTCATCCACTTCATTCAGGATCACAACGTCTTCACCTTCGACAACAAGTTCTTCATCCAGACGCACGGAACAGGCATGGGGACCAAATTCGCACCCCAATACGCCAACATCTTCATGCACAAGTTTGAACAGGACCTACTCACCGCACAGGACCTTTAACCGACGTTATACACCAGATTCATCGATGACATTTTTTTCCTTTGGACCCACGGCGAAGAATCACTGAAACGACTACACGATGACATTAATAAGTTCCATCCAACCATCAGACTCACCATGGACTACTCTCCAAAATCAGTTGCATTCTTGGACACACTCGTCTCCATCAAGGACGGTCACCTCAGCACTTCGCTTTACCGCAAACCCACGGATAACCTCATGATGCTCCACTTCCCCAGCTTCCACCCTAAACACATTAAAGAAGCCATCCCCTATGGACAAGCGCTCCGTAGACACAGGTTCTACTCAGACGAGGAGGAGCGTAACAGACATCTACAGACGTTGAAAGATGCCCTCGTACGAACGGGATATGGCACTCGACTCATCGATCGACAGTTCCAACGCACCACAGCGAAAAACCGGACCGACCTCCTCAGAAGACAAACATGGGACACAACCGACAGAATACCCTTCGTCGTCCAGTACTTCCCCGGTGCGGAGATACTACGTCATCTTCTTCATAGCCTTCAACACGTCATTGATGACGATGAACATCTTGCCAAGGTCATTCCACATCCTCACTACTTGCCTTTAAACAACCGCACATCCTCAAACAAACCATTGTTTGCAGCAAACTACCCAGTCTTCAGAACAGTGACCACGACACCACACAACCCTGCCATGGCAATCTCTGCAAGACGTGCCAGATCATCGACATGGATACCACTATTACACGTGAGAACATCACCCACCAGGTACGCGGTACATACTCGTGCGACTCGGCCAACGTTGTCTACCTCATACGCTGCAGGAAAGGATGTCCCGAAGCGTGGTTCATTGGCGAGACCATGCAGACGCTGCAACAACGAATGAACGGACATCGCGCAACAGTCACCAGGCAGGAATGTTTTCTTCCAGTCGGGGAACACTTCAGCAGTCATGGGCATTCAGCCTCTGATCTTCGGGTAAGCGTTCTCCAAGGCGGCGTTCAGGACGCGCGACAACGCAGAATCGCCGAGCAGAAACATCTAGCCAAGTTTCGCACACATGAGTGCGGCCTCAACCGGGACCTGGGATCCATGTCGCATTACATTCATCCCCCACCATCTGGACTGCGAAATCCTACCAACTGTCCTGGCTTGATACAATTCACACCTCTTTAACCTGGGGTTACCCCATCTCTGGATCTGTAAAGATTTAATCACCTTCTAATGCTCACATTCCAAGCATTGTCTGGCATCTTTGAATCTGTCTATATATATGTTTCTGGAACATACCTCTTCATTCACCTGAGGAAGGAGCAGCGCTCCGAAAGCTAGTGACATCGAAATAAACCTGTTGGATTTTAACCTGGTGTTGTAAGACTTCGTACTGTGCTTACCCCAGTCCAACGCCGGCATCTCCACATCAAGGAAAAGACAGACATGCCAGACGGGCTATTTTCAAATACTTCATCAACAGAACAGAGGCGATGGAGGCGGAGAAAGTGGGAGAATGAGATGCAGTCTTTACAGGAAGCAGGGTATGAGGATCTGTACACAACCCTCGTGTTGGGGAACCGGAGGTGCAGAAGGATTAGACATTCATTGTGAAGATTAGCCGGTTTGGGCCAGGGAAATGGCCATTGTTTACGGCACCAGAGAAATCAGGAATCTTAGAATCCCCACAGTGCAGAAGGAGGTCATTCGGCCCATTACGTCTGTACCAAACGTCTGAAAGAGTACCTCAACCAAGCTTACCTCATTAACCCCTTAATCTAACCTACACATATTTTAGAACATAGAACATAGAACAATACAGCGCAGTGCAGGCCCTTCGGCCCAAGATGTTGCACCGAAACAAAAGCCATCTAACCTACACTATGCCATTATCATCCATTTGTTTATCCAATAAACTTTTAAATGCCCTCAATGTTGGCGAGTTCACTACTGTAGCAGGTAGGGCATTCCACGGCCTCACTACTCTTTGCGTAAAGAACCTACCTCTGGCCTCTGTCCTATATCTATTACCCCTCATTTTAATGTTATGTCCCCTCGTGCCAGCCATTTCCTTCCGCGGGAGAAGGCTCTCACTGTCCCCCTTATCCAACCCCCTGATCATTTTGTATGCCTCTATTAAGTCTCCTCTTAACCTTCTTCTCTCCAACGAAAACAACCTCAAGTCCATCAGCCTTTCCTCATAAGATTTTCCCTCCATACCAGGCAACATCCTGGTAAATCTCCTCTGCACCCGCTCCAAAGCCTCCACATCCTTCCTGTAATGCGGTGACCAGAACTGTAAGCAATACTCCAAATGCGGCCGTACCAGAGTTCTGTACAGCTGCAACATGACCTCCCGACTCCGGAACTCAATCCCTCTACCAATAAAGGCCAACACTCCATAGGCCTTCTTCACAACTCTATCAACCTGGGTGGCAACTTTCAGGGATCTATGTACATGGACACCTAGATCCCTCTGCTCATCCACACTTTCAAGAACTTTACCATTAGCCAAATATTCCGCATTCCTGTTATTCCTTCCAAAGTGAATCACCTCACACTTCTCTACATTAAACTCCATTTGCCACCTCTCAGCCCAGCTCTGCAGCTTATCTATATCCTTCTGTAACCTGCTACATCCTTCCACACTATCGACAACACCGCCGACTTTAGTGTCGTCTGCAAATTTACTCACCCACCCTTCTGCGCCTTCCTCTAGGTCATTGATAAAAATGACAAACAGCAACGGCCCCAGAACAGATCCTGGTGGTACTCCACTTGTGACTGTACTCCATTCTGAACATTTCCCATCAACCACCACCCTCTGTCTCCTTTCAGCTAGCCAATTTCTGATCCACATCTCTAAATCACCCTCAATCCCCAGCCTCCGTATTTTCTGCAATAGCCTACCGTGGGGAACCTTATCAAACGCTTTGCTGAAATCCATATACACCACATCAACTGCTCTACCCTCATCTACCTGTTCAGTCACCTTCTCAAAGAACTCAATAAGGTTTGTGAGGCATGACCTACCCTTCACAAAGCCATGCTGACTATCCCTGATCATATTATTCCTATCCAGATGATTATAAATCTTGTCTCTTATAATCCCCTCCAAGACTTTACCCACTACAGACGTGAGGCTCACCGGTCTATAGTTGCCGGTGTTGTCTCTGCTCCCCTTTTTGAACAAAGGGACCACATTTGCTGTCCTCCAGTCCTCTGGCACTATTCCTGTAGCCAATGATGACATAAAAATCAAAGCCAAAGGTCCAGCACGCTCTTGCCTGGCCTCCCAGAGAATCCTAGGATAAATCCCATCAGATCCCGGGGACTTATCTATTTTCAGCCTGTCCAGAATTGCCAACACCTCTTCCCTACGTACCTCAATGCCATCTATTCTATTAGCCTGGGGCTCAGCATTCTCCTCCACAACATTATCTTTTTCCTGAGTGAATACTGACGTACAATATTCATTTAGTATCTCGCCTATCTCTTCAGACGCCACGCACAATTTCCCATCCCTGTCCTTGACTTGTCCTACTCTTTCCCTAGTCATTCGCTTATTCCTGACATACCTATAGAAAGCTTTTGGGTTTCCTTGATCCTTCCTGCCAAATACTTCTCATGTCCCCTCCTTGCTCGTCTTAGCTCTCTCTTTAGATCCTTCCTCGCTACCTTGTAACTCTCCATCGCCCCAACCGAAACTTCACACCTCATCTTCACATAGGCCTCCTTCTTCCTCTTAACAAGAGATTCCACTTCCTTGGTAAACCACGGTTCCCTCGCTCGACGCCTTCCTCACTGCCTGACCGGTACATACTTATCAAGAACACGCAGTAGCTGATCCTTGAACAAGCCCCACTTGTCCAGTGTGCCCAACACTTGCAGCCTACTTCTCCACCTTATTCCCCCCAAGTCACGTCTAATGGCATCATAATTGCCCTTCCCCCAGCTATAACTCATGCCCTGCGGTGTATACTTATCCCTTTCCATCATGAACGTAAACGTCACCGAATTGTGGTCACTGTCCCAAAAGTGCTCTCCTACCTCCAAATCCAACACATGGCCTGGTTCATTACCCAAAACCAAATCCAACGTGGCCTCGCCTCTTGTTGGCCTGTCAACATATTGTTTCAGGAAACCCTCCTGCACACACTGTACAAAAAACGACCCATCTATTGTACTCGAACTATATCTTTTCCAGTCAATATTTGGAAAGTTAAAGTCTCCCACAATAACTACCCTGTTACTTTCGCTCTTATCCAGAATCATCTTCGCCATCCTTTCCTCTACATCCCTAGAACTATTAGGAGGCCTATAAAAATCTCCCAACAGGGTGACCTCTCCTTTCCTGTTTCTAACTTGAGCCCATACTACCTCGGAAGAAGAGTCCCCATCTAGCATCCTCTCCGCCACCGTAATACTGCTCTTGACTAGCAGCGCCACACCACCCCCTCTTTTGCCTCCTTCTCTGAGCTTACTAAAACACTTAAACCCCGGAACCTGCAAGATCCATTCCTGTCCCTGCTCTATCCATGTCTCCGAAATGGCCACAACATCGAAGTCCCAGGTACCAACCCATGCTGCCAGTTCCCCTACCTTGTTTCGTATACTCCTGGCATTGAAGTAGACACACTTCAAACCACCTACCTGAACACTGGCCCCCTCATGCGACGTCAAATCTGTGCTCCTGACCTCTCTACTCTCATTCTCCCTTACCCTAAAACTACAATCCAGGTTCCCATGCCCCTGCTGCATTAGTTTAACCCCCCCCCCCCAAAGAGCACTAACAAATCTCTCCCCCCCCCAGGATATTTGTGCCCCTCAGGTTCAGATGTATACCATCCTGTCTGTAGAGGTCCCACCTTCCCCAGAAAGAGCCCCAGTTATCCAGAAATCTGAATCCCTCCCGCCTGCACCATCCCTGTAGTCACGTGTTTAAATGCTCTCTCTCCCTATTTCTCATCTCACTATCACGTGGCACGGGCAACAACCCAGAGATAACAACTCTGTTTGTTCTAGTTCTGAGCTTCCATCCTAGCTCCCGGAAAGCCTGCCTGACATCCTTGTCCCCTTTCCTACCTATGTCGTTAGTGCCAATGTGGACCACGACTTGGGGCTATGGGAGTTAACCGAAGCAGCCGGTGGAAACCCACACAGACACGGAGAAAAAGTGCAGTCTCTACACAGACAGTCACCCAAGGTAGGAATTGATGCTGCGAGGCAGCAGTGCAAATCTCTGTGCCACCAATGTCTTTGGGAAGGGGCAGGACAGGGTAAAGCGGATGGAATCAAGATAGGAAGAAATGATCTTGTTGGGGTTGGAACAGCCGAAATAATGGATGTAGTGGGACTTTCCTGTTTGTGGACTTTGGGAAGGAGGTAGAGGCGAGAGGTTGATGCAGGATGTGTGGGGTTGTGGGCCTATGATGTCCGAGGCTGTGGACAGAAGATATCCAGAGTCGATGCGGTTCGTGCAAGTCCTGGAAACAATATCATGATGTTTGGTGGTGTGCTGCTGGTTCAGGGGGAGGTGCCAGGATGGGTCTGAGAGTTGACGGTCAGCCTCTGTGAGGAAGAGGTCAGGACACCAAACAATAATGGCACCACCCTTTTGAGCAGCTTAGATCACCAGGTCAGGGTTGGATATTCGAGAGAGGATTGGAGCAAGTTTAGTGTGAGTCAGGATAGAGTTGGTGAGAGGCACCGAGAAATTGAGACGGCCGAATGTCGCACTGACAGATCTCAATAAAAAGATCAAGAGCTGATCGGAGGCCAGAGGGTGGGGTCCAGGTAGAGGGAGATTACTGGAGGCGGATGGATTTCAACAATAAATTTTCATAAAATGGACAGTGAGAAACAGCAGAGACAATATTATCTATTCACTGATCACCATCAGAATAATTACCAAAGAATTGAAAAGCAGAAGTCGATCTCTGTTATTCTTGAATTTAGAACAGAATATAATCAAATCTTCCAGTCACAATGTCAACAGTTGGAAAAATGTAATTAGAAGCATGAGTTAAATGAAATCCAGTAACACAGAGTATACTAAATAGTCGGCACATATTCCAAAGTTAATATTATTCCTGACACATTTCATCCAATTATTGCAATAACTAGCAGAAATAATAGATCTGAGTAGTATGATAGATGTTAAACAATTGGATTTTCTAAAGGCCGACAGTAAGATCCGACATAACAGACTGATGAGTAATCTCAGAGCCAGTGGAGTTAGGGGACACAGCAGCAGAATGGGCACATGCTGGCGATGCACACAGAAAACAGGGAGAGGAGTTGAAGAGATTTAGGCTGATTGGTAGAAGGTGGGAAGTGGTGTTCCTCAAGGATCAGCACTGGGATCACTCTCCTTCACCATTCCCATCAACAGTATGGGATCGGGAAGCAGAATGATAATTACACAATTTACAGACAGAATCAAATTGGGAGTGATAGTGAATACAGAGGAAGAATACAACTAATTACAGGCACACATTCATCATTAATTATGAATTTGCAAAGCGGGTATTTCAATGGGACATTAATGTTCCGACAGATCAATGTCCGCTGCAGCATTTTGTTCAGAACAATAAGTCCCCCAATCAGTCTTTGGAAAATAAATGTGTGAATGGACTGGAGGGATTTCTGGGTTCGGGTGAATAGATTCACAAATCGTGTGAAGCAGAAAGACAGTTTATAAACACCCAGAAAAATTGATCAAACATGTGAGTTCATTTCAGGATGAAGAGAAATGAGAAAATATCACAAAACCTATTGGAATGCTGCACTGCTGTTGGTTTTATTAAATATTAGAGTGTGGGTGATATCTGTTCCTGTTGGAGCAGATCAATAGAAAACAGAGATAGAGACATTTCACTTCATACAATAAATATCAAACATCTTCAAAACAAAGACAAACTCTTCCTGTTTTCAACCTATTCCAAAGCTAAAACACACAGAGAGAGCTTCACAGAATGGAGCGACCCTTCACCAATAAAATACATCATTTCAAAATAGAACCAACTAATTTCAGTCCAGTTACTGACCCACACAAAATACAATTCCACACGGACAGATAGTCCCAGCAATAAATAGATAATTGGATCAGATATTCCAGTCTGGTGAGAGACCCACATTCAGTACAATTCTACACTGACAGATACTTCCAGTAATCCTTGTTCACCGCTGTCAGATATTTCACTCTGATTAGTGACCCACACTCAGTACAATTCTACACATACAGATACTTCCAGTAATCCTTGTTCACTGTTGTTATATATTCCACTCTGGTTAGTGATCCACACTCAGTACAATTGTACACTGATAGATACTTCCAGTAATCCTTGTTCACCGCTGTCAGATATTTCACTCTGGTTAGTGACCCACACTCAGTACAATTCTACACTGCCAGATACTTCCAGTAATCCTTGTACACTGTTGTCTGATATTCCACTCTGGTTAGTGATCCACACTCAGTACAATTGTACACTGACAGATACAGACAATAATCCTTGTTCACCGCTGTCAGATATTCCACTCTGTTTAGTGATCCACACTCAGTACAATTTTACACTGACAGTTACTCCCAGTAATACTTGTTCACCGCTGTCAGATATTCCAATCTGATTAGTGTTCCACACTCAGTGTGATTTAATTCTTACTCCCACTAAACCTTCCTTCAGAGATATTGCCTTCACTGAGATCCAATCTAACATTATACAAGATTCCACTCAATATAGCAACTTTATTGATCAGAGATCCCGTGAGTTACAAACAGGTTTACTGTTAGTTGATGAAATGGATTCAAACCATAGACATTATTAACGAGATTTGAATTAAGTGAATTATATCGTTGACCAGGTGTCTGTATAACAGTGAGCACGAGATCAGCGTTAAACATTTTCAGTCACAGTTTAAAATCAGAGAGCCGCTCACACACATATTTACACAACTTCAATGGTGATAGTCACTTACCAGGAACACCAACAATAGCAACGATTGGGTAGAATATCATCTCAGCAGTATTAATTGGATCATGCATTTTCACTGCGAAGTGATGTGTCCCTTCCTGCGATTGGCAATCTCTCTGTCTGAAACTCTGAGGTTATATGTTCCATAATATTTTAATTAATGCCCTGAGGAACCACCTCAGGGATATTGAGGTTGTGACATCGTTTAACTTATTTTTCAAAGATGTGAACAAACAGATTCCGATATTTGGTTCAATGAAAGTAAATATTATTTTTGTGAGTGAGTGACCTCTTTCCAAACACTGGACTGTGTTGATCACATTGTTCAGCTAACATTAACAGAAAGGATGCTGTCCACTCAGACACCATCAGTCCCATCAATACATCTCAGATTGTTTCAGTGATATCCCGCACTCCACTGTGACCATTAAATGATTCAGTTCCAATTGTCAGTGTGTTTCTCTGGGTGCTTCCACTGTACTCTGGGGTGTAGCTGCCTCTGTAACTGTGACCATTCAGTGATTCAGTTCCAGTTGTCAGTGTGTTTCTCTGGGTGGTTCCACTACACTCTGGGGTGTAGCTGCCTCTGTAACTGTGACCATTAAATGATTCAGTTCCAATTGTCAGTGTGTTTCTTTGGGTGCTTCCACTGCACTCTGGGATGTAGCTGCCTCTGTAACTGTGACTATTCCTTTATTTCATTTCAGTCGTTTCTTTTTGAGCGTAAGTAGAACATTTCAATGTCTCCAAAATCTGGGACAATTTAAAGTGCAAAGTAAGTGATCCCATATCTAAGTCTGATTCAGCCCCTCGAAGTAAGAAAACATTTAGAATCATTGGAACCTCAGAAAACTCAGAGGCTGCAGCAGCAACAAACTCGTCACGTCAGAGAGCAGCGTTAAAATATATTCAGCTGTGAAAACGAATACCCCGTCTCTAACTGATACCGGCCGTCCATCTGATACACACACTTCAACTGGGAGAGAGGCGGGGTGAGATGTGGAGGGATAGAGGACTGGTCTGAGAGATGTGCTGATAGAAGACAGGGTGAGAGAGAAACAGGGTGGGAGGAGATAGAATGGGAGAGAAAGAGGGTGGGAGAAATAAAGGATAAAACGAGAGAAGGAGGTAGATTGCATGAGAGAAAGGGAAGCAGATAGTGGAGGCCGAGCGGGTGTGGGTGAGGGAGTCAGATTGGGTGAGAAGGATGGTGTATAAAATACTAACATAAACTTAGACATAAGTGAAGGAGAGAGCGACTGAGGGATTGGGTGAGGAAATGATTGTGAGAGAAAGTATGAGGGGAAGAGAGTGTGAGAGAAAGTATGGGAGAGGGAAAGAGTGTGAGAGAAAGTATGAGAGAGGGAAAGAGTATAAGAGAAAGTGTGAGAGAGGGAAAGAGAGTGAGAGAACGTGTGAGAGAGGGAAAGAGGGTCAGAGAAAGTGTGAGAGAGGGAAGGGTGTGCGAGAAAGTGTGAGAGAGGGAAAGAGAGAGAGAGAAAGTGTGAGAGAGGGAAAGTGTGAGAGAGGGAAAGAGTTTGAGAGACAGTGTGAGAGAGGGAAAGAGAGTGAGAGAAAATGTGAGAGAGGGAAAGCGTGTGAGAGGAAGTGTGAGAGCGGGTAAGAGAGTGAGAGAAAGTGTGAGAGAGAGAAAGAGTGTGAGAGAAAGTGTCAGTGAGGGAGTTGTGTGAGAGGGAGGGAGGCATGGAGGGAGAGAGATATTGGGATGGAGAGAGAGAGGGGGACAGAGTGTGAAAGTGTCTAACGGAGATGTGAGAGAGGGAGGGAAGGAGGCATGGAGTAGAATGAGAGAGGGAGGGGGAGAGTGTGACAGAGGGACATAATGTGAGAGAGGGGTAAGTGTGAGACAAGGGAAATGTGTTAGAGAGAGTGGGAGAGTGGGAGTGAGTATCAATGAAGAAGAACGTATGAGCGAGGCAGTAATTTGAGAGAGGGAGTGTCAGAGATAGAGGGAGTGGGAGAGATGGAGGGAGAGTGAGAGATGGAGGTAGTGTCAAAGAGGGAGAGACTGTGAGAGAGGGGGAGAATGTGAGAGATGGAGGGAGTGTGAGAGAGGGAGAGAGTGTGAGAAAGGGAGAATGAGTGAGACAGGGAGGGTGTGTTAGACAGGGAGAGAGTGTGAGAGAGGGAGAGTGTTTGAGAGGACGACAGAGTGGGAGCGAGGGAGACAGTGGGAGAGACGGAGATTGAGTGAGGTAGAGAATGTGTCAGAGGGAGAGAGTGTCCGAGAGTGTAAGAGAGGGAGAGAGTGCAAGAGAGAGAGAGCGAAAGTGGAGAGAGTAAGAGAGTGCCAGAGAGGAATGGAGTGTGAGAGGGGGACAGAGTGTGAGAGAGGGAGAGAGTGTGAGAGAGGGAGGGAGATTGTGAGAGGGTTAGACTGTGAGATTGGGAGTGTGTGTGAGAGGGGGACATGAGTGTGCGAGAGGGAGAGAGTGTGAGAGAGGGTTAGAGTGTGCGAGATGGACAGAGTGTAAGAGAGGGATAGAGTGTGAGAGAGGGAGGAGTGTGTGAGAGGGTTAGTGTGTGAGAGAGTGAGGGAGTGTGAGAGAGGGAGGGTGAGAGAGTGAGAGAGTGTGTGAGAAGGAGAGAGTGTGAGAGAGGGAGGGAGTGTGAGAGAGGGAGTGTGAGAGAGTGAGAGAGTGTGAGAGAGGGAGAGAGTGTGAGAAAGGGAGAATGAGTGAGACAGGGAGGGTGTGTTAGACAGGGAGAGAGTGTGAGAGAGGGAGAGTGTTTGAGAGGACGACAGAGTGGGAGCGAGGGAGACAGTGGGAGAGACGGAGATTGAGTGAGGTAGAGAATGTGTCAGAGGGAGAGAGTGTCCGAGAGTGTAAGAGAGGGTGAGAGTGCAAGAGAGAGAGAGCGAAAGTGGAGAGAGTAAGAGAGTGCCAGAGAGGAATGGAGTGTGAGAGGGGGACAGAGTGTGAGAGAGGGAGAGAGTGTGAGAGAGGGAGGGAGATTGTGAGAGGGTTAGACTGTGAGATTGGGAGTGTGTGTGAGAGGGGGACATGAGTGTGCGAGAGGGAGAGAGTGTGAGAGAGGGTTAGAGTGTGCGAGATGGACAGAGTGTAAGAGAGGGATAGAGTGTGAGAGAGGGAGGAGTGTGTGAGAGGGTTAGTGTGTGAGAGAGTGAGGGAGTGTGAGAGAGGGAGGGTGAGAGAGTGAGAGAGTGTGTGAGAAGGAGAGAGTGTGAGAGAGGGAGGGAGTGTGAGAGAGGGAGTGTGAGAGAGTGAGAGAGTGTGTGAGAGGGAGAGAGTGTGACAGAGGGAGACAGTGTGGGAGAAGGAGAGTGTGAGAGAGGGAGGGATTGTTGAGAGGGAGAGAGTGTGAGCGAGGGAGAGAGTGTGTGAGAATTAGAGAGTGTGAGAGTGGGTGGGACTGTTGAGGGGGGAGAGTGTGAGCGAGGGAGAGAGTGTGAGAGAGTGATAGTGTGAGATTGTGAAGGTGAGGGCGGGTGAGAGTGCAAGGGAGAGATAGAGTGTGAGGGAGTGTTCTTGGAGATATGGGGAACTGGGTATCATGTGGAAAACACAATCCGGATTAATACATTTGCTGAATAAACAAACTTGTTCCTAAATTATAAACTCAGATCCTGGATAAAGTAAATGTCCTTCATGCAGTATTGCACCATTTACGTTGTGAATAGCTGACAGAGTGTGATAGGTCAGTTATTGTGCAGAGCTGGAATAGAACTTGTCTTTCCCCAGTGAGAGGCCAGAAAGCAAACACGTGGCACAGCCGCTTTTAAAAATAATTGTAAAGCAACCTGAAAAAAGATAGACCTCCCTCTAATTATTAAATGTGCGTCTGCTTTTATTGGGAGCAACACAGATGTTTTCAATATTAACAGCACAGGCAGCGCCCAGGGTCAGACAGATTGGAACTTACAATGACGTTGATGCTGTGAAGTAAGCAGTGAGCTAAAGCGGGCGCTGAGTTCACACATGGACACAGTGAATAGAAAGGATTACAGTGAGAATACTCGCGGTGCTGGGGAACTTGGAGGGAACCTGCAGGTGTTGGTCCACGTCATCTCACAGCCAGACCACATCCAAAGCCTAAAAAGTGCGTGAAGTACCGAAGGAAAACATTGATTCCGTTTGACCTCAGCGGCTCTATAGATGAGCAGATCATTCAATCCGACTGGAGCGCCCTTTCCCTGGAGACATACATTTGATTCCTGTCACTCCTACCATTCCCTGTGAAACCACTGTTGTATCTGCCGGCACCAGTGTCCCAGGCCGTGCAGACCAGATCAGAACCACTCGCTGTGTGAATCGTTTAGAAGCAGTTTTCC
The DNA here is from genome assembly GCF_047496885.1 of Scyliorhinus torazame. Lineage (NCBI taxonomy): Eukaryota > Metazoa > Chordata > Chondrichthyes > Carcharhiniformes > Scyliorhinidae > Scyliorhinus > Scyliorhinus torazame. Next base: position 139,324,061 of record NC_092726.1, read on the forward strand.
CTGCGGGATGATTGGATTGGCTGGGGCTGGGTTATTGGGAATAAAAGACGATGATGTGAGATTCGTTCCGCACATTTAAGATTATATTAGTTTTGGATAATCTGGATATAAATGAACTGTTTCCATGAACAATACAAATATCTGTTGGAAAGATGTAACTGAAATATATGATCATGCAGCTACATTCATCAGCGAGTATTGCAGAGCCGGAACTGATAACAAATGGCAACGTGGGGAGACTACACGGTCACTCACACCTCCTCCACCATTCAATTTGATCACTGCTCAGCTTCTGCCTCAATGTCATTTCCCGCTTGTTCCTCACATCATTTCATTATCTCATTTTCTGTAAGAATAATGGAGGCAGACACCCAAAGCCACATTTCAAACCGAGTTGGACATTTACGGCCATAAGACCATAAGACACAGGAGCTGAACTTGGTCACTAGGCCCAGCGAGCCTGCTCCGCCATTCAATCATGGCTGATATGTTTCTCATCCTCATTCTCCTACCTTCTCTCCTTCTCCCCATAACCCCTGATCTCCTTATCAACCAAGAACCTATCTATCTCTGTCTTAAAGACACTCCGTGAGGTGGCCTCCACAGCCTTCTGTGGCAAAGAGTTCCACAGATTCAGTACCCTCTGGTTGAATACATTCCTCCATATCTCTATTTTAAAGCATCGTCCCGTTGGTCTGAGATTGTGTCCTCTGGTTCTAGTTTTTCCTACAAGTGGAAACACCCTCTCCACATCCACTTTATCCAGGCCTCGCAGTATCCTGGAAGTTTCAATAAGATCCCCCATCATCCTTCTAAACTCCACGATTACAGACCCAGAGTCCTCAACTGTTCCTCATACGACAAGCTCTTGATTCCAGGGATCGTTCCAGTGAACCTCCTCTGGGCCCTTTCCAAGACCAGCACATCCTTCTTCAGATACGGGGCCAAAACTTCTCACAATGCTCCAAATGGGGTCTGACCAGAGCCTGATACAGCCTCAGAAGTACATCCCTGGTCTTGTACTCTCGGCATCTCGACATGAATGCTAACATTACAATTGCCTTCCTAACTGCCGACTGAACCTGCACGTTAACCTTAAGAGAATCGTGAACACGGCCTCCCAAGTCCCTTTGTGCTTCTGATTTCCGAAACATTTCCCCGTTTGGAGAATAGTCACTGCCTCCATTCCTCCTTCCAAAGTGTATAACCTCACACTTTTCCACATTGTATTCCATCTGCCACCTCGTTGCACAATCTCCCAGCCTCAAGGTCCTTCTGCAGCAACCCCCCCCCCCCCCCCCGCAGACCCCCCCCCCTCCCACAGACCACCCTCCCCGCAAACCCCCCGCGCTTCCTCAATACTACCTGTCCCTCTACAGATCTTTGTATCATCTGCAAAATTAGCAACAGTGCCTTCAATTCCTTCTTCCAGATCATTAATGTATATTGTGGAAAGTTGTGGTCCCAGCACAGACTCCTGAGGCACACGGCTAGACACCGGCTGCCATCCTGACAAAGGCCCCTTTTTGCCACTCTCTGCCTCTGCCAGTCAGCCAATTCTTTTTCCATCCCAGGATATTACCCTGAACACCATGGGCTCTTAACTTATTTAACAGTCTCCGATGCGGCACCATGTCAAAGGCCTTCTGGAAATCTAAATAAATCACGTCCACTGATTCTCCCTTGTTTAACTTCCTTGTTACTTCCTCAAAGAACTCTAACAGATTTGTCAGACATGACCTCCCCTTGACAAAGCCGTGCTTACTCAGTCCTATTTTACCATGCACTTCCAAGTACTCCGCAATCTCATCCTTAATAATGGATCTAAAATCATACCAATGACCGAAGTCAGGCTATCCGGCCGATAATTTCCCGTCTTCTGCCTCCCTCCCTTCTTAAACAGCGGTGCTACATTCGCCATTTTCCAGTCCTCTGGGACCCTTTCTGCCTTCAGTGATTCCTGAAAGATTCCCGCCACTGCCTCCACAATCTCCTCAGCTATCTCTTTTAGAACCCTGGGATGTACTCCATCTGTCCAGGTCATTCATCCACCTTCAGACCTTTCAGTTTCCGCAGAACCTTCTCCTTAGTGATGGCCACGGCACTCACCTCTGCCCCCTGGCTCTCCTGGAGCTCTGGCATCCCACTGGTGTCTTCCACCGTGAAGCCTGATGCAAAGTAACTATACAGTTGGCCTGCCATTTATTTGTTGCCTATTATTACTTCTCCAGTCACATTTTACAGTAGTCAAATGTATTTTTTTGTCTCTCTCTTACCTTTTATATATTGAAAAAAACACCTTTCTATCTTCTTTTACATTACTAACTAGCTAGCCCTCAAATTTCATCCCTTCCTTCTTTATCGCTTGTTCAGTTGTCCTCTGCTCGCTATTAAAGGCTTCCCAATTTTCTGGCATCCCACTATTCCGCGCCACATTGTATGGTTTTTATTTTGCATTACTGCTGTCCTTGACTTCCCTCGTGACCCATTGATTCCTTTTCCTCCCCTTAGCATGTTTCATAAACATAAGAACTGGGAGCAGGCGTAGGCCACCTGGCCCCTCGAGCCTGCTCCGCCATTCAATGAGATCATGGCTGATCTTTTGTGGACTCAGCTCCACTTTCCGGCCCGAACACCATAACGCTTAATCCCTTTATTCTTCAAAAAAACTATCTACCTTTATCTTAAAAACATTTAATGAAGGAGCCTCTACTGCTTCACTGGGCAAGGAATTCCAGAGATTCACAACCCCTTGGGTGCAGAAGTTCCTCCTAAACTCAGTCCTAAATCTACTTCCCCTTATTTTGAGGCTATGCCCCCTAGTTCTGCTTTCACCCGCCAGTGGAAACAACCTGCCCACGTCTATCCTATCTATTCCCTTCATAATCTTATATGTTTCTATACGATCCCCCCTCATCCTTCTAAATTCCAACGAGTACAGTCCCAGTCTACTCAACCTCTCCTCGTAATCCAACCCCTTCAGCTCTGGGATTAACCTAGTGAATCTCCTCTGCACATCCTCCAGTGCCAGTACGTCCTTTCTCAAGTAAGGAGACCAAAACTGAACACAATACTCCAGTGTGGCCTCACTAACACCTTATACAATTGCAGCAGAACCTCCCGAGTCTTAAACTCCATCCCTCTAGCAATGAAGGACAAAATTCCATTTGCCTTCTTAATCACCTGTTGCACCTGTAAACCAACTTTTTGCGACTCATGCACGAGCACACCGAGGTCTCTCTGCACAGCAGTATGATTTAATATTTTATAATTTAAATAATAATCCCTTTTGCTGTTATTCCTACCAAAATGGATAACCTCACATTTGTCAACATTGTATTCCATCTGCCAGACCCTCGCCCATTCACTTCGCCTATCCAAATCCCTCTGCAGACTTCCAGTATCCTCTGCACTTTTTGCTTTACCACGTATCTTAGTCTTGTCTACAAACTTGGACACATTGCACTTGGTCCCGAGCTCCAAATCATCGATGTAAATTGTGAACAGTTGTGGGCCCAACACTGATCCCTGTGGGACACCACTAGCTACTGATTGCCAACCAGAGAAACACCCATTAATCCCCACTCTTTGATTTCTATTAATTAACTAATCCTCTATCCGTGCTACTACTTTCCCCTTAACGCCATGCATTTTTATCTTATACAACAACCTTTTGTGTGGCACCTTGTCAAAGGCTTTCTGGAAATCCAGATAGACCACATCCATTGCCTCTCCGTTATCTACCGCACTGTTAATGTCCTCAAGAAATTCCACTAAATTAGTTAGGCACGACCTGCCCTTTATGAACCCATGCTGCATCTGCCCAATGGGACAATTTCCATCCAGATGCCTCGCTATTTCTTCCTTGATGATAGATTCCAGCATCTTCCCTACTACCGAAGTTAAGCTCACTGGCCTATAATTACCCGCTTTCTGCCTACCTCCTTTTTTAAACAGTGGTGTCACGGTTGCTAATGTCGAAACCGCCGGGACCACCCAGAGTCTAGTGAATTTTGGTAAATTATCACTAGTGCATTTGCAATTTCCCTAGCCATCTCTTTTAGCACTCTGGGATGCATTCCATCAGGGCCAGGAGACTTGTCTGCCTTTAGCCCCATTAGCTTGCCCATCACTACCTCCTTGGTGATAACAATCCTCCCAAGGTCCTCACCTGTCATAGCCTCATTTCCATCAGTCACTTGCATGTTATTTGTGTCTTCCACTGTGAAGACCGACCCAAAAAACCTGTTCAGTTCCTCAGCCATTTCCTCATCTCCCATTATTAAATCTCCCTTCTCATCCTCTAAAGGACCAATATTTACCTTAGCCACTCTTTTTTGTTTTATATATTTGTAGAAACTTTTACTATCTGTTTTTATATTCTGAGCAAGCTTACTCTCATAATCTATCTTACTCTTCTTTAGAGCTTTTTTAGTAGCTTTCTGTTGCCCCCTAAAGATTTCCCAGTCCTCTAGTCTCCCGCTGATCTATGCTACTTTGTATGCTTTTTCCTTCAATTTGATACTCTCCCTTATTTCCTTAGATATCCACGGTCGATTTTCCCTCTTCCTACCTTCCTTCCTTTTTGTTGGTATAAACCTTTGCTGAGTACTGTGAAAAATCGCTTGGAAGGTTCTCCACTGTACCTCAACTGTTTCACCATAAAGTCTTTGCTCCCAGTCTACCTTAGCTAGTTATTCTCTCATCCCATTCTAATCTCCTTTGTTGAAGCACAAAACACTCGTGTTTGATTTTACCTTCTCACCTTCCATCTGTATTTTAAATTCCACCATATTGTGATCGCTCCTTCCGAGAGGATCCCTAGCTATGAGATTCTGAATCAATCCTGTCTCATTACACAGGACCAGATCTAGGATCGCTTGTTCCCTCGTAGGTTCCATTACATATTGTTCCAGGAAACTATCGCGGATACATTCTATAAACTCCTCCTCAAGGCTGCCTTGACCGACCTGGTTAAACCAATCGACATGTAGATTAAAATCCCCCATGATTACTGCTGTACCATTTCTACATGCATCAGCTTTTTCTTTGTTTATTGCATTCCCTAACATAATGTTACTATTTGGGGGCCTATAGACTACTCCTATCAGTGACTTTTTCGCCTTACTATTCCTGATTTCCACCCAAATGGATTCAACCTTATCCTCCATAGCACCGATCTCATCCCTTACTGTTGCCCAGATGTCATCCTTAAATAACAGAGCTACACCACCTCACTTACCATCCACTCTGTCCTTCCGAATAGTTTGATAGCCTTTGATATTTAACTCCCAGTCGTGCCCATCCTTTAACCATGTTTCAGTAATGGCCACTAAATCATAGTCATTCACGATGATTTGCGCCATCAACTCATTTACCTTATTCCGAATACTACGAGCATTCAGGTAACATACACTTATGTTGGCTTTTTTACCTCTGTTCTGAATCTTAACACCTCGATCAGTAACCTCTCCTAAGTTATATTTCCTCTTCACCTTTCTCCTAATTTTCCTTGTCGTTGAACCAATATCTTCCTGTAACAACCTGTCGCGTCGCTTGCCATTAATGTTTTCACTTCCCGTTTTATTCCTTTTAGTATTCTTGGCCTTATTCACTGAGTGCCCCTCAGTCACTGTACCTTGTACTGTCGGTCTTTTTGAGTTTTGACTATTGCTTCTCTGCCTTACACTTTCCCCCTTATTGCCTTATCTTTCTGTCCCTGTTTTACTACCTTCCAACTTCCTGCATCGGATCCCACCCCCTGTCACATTAGTTTAAACTCTCCTCAACAGCTCCAGCAACCCCCCCCCCTCCCCCCTACGACATCGGTTCCAGTCCTGCCCAGGTGCAGACCGTCCGGTTTGTACTGGCCCCACCTCCCCCAGAACCGGTTCTACTGCCCCAGGAATTTGAATCTCTCCCTCTTGCACCATCTCTCGAGCCACGCATTTGGCCTATCTATCATGACATTCCTACTCTGACTAGCTCGTGGCACTGGTAGTATTCCTGAGATTACTACTTTTGATGTCCTACTTATAAGTTCAACTCCTAACTCCCTGAATTCAGCTTGTAGGACCCCGTCCCGTTTTTTTTACCTAGATCGTTGATGCCTCTGTGCACCACGACAGCTGGCTGTCCACCCTCCCCGTCCAGAATCTCCTGCAGCCATTTCGAGACATCCTTGACCCTTGCACCAGGGAGACAACATAACATCCTGGAGTCTCGATTGCGTCCGCAGAACCCCTGTCTATTCCCCTTCCGATTGAGTCCCCTATCACTATAGCCCTGCCATTCTTCTTCCTGCCCATCTGCGCAGCAGAGCCAGCCACGGTTCCATGAACCTGGCTGCTGCTGCCTTCCCCTGGTGAGCCATCTCCCTCAACACTATCGAAAGCGGTTTATCTGTTTTGCAGGGAGGTGACCGCAGAGGACACCTGCACTGCCTTCCTTCTCTTGCTCTGTCTTTTGGTCACCCATTTTCTATCTCCCTCAGTACCTTTGACCTGCGGTGTGACCAACTCGCTAAACGTGCTGTCCGTGACATCCTCAGCATCGCGGATGCTCCAAAGTGAGTCCATTCGCAGCTCCAGAGCCGTCAAGCGGTCTAACAGGAGCTTCAGTTGGACACACTTCTTGCACGTGAAGGTGCCAGGGACAGTGGACGTGTCTCTGAGCTCCCACATCGCACACGAGGAGCATGACACGGGTCTGAGATCTCCTGCCATGTCTTAAACCTTCGGTTAACTTCAACAATTACATTTCCCAAAAAATAAATAAAGAAATAAACAACGAAGAAAAAAATAAATAAGTATACGAATGAATAGAAAAAGAAAACAGAAACCCTACTTACCAGTCACTTACCAGGGATAAAAAGCACCTCCCCTCCCCCCCCCCCCCCCCCCCCCCCCCCCGCCCCCACCACCACCAAGCTTCGAATTCCAACCTAGATTCATATTCCCAAACTCACTCTTGGTTCTGTCTCACTCTGGCTGTGTCTTCTCTGGCTCACTGGGAGAACTCACCTGGGAGATGTAACCATTTGCTCAAACATACCATGTGATATCTTGTCAACGGCCTTAATAAAGCCCATGAAGACAACGTCGACTGCACTGCTCTTATCTACATTCATGATTACCCCTTCAAAACACTCAATCAAATTCGTGAGACATGACTTCCCCCTCACAAAGGCATGCTGACTTTCCCTAATTAGCCCTTGCCTGTCTAAATGCCTGCAGATCCTGTTCCTCAGAATACCTTCTAACAATTTACCCACTACAGAAGTAAGGCTCACCGGACAGTATTTCTGAGCTGATCGCTACAGCCCTAGTTAAATGAAGGTACAACATTTACGGCCCTACAATATTAAGGCACCTTTCAAATCGCTATCGATGATTCAAATACTTCAGCTCGCGGGCCGGCAATTTCCTCTCGAGCCAGCCACAACGTCCTGCGATACATTTGATCAGGTCCCGGGGATTTATCTGTCTTGATGCGCGTTAATACCGCCAGCAGTTCCTTCTCTGTGCCGAGTACACTCATCAAGACATCACTTGTTATTTCCCCAATTTCCCAGCATTCGTGCCTTTCTCAACAAAGAGGAATAATCACGGGTAAAGAGGTGTGAATTGTCTCAAGCCAGGACAGTTGGTAGGATTTCACAAGCCCAGAGCAGATGGTGGTGGTGGGGGGGGGGGGGGGGAATTAATGATACATGAATCCAAGGTCCCTGTTGAGGCCGTACTCATGTGTGATGATCATAGTTATCATCTACATCTCCGATTTTGCCTTGTTGCGCGTCCTGAAGGCCACTTTGGAAAACCGTTACTCAAAAATCAGAGGCTGAATTCCCTTACCTGCTGAAGTGTTCCCTGGCTGGAAGGAAACATTCCTGCCTGGCGATTGTTGCGCGATGTCCGTTCATCTGTTGACGCAGCGTCTGCATGGTCTCGCCAATGTACCACGCTTTGGGACATCCTTTACTGCAGCCTGTGAGGTAGACAATTTTGGCCGAGTCGCGCGAGTGTGTACCGCGCACTTGATGGGTGGTGTTCTCACCTGTAATGGTTGTACCCATGTCGATGATTTGGCACGTCTTGCAGCGATTGCCATTGCAGGGTTGTTGGTGTCTTGATCTCTGTTTTCCTCAAGGCTGGGTAGTTTGCTGCAAACAATGGTCTGTTTGAGGTTCTGCGGCTCTTTGAAGGCAAGTAGTGGGCGTCTGGGATGGCCTTGGTAAGAAGTTCGTCTTCATCGATGATGTGCTGAAGGCTGTGAAGAAGATGGCGTGGTTTCTCCGCTCCGGGGAAGCACAGGGCGATGAGGAGTACTCTGTCGGTCGTGTTTTTCTTATGAGGACGTCGGTGCATTTTTTTTACTGTGGCCCGTTGGAACTGTTGATCGATGCGTCGAGCGCCATATCCCGTTCTTACGATTGCGCGTTGATGTCTGTTACGTTCCTCTTCGTCTGAGCGTTTCCTGTGTATTGTCCATAGGAGATGGTTTATTTAATGTGTTTAGGGTGAAAGCTGGAGACGTGGAGCATCGTGAGGTTATCCGTGGGCTTGCGGGAAAGCGAATTGCTGTGGTAACCGTCCTTGAAGGAGATAGTGTGTCCAGGAGTGCAACCGATTCTGGAGAGTAGTCCACAGTGAGGCTGATGGTGGGGTGGAATTTATTGATGTCATTGTGTATTCGGTTCAGTGATACTTCGCCGTGGGTCCAAAGGAAAAAAAATGTCACCGCTGTATCTGGTGTATAACGTCGGTTGAAGGTCCTGTGCGGTGAAGAGGTCCTGTTCAACCTTGAGTAGAATGATTTTGGCGTATTGTTGTGCGCATTTTGTCCCCATGGTTTATAAGAAATAGGACGTATAATCATCTGGAAAGGAAAATCTTGATTAGAGAGAGTCAGCACGGTTTTGTGAAGAGTAGGTCGTGCCTCACAAATCTTATTGAGTTCTTTGAGAAGGTGACCAAACCGGTGGATGAGGGTAAAGCAGTTGATGTGGTGTATATGGATTTCAGTAAAGCGTTTGATAAGGTCCCCCACGGTAGGCTACTGCAGAAAATACGGAGGCATGGAATTCAGGGTGATTTAGCAATTTGGATCAGAAATTGGCTAGCTGGAAGAAGACAAAGGGTGGTGGTTGATGGGAAATGTTCAGATTGGAGTCCAGTTACTAGTGCTGTATCACAAGCATCTGTTTTGGGGCCACTGCTGTTTGTCATTTTTATAAATGACTTGGAGGAGTGCGTAGAATGATGGGTGAGCAAATTTGCAGATAACACTAAAGTCGGTGGAGTTGTGGACAGTGCGGAAGGATGTTAGAAGTTACAGAGGGATATAGATAAGCTGCAGCACTGGGCTGAGAGGTGGCAAATGCAGAAAAGTGTGAGGTGATTCATTTTGGAAGGAATAACAGGAAGGCAGAGTACTGAGCTAATGGTAAGATTCTTGGCAGTGTGGATGAGCAGAGATCTCGGTGTCCATGTACATAGATCCCTGAAAGTTGCCACCCAGGTTGAGAGGGTTGTTAAGAAGGTGTACGGTGTGTTAGCTTTTATTGGTAGAGGGATTGAGTTTCGGAGCCATGAGGTCATATTGCAGCTGTACAAAACACTTGTGCGGCCGCATTTGGGGTATTGCGTGCAATTCTGGTCGCCGCATTATAGGAAGGATGTGGAAGCATTGGAAAGGGTGCAGAGGAGATTTACCAGAATGTTGCCTGGTATGGAGGGAAGATCTTATGAGCAAAGGCTGAGGGACTTGATGATGTTTTTGGTAGAGAGAAGAAGGTTAAGAGGTTAATTAATTGAGGCATACAAGATGATCAGAGGATTGGATAGGCTGGACAGTGAGAGACTTTTTCCTCAGATGGTGATGTCAAGCAAGAGGGGACATAGCTTGAAATTGAGGGGAGATAGATATAAGACAGATGTCAGAGGTAGGTTCTTTACTCAGAGAGTAGTAAGGGTGTGGGATGCCCTGCCTGCAACAGTAATGGACTCGCCAACACAACGGGTATTCAAATGGTCATTGGATAGACATTTGGACGATAACGGAATAGTGTAGATGGGGTTTTGAGTGGTTTCACAGGTCGGCGCAACATCGAGTGCCGAAGGGCCTGTTCTGCGCTGTAATGTTCTATGTTCTACGTTCTATGGTTGTTTAGTGTGTCTGTATGAATAACTAGTTGTCAAAGTGAAGGCGTTGTGATTCACCATGAAGCGGATGAGTTCTGGAATTGCATCTGAAGATTGGCAGTTGGCGATGTTGAGTACTGAGGCTGTTGCAGCAATTCCGTCGTCATGGGGGATGCTGGTGTAGAGTGCCGAGTCGTCCATTGTGACGAGGAATGTTCCTGGTTCAACTGGTCCATTGGTGCTGAGTTTATGTATGTAGTCCGTCGTATCGTGACAGAATGTGGGCGTTCCTTGCTCGATGAGTGTCAAAATGCCCTCGAAGTAGTCAGAGAGGTTCTCAGACAGGGTTCCATTGCCTGAAACGATAGGACGGCCTGGTGTGTTGGCCTTGTGTATTTTCGGGATGCAGTAGAAATCTCAAACACGGTGAATACGTGGGATAAGAGCATATCGGGTGGTCTGAACGTCTTGATCCAAGGTTTTGCTCAGTCTGTTGAGTTGGCGAGTGTGTTCCTTGGTCGGATCTGCGGTTAACTGTAGTGTTCTTGGTTGTTCAGTTGTCGGTATACTTCTTTGCTGTAGTTCGTTCTGTCCAGTACGACGATGGCCCCTCCTTTGTCTGCTGGATTGATGGCAATGTTGTGGCGGGTCGTGAGCGCGCGGATAGCATTGTGTTGCGCTTGCGTGTCGTTCGGAGTTGTCTTGTGAATGTGACTGATGAATCTGGCATTGACGCGACTCCTGACGGCTTGGGCATACATGTCGAGTCTCTGGCAGCGGCCTGATGGAGGGTTCCAATCTGACTTTCCTCTTCGGCTACTGAACCGCAGATCTCTGTCTGCAGTTCCAGTTCATTGGTTGTCTCATTGTTCACGTCGAGCCCTTTGGTCTGTGGAAGAACTTCCGGATCCTCATTCGCCTGATGAATTCCTCCGTGTCTGCCGTGAGACTGATGGGGTTCTTCAGCATGATAAAGACGAGGTGAAAGCCGAGAGCATTAACATTTTAAACTCGATCATGAAGGATAATACAAAGTGCAACACTCCGTACAATATTCTTGGGGTCATAATTGTGACTGTATTAAACTATTTTCACTCTTTCTCCTGTCTCAGTGACAGAACGAAATAAACTATTATCAGTTTGCTTGTAGTTTTCTGAATTGATTGCTGGCCATTCATTTGGCCAGCTTGTAGACTGGAGCCATGGATTTTTCTGACTATGTTCCCGGGTGTAATGTGAAGAACCGCTTGAAACAGGTGCAATAGGATGAGACTCAGCACACTCATTATTACCATCAAGCGACCGTGGTCATTTCTGAACCAGCTTCCTGATGATGTTTAATAAACAACACTGAACATCGCCAGTGGCATATTTGCATTTGATGTAATTTACATTTAATTTTCTTCATCCGGTGAATCTCAGACGGATTAAGCTGGTAAAACCGACCCAAAATAGTGTAAACTCTCAACCACAATCTATACACTTGTGTTGTTGCTTATTTGTCAAGGAATCTTATTAAAGCAAAGTTTGAATAAAATTGAGAGAATCCAATTGAAGCAGTTTTATTTAACGCTGGTAGATAGTGATCTGATTGACGTAAGAATCAATGCAATGTGTAAGTATCGACAAAATTCCTTCACTCATTTTACCACATGCTTCTTTTTCAATAAATGGTGGGTAAGGTATGCTCATGGAATGGTTAGCCTGAGGAATTATTCGTGTGGCCCTGGCAACAGCTCTAATCCCTGATCAAGGAGTACTCCATGTTTATGTCCATGTTCGTGGATTTAAACCAGAGGGCTGTAGGTCCAAGTTAACCTCCCGGACATGAACAAAAACATCCCGGCTGACATTCCAGTGCAGTTCAGAGGAGTGGAGGAGATTACAGAGGGGAGAGGGCATGTAGGGATTTGAGAACAAGATGAAAAACCTCACAGAAAATAACACTGCGTTTTCCTGGGAAAGGTGGTTTACTCCGCGGGTTTAATTCCTCCCAGTTAGAACTGTTCCTAAACAGTAGAAATTTGACGAGTGAATGAAAACAGCATGGTGAACCAGCAGCCCTGATTGAAGACAATCCGTTGAGATGTCATTTCTAGCTGAGACCAGGGACATTAGAACATTTCACAGCTTCAGGAACCCAGGCACGGAAACATCATTGATATCTACAGCTCGAAGTAGTTACCACTTTAAACCAAATCAAACTTTCAGGCTGCCAGTTTACAGGGAGAGAGCATTACTGGGATCTTTTTATTCCTTTTTAAATACATTTTTGGAAAAAATTATTTTTTTCCAATTGAGGGGCAATTTAGCGTGGCCAATCCACCTAGCCTTCTCATCTTTGGGTTGTGGGGGTGAAACCCACGCAGACACGGGGAGAATATTCATGCTCCACATGGACAGTGACCCAGAGCCGGGATCGAACCTAGGACCTCGGCACCGTGAGACAGCAGTGCTAACCCACCGCACCACCGTGCTGCCCTACATTACTGTGATCTTAACTGCCAACAATCTAAAAAGTGCATGACTTAGAACAAAGAACAAAGAAATGTACAGCACAGGAACAGGCCCTTCGGCCCTCCAAGCCCGTGCCGACCATGCTGCCCGACTAAATTACAATCTTCTACACTTCGTGTGTCCGTATCACTCTATTCCCATCCTATTCATGTAATTGTCAAGATGCCCCTTAAATGTTACTATCGTCCCTGCTTCCACCACCTCCTCCGGTAGCGAGTTCCAGGCACCCACTACCCTCTGCGTAAAAAACTTGCCTCGTACATCTACTCTAAACCTTACCCCTCTCACCTTAAACCTATGCCCCCTAGTAATTGACCCCTCTACCATGGGGAAAGGCCTCTGATTATCCACTTTGTCTATGCCCCTCATAATTTTGTATACCTCTATCAGGTCTCCCCTCAACCTCCTTCAAATGTATGGAAGATAATTTTGCTGATTAGCCAGATAGGAGGGTATATTACAACCATAGGAAATATGAATCATCCCCCACTTACCCCACTAAGAACAAAATAAATTACAGCACAGGAACAGGCTCTTCGGCCCACCCAGCCTGCGCTGATCCAGATCCTTTATCTAAACCCGTTTTCTATTTTCCAAGGATCTACTTCGCTCTGTTCCCCGCCCGTTCCTACATCTGTCTAGATGCATCATAAATGATGCTATTGTGCCCGCCTCTACCACCTCCGCTGACAAAGCGTTCCAGGCACCCACCACCTTCTGCATAAAAAAGCTTTCCACGCACATCTCCCTTAAACTTCCCCCCCTCATCTTGAAATCGTGACCCCCACTCTTGGAAAAAGCTTATTGCTATCCACCCTTTCCATACTCCTCATAATTTTGTAGTCCTCAGTCAGGACCCCCCTCAACCTCCGTCTTTCCAACGAAAACAATCCTATTCTACTCAATCTTTCTTCTTAGTTAGCACCCTCCATTCCAGGCAACATCCTGGTGAACCTCCTCTGCACCCTCTCTAAAGCATCCACATCCTTCTGGTAATGTGGCGACCAGAACTGCACGCAGCATTCCACATGTGGCCTAACCAATGTCCTATACAACGGTAACATGACCTGCCGACTCTTGTACTTAATACCCCAACCGATGAAGGCAAGCATGCTGTATGCCTTCTTGACCACTCTATCGACCTGCGTTGCCACCTTCAGGGTAGAATGGACCTGAACTCCCAGGTCTCTCTGTACATCAATTTTCCCCAGGACACTTCCATTGACCGTATAGTCCGCTCTGGAATTAGATCTTCCAAAATGCATCACCTCGCATTTGCGTGGATTGAACTCCATCTGCCATTTCTCTGCCCAACTCTCCAATCTATCTATACTTTGCTGTATTCTCTGACAGTCCTGCTCGCTATCTGCAACTCCACCAATTTAGTATCATCTGCAAATTTGCTAATCAGACCACCTATAATTTCGTCCAGATGATTTATTTATAACAAAAACAACAGTGGTCCGAGCACGGATCCCTGTGGGACACCACTAGTCACTTTTCTCCATTTTGAGGCACTCCTTTCCACCACTACTCTCTGCCTCCTGTTGCCCAGCCAGTTCTTTATCCATCTAGCTAGTACACCTTGAACCCCATACGACTTCACTTTTTCAATCAACCTGCCATGGGAAACCTTATCAAACGCCTTACTGAAGTGCATGTATATGACATCTACAGCCCTTCCCCCATAAATTAACGTTGTCACTTCCTCAAAGAATTCTATTAGGTTTGTGAGACATGACCTTATCGGCACAAAACCGTGCTGCCGATCACTTATAAGTCAATTTTTTCCCAAATATGAATAGATCCTGTCCCTCAGTATCATCTCCAACAGTTTGCCTGCCACTGACGTCAAGCTCACAGGTCTATAATTCCCTGGATTTTCCCTGCCACCCTTCTTAAACAAAGGGACAACGTGAGCAATTCTCCAGTCCTCCGAGTCCTCACCCGTGCTCAACGATGCTGCAAAGATATCTGTTAAGGCCCCAGTTATTTCGTCCCTCGCTTCCCTCATTAAGCTGGGATAGATCGCATCCGGACCTGGGGACTTGTCCACCTTAATGCCTTTTAGAATACCCAAAACTTCCCCCTTCCTTATGCCGAGTTGACCTAGAGTATTTAAACATCCGAAGTACGCATTAAGAATCTCACCCATTTCCTCTGACTGCACGCATAAATTCCCTCTTTTGTCTTTGAGTGGGCCAATCCATTCTCTAGTTACCCGCTTGCTCCTTACATACGAATAAAAGGCTATGGGGATTTCCTTAACCCTGTTAGCCAAAGATATTTCATGATCCTTTTTAGCCCTCTTTATTGCGCGTTTGAGATTTGTCCTACTTTCCCGATATTCCTCCAAAGCTTCATCAGTTTTAAGTCGCCTAGGTCTTATGTATGCTTCCTGTTTCATCTTAGCTAGTCTCACAATTCCACCCGTCATCCATGGTTCCCTAATCTTTCCATTTCTATCCCTCATTTTCACAGGTACACGTCTGTCCTGCACTATAATCAACCTTTCCTTAAAAGACTCACATATTTCAAATGTGGATTTACCCTTAAACAGCTGCTCCCAATCCACATTCCCTAGCTTCTGCCGAATTTTGTTATACTTGGCCTTTCCCCAATTTAGCACTCTTCCTTTAGGACCACTCTCGTCTTTGTCCATGAGTATTCTAAGACTTACACAATTGTGATCGCTATTCCTAAGTAATCACCGACTGCCACTTCAACCACCTGGCCGGGATCATTCCCCAATACAAGGTCCAGTGTGGCCCCTTCCCGCATTGGACTATTTACATACTGCTCTAATAAAAACTCTCCTGGATGCTCCTTACAAATTGTGCTCCATCTACGCCCCCAACACATTGAATGAGTCCCATTCAATGTTGGGGAAGTTAAAATCTCCCATCACGACCACCCTATTGCTCCTACATTTTTCTATAATCTGTCTATTTATTTGTACCTATACTTCACGCTCGCTTTTGGGAGGCCTGTAGTAAAGTCCCAACAATGTTACTGCACCCTTCCTATTTCTGAGCTCTACCCATATTGTGCTCGAATCCTCCATCGCGCCTTTTTTATCACAGCTGTGATATCATCTCTGACCAGTAATGCAACTCCTCCACCCATTTTGCCTACATCTCTATCCCTCCTGTAGCATCTATACCCTGGGATACTTAGTTGCCAGTCTTGCCCTTCCCTCAACCAAGTCTCAGTAATACCAGTAACATCATATTCCCAGGAACTAATCCATGCCCTAAATTCATCTGCCTTACCTGCTACACTGCTCGCATTGAACCAAATGCATCTCAGACCACCTGTCCCTTTGCGTTCATCATCTCTCCCCTGTCTACACTTCTCCTTAGTCACATTGAGTTTATTATCTAGTATCTTACTGGCTTTAGTTGCTGCCTCTTTACTGACCTCGGACTTACTAATCTGGTTCCCATGCCCCTGCCACATTAGTTTTCAACCTCCCCAACAGTGTTAGCAAAAGCACCACAGAGGACATTAGTTCCAGTACTGCCCAGGTACAGCCCATCCGATTTGTAATGGCCCCACCGCTCCCAGAACCGGTTCCAATGTCCCTAATATCTGAACCTCTCCCTCCTGCACCATCTCTCAAGCCACGTATTCATTCTGACCAATCTTGAATTTCCACTCTGACTGTCTTGTGGCACTGGTAGCAATCCTGAGATGACTACCTTTGAGGTCCTACTTTTTAACTTATCTCCTAACTCCCTAAATACCGATTGTAGGACCTCATCCCGTGTTTTACCTATATTGTTGGTGCCAAATGCTCCACGACAGCTGGCTTTTCACCCTCCCCTTTCAGTATGTCCTGCAGCCGATCTGAGACATCCCTGACCCATGCACCCGGGAGGCAACATACCATTCGGGAGTCTCGTTTTCGACCACAGAAACGCCTGTCTACTCCCCTTTCGATTGAATCCCATATGACAATAGCCCTGACAGTCTTTTGCCCGCCCTTCTGTGCAGCAGAGCCATCCAGCCAGATAAGTAGTGAGGATGACAAAAGGAATGTGCAATGGGATACGGATTGATACAGTGATTATGCAAACATCTGGCAGACGGAAAATAGGGTAGGAAAATGTGTAAACGTGTGCACTTTTAGCAGGAAGATTGGATAAGCAGCATCTTGTTTAAATAAATACAGAATTCAGGACCCTGACGTGCAGCGTGATTTGGGTGCCATTGTAGATGAATCACAAAAGGTTAGTCTGCAGGCACACTAAGTGAGTAGGACGACAAATGGTATGTTGTAATTTATTACAGGGAGGATGGAATGTAACAGGAGATTTTCTGCAGTTGTACACCGCGCTAGAGAAACGACCTGTGCAATTCCGGGATAAAAGGAATGCGGACTCCAAACGTGAATTGTGTTTCTCACGCCCCAGGAACTGCCAGACCTGCTGAGTTCTTGTATATCTTTCTGTTTTATGTTTGCAGTACTGTGCACAGTTTCCGCATCGTTATGTAAGAAAGACAATAACGGTATTAGATAATCGCACACTTACGTTTAGACAGTGGCCCAGTGGTAATGTCACTAGACTAGTAATCCAGCTGGAGTGTCAATTTCTTTTCTGGCATTGATTACAATTACACCACAATGGCAAGTGACATTTAAATGTAACTCTAAAGTCTGGAAATGAAAGCTCCTCTCAGTAATGGTGACCTTGCGACTATCATCAACTGTCGTTAAAAACTCATCTGGTTAATCAGGGCCCTTTAGGGAAGGAAATCTGTCAACCTTACATGGTCTGGCCTACATATGACTCGCAGATGGTGACTCTTAACTATCATCTGATATGTTTAAGGGATAATTAGTATCACCGTGGTTAGCACTATTGCTTCACAGCGCCAGGGACCCGGGTTCTATTCCCGCTTGGGTCACTGCCTATACGGAGTCTGCACGTTCTCACCGTGTCTGCGTGGCTTTCCTGCAGTGCACCACGTGCAGGTCATATCCTCACCACCCATTTATAATACATTTTGGGGAGTTAATATGTTTGGTAACGCACTGCAGATTTTCCAATATATAGATCATATCAGCCTCTCTCTCTGATTTTATTCTAAGTATCAGATCAACCCCTCCATCGGGATGTTTGGTACGTCCTACCGTCATAAGAGAATCGTGAGCAAGGACTCCCAAGTACATTTATGGTTCTAACTTCCTCAGCAATTCCCCAATTTAAAAATTGTCTATCCCTCCATTTCTCCTTCCAAAGTGCAGAACACTTTTCCAGGTTGTATTCCATCTGCCACTTCTATGCCCACTCTCCTAGCCTGCCCAAATCCTTCTGTCGTCCCCTTGCTTCCTCAATATTATCTGTCCCTTTACAGATTGTTGTATCATCTGCAAACGTTGCTACAGTGCCTGCCGTTCCTTCTTCCAGATCATTAATGTTTATTGTGAAAAGATGTGGTCCCAGCACAGACCCCTGAGGCACACCACTACTCACCGGCTGCTATTCTGAAAAAGATCCCTTTATCCCCACTGTCTGCATTCTGACAATCAGCCAATCCTCTATCCATGCCAGGATCATACCCTGAACACCCTCCTTCTCTCACGCTCATTCTCTCTCATCCTCTTTTCCCCTAATCCTCTTCCTCTCTCACCCTCTTTCCGCCTCACTCTCTTTCTCTCTCACCCTTGTTCTCACTCACCCTCGTTTCCCACCCTCTTTCTCTCATTCTTTTTCACTGTCTTTCACCCTACCTTCCATCAGCACATCTCACAGACAAGTTCTCTCTCTTCCTCCACATCTCAATCCGCCTCCATTCCAGTTTAATTTTGTATATCAGATGGGGAGCCAGTATACGTGAGAGACGGGGAAATCGTTTTCAGAGCTGCTTTTTTTTTTGTTGCTCCATGTGGAATTGTGTTGTTATCTGCTGCAGGGTCTGAGTTTTATGAGGTTCTAATAATTCAAAATGTTTCTCAGTTTGAGGAACTGCATCAGATGTAGCTTTCGAATAATGTACTTCGGAGTTTAAATAGTTCCAGATTTTCGAGTCATTGAAATCTTCTATTTATGCTCACCCTTAAATAAATGGTGTGAATGAGCACTGTCGCTTAACAGTGTCAGGATGTCAGTTTCGATTCCTGGTTTGGGTCACTGTCTATGCGGGGTCTGCAGGTGTCTGTGTGGGTTTCATCTGGCTGCTCCGGTTTCCTCCCAAAGTCCCGAAAGTCGTGCTGTTAAGTGAATTGGACATTTGAATTCTCCGTCTGTGTACCCGAACAGCCCCGGAATGTGGCGACTAGGGGCTTTTCACAGTAACTTCATTGCAGTGTTAATGTAAGGTTACTTGTGACTATACAATAACGATTATTTTTATCACAGTTAAAGAGGCAAGTTACACCTCAGAGTGCAGTGGAACTACCAGAGAAAGATGCCTACAATTGGACCTGATTCACTGAATGGTCAAAGTAGAGCGACGGATGTCACTGAAAACATATGAGCTCGAGAGGTTGGATTGATGGTGTTTCAGTGACAGCATCCTTTTTGTTACTGTCCGTTGATCAATTTGATCATCACCGCCCATTGTTTGCAAAGTGCCAGTATCGTAATCTGTTCATATTTGTAAAAAATATAGGTTAACCGATGTTGCAACATCAATATCCCCGAGGTGGTTCCTCAGGGTCTCAATTAATGACTTTGGGAATATATAACTTCAGAGTTCTAGACAGAGAGACTGCCAGAAACACGAAGGGTCACATCCCTTCACACTCAACATGCTTCTTCCAATTGATATTGCTGAGAAAATATTCTACCCAATCCTTACTATTGTTGGTGTTCCTGGTAAGTGACTATCACCATTAAAGTTGTGTAAATCTGTGTGTGACCAGCACCTTGAGTTGAAACTGTGAATGAAAATGTTTCAAGCTGATCTCATGCTCAACGTTATACAGACATCTGATGAACGATGTAACTCACTTCAGTCAAATATCTTCCAACATGTCTCTGGTTTGAATCTCTTTCATCAACTGACATTAAACCGGTTTGTCATTCCTGGGATCTCTGATCAGTCATTTTTTTATTTTGAGTGGAATCTTGTATAATGTTAGTTTGGATCTCAGGGAAGGCATTCACTTTGAAGGAAGGTTTAGTGGGACTAAGAATGAAATCACACTGAGTGTGGGTCACTAACCAGAGTGGAATATCTGACAGCGGTGAATAAGTATTACTGGACGTATCTGTCAGTGTAGAATTGTACTGAGTGTGGGTCCCTCACCAGAGTGGAATATCTGACAGCAGTGAACAAGTATTACTGGAATTATCTGTCAGTGTAGAATTGTACTGAATGTATGTTTCTCACCGGAGTGGAATATCTGATACAATTATCTATCCATTACTGGGAATATCTGTCCTTGTGGAACTGTATCGAGTGTGGGTCAGAGATTAGAGTTAAATAATTTCGTTCTATTTTGGAATTATTTGTTTTGGTGATGGCCACTCAACTCTACGCATCTCTCTCTCTCGCACTCTCTCTCTATCTTTCTCTCTCTCTCGCTCTCCAACTCTCTCTCTGTCTATCTCGCTCTCTGTGCTTTACCTTTGAAATAGATTGAAAACAGGAAAACTTTGTTTTTGTTTTGTAGATGTTTGGTATTTATTGTGTGAAGTGAAGTGATATCTCTGTTGTATATTATTCTGTTCCAACAGAAACAGATAGGATCCACGCACTGATATGTAAACCCAACAACAATGCAGCATTTCTTTGGATAATATGAATAAAATATTTTATTTTTGACAGAAACCGCTCCAGTCCATTCAGACAGGTGTTTTCCAGGCTGTGATTGGGAGGCTTATTGTTCTGATCAAAATGTAGCAGCGGACAGTGAGGTATCGAGAAATTAATTTCCCATTAAAATATCCACTTTGCAAGTTTATAATTAATGATTAATGTGTTCGTGTACTTAGTTGTATTCTTCCTCTGTATTCACTGTCACTCTCAATTAGATTTTGACTGTAAATTGTGTAATTATCATTTTGCTTCCCGATCCCATACTGTTGATGGGAATGGTGAAGGAGAGTGATCCCAGTGCTGATCCTTGTGCAACACTACTTCCCGCATTCCACCAATCAGACTAAACCCCTTCAACTCCTCACCCTGTGTTCTGGTCTGCACTCCATTCTGCTATCGTGTCCCCTCACTCCACTGTGTCTGAAATTACTCATGAGTCTGGTATGTCGGAACTAACTGATGTCAAGGAATAGATTAAGAAACATTCCAATTAGATGTCGCATTGATCCAATAATTGGCAATGATATGTAAAGAGGCTACATGTGGACTTTGGAGCATGTGATGTGATGATAGAGTTTGGTGCTGAATGTGTTCAAAGAGAAATAAAGGTGTTTGGGAAAAGGAGCAGATCTCGTGATTCTTTACTCAACAGCGGCCAGAGGCTAACAACTGAAGGTCTTTCGAAATTAAAATTGTTTTACTCCTATTCTTCTAATAAAAGCTATCGTTTGTGATAGTCATTTAAACAATTCAATCAAATCTGTCAGGAATGATGTTGACTTTGCAATATGTGCTGACTATTTATTAGATACTGTGTTACTAGAATTATTTCCCTCATAATATTAAATCCATTTTCCCTACTATTGACGTTGTGACTGGGAGATTGTTTTCTTGAATTTTTTTAGTTCCAAGAATAGCAAAAACCGACTGAAGCCTTTCAATTGTTTGGCAATATTCTGACAATGACGAGTGAATAGACAGATAATATTGGCTGCTCTTTCGCATTGTCTATGTCAAGAACGTTTGACTTTCAAAGTCATCCGCCTCCCTCTACATGGACCCCATCTCCTCTCCTCTGGCCTCCTATCTGCTCTTGATATTGTTATTGAGATCTGTCAGTGCGACATCGACCGTCTCAATTTATCTGCCCCTCTCACCCATTCTATCCTGTCCCACTGAACTTACCCGAATGGTCTCCCTGATATCCAACCCTGGCCTGTTGATATAAGCTGCTCACAAGTGTGGTACCATTATTGTCAGGTGTACTGCCCTCTTCCTAGAATTTCGGCGGGAGCGGCGTGCAGGGCCTGCCGGTAGGTGAGTATTTGAGTTTAAAACACTTACCTGGTCCCGTTTCTGTTCTTCTTTTCTGTTTTATTTTTTATTTTATTTTTTTAAGGCGGGAACCTGAAGTTCGACCCGGACCGGACGTTCGACCCGCGGACTTCTGGAAAGGTCGCCGCCCCCCCCCCCCACCAATAAATTCTGGTGGAGGGGAAACCCGAGACACTACACGTGTAGTGTCTCCCACCCGCCCTCCTCCTCTAACCTAATAATAAGACCCATTGGTGTGAGGTAAGTACCATATTTTATTATTATTATTTTTTTTTAAATGTATTTATTATCCAGATCTTGGTTGGAAGTTAGAGGGATGGCAGGGAAGAGAGTGCAATGTTCCTCCTGCAGGATGTTTGAGGTGAGGGATGCAGTTAGTGTCCCTGCTGATTTTACCTGCAGGAAGTGCTGCCATCTCCAGCTCCTGCAAGACCGAGTTAGGGAACTGGAGCTGGACTTGGAAGAACTTCGGATCATTCGGGAGGCAGAGGGGGTCATAGATAGCAGCTTCAGGGAATTAGTTACACCAAAGATTGGAGATAGATGGGTAACTGTAAGAGGGACTGGGGAGAAGCATTCAGTGCAGGGATCCCCTGCGGTCGTTCCCCTGAGTAACACGTATACCGCATTGGATACTTGTGGCGGAGGGGGGACGGACTTACCAGGGGTAAGCCATGGGGTACGGGCCTCTGGCACGGAGTCTGTCCCTGTTGCTCAGAAGGGAAGGGGGGAGTGGAGCAGAGCATTAGTAATTGGGGACTCGATAGTCAGGGGCACAGATAGGAGATTTTGTGGGATCGAGAGAGACTCACGTTTGGTATGTTGCCTCCCAGGTGCAAGGGTACGTGATGTCTCGGATCGTGTTTACCGGGTCCTTAGGGGGGAGGGGGAGCAGCCCCAAGTCGTGGTCCACGTTGGCACTAACGACATAGGTAGGAAAGGGTGCAAGGATGTCAGGCAGGCTTTCAGGGAGATAGGATGGAAGCTCAGAACGAGAACAAACAGAGTTGTTATCGCTGGGTTGTTGCCCGTGCCACATGATAATGAGATGAGGAATAGGGAGAGAGAGCAATTAAACAGGTGGCTACAGGGATGATGCAGGTGGGAGGGATTCAGATTTCTGGATAACTGGGGCTCTTTCTAGGGAAGGTGGGACCTCTACAGACAGAATGGTCTACATCTGAACCTGAGGGGCACAAATATCCTGGGGGGGGGGAGATGTGTTAGTGCTCTTTGTGGGGGGGGGGGGGGTTAAACTAATGCAGCAGGGGCATGGGAACCTGGATTGTAGTTTTAGGGTACGGGAGAATGAGAGTATAGAGGTCAGGAGCACAGATTGGACTACACAGGAGGGGGCCAGTGTTCAGGTAGGTGGTTTGAAGTGTGTCTACTTCAATGCCAGGAGTATACAAAATAAGGTAGGGGAACAGGCAGCATGGGTTGGTACCTGGGACTTCGATGTTGTGGCCATTTCGGAGACATGGATAGAGCAGCGACAGGAATGGATGTTGCAGGTTCCGGGGTTTAGGTGTTTTAGTAAGCTCAGAGAAGGAGGCAAAAGAGGGGGAGGTGTGGCGCTGCTAGTCAAGAGCAGTATTACGGTGGCGGAGAGGATGCTAGATGGGGACTCTTCTTCCGAGGTAGTATGGGCTGAGGTTCGAAACAGGAAAGGAGAGGTCACCCTGTTGGGAGTTTTCTATAGGCCTCCAAATAGTTCTAGGGATGTAGAGGAAAGGATGGCGAAGATCATCCTGGATAAGAGCGAAAGTAACAGGGTACTTATTATGGGAGACTTTAACTTTCCAAATATTAACTGGAAAAGATATAGTTTGAGTACATTTGATGGGTCGTTTTTTGTACAATGTGTGCAGGAGGGTTTCCTGACACAATATGTTGACAGGCCAACAAGAGGCGAGGCCACTTTGGAATTGGTTTTGGGTAATGAACCAGGCCAGTTTTAGATTTCGAGGTAGGCGAGCACTTCGGGGACAGTGACCACAATTCGGTGACGTTTACATTAATGATGGAAATGGATAAGTATACCCCGCAGGGCAAGAGTTGTAGCTGGGGGAAGGGCAATTATGATGCCATGAGGCATGACTTGTGGAGGGGTGGGGGGTTGGAGATGTAGGCCGCAAGTGTTGGGCACACAGGATATGTGGCGTTTGTTCAAGGAACAGCTACTGCGTGTTCTTGATAAGTACGTGCCGGTCAGGCAGGGAGGATGGCGTCGAGCGAGGGAACCGTGGTTTACCAAAGAAGTGGAATCTCTTGTTAAGAGAAAGAGGGAGGCCTATGTGAAGATGAGGTGTGAAGTTTCAGTTGGGGCGATGGATAGTTACAAGGTAGCGAGTAAGGATCTGAAGAGAGAGCTAAGACGAGCAAGGAGGGGACATGAGAAGTATTTGGCAGGTAGGATCAAGGAAAACCCAAAATATTTCTATAGGTATGTCAAGAATAAAAGAATGAATAGGGTAAGAGTAGGGCTAATCAAGGAGAGGGGTGGAAAGTTGTGTGTGAAGTCTAAAGAGATAGGCGAGAGAATAAATGAATATTTTTCGTCAGTATTCACTCAGGAAAAAGATAATGTTGTGAAGGGGAATGCTGAGACCCAGGCTATTAGAATAGATGGCATTGAGGTACGTAGGGAAGAGGTGTTGGCAATTCTGGACAGGCTGAAAATAGATAAGTCCCCGGGGCCTGATGGGATTTTTCCTAGGATTCTCTGGGAAGCCAGTGAAGAGATTGCTGAGCCTTTGGCTTTGATTTTTATGTCATCATTGGCTACAGGAATACTGCCAGAGGACTGGAGGATAGCAAATGTGGTCCCTTTGTTCAAGACGGGGAGCAGAGACAACCCCGGCAACTATAGACCGTTGAGCCTCACGTCTGTTGTGGGTAAAGTTTTGGAGGGGATTATAAGAGACAAGATTTATAATCATCTAGATGGGAATAATATGATCAGGGATAGTCAGCATGGCTTTGTGAAGGGTAGGTCATGCCTCACAAACCTTATCGAGTTCTTTGAGATGGTGACTTAACAGGTAGACGAGGGTAGAGCAGTTGATGTGGTGTATATGGATTTCAGTAAAGCGTTTGATAAGGTTCCCCACGATAGGCTATTGCAGAAAATACGGAGGCTGGGGATTGAGGGTGATTTAGAGATGTGGATCAGATATTGTCTAGCTGAAAAAAGACAGAGGGTGGTGGTTGATGGGAAAGGATCAGAATGGAGTTCAGTTACAAGTGGCGTACCACAAGGATCTGTTCTGGGGCCGTTGCTGTTTGTCATTTTTATAAATGACCTGGAGGAGAGCGCAGAAGGGTGGGTGAGTAAATTTGCAGACGACACTAAAGTCAGTGGTGTTGTCGACAGTGCAGAAGGATGTTGCACGTTACAGAGGGAAATAGATAAGCTGCAGAGCAGCGCTGAGAGGTGGCAAATGGAGTTTAATGTAGAGAAGTGTGAGGTGATTCACTTTGGAAGGAATAACAGGAATGCGGAATATTTGGCTAATGGTAAAATTCTTGAAAGTGTGGATGAGCAGAGGGATCTCGGTGTCCATGTACATAGATACCTGAAAGTTGCCACCCAGGTTGATAAGGTTGTGAAGAAGGCCTATGGAGTTGTGGCCTTTATTGGTAGAGGGATTGAGTTCCGGAGTCATGAGGTCATGTTGCAGCTGTACAAAACTCTGGTACGGCTGCATTTGGAGTATTGCGTACAGTTCTGGTCACCTCATTATAGGAAGGACGTGGAAGTTTTGGAACGGGTGCAGAGGAGATTTACCAGGATGTTGCCTGGTATGGAGGGAAAATCTTATGTGGGAAGGCTGATGGACTTGAGGTTGTTTTCGTTAGAGCGAAGAAGGTTAAGAGGAGACTTAATAGAGGCATACAAAATGATCAGGCGGTTAGATAGGGTGGACAGTGAGAGCCTTCTCCCGTGGATGGAAATGGCTAGCGCGAGGGGACATAGCCTTAAACTGAGGGGTAATGGATATAGGACAGATGTCAGAGGTAGGTTCTTTACGCAAAGAGTGGTGAGGCCGTGGAATGCCCTAGCTGCAACAGTAGTGAACTCGCCAACATTGAGGAAATCCCTCAACACGCCTGTTACCCAACAGGAGGTTCTGAGGGCTCTCAACGTCCTCCTTGAGAGACTTCCGGTGGCGGCTATGGAGGAGTAAGTTGCACATTTGGTGATTCCCGCTGTGGTTGGACTTTTGGACATTTCCACCTGACATTTCTTCAGTTTTGATCGGAAGATTCGCTGGTTGAGGCAGCTGGGCACGGTTTACACGCATTGGTTTGTGGAAAAAAGGATCAGAAGTGTGCGAAAGGGCACGAACAAAATTCCAGTAGTCGGCGGTGTAGCTGTTGTAACTGGAGACAGTATGACCGCGTGGCAGCGCACCGTGCAGTGGACCAGTGATGCAGGCCATTCAGGATGGATTCGCCAGACAGAAGCGGGAATGCCTTGACCGATCAAGGGGTCAACGATTGCCTGGAAAGCAGACTAAACGCCCTCGACCGGGTGATACAGAAGGTGGAATAGGCGCTGCTGGAACAAGAGGAGCACCAAACAGCTGTGGAGCTGGAGGTGGGGATGCTTCAAGAACATCAGAAAAGGCTCTTGAAGAAGGTGGAAGACCTTGAGAAACGTTCCCGCCGACACAATCTCAGAATCATCGGGCTTCCGGTGGGAGATGAGGGAGCAGATGCTGGAGCGTACATGGCGGGTGTGTTCGAAAAGCTGCTGGGGGAGGAGGAATTCCCCCGACCGCTGGAGGTGGACAGGGCTATCGGGCGCTTGCCAGGAAGCCGCGGGTGGGGGACACTCCGAGGGCGGTGGTGGTGAGATTCCACAGATTCCTTGACAAGGATTGTATTCTGCAGGACCTGAGCGTGGAGGTGGCGAGGAAGAGGGCAAGCTTCAATCAGGTCAAGGCAATTTTCATTGAGAAGCAGGTGAAGTTTAGCCTGCTGTAACCGGCGCGCCTGTGGGTTACGCACGAAGATCAACATCATTACTTTGAGTCTCCCGATGAGATGTTGACGATGCAAAAAGAAAAGGAAGCTTGCGAACTTTTGGGCTCAGTGACAATATGTTAGCCGATATTGGGCCCTTTTTCTTTGTCTGTTTATTTTCTGGGTTTTTTTTTGTTTATTTGTTTTTCTTCTCTTCCCCTTGGAATGTTGGTGGGGAATCGGGTGGGTTTTTTTTTCTTGCTGTTGTTAAAATTGGCTCTGTTTTTTCGTATTGTTTTGTATCAGTCTTCTTTTTGGAGCTCTGTTTAGGGGAGAGTAAGGGCGGGGGGGAATGGACTTTCCGTTTTCATTTTGGATCTTTCTTTTTGGGGTAGATGTTGGTAATGTTCCTTTTCTGTTTTATTTTGGATGATTATACTGTTGTGCACTTTGGTGGATGGAGACGTGCCTGTCTGGGTTGCGGTGGAAGGTGCTTCTGTCTTTGTGTTTTCTTCCTGCTGGGTGTAAGTTTGGGGACGGTTGGATGAGGGAACATGTTTACAGCAGAGGGGGGAGGGGAGTGAGGGAACAATGGGTGGGAGACTACTTGGCGCCAGAGGCGGGGTTCACCAAGCTAGCTGGGTGAGCTAGTTTATGGATGCACAGTGGGGGGTGGGGGGGGGGTGTATAAGCTTAGTTTATAAGCCGGGGTAGGATTTAGAATAGTGTTGCTCCGGGTGAGTGGGGGATGCGTTCTGTGGGAGGGACTTCGATGGAAGGTCGCTGAGGGGGTCGGGGGTGGGGGACGCCCCGGGGTAGGCCGGAGGAGGTGTGGAGCATGGGCTAGAAGCGGGCCCAAGAAGGATGATGGCTGAACGGCGGGGGTGGGGTGGGGGGAACTTTGCCCCCTAACTAGGCTGGTCACCTGGAATGTCCGGGGGCTAAATCGGCCGGTGAAGATGACTCGTGTTTTTGCCCACCTGAGGAGACTGAAGGCGGACGTGGTGATGTTGCAGGAGACGCACGTTAAAGTAGTGGATCGGTCAGGTTGAGGGAAGACTGGGTTAGTCAGGTTTTAGAATCGGGGCTAGACTCAAAGACAAGGGGGGCTGCGATTGCCATCAACAAGCAGTTGGCTTTTGAGGCAGGGAGGATAGTCTCGGATGTGGGAGGTCGATTTATCATGGTTAGTGGCAGGCTGCAGGGGATGACGGTACTACTGGTCAACGTATACGCGCCAAATTGGGACGATAGGGATTTTTTCAAGAGGGGACTGGAGAAGATTCCGGACCTGGATTCGCACAGGGTGATTATGGATGGGGAGTTCAACACAGTTATTGATCCAGGCCTGGACCGGGCATGTCCGAGAATGGGCAAGGTGCCAGCAAAGGAGCTGAGAGGGTTCATGGAGTACTTGGGGTGGTGGATCCGCGGAGATATAGGCAGCCGAGAGCCACGGAATTTTCTTTCTACATCCACGTTCACAAGGCGTTATTCCCGGGTAGATTTCTTTGATGTGGGCATGGCCCTGTTGGCGGGGGTGGTGGACACGGGCTTTCCGGCGCTTACGATCTCGGCCAATGCTCCACACTGGGTGAACCTTCAGGACAGTATGGATAGCAAGCAGCGCCCGCAATGGAGATATGGTGTGGGGCTGTTGGCGGACGAAGTGATCTGCGAGAGGTTGAGGAAGTGCATGCTGAACTATTTGCAGGTAAACGGCACGGGGGAGGTCTCAGCAATGGTGGCGTGGGAAGCGCTGACGGCAGTGGTGACAAGGGAGCCGATCTCGATCCGGGCTCACAGGAAATGACGGAAAGGGCAGAAAGGACCGACTTGTAAGAGAGATCCGACGAGTGGATAGGAGATATGCGGAGGCTCCACAGGCAGGGCTATTGAGGAAACACCGGAGGCCGCAGGCGGAATTCGGCTTCTTAACTACAGGTAGGGCAGTGGGACAGCTCATGAAGTGAAGGGAGCGATCTACAAGCACGGGGAAAAGGCCAGTAGGATGCTTGCACAGCAGCTCAGAAAGAGGGGGGCAGCTAGGGACATAGGGAAAGTTGTTGACCTGGGTGGGAAAGTAGTTGAGGACTCGGATGGGGTGAGCAAGCTCTTTCGGGACTTTTATAGTAGGTTGTATAGTTCGGAACCCCCTGGGGTCCGGAGGGGATGAGGCACTTCTTGGATGGGCTGACTTTCCGAAAGGTGGATGGGGAGCTGGTAGAAGGGCTGGGGGCCCCGGTCGGGCTGGAGGAGATAGTGGAAGGCATGATGGCCATGCATTGGCGGAAGGACCCGGTGCAGGACGGGTACCCAGTCGAGTTCTAGAAAAAGTTCTCCGGAATACTTGGGCCGGTGCGGCTGAAATTCTTTAACGAGGCCAAGGAAAGAGGGATTTTACCCCAGACGATGTCACAGGCCATGATATCGCTCATTTTGAAAAGGGACAAGGACCCGCAGCTGTGCGGTTCTTATAGGCCGATATCCTTGTTCAACGTGGATGCCAAACTCCTGGCCAAGATTCTGGCGTCTAGGTTTGAGGACTGTGTATGGGACATTATAGGGGAGGACCAGGCAGGGTTTTATAAGGGTACGCAGCTGGGGGCCAATGTGAGAAGTTGGTTCAATGTGATTATGATGCCCCCGGAAGGCAGGGAAGCTGAAGTGGTGGTTACAATGGACGCGGGAAAAGCGTTTGACCGGGTCGAGTGGGATTACATATGGTAGGTGCTGGAGGGGTTCGAGTTTGGGGGGTGCTTTGTTAACTGGGTTAGGCTTCTGTACCGGGTGCCGGTAGCTCGTGTATGGACAAATAGGACGACGTTGTAATATTTCAGACTACACCGGGGGACGAGACAGGGAAGTCCCGTTTCCCCACTGCAGTTTGCGCTGGCGATTGAGCCGCTGGCAATTGCTCTGAGGGCCTTAAGGGGATGGAAGGGGTTGGTTCCGTGGGGGGGGGGGGGGGGGGGGGAATTGGAGCACAGAGTCTCGTTGTATGCGGATGACTTGCTGCTGTATGCCTCAGACCCAATGGAGCGGATGGGGTTAATTATGGGAATCCAATGGGAATTCGGCTGCTTTTCGGGTTACAAGATTAATATGGCGTACAGTGAGTTGTTTGTGGTTCAGGCGAGAGGTCAGGGGAGGCGACCAGGGGAACTGCCGTTCAGAGTGGTAGGGGACAGTTTGAGGTACTTGGGTATTCAGCTGGCGAGGGATTGGGGCGGGCTACACAAATTGAAGCTGGCCCGGTTGGTGGGCCAGATGAGTATCTCTGGAAATGGGACGCGCTCCCGTTGTCTCTGGCGCGTAGGGTGCAGTCGGTTAAAATTACAGTCCTGCCGAGGTTTCTCTTCGTTTTCCAGAGCCTCCCTGTCTTAATCCCGTGGTCCTTTATTAAGTGGATTAATACGATTATTGTGGGAGTCATGTGTGTGTGTGTGGGGGGGGGGGGGGGGGCTGGGGAGGGGGGGGGATGGGGGTGGGGTCAGACCCCGGGGGTGAAGAGGGCAATCCCCGAGCGGAATCTTGGAGATGGTGGACTGACGCTGCCGAATTTCAGTAATTATTACTGGGCAGCTAACACAGCCATGGTGAGGAGGTCATAGATGTCATAGAATTTACAGTGCAGAAGTAGGCCATTCGGCCCATTCAGTCTGCACCGGCTCTTGGAAAGATCAACCTACCCAAGATCCACACCTCCAGCCTATCCCCAAAACCCAACAACCCTACCCAACATTATGGGAAATTTTGGACACTAAGGACAATTTAGCATGGCCAATCCTCCTAGCCTGCACATCTTTCGACTGTGGGAGGAAACGGAGCACCCGGAGGAAACCCACGCACACACGGGGAGGATGTGCAGACTCTGCACAGGCAGTGACCCAAGCAGGAATCGACTCTGGGACCTGGAGCTGTGAAGCAATTGTGCTAGCCGCAATGCTACCGTGCTGCCCTGGTGGCTCGTGGGGGTGGGGGGGGGGGCGTGGGTCTGCATGGAGGCGGCTGCGAATGAAGACACAACTTTAGGGGCACTTCTAACGGAACCTCTACCGTTGTCGCCGGCGCGGTACTCCACCAGTCCGGTGATGGTGGCGGAGGGAACAGTGGATGAGGCATGTGGGAGCAGATGGGCCATCGGTGTAGTCCCCAATGTGCGACAATCATAGGTTTGCCCCGGGGAGGTCGGATGGGGGGTCCTTATTTGGTGGAGAGCGGGGATAGAGATGATGGGGGACTTGTTCTTGGAAGGCAGCTTCCCGAGTATGAGGGCGCTGGAGGAGAAGTTTGCACTGGCTGGAGGGAATGATCTCCGATTTGTGCAGAAACAGGACTTTTTGCGGAGGCAGCTACCTACCTTCCCACTCCCGCCGTTAAGGGGTTTTAGGACATGGTGGTCTCAGAGGATGGACTGCAGAGGGGAGCGTGTCGGTGATATATAAAGTGCTTATGGGTTCGAAAGAGACGCATACCGGAATGCTGAAGCGAAAGTAGGAGGAGGAGCTGGGGGGGGGGGGTGGGCGGGAGAGATGGAGGAGGGTCGTTGGGCGGACGCGTTAGGAAAGGTCAATGCGACCTCAACATGTGTCAGGCTCAGCCTGATCCAGTTTGTAGTTGTTCACCGGGCTCAGATGACGGTGGCCCGGATGAGCAGATTCTTTGTGGTGGAGGACAAGTATGCGGGGGGGGGGGGGGGGGGGGGCGGGGGCGCGAGGGGGGGGGGGGGGCAGTGAACCATGTCCACATGTTCTGGGCATGTACAAAACTCAGGGGATTTTGGCAGGTGATTGACGACACCATGTCCACGGTATTAAGTACGAGGGTGGCAATGAGTCCGGAGTTGCCGATTTTGGGCGTATCGCAGGGCCCGGGAATCCAGGATGCCTTTGTTTCCCTGGTATCCCGGAGGTGTATATTGTTGGCGTGGAGGGCCTCAATGCCCCCTGAAACGGAGACCTGGCTTTCAGACATGGCAGGATTCCTCTGCCTGGAGAAAATTAAGTTCACCATAAGAAGGTCTCAGCTGGTGTTCGCCCGGAGGCGGCAACCATTCGTCGACTTCCTCGCAGAGAACTAATCGTCAGCAGAAAGGGGTGGAGGCGGCTAAGCTAGTCTGGGAGTAAGTAATGGCGAGACTTGCGGGAGAGGGTGGCGGAATTTGCACTATGTATATAGTTCTCTTATTATTTATATTGTTGATTTTGTTGCTGTTAAAATGTTTATGAAAAAAAATACTTCTTCTTTAATCGGATACCGGGACAATCCCGACCACGGTCTTCTGCTATTCCTTCACTCAATCAATTCTCCTTTAACTTGTCTGACTTCTTGCAAATAAAATGTGCGGCGATTGTCATTTTTTTGATTCTGTAAACACTCCTTGTTCCTGTTGTACGAGGCCCCTCACACAACTCAATCTCTGTGACAACGATGACTGTATCTGTGACACTTCACGTTCCCGTCTGGACCTGGAAACATGAATCGATTTTGCTTCCAATTTCCATCCCTCTCGCAGCTTTACAGAGTCCACCCCCGACATTTCCCTTCCCTTCCTTGACCTATCTGTCTCCAATTCCAGCGGAAGACTGACCACCTACACCCGTAACAAGCCATCGAATCCACAGCGATCTCGTTTACAGACCTTCACATCCTGCTTCCTGTAAGGACTGAATCCCATTCTCTCAGTTTTCCAGCCTGTCTCCCTCTGTTCTGATGATGCCATGTTCGAAATCGCC
Organism: Scyliorhinus torazame; assembly: GCF_047496885.1. Classification (NCBI taxonomy): domain Eukaryota; kingdom Metazoa; phylum Chordata; class Chondrichthyes; order Carcharhiniformes; family Scyliorhinidae; genus Scyliorhinus; species Scyliorhinus torazame. Next base: position 139,356,534 of record NC_092726.1, read on the forward strand.
CTTCTGCCAGATCTGCCTTTCCAATAAGCGACGTTGCCTTCACCACCTTCCTTTGGTAAGCAGGGCTCTCAGTCGTGTTCAATTCATTTCTCGTATTTTCTGCATTCCTCAGGTGCCACTTCCTCCATGACACCCTTGTCAATTTCTCCATCACACCCAACACCCCTTTCACTTCTCACGGCACCTTTCCTTCCAATCACAAACGGTGCAACATTGGCCCAGTTATATCCTCCCGTCTAATGACTTTCAGCAGCCTTTCTGGTGGAGCAACATTTCACTTGTGCTTCCTTCAATGTGTTCTACTATGTTCGCTGCTCCCAATAACGTCTCCTCTACATTAGAACATAGAACATAGAACAATACGGCGCAGTACAGGCCCTTCGGCCCACGATGTTGCACCGAAACAAAAGCCATCCAACCTACACTATGCCATTATCATCCATATGTTTATCCAATAAACTTTTAAATGCCCTCAATGTTGGCGAGTTCACCACTGTAGCAGGTAGGGCATTCCACGGCCTCACTACTCTTTGCGTAAAGAACCTACCTCTGACCTCTGTCCTATATCTATTACCCCTCAGTTTAAAGTTATGTCCAATCGTGCCAGCCATATCCATCCGCGGGAGAAGGCTCTCACTGTCCACCCTATCCAACCCCCTGATCATTTTGTATGCCTCTATTAAGTCCCCTCTTAACTTTCTTCTCTCCAACGAAAACAACCTCAAGTCCATCAGCCTTTCCTCATAAGACTTTCCCTCCATACCAGGCAACATCCTGGTAAATCTCCTCTGCACCCGCTCCAAAGCCTCCACGTCCTTCCTATAATGCGGTGACCAGAACTGTACGCAATACTCCAAATGCGGCCGTACCAGAGTTCTGTACAGCTGCAACATGACCTCCTGACTCCGGAACTCAATCCCTCTACCAATAAAGGCCAACACTCCATAGGCCTTCTTCACAACCCTATCAACCTGGGTGGCAACTTTCAGGGATCTATGTACATGGACACCTAGATCCCTCTGCTCATCCACACTTTCAAGAACTTTACCATTAGCCAGATATTCCGCATTCCTGTTATTCCTTCCAAAGTGAATCACCTCACACTTCTCTACATTAAATTCCATTTGCCACCTCTCGGCCCAGCTCTGCAGCTTATCTATATCCCTCTGTAATCTGCTACATCCTTCCACACTATCGACAACACCACCGACTTTAGTATCGTCTACAAATTTACTCACCCACCCTTCTGCGCCTTCCTCTAGGTCATTGATAAAAATGACAAACAGCAACGGCCCCAGAACAGATCCTTGTGGTACTCCACTTGTGACTGTACTCCATTCTGAACATTTCCCATCAACCACCACCCTCTGTCTTCTTTCAGCTAGCCAATTTCTGATCCACATCTCTAAATCACCCTCAATCCCCAGCCTCCGTTTTTTTTGCAATAGCCTACCGTGGGGAACCTTATCAAACGCTTTGCTGAAATCCATATACACCACATCAACTGCTCTATCTCGTCTACCTGTTCAGTCACCTTCTCAAAGAACTCAATAAGGGTTGTGAGGCATGACCTACCCTTCACAAAGCCATGCTGACTATCCCTGATCATATTATTCCTATCTAGATGATTATAAATCTTGTCTCTTATAATCCCCTCCAAGACTTTACCCACTACAGACGTGAGGCTCACCGGCCTATAGTTGCCGGGGTTGTCTCTGCTCCCCTTTTTGAACAAAGGGACCACATTTGCTGTCCTCCAGTCCTCTGGCACTATTCCTGTAGCCAATGATGACATAATAATCAAAGCCAAAGGTCCAGCAATCTCTTCCCTGGCCTCCCATAGAATCCTAGGATAAATCCCATCAGGTCCCGGGGACTTATCTATTTTCAGCCTGTCCAGAATTGCCAACACCTCTTCCCTACGTACCTCAATGCCATCTATTCTATTAGCCTGGGGCTCAGCATTCTCCTCCACAACATTATCTTTTTCCTGAGTGAATACTGACGAAAAATATTCATTTAGTATCTCGCCTATCTCTTCAGACTCCACACACAATTTCCCATCCCTGTCCTTGACTGGTCCTACTCTTTCCCTAGTCATTCGCTTATTCCTGACATACCTATAGAAAGCTTTTGGGTTTTCCTTGATCCTTCCTGCCAAATACGTCTCATGTCCCCTCCTTGCTCGTCTTAGCTCTCTCTTTAGATCCTTCCTCGCTACCTTGTAACTATCCATCGCCCCAACCGAAACTTCACACTTCATCTTCACATAGGCCTCCTTCTTCCTCTTAACAAGAGATTCCACTTCCTTGGTAAACCACGGTTCCCTCGCTCGACGCCTTCCTCCCTGTCTGACAGGTACATACTTATCAAGAACACGCAGTAGCTGATCCTTGAACAAGCCCCACTTATCCAGTGTGCCCAACACTTGCAGCCTACTTCTCCACCTTATCCCCCCAAGTCACGTCTAATGGCATCATAATTGCCCTTCCCCCAGCTATAACTCTTGCCCTGCGGTGTATACTTATCCCTTTCCATCATTAACGTAAACGTCACCGAATTGTGGTCACTGTCCCCAAAGTGCTCTCCTACCTCCAAATCCAACACCTGGCCTGGTTCATTACCCAAAACCAAATCCAACGTGGCCTCGCCTCTTGTTGGCCTGTCAACATATTGTTTCAGGAAACCCTCCTGCACACACTGTACAAAAAACGACCCATTGAAGGGACTAAACGCAGACTGTGTGACCGCTTTGCGGATCACCTTCACTCAGCCCCCAAGCATGAGCCTAGCCTTCCTTTTGAGCGGGATTTTGTCTCAGCACCTTGCTCTCATGCCCACATATATGTCCTTGGCCTGCTGCAAGGACCCACTGACGCCCAAAGCAAGCCGGTGGAGCAACATCTCATCATCTAATTAGACACGGCACAGTCCTGAATGCTCAAATTTAAACTCAGCCACTTTAGACTGGGAGTTTTCTCCTCCATCTTTAGCCCTGGTTTTTGGAATAGCCTACCTTTTTAATCGAATGCAATGGGTCGGAATCTGGAGAGAGTCTATCTGGCAAGTGAAACCTTGGTAATGTCCAATGCCGGAGAGGAAATATTGCTGAGACAACCTTTTCGGGGAATGTGTCCTAACCGGGTGAGGATGTTTCCTGGGGATGGTCTGATGTTGGTATCTTCGGGACATGAGAGTGGAGTATTCCTGGGAGAGGGTGCCTTACGGATGATTGAACCTGGGACGGGTGTGCTCTGGGAATGTTCTGGAGGCTGGACAGGCTCTATTCATCCCATGATTATGACCTGGGAACGTCCTACACTCATTACTTTTCCCATTGATCTTGGAGGATTCCAATAATCCAAGCGTGGTCTGCAACTCCATCAGTACTCCTGATCAGGGTAAGCTCTAATCCGGAGTGTGGTCCAAAGACTTGGAGTGAGGAGGGATGATAATTTCTGGTGTGTTTGTATCCGGTTTGGAAAACCTGGCCGGTCTGAGTTAATCCTTTAAATCAGACTGAATCGGTATTGTAACCTCTCCCAAACATCTGAGTTCTGAAAATTTCCCCAACAGTGACATCAAAATGACATGGATGAAATTCACAATTTTCCCCGTCCACCATCTCAAAGATTTGGGTTACATTTGCTATTTTAATCTCTGCAATGGTAATCTCTGCACCCACTACTCTACCAACACCTCCACCCTCCCACTGCCCGTTTTATTGATGCGGAAATCCCGGTTCAGACACGGAGAATGATTCAGCAGTAATTGTCTTGCTTTTCTCCCTTCTCAATCTGACAGTTAATATACTGGGAATTGCGATTCTGTGTAGGGGGAAGTGTGGCCTCTCTACCTGCACCACCCGCTACCTGGTGGCCATGGCAACGGCGGATCTACTGTTTCTCATCAATAACACCATACTGAACAGGATCAATGGTTACTATTTCCCCCTGAATTTCCTGGACCTCACCCCTGTGTGTAGTGTTAACATTGTTCTGGTGTCTGCAGCCACGGACTGTTCTGTCTGGTTCACCCTCATGTTCTCCTTTGATCGATTTGTGGCCATTCGCTGCCAGAAACTGAAAACGATATATTGCACCGGAAAAACTGCAGCTGTTGTTCTGTTAACCGCTAGCCTCCTGCTCTGTGTAAAAAACATCCCCTGGTACTTCAAGCATGAACCTGGATACATAATCAACAATGTCCAGTGGGAGTGTTGGATAAAGAGCAGCTATTGGACTGACCCCAGATGGGTTGTGTTTTCCTGGTTTGATCAGGTTTTAACCCCGTTGATACCATTCTTCTCAATCCTGTTGATCAACGCTCTGACAGTCAGACACATTTTGCTCACCAGTCGAGTCCGGAAGACACTGAGGGCTCAGAGTCAGGGAGACAATCGCACCGACCCAGAGATGGAGAGCAGAAGGAAGTCAATGATTTTACTCTTCAGCATCTCCGGAACTTTCATCCTCCTCTGGACTGTGTCCGTTATTAAATTTTTCTATTTAGATTTAGCAGATTTTATTCACCTCACTGTTCCTCAATACAATTTACAAACAGTTGGATTCATGCTACTGGATTTAAATTGCTGTACAAATACATTTATTTATGTAGTGACTCAGTCCCGATTCAGGGAGCAGATCAGAATTGCGGTGAAATATCCGGTTACATCATTTATTAAATTAATCAATAAATAAAACAGACTAACAGCCCCTGAGACAGTCAGAAGCTCAAGCAGCTGTCTGACAGCCGCTCCGCCAATAAGGAGCTGCAGCCGCTGACCAACAGCCCCTCAGCCAACCCTTCCCGCCCTTCCCCCCACAACCAGCCGTGCCAGTGTCCTCCTGCCAGCGCGCCGCAACAGCCAGCCCTGCCATGCTCCGCCAGCAAGCCAGAAATAGCTTCAGCCAGTCAGACGACGCGCGTACTGCCTGCAAACAACCTGAAGCTAACCAGGAGAACGAACCTCTGACTCGCAGCCCAGCGAGCCAGTCAGGGAATTCGACATACTACCTGTGGAAAACATTCAGCCAATCAAACTGATGGGACTGACCTGCAGAGTCACGACCATGGGTTGGCTGAGGCGTCAATGACAGGGCTGGCTTTGGGGGACTGGTAGAGCTGTCTGGGAGGGGGGTGCCCTGCATGGCTGGCTGGGTACAGTGGTACTGGCAGGGCTCACTGTGCGCGGGGGGGTCACCTGTAGGGCTGGAAGGGAGGTCAATGGGCGAATTGGCTGAGGGGGCAATGGCTGGTGTGAGGGAGGCCACTGGCGGGGCTGACGGGGTCACTGGCAAAGCTGGCAGGGGAGTGCACTCGCAACGCCCACAAGGGGTGAGGCACTGGCAGGGATGAATGGCGCCGGGGAAATATCAGGGCTGGCTGGGGCGGGGAAATGTCTAGGCTAGGTGTGGCGGTGGGGGGGGGGGGGTTAATGACAGGGCTGCCTAGCGGGAAGGACACTTCTAGGGCTAGCTTGGGTGGGGTGGCACTGGCATAGCTCACTGGGGGGGGGGGGGGGAAGGGGGCACTCCGGCACTGCACTCTTCAACCTTGCACCACAGCGCAATACGCACCACCGCTGCCCAGCACCCCAGCGCTCACCGTGCCAACATTCCCTCTGCCAACTGGCAGCCACACATCGTGGATGTGGGCAGCACACGACCTACCCAAGAGCCATGGGCACCGGTGCCCATATATGAGGGCACCTGAATGTAGGTTTGTCAGATGTAGTGCCAGTCAATGTGATCCCTGGCACTGGGAAAGGTGTTGGGGCAAGAGGCCGGCACTGTGACTGGGCACCGCCAGAGCGAGGGGGATTGAGGACTGCGCGCCAGAGGGAGCGGCTGGTGCATGGGGATGGGGGAGGGAGGCACATGCGGGGAAAGGAGCTGCAGAGAAAGCCGCGGCCACCGTGAAGCCCGGTGGACGAGGTTGGGCGGAGTGTATGCACCATGTTAACCGGTGTGCCTTACACCCCCTGCAGATAACGGACTTGGGAATGCAAACTTGCACGGTCGCCTCCATCCTGGCCGCCGCAGCCCAGGAGGATGCACTGAGGCTCGGACAGGAGCTGCTGGAGACGGACCATACAGAACAGGATCTAGCCGCAGAAGAACAGGAGCCAGCCGGTGAGGATGGAGAACCGGCCGCCCAAGAGGCCGAGGAGGAGTAGGGTAGGAGGCACGGCATCAGGCTACATGTGTACCACAGTGCCGGTCAGTAAAGGACCTGCTGGACCGGGCATGCCGTAGTAGACTCCGGCTGAGCAAGGGGCAAGTGCAAAATATCAGCCAGATGATGGGGCATCTGGCACCGGGGTGAGGGTGGTGGGTCGGGGCATCAACATCTGGGGCGGGATTCTTAGTTAGCCTTCGCCGAAACCTGGCAACAAGATTGGGCGGAGCATAGCTTCCGACACCAAACTGGCGGTAGGCGCTGGTTTGACGCAGTGACACCGTATGTATGGGTGGGCGCACCCTCGCAAGTTTCCCCGCCACAGCGCCACCCCGCACAACACAAAAAACCCGCCCAACCAGCCGCCAGTTAACCGGGACCATCCAGGGTCACAGCCATGGCAGCCCTCAGGGACGGCAGTCCCAACCAATGGTACGCCGGGCAGCAGCAACGGGCGCCAGGACTGGGGGCAGTGACGGTTCCGGATACCGACGGGGCATTGATGCGGGGCTGCATGTGGGACATGCTTTGCCTTGTCATTGTCATTGTCGTTGTCATTCATCTCAAGAGGCTTGGAATATAAAAGCAGGGATGTACTTCTGAAGCTTTATAAAGCATTAGTTAGGCCCCATTTAGAATACTGTGAGCAATTTTGGGCCCCACACCTCCGGAAGGACATACTGGCACTGGAGCGGGTCCAGCGGAGATTCACACGGATGATCCCAGGAATGGTAGGCCTAACATACGATGAACGTCTGAGGATCCTGGGATTATATTCATTGGAGTTTAGGAGGTTGAGGGGAGATCTAATAGAAACTTACAAGATAATGAATGGCTTAGATAGGGTGGATGTAGGGAAGTTGTTTCCATTAGCAGGGGAGACTAGGACCCGGGGGCACAGCCTTAGAATAAAAGGGAGTCACTTTAGAACAGAGATGAGGAGAAATTTCTTCAGCCAGAGAGCGGTGGGTCCGTGGAATTCATTGCCACAGAGGGCGGTGGAGGCCGGGACGTTGAGTGTCTTTAAGACAGAAGTTGATAAATTCTTGATTTTTCGAGGAATTAAGGGCTATGGAGAGAGACCGGGTGAATGGAGTTGAAATCAGCCATGATTGAATGGCGGAGTGGACTCGATGGGCCGAATGGCCTTACTTCCGCTCCTATGTCTTATGGTCTTATGGCCTGGGCCCGCAGTGCTAACCGGGGCCATCTTGTAGTCCATGGAACCTCGTTGGGCACAGCATTATGCGTCATGCTAACATGTTGGTCTTCCACCCCTTGCAGACAATGGCGTTTGGCGTTCAACCAGCAATGCTCGCAGCCGTGGTGGTGGTCGCAGCTCTCTGATGCCCTGTGACCGCGAGAACGGGAGCCCGTTGGAGTGGAGGGGGGAGCTGCAGGAGCGGAGCGTGCAGCAGCGAACGGCCAACAGTGAAGCGGGCTACAGGTGGGCAGGTGGCGGCCGGAGAGGGTGGAGGGCCTGCCGTCCAACGGGCCTAGGAGAAGGAGGTGCCATTGAGGTGGTGCAAGATGCCTCGTATCTACCGGCACCACCTGGCAGATCAGGCATGCCGTCGGAGACTCCGGATGAGCAGAGAGACAGTGCGACACATCTGCCCGATGATGGCATACCTGGCACCTCGGGGGTATGAGGGAGGACACCCACTCCCGGGGACCGTCAAGGTGACGGTCGCACTGAACAATCACGTGTCGGGGTCCTTGCACTCGAAGAGTGGGGACCGGGCTGGGATCTCACAGACCTGTGTGTACAGATGCGCCCGCACCGTCACGGACGCCCTATATCTCAAGGCGCCTCAAAACATCCAGTTCCATATGGACCGTGCCCACAAGGATGCCCAGGCAGATGGGGTTCGCTGCCATCGCTGGGAAAGGCCCGAGTCAGTGGGCGAAAGGCGGGATGCATGTCCCTCCATGGCACCTGCGGATAAAAGGCTGCTGTACATTAACCGAAGGGGGGACCACTCAAAGGACCTCCAGGTGTCTGTATCCATCAGCTACACACCGTACACCTCTACACCCGATATTCGGGCAGTGAGCAGGACTCGAAATGGAAAATGCTGGAAAATCTCAGCAGGTCTGGCAGCATCTGTAGGGAGAGGCGTACAGATGCTGCCACGCATGCTGAGATTTTCCAGCATTTTCTCTTTCGTTTCAAATTCTATCATCCGCAGTAATTTGCTTTTATCCAGTGTGCAGGACTCCTTCATCCTGGCACACTCGCTGATTCCTGACGTGTCCGGTGGGCACCCCTCCCCGGCTGGGCGGTTGTCTCCTGGCAAATCATGGGCATCGTTACCCGATGACACCTATCCGGAGGCCACAGACCGACGTGGAGATCCGCTACAACTCCGCCCATACAGCGACCAGGAGTGTGTTCAAGCGGTGCTCCAGCCTCCAGAAGATGCGCTTCAGGTGGCTGGACCGCTCTGGAGGGGCCCTGCAGTATGATGACGAAATGGTTGTCCCGCATCGCGCTGGCCTGCTGCATCGTCCACTATATAGCAGAACAGCGAGGCAATGATGAGGATGAGGAGGAAGAGCAGGTCTCGTCCGAGGAGGAGAATGCGGAGGAGGAGGCCGATGCGATGGACATGGGGCGCAGGCAGGCGGGGCAGGTATTATCACCAGGGCCAACGTGCATGCGACGCTCTGATGGGCTCCAAGTGCAGCGACTAGGAGTGATGGAGTGGCGGGAGGTTACAGGCCAAGCGTAATGGACTCCACATTCCAGACCTACTCCGCCCAGCCCCCCCCCCCACCCCCACCCCCACTTTCCACAACGCCAAACCATCCAGTTGAAAACTCCTCCGTTATAAATACCTGCGGCGGTCCGAGCCGGGGCACTGGGTTGGCAGTGACAGCGTGTCTGCTCCATGGGATGGAGGATGATGACAACCCGCTCTGAGATGAGCTTGCGCTCCGCATCGTATGACAATGTCTGACACGTGCCAACAGTTCCACCTTCCACCTGGGTGATCCCTGCATGCGGGCTAGCCAGTCCACGGTCCCGTCGAATCCCTGGAGTGGGAGTGCTGGAGACGGTCGGGGCAGGGGGCGGAGTTGGAAGGAGTGTGGGTGGGAAGCATGGTCCTCCAACAGGGTCTTCAACGGTTCCACCCACCATTGCCTGGGCCTGCCCGTACCAGCCCACCACCACACCCTTCAGACAGAACACCGAGACATGAATTAGCAATGTTAACAGGTGTTTATTGTGAAGAAATATATAGAATCTGTGCCCTTGCCCCATGACTGAACTCTACCCTGCGCCCATGCCAACGTAACTTGTGTCTAACTTTTCTAGCCTGACGGGCCCTCACGCTACGCCTAGCTGGTTTCCCAGACGATATAGCCGGAGTGGAGGCGCACGGCTGTAACACCTGCCCTGTGACAAGAGCCTGAGGTGACGCGGCCTAAATGGGCCTGTCCGGTGCTCGGGTGTCCGTGTGCGTGGTGCCGCCCTGCTCTGCCCACTGCCCACCAGATGCACCAGGAACAGGAGCGGCAGCCCGAAGCGCCGTGGTGTTCTGGCACCTCCCCTGCGGGAGTCACTGGTGCGGGCCCCATCACCACATCCTCTCTCGGGGTGCCCGATGGACCACGGGCTACTCCATCGGGCGGGGTATGAGCGCAGCAATTCCCTGAGGTCTCCCCGGCACCTGGCACTGCCAGACCTGAGGCCCGCTCTGGTCTCGACCAGTGTCTGTACGCTCATGGCCATGGAGCACAAGGAGAGGACTATCACCGTCTGGGGCTCCAGCACATCACGCTGCGACGGTATCACCACCCTGTGGGTCTGTGCCACATCAGACAATGTCTCGGCCACCTCACTCTGTGTCTGAGCCACCTCACTCTGCATCTGGGCCACCTCCCTGTGGGTCTGGGCCATCTCCCTCTGTGTCTGGGCCACCTCCCTCTGGGTCTGGGCCACCTGCCTCTGGGTCTGGGCCACCTCCCTCTGGGTCTGGGCCATCTCCCTCTGTGTCTGGGCCACCTCCCTCTGTGTCAGGGCCACCTCCCTCTGGGTCTGGGCCATCTCCCTCTGTGTCAGGGTCATCTCCCTCTGTGTCTGGGCCACCGCCCTCTATGTCTGGGCCACCTCCCTGTGGGTCTGGGCCATCTCCCTCTGTGTCTGGGCCACCTCACTCTGCGTCTGGGTTATCTCCCTCTGGGTCTCGGCCACCTCACTCTGCGCCTGGGTCACCTCCCTCTGGGTCTGGGCCATCTCCCTCTGTGTCTGGGCAACCTCCCGCTGCGTCTGGGCCACCTCACTCTGTGTCTGTGCCACCGCCCTCTATGTCTGGGCCACCTCCCTCTGGGTCTGGGCCATCTCCCTCTGTGTCTGGGCAACCTCCCTCTGGCACTGTGACACATCCCTCTTGGTCTGGGCCACCTCACTCTGGGTCTGGGCCATCTCCCTCTGTGTCTGGGCAACCTCCCTCTGGCACTGTGACACATCCCTCTGGGTCTGGGCCACCTCCCTCTGGGTCTGGGCCATCTCCCTCTGTGTCTGGGCAACCTCCCTCTGGCACTGTGACACATCCCTCTGGGTCTGGGCCACCTCCCTCTGTGTCTGGGCCATCTCCCTCTGTGTCTGAGCAACCTCCCGCTGCGTCTGGGCCAGCTCCCTTTGGGTCTGGGCCATCTCCCTCTGTCTGGGCCACCGCCCTCTATGTCTGGGCCGCCTCCCTCTGGGTCTGGGCCATCTCCCTCTGTGTCTGGGCAACCTCCCTCTTTCACTGTGACACATCCCTCTGGGTCTGGGCCACCTCCCTCTGGGTCTGGGCCATCTCCCTCTGTGTCTGGGCAACCTCCCTCTGGCACTGTGACACATCCCTCTGGGTCTGGGCCACCTCCCTCTGGGTCTGGGCCATCTCCCTCTTTGTCTGGGCAACCTCCCTCTGGCACTGTGACACATCCCTCTGGGTCTGGGACACCTCCCGCTGTGTCTGGGCCACCTCCCTCTGGGTCTGGGCCATCTCCCTCTGTGTCTGGGCCACCTCCCTCTGTGTCTGGGCCACCTCCCTCTGTGTCTGGGCCACCTCCCGCTGTGTCTGGGCCAACTCCCTCTGTGTCTGGGCCACCTCCCGCTGTGTCTGGGCCACCTCCCTCTGTGTCTGGGCCACCTCCCTCTGTGTCTGGGCCACCTCACTCTGTGTCTGGGCCACCTCCCGCTGTGTCTGGGCCACCTCCCGCTGTGTCTGGGCCACCTCACTCTGTGTCTGGGCCACCTCCCGCTGTGTCTGGGCCACCTCCCGTTGTGTCTGGGCCACCTCCCTCTGTGTCTGGGCCACCTCACTCTGTGTCTGGGCCACCTCACTCTGTGTCTGGGCCACCTCCCGCTGTGTCTGGGCCACCTCACTCTATGTCTGGGCCACCTCTTGCTGTGTCTGGGCCACCTCACCCTGTGTCTGGGCCACCTCCCGCTGTGTCTGGGCCACCTCCCTCTGTGTCTGGGCCACCTCCCGCTGTGTCTGGGCCACCTCCCGCTGTGTCTGGGCCACCTCCCTCTGTGTCTGGGACACCTCCCTCTGTGTCTGAGCCACCTCACTCTGTGTCTGGGCCACCTCACTCTGTGTCTGGGCCACCTCCCGCTGTCTCTGGGCCACCTCCCTCTGTGTCTGGGCCACCTCCCTCTGGCACTGTGACACATCCCTCTGGGACTGGGACACCTCCACCTGGGAAAGACCACCTCGCCCAGTGTCTGTGCCACACCGGCCAGCGTATGAGCAATGCTGCCGACGTTCCCAGCTGCGATCTGAAGTTCACGGACTGGGCCACGCTGAGGTGCACCGCTACACTGTCCAGATGCCTGTGGCACCTGAGAGAGGGCAGCCCGTCCCTGGCCTCGGCCACCACCTGCACAGAATGCCGCATGGCCGAAACCATCGCCCCCAATGCTCCCACCGGGGACGCCACCCGTGCGGTTCCAGCCTGTGTCGCACACATGATCGGCACAATGCCCTACTCCTGCACACAGATCGACTCATCCACCTTCGCCTGCAGGTGCTGGATGCCCGCCGTCATCCCCTCCTCTAGTCCCTGTGTCTCTAACTGCACCTGCACCGTGGCTGGGTCTGGGTACTCGAGAACCTGGCACCCGTCTGAACAGCAAATGCTTCCTGGGACTAGCTTGCCCTTCAACCTTCCTACCCCTCGGCCGCTCCTACCTCCACCTACTGTACCAAATGTGATGTTTGGTGCGCACCAGATAGTGTCCCAGGAGCCCCTTCGCCATGTGAGGTGATAGTCTCTGGGATGCTGGAGGGTGTAGCGGGCAGGTATGACGAAAATTCCGTGTCCTCCTCCGACCCGAGCTCTGGGAAGTTCTGAGTCTCGAACGGGGGTGCTGGTGTTCAGCCTGCTCTCTCTGTCAGCGCTCTGGCGGCACTGGCTCTGGCACGGGCTGGGAGCGGGGGCACCGGATGCACCAGCACCATCTCCGGCAGGCATTGTAAGACACAAGACGACATTTTGATTAGACAGCGGGTCGGGGGTCCGTGGGGGTGGACGTGATGGGGATGGGAGGGGGTGTGGCGTGAAGAAAGTTGGTGGTTGGGGTGGGGTGGTGTTGGAAGGCGGGGGTGTTGGGTTGAGGGGTGAAGGGGGTCTAGTGTGTGCGAGGGGGGTGGGGGGGGGGACTGTGAGAGTGTGGTGCGGTGAGGGGGTTGTGGATCCACACATTAACTTGGGGATATGCAAATGAGCGGGGTCTCACTTCCTCGCCCGCCGCCGAACTCTGCCTCAGTGACCTCCCTTTCCGCCGGGCTACTGACAATGTCCAGATCCCTCTGCTCTTGCGTGGTAAGTCTGCCCTGGCACAGTGAGCGGCCGCACGTCTTGTGGTCCCCCCCCCCCCGGGTGTGGGGGTGGGTCACAAAAAGAAAAATGGTTTGACGGTCCGACGTATGCAGCCCAGGAGCTGGGTAGATGGTGGCCTCAGTGACCAGGACACCCGGATATGACGGCTGGCACGGTTACTGGCATGTGGGGCAGTGTCTTTGTTCGGTTGTCGCCCGGGATGGAGTGGTCGGTTTACGGGTGTGTGGGTGGTCGGGGTTGGTGCGCAGTACAAGGCGCTGCCTTCTCTACCTGGCCACCCTGAGGAGGCCGTGACTTCTCTTCCTCCACTGGATGCCAGTCCGGGTGACTTTGTCCACGGCACTGATGGCGACTGCCACCTGCGCCCAGGTACGGCGAACAGCGGGGCCTGGCGGCCTTTCTCCCGGGCTAGGGCACAGGGTCACCTGCCTCTCCTCCGCGGCGTCCATGAGGGTTTCCAGCTCAGCGGCCCTGAACCATAGCGCTGCTCTCCTTCCAGCCACCTTGTTGATGGGACGGTGTGTGTGTGTGGGGGGGGGGGGGGAGGGGGGGGGGATTGCTTAAGTGACGCACCCTGCGACTCCGGCATAGTTTTGTATGGAATTGATTGTGTTCCACGTGGCGATGCTGCTAGCCCATTTAGAGTTGCTGAATCGGTGCAGCTGTTGCGCCATTTTTGCTGTTGTAAAACACCGCTGTTTCCACGCCGGCGTCGGCACATGGTCTCAAAATCTGAGAATCCAGACTCGGGTTAAGGGAGAAGTCGGACTGGCAGCTCACTATTGCGGGTATATAATCTGCTGGTTAGACCGGTGTAGGGGGAGGCATAGTAGAAGATCTGGTGTTGCAACATTGATCAACGAATGAATTATCGCAGTGAGGTCGGATGATGTCTTAGCAGGCCCCTCAAATTAGGTGGTATGGGTGAAACATGAAAACAAAAAGACGGTAATCGCCTTTCTGGGTGTGTCCATCTCCAAACAGTCAGGGAGAGATCGAAGCGCAGATTTGGAGGCAAATGTCAGAGAAGAGTAAATACAATAGTGTAATAATGGTAGGTGATTGGAACTTCCCAAATATTAATTGGGATATTCAGAGTTTGAAAATCTTAGATGAGGCAGAATTCGTAAAGTGCATTCAGGAGGGCTTTTGGAACCAGAAAGTGCAACATCCTACAGTCGAGGAGGCAGGACTTGACTGAGTCTTAAGGAATGAAGCCGCGCAGGTGGCAAAAACGTCACTGAGGAATATTTTTGTGACAGTTACCATAACTCAGTTAGATATCAGGCAGTTCGGAAAAAGATAAAGATGTTACAGAAATAAAGGTCCTGAATTGTGGAAATAACGATTAATTAGGGAAAACGGGAGATGGCCAAATTGGATTGCAGGAACGACTTGTCGGAAAATGCACATCTGCGCAGTGGGAGTTATTTGCACAGCAAATGTGAAGGGAGAGGTGAAGGGTGTGACCAGATGCACTGAGAACGCTGGATGGCAAGGGAAATACAGGATTGGATCAGGGAGAAGAATGAAGCCTAATGGAGAGGGAGAGGGCTGAAAAATGTGATGCCTGGAAGATTATTGAATGTGCAGGGATATTTAAAAATGTCATGGGGTCATGTGATCTGTGCGCATGACGGCTGTATTTTGGGAGCTACGCCTCTGCTCATCTTCTAATCCGTCATTTCATCCTGTTCCACATTTCGTATTTGGCTTTCTTCGCTTACACGGCTCGTACTGTCCCAGGAACCTGTTGATTGGTGTATTTGCAAGAGAGAACCTGGATAAAGTGTTTCAATCCTCTTTGTTCCATCAAGATGGAATCGGCTGGACTGGGGCCCTCTCTGTCTTGGAACAGTTTCTGCTGAGTGGGTTCCGGATGGAGTGGGGTCCTCTTTGTATTGGTACTGTTTCTGCTGAGAGTGTTCTCGCTGGGGTGGGGCCCTGTTTGTATTGGTACAGTTTCTGATGAGTGGGTTCTCGATGGGGTGGGGCCCTGTTTGTATTGGTACAGTTTCTAATGAGTGGGTTCTCGATGGGGTGAGGTCCTGTTTGTATTGGTACAGTTTTTGATGAGTGTGTTCTCGATGGGGTGGGGCCCTGTTTGTATTGCTACAGTTTCTGCTGAGAGTGTTCTCGATGGGATGGGGCCCTGTTTGTATTGGTATAGTTTCTGATGAGTGGGTTCTCGATGGGGTGGGGTCCTCTTTGTATTGATACAGTTTCTGATAAGTGGGTTCTCGATGGGGTGGGGTCCTGTTTGTATTGGTACAGTTTCTGATGAGTGGGTTCTCGATGGGGTGGGGTCCTCTTTGTATTGATACAGTTTCTGATAAGTGGGTTCTCGATGGGGTGGGGCCCTGTTTGTATTGGTACAGTTTCTGATGAGGGGGTTCTCGATGGGGTGGGGTCCTGTTTGTATTGGTATAGTTTCTGATGAGTGGGTTCTCGATGGGGTGGGGACCAGTCTGTATTGGTACAGTTTCTGCTGAGTGGGTTCCCGATGGGGTGGGGACCTTTGTGCATTAATGCCGTTTCAGCTGTGTGGTTCTCGTTGGGGTGGGGCCCTGTTTGTATTGGTACCGTTTCTGCTGAGTGTGTTGCTGATGGGGTGATGCCCTGTTTGTATTGGTACAGTTTCTGCTGCGTGGGTTCTCAATGGGGCGGGGTCCTCGTTGTATTGGTGCAGTTTCTGCTGAGTGGGGGCACGATGAGGTGGGGCCCTGTTTCTATTGGTACAGTATTTGCTGAGTGGGTTCTCAATGATATGGGGTCCTCTTTCTAATGGTACAGTTTCTCATGAGTGTTTTTTCGATGGAGTCTGGCCCTGTTTGTATTGGGACAGAATCTGCTGTGTGGGTTCTCGCCGTGGTGCATGATGGCTGCAATGCAACATGTTCCCTTTACAGATACTCTCGGTTTTGAATGGTACATCCTCAGAAACGGCTTCCGCACCCTCTCTAAAGCCGCCACATCCTTTTGGTAGTGTGGGAACCAGAATTGAACACTATACTCCAAGTATGTTGGAGTATGTTTGGCCTTAGTATGTTTGAACATCGGTGGCCATGCGTTGGGATGTTTGACTTACATGCTGGGTGCATCAGATTTGATGATGCACGCCATATTGTCTTTTCAATGTCAGTGATGCTTGGGACCACTGATCACTGCTCCTGGATTTCCCCCTTCTCGATGTTTGTCGTTTGGAGTTGTAGGTGACTGAGGTGGCACAGGTATTCCCCCGGACCGGCGCCTAGGTTCCCGACAGCTTGTGTGTTGTTGAGGTGAGACGGTGGAAGTAATGGTGTCTCTTGCTTAAATCTTCATTGATTGGAATCATTGAGTGATCCTGAAGAGTTGATTCTACTTTATACTTTACATTTGCCTTTTCGCTAAACAAGGAAGACGTTTTCATTCTGTGGACGGACCTGCGACTATTCTGTAATCCATGACGTCAATCCCTCTTCCCTATGATTGTCATCGTTATCTCCTTCAGGGAGTGGAAACGTGACGCTGTGATCTCTCTCGTTGATTGACCTGATTTGGTGGTTGCATTTTAAGTGCAAAATGTGAACTCTTTTAATCTTCTCTGATGTTGTCTTGGCTTGTGTCCGATACTGCTGGTGGCTGTGGGATAGGGATGCACCCTTCTATTATAATCCTAGCGGCTGTGGGATAGGGATGCACCCTTCTATTATAATCCTGGCAGCTGTGGGATAGGGATGCACCATTCTATTATAATCCTGGCGGCTGTGGGATAGGGATGCACCCTTCTATTATAATCCTGGCGGCTGTGGGATAGGGATGCACCCTTCTATTATAATCCTGGCGGCTGTGGGATAGGGATGCACCCTTCTATTATAATCCTGGGGGCTGTGGGCTGGGGATGCACCCTTCTATTATAATCCTGGCGGCTGTGGGATAGGGATGCACCCTTCTATTATAATCCTGGCGGCTGCGGGATAGGGATGCACCCTTCTATTATAATTCTGGCGGCTGTGGGATAGGGATGCACCCTTCTATTATAATCCTGGCGGCTGTGGGATAGGGATGCACCCTTCTATTATAATCCTGGCGGCTGTGGGATAGGGATGCGCCCTTCTATTATAATCCTGGCGGCCGTGGGATAGGGGTGCACCCTTCTATTATAATCCTGGCGGCTGTGGGATACGGATGCACCCTTCTATTATAATCCTGGCGGCTGTGGGATAGGGATGCACCCTTCTATTATAGTCCTGGCGGCTGTGGGATAGGGATGCACACTTCTATTATAATCCTGGCGGCTGTGGGATAGTGATGCACCCTTCTATTATAATCCTGGCGGCTGTGGGATAGGGATGCACCCTTCTATTATAATCCTGCCGGCTGTGGGATAGGGATGCACCCTTCTATTATAACCCTGGCGGCTGTGGGATTGGGATGCACCCTTCTATTATAACCCTGGCGGCTGTGGGATAGGGATGCACCCTTCTATTATAACCCTGGCGGCTGTGGGATTGGGATGCACCCTTCTATTATAATCCTGGCGGATGTGGAATATGGATGCATGCTTTTATTATAATCCTGGCGGCTGTGGGATAGGGATGCACCCTTCTATTATAATCCTGGCGGCTGTGGGATCGGGATGCACCCTTCTATTATAATCCTGGCGGCTGTGGAATATGGATGCAACCTTCTATTATAACCCTGGTGGCTGTGGGATAGGGATGCACCCTTCTATTATAATCCTGGCGGCTGTGGAATATGGATGCAACCTTCTATTATAACCCTGGTGGCTGTGGGATAGGAATGCACCCTTCTGTTATAATCCTGACAGCTGTGGGATAGGGATGCACCCTACTATTATAATCCTGGCGGCTGTGGGATAGGGACGCACCCTTCTATTAAAATCCTGGCGGCTGTGGGATAGGGATGCACCCTTCTATTATAATCCTGGCGGCTGTGGGATCGGGATGCACCCTTCTATTATAATGCTGGTGGCTGTGGGATAGGGATGCACCCTTCTGTTATACTCCTGGCGGCTGTGGGATAGGGATGCACCCTTCTATTGTAATCCTGGCGGCTGTGGGATAGGGGTGCACCCTTCTATTATAATCCTGGAGGCTGTGGGGTAGGGATGCACCCTTCTATTATAATGCTGGCGGCGGTGGGATAGGGATGCACCCTTCTATTGTAATCCTGGCGGCTGTGGGATAGGGGTGCACCCTTCTATTATAATCCTGGAGGCTGTGGGGTAGGGATGCACCCTTCTATTAAAATCCTGGCGGCTGTGGGATAGGGATGCACCCTTCTATTATAATCCTGGCGGCTGTGGGATAGGGATGCACCCTTCTATTATAATCCTGGCGGCGGTGGGATAGGGATGCACCCTTCTATTATAATCCTGGCGGCTGTGGGATAGGGATGCACCCTTCTATTATAATCCTGGCGGCGGTGGGATAGGGATGCACCCTTCTATTATAATCCTGGCGGCTGTGGGATAGGGATGCACCCTTCTATTATAATCCTGGCGGCGGTGGGATAGGGATGCACCCTTCTATTATAATCCTGGCGGCGGTGGGATAGGGTGCACCCTTCTATTATAATCCTGGCGGCTGTGGGATAGGGATGCACCCTTCTATTATAATCCTGGCAGCTGTGGGATAGGGATGCACCCTTCTATAATAATCCTGGCGGCTGTGGGATAGGGATGCATCCTTCTATTATAATTCTGGCGGCTGTGGGATAGGGATGCACCCTTCTATAATAATCCTGGCGGCTGTGGGATAGGGATGCATCCTTCTATTATAATTCTGGCGGCTGTGGGATAGGGATGCACCCTTCTATTATAATCCTGGCGGCTGTGGGATAGGGATGCACCCTTCTATTATAATCCTGGCGGCTGTGGGATTGGGATGCACCCTTCTATTACAATCCTGGCGGCGGTGGTATAGGGATGCACCCTTCTATTATAATCCTGGCAGCTGTGGGATAGGGATGCGCCCTTCTATTATAATCCTGGCGGCTGTGGGATAGGGATGCACCCTTCTATTATAATCCTGGTGGCTGTGGGATAGGGATGCACCCTTCTATTATAATCCTGGCGGCTGTGGGATAGGGATGCACCCTTCTATTATAATCCTGGCGGCTGTGGGATAGGGATGCGCCCTTCTATTATAATCCTGGCGGCTGTGGGATAGGGATGCACCCTTCTATTATAATCCTGGCGGCTGTGGGATAGGGATGCATCCTTCTATTATAATCCTGGCGGCTGTGGGATTGGTATGCACCCTTCTATTATACTATTATAATCCTGGCGGCTGTGGGATAGGGATGCACCCTTCTATTATAATCCTGGCGGCGGTGGGATAGGGATGCACCCTTCTATTATAATCCTGGCGGCGGTGGGATAGGGTGCACCCTTCTATTATAATCCTGGCGGCTGTGGGATAGGGATGCACCCTTCTATTATAATCCTGGCAGCTGTGGGATAGGGATGCACCCTTCTATAATAATCCTGGCGGCTGTGGGATAGGGATGCATCCTTCTATTATAATTCTGGCGGCTGTGGGATAGGGATGCACCCTTCTATAATAATCCTGGCGGCTGTGGGATAGGGATGCATCCTTCTATTATAATTCTGGCGGCTGTGGGATAGGGATGCACCCTTCTATTATAATCCTGCCGGCTGTGGGATAGGGATGCACCCTTCTATTATAATCCTGGCGGCTGTGGGATTGGGATGCACCCTTCTATTACAATCCTGGCGGCGGTGGTATAGGGATGCACCCTTCTATTATAATCCTGGCAGCTGTGGAATAGGGATGCGCCCTTCTATTATAATCCTGGCGGCTGTGGGATAGGGATGCACCCTTCTATTATAATCCTGGTGGCTGTGGGATAGGGATGCACCCTTCTATTATAATCCTGGCGGCTGTGGGATAGGGATGCACCCTTCTATTATAATCCTGGCGGCTGTGGGATAGGGATGCGCCCTTCTATTATAATCCTGGCGGCTGTGGGATAGGGATGCACCCTTCTATTATAATCCTGGCGGCTGTGGGATAGGGATGCATCCTTCTATTATAATCCTGGCGGCTGTGGGATTGGTATGCACCCTTCTATTATACTATTATAATCCTGGCGGCTGTTAGATAGGGATGCACCCTTCTATTATAATCCTGGCGACTGTGGGATAGGGATGCGCCCTTCTATTATAATCCTGGCGTCTGTGGGATAGGGATGCACCCTTCTATTATAATCCTGGCGGCTGTGGGATAGGGATGCGCCCTTCTATTATAATCCTGGCGGCTGTGGGATAGGGATGCACCCTTCTATTATAATCCTGGCGGCTGTGGGATTGGTATGCACCCTTCTATTATACTATTATAATCCTGGCGGCTGTTAGATAGGGATGCACCCTTCTATTATAATCCTGGCGGCTGTGGGATAGGGATGCACCCTTCTATTATAATCCTGGCGTCTGTGGGATAGGGATGCACCCTTCTATTATAATCCTGGCGGCTGTGGGATAGGGATGCGCCCTTCTATTATAATCCTGGCGGCTGTGGGATAGGGATGCACCCTTCTATTATAATCCTGGCGGCTGTGGGATAGGGATGCGCCCTTCTATTATAATCCTGGCGGCTGTGGGATAGGGATGCGCCCTTCTATTATAATCCTGGCGGCTGTGGGATAGGGATGCGCCCTTCTTTATAATCCTGGCGGCTGTGGGATAGGGATGCACCCTTCTAATATAATCCTGGCGGCTGTGGGATAGTGATGCACCCTTCTATTATACTATTATAATACTGGCGGCTGTTAGATAGGGATGCACCCTTCTATTATAATCCTGGCGGCTTTGGGATAGGGATGCGCCCTTCTATTATAATCCTGGCGGCTGTGGGTCAGGGATGCACCCTTCTATTATAATCCTGGCGGCTTTGGGATAGGGATGCACCCTTCTATTATAACCCTGGCAGCTGTGGGATAGGGATGCACCCTTCTATTATAATCATGGCGGCTGTGGGATAGGGATGCACCCTTCAATTATGACCCTGGCGGCTGCGGGATAGGGATGCACCCTTCTATTATAATCCTGGCGGCTGTGGGATAGGGATGCACCCGTCGATTATAATCCTGGCGGTTGTGGGATAGGGATGCACCCTTCTATTATAATACTGGCGGCTGTGGGATAGGGATGCACCCTTCTTTTATAATCCTGGGGGCTGTGGGATAGGGATGCACCCGTCTATTATAATCCTGGCGGTTGTGGGATAGGGATGCACCCTTCTATTATAATACTGGCGGCTGTGGGATAGGGATGCACCCTTCTATTATAATCCTGGGCGCTGTGGGATAGGGATGCACCCTTCTATTATAATCCTGGCCGCTGTGGGATAGGGATGCACCCTTCTATTATAATCCTGGCGGCTGTGGGATAGGGATGCACACTTCTATTATACTCCTGGCGGCTGTGGGATAGGGGTGCACCCGTCTATTATGATCCTGGCGGTTGTGGGATAGGGATGCAACCTTCTATTATAACCCTCGCGGCTGTTGGATAGGGATGCCCCCTTCTCTTATAATACTGGCGGCTGTGGGATAGGGATGCACCCTTCTATTAGAATCCTGGCGGCTGTGGGGTAGGGATGCACCCTTCTATTATAATCCTGGGGGCTGTGGGATAGGGATGCACCCGTCTATTATGATCCTGGCGGCTGTGGGATAGGGATGCACCCTTCTATTATAATCCTGGCGGCTGTGGGATAGGGATGCACCCTTCTATTATAATCCTGGGGGCTGTGGGATAGGGATGCACCCGTCTATTATGATCCTGGCGGTTGTGGGATAGGGATGCACACTTCTATTATAATCCTGGCGTTTGTGGGATAGGGGTGCAGCCTCGATTATAATCCTGGGCGCAGTGGGATAGGGATGCACCCTTCTATTATAATCCTGGCGGCTGTGGGATAGGGATGCACCCGTCTATTATGACCCTGGCGGTTGTGGGATAGGGATGCACACTTCTCTTATAATACTGGCGGCTGTGGGATAGGGATGCACCCTTCTATTATAATCCTGGCGGCTGTGGGATAGGGATGCACCCTTCTATTATAATCCTGGGGGCTGTGGGATAGGGATGCACCCGTCTATTATGATCCTGGCGGTTGTGGGATAGGAATGCACCCTTCTATTATAACCCTGGCGGCTGTGGGATAGGGATGCACCCTTCTCTTATAATACTGGCGGCTGTGGGATAGGGATGCACCCTTCTATTATAATCCTGGCGGCTGTGGGATAGGGATGCACCCTTCTATTATAATCCTGGGGGCTGTGGGATAGGGATGCACCTTTCTGTTACAATCCTGGCGGCTGTAGGATAGGGATGCACCCTTCTATTATAATCCTGGCGGCTTTGGGATAGGGATGCACCCTTCTATTATAACCCTGGCAGCTGTGGGATAGGGATGCACCCTTCTATTATAATCATGGCGGCTGTGGGATAGGGATGCACCCTTCAATTATGACCCTGGCGGCTGTGGGATAGGGATGCACCCTTCTATTATAATCCTGGCGGCTGTGGGATAGGGATGCACCCGTCGATTATAATCCTGGCGGTTGTGGGATAGGGATGCACCCTTCTATTATAATACTGGCGGCTGTGGGATAGGGATGCACCCTTCTATTATAATCCTGGGGGCTGTGGGATAGGGATGCACCCGTCTATTATAATCCTGGCGGTTGTGGGATAGGGATGCACCCTTCTATTATAATACTGGCGGCTGTGGGATAGGGATGCACCCTTCTATTATAATCCTGGGCGCTGTGGGATAGGGATGCACCCTTCTATTATAATCCTGGCCGCTGTGGGATAGGGATGCACCCTTCTATTATAATCCTGGCGGCTGTGGGATAGGGATGCACACTTCTATTATACTCCTGGCGGCTGTGGGATAGGGGTGCACCCGTCTATTATGATCCTGGCGGTTGTGGGATAGGGATGCAACCTTCTATTATAACCCTCGCGGCTGTTGGATAGGGATGCCCCCTTCTCTTATAATACTGGCGGCTGTGGGATAGGGATGCACCCTTCTATTAGAATCCTGGCGGCTGTGGGGTAGGGATGCACCCTTCTATTATAATCCTGGGGGCTGTGGGATAGGGATGCACCCGTCTATTATGATCCTGGCGGCTGTGGGATAGGGATGCACCCTTCTATTATAATCCTGGCGGCTGTGGGATAGGGATGCACCCTTCTATTATAATCCTGGGGGCTGTGGGATAGGGATGCACCCGTCTATTATGATCCTGGCGGTTGTGGGATAGGGATGCACACTTCTATTATAATCCTGGCGTTTGTGGGATAGGGGTGCAGCCTCGATTATAATCCTGGGCGCAGTGGGATAGGGATGCACCCTTCTATTATAATCCTGGCGGCTGTGGGATAGGGATGCACCCGTCTATTATGACCCTGGCGGTTGTGGGATAGGGATGCACACTTCTCTTATAATACTGGCGGCTGTGGGATAGGGATGCACCCTTCTATTATAATCCTGGCGGCTGTGGGATAGGGATGCACCCTTCTATTATAATCCTGGGGGCTGTGGGATAGGGATGCACCCGTCCATTATGATCCTGGCGGTTGTGGGATAGGAATGCACCCTTCTATTATAACCCTGGCGGCTGTGGGATAGGGATGCACCCTTCTCTTATAATACTGGCGGCTGTGGGATAGGGATGCACCCTTCTATTATAATCCTGGCGGCTGTGGGATAGGGATGCACCCTTCTATTATAATCCTGGGGGCTGTGGGATAGGGATGCACCTTTCTGTTACAATCCTGGCGGCTGTGGGATAGGGATGCACCCTTCTATTATAATCCTGGCGGCTGTGGGATAGGGATGCACACTTCTATTATAATCCTGGCGGCTGTGGGATAGGGATGCACCCGTCTATTATGATCCTGGCGGTTGTGGGATAGGGATGCACCCTTCTATTATAATCCTGGCGGCTGTGGGATAGGGATGCACCTTTCTGTTACAATCCTGGCGGCTGTGGGATAGGGATGCACCCTTCTATTATAATCCTGGCGGCTGTGGGATAGGGATGCACACTTCTATTATAATCCTGGCGGCTGTGGGATAGGGATGCAGCCTTCTATTATAATCCTGGCGGCTGTGGGATAGGGATGCACCCTTCTATTATAATCCTGGCGGCTGTGGGATAGGGTTGCACACTTGTATTATAATCCTGGCGGCTGTGGGATAGGCTTGCACCCTTCTATTATACTATTATAATCCTGGCGGCTGTTAGATAGGGATGCACCCTTCTATTATAATCCTGGCGGCTGTGGGACAGGGATGCACCCTTCTATTATAGTCCTGGCGGCTGTGGGATAGTGATGCACCCTTCTATTATAATCCTGGCGGCTGTGGGATAGGAATGTACCCTTCTATTTTAACCCTGGCGGCTGTGGGATAGGGATGCACTCTTCTATTATAATCCTGGCGGCTGTGGGATATGGATGCACCCTTGTATTATAATCCTGGCGGCTGTGGGATAGGGATGCACCCTTCTATTATAATCCTTGCGGCTGTGGGATAGGGATGCACCCTTCTATTATAATCCTGGGCGCTGTGGGATAGGGATGCACCATTCTATTATAACCTTGGCGGCTGTGGGATAGGGATGCACCCTTCTATTATAATCCTGGCGGCTGTGGGATAGGGATGCACCCTTCTATTATAATCCTGGGGGCTGTGGGATAGGGATGCACCCGTCTATAATGATCCTGGCGGTTGTGGGATAGGGATGCACCCTTCTATTATAATCCTGGCGGTTGTGGGATAGGGATGCACCCTTCTATTATAATCCTGGCGGTTGTGGGATAGGGATGCACCCTTCTATTATAATCCTGGCGGCTGTGGGATACGGATGCACCCTTCTATTATAATCCTGGGCGCTGGGGGATAGGGATGCACCCTTCTATTATAATCCTGGCGGCTGTGGGATAGGGATGCACCCTTCTATTATAATCCTTGCGGCTGTGGGATAGGGATGCACCCGTCTATTATGATCCTGGCGCTTGTGGGATAGGGATGCACACTTCTATTATAATCCTGGCGGCTGTGGGATAGGGGTGCACCCTTCTATTATAATCCTGGGCGCTATGGGATAGGGATGCACCCTTCTTTTATAATCCTGGCGGCTGTGGGATAGGGATGCACCCGTCTATTATGATCCTGGCGGTTGTGGGATAGGGATGCACCCTTCTCTTATAATACTGGCGGCTGTGGGATAGGGATGCACCCTTCTATTATAATCCTGGCGGCTGTGGGATAGGGATGCACCCTTCTATTATAATCCTGGGGGCAGTGGGATAGGGATGCACCCGTCTATTATGATCCTGGCGGTTGTGGGATAGGGATGCACCCTTCTATTATAACCCTGGCGGCTGTGGGATAGGGATGCACCCTTCTCTTATAATACTGGCGGCTGTGGGATAGGGATGCACCCTTCTATTATAATCCTGGCGGCTGTGGGATAGGGATGCACCCTTCTATTATAATCATGGGGGCTGTGGGATAGGGATGCACCCGTCTATTATAATCCTGGCGGATGTGGGATAGGGATGCACCCTTCTATTATAATCCTGGCGGCTGTGGGATAGGGATGCACCATTCTATTATAATCCTGGCGGCTGTGGGATAGGGATGCACCATTCTATTATAATCCTGGCGGCTGTGGGATAGGGATGCACCATTCTATTATAATCCTGGCGGCTGTGGGATAGGGATGCACCATTCTATTATAACCCTGGCGGCTGTGGGATAGGGATGTACCCTTCTATTATAACCATGGCGGCTGTGGGATAGGGATGCACCCTTCTATTATAATCCTGGCGGCTGTGGGATAGGGATGCACCATTCTATTATAATCCTGGCGGCTGTGGGATCGGGATGCACCCTTCTATTGTAATGCTGGTGGCTGTGGGATAGGGATGCACCCTTCTATTATAATCCTGGCGGCTGTGGAATATGGATGCAACCTTCTATTATAACCCTGGTGGCTGTGGGATAGGAATGCACCATTCTGTTATAATCCTGACGGCTGTGGGATAGGTATGCACCATTCTATTATAAACCTGGCGGCTGTGGAATATGGATGCACCCTTCTATTATAATCCTGGCGGCTGTGGGATAGGGATGCAGCCTTCTATAATAATCCTGGCGGCTGTGGGATAGGGATGCACCCTTCTATTATAATACTGGCGGCTGTGGCATAGGAATGCACCCTTCTATTATAATCCTGGCGGCTGTGGGATTGGGATGCACCCTTCTATTATAATGCTGGCGGCTGTGGGATAGGGATGCACCCTTCTGTTATAATCCTGGCGGCTGTGGGATAGGGATGCACTCTTCTATTATAATCCTGGCGGCTGTGGGATAGGGATGCACCCTTCAATTATAATCCTGGCGGCTGTGGGATAGGTATGCACCCTTCTATTATACTATTATAATCCTGGCAGCTGGTAGATAGGGATGCACCCTTCTATTATAATCCTGGCGGCTGTGGGATAGGGATGCACCCTTCTATTATAATCCTGGCGGCTGTGGGATAGGTATGCACCCTTCTATTATACTATTATAATCCTGGCAGCTGGTAGATAGGGATGCACCCTTCTGTTATAATCCTGGCGGCTGTTGGATAGGGATGCACCATTCTATTATAGTCCTGGCGGCTGTGGGATAGGGATGCACCCTTCTATTATAAACCTGGTGGCTGTGGGATAGGGATGCACCCTTCTATTATAACCCTGGCGGCTGTGGGATAGGGATGCACCCTTCTATTATAACCATGGCGGCTGTGGGATAGGGATGCACCCTTCTATTATAATACTGGCGGATGTGGAATATGGATGCATCCTTTTATTATAATCCTGGCGGCTGTGGGATAGGGATGCACCCTTCTATTATAATCCTGGCGGCTGTGGGATCGGGATGCACCCTTCTATTATAATGCTGGTGGCTGTGGGATAGGGATGCACCCTTCTAATATAATCCTGGCGGCTGTGGAATATGGATGCAACTTTCTATTATAACCCTGGTGGCTGTGGGATAGGAATGCACCATTCTGTTATAATCCTGACGGCTGTGGGATAGGGTGCACCATTCTATTCTAAGCCTGGCGGCTGTGGAATATGGATGCCCCCTTCTATTATAATCCTGGCGGCTGTGGGATAGGGATGCACCCTTCTATTATAATCCTGGCGGCTGTGGGATAGGGATGCACCCTTCTATTATAATCCTGGCGGCTGTGGGATAGGGGTGCAGCCTTCTATTATAATCCTGGCGGCTGTGGGATAGGGATGCACCCATCTATTATAATCCTGGCGGCTGTGGGATAGGGATGCACCCTTCTATTATAATCCTGGCGGCTGTGGGATAGGAATGCACCCTTCTATTATAATCCTGGCGGCTGTGGGATTGGGATGCACCCTTCTATTATAATACTGGCGGCTGTGGCATAGGAATGCACCCTTCTATTATAATCCTGGCGGCTGTGGGATTGGGATGCACCCTTCTATTATAATGCTGGCGGCTGTGGGATAGGGATGCACCCTTCTGTTATAATCCTGGCGGCTGTGGGATAGGGATGCACCCTTCTATTATAATCCTGGCGGCTGTGGGATAGGGATGCACCCTTCTATAATCATCCTGGCGGCTGTGGGATAGGTATGCACCCTTCTATTATACTATTATAATCCTGGCGGCTGGTAGATAGGGATGCACCCTTCTATTATAATCCTGGCGGCTGTGGGATAGGGATGCACCCTTCTATTATAAACCTGGTGGCTGTGGGATAGGGATGCACCCTTCTATTATAACCATGGCGGCTGTGGGATAGGGATGCACACTTCTATTATAATCCTGGCGGATGTGGAATATGGATGCACCCTTCTATTATAAACCTGGTGGCTGTGGGATAGGGATGCAGCCTTCTATTATAATCCTGGCGGCTGTGGGATAGGGATGCACCCTTCTATTATAAACCTGGTGGCTGTGGGATAGGGTTGCACCCTTCTATAATCATCCTGGCGGCTGTGGGATAGGGATGCACCCTTCTATTATAATCCTGGCGGCTGTGGGATAGGGATGCACCCTTCTATTATAATCCTGGCGGCTGTGGGATAGGGATGCACCCTTCTATTATAATCCTGGGGGCTGTGGGATAGGGATGCACCCGTCTATTATAGTCCTGACGGTTGTGGGATAGGGATGCACCCTTCTATTATAAACCTGGCGGTTGTGGGATAGGGATGCACCCTTCTATTATAAACCTGGCGGTTGTGGGATAGGGATGCACCCTTCTATTATAAACCTGGTGGCTGTGGGATAGGGATGCACCCTTCTATTATAGTCCTGGCGGTTGCACCCTCCATTGGGATGCACCCTTCTATTATAATCCTGGCCGCTGTGGGATAGGGATGCACCATTCTATTATAATCCTGGCGGCTGTGGGATAGGGATACACCCTTCTATTATAGTCCTGGGCGCTGGGGGATAGGGATGCACCCTTCTATTATAATCCTGGCGGCTGTGGGATAGGGATGCACACTTCTATTATAATCCTGGCGGCTGTGGGATAGGGATGCACCCTTCTATTATAATCCTGGCGGATGTGGGATAGGGATGCACCCTTCTATTATACTCCTGGCGGCTGTGGGATAGGGGTGCACCCGTCTATTATGATCCTGGCGGTTGTGGGATAGGGATGCACCCTTCTATTATAATCCTGGCGGTTGTGGGATAGGGGTGCAGCCTCGATTATAATCCTGGGCGCAGTGGGATAGGGATGCACCCTTCTATTATAATCCTGGCGGCTGTGGGATAGGGATGCACCCGTCTATTATGACCCTGGCGGTTGTGGGATAGGGATGCACACTTCTCTTATAATACTGGCGGCTGTGGGATAGGGATGCACCCTTCTATTATAATCCTGGCGGCTGTGGGATAGGGATGCATCCTTCTATTATAATCCTGGGGGCTGTGGGATAGGGATGCACCCGTCTATTATGATCCTGGCGGTTGTGGGATAGGAATGCACCCTTCTATTATAACCCTGGCGGCTGTGGGATAGGGATGCACCCTTCTCTTATAATACTGGCGGCTGTGGGACAGGGATGCACCCTTCTATTATAATACTGGCGGCTGTGGGATAGGGATGCACCCTTCTATTATAATCCTGGGGGCTGTGGGATAGGGATGCACCTTTCTGTTACAATCCTGGCGGCTGTGGGATAGGGATGCACCCTTCTATTATAATCCTGGCGGCTGTGGGATAGGGATGCACACTTCTATTATAATCCTGGCGGCTGTGGGATAGGGATGCACCCTTCTATTATAATCCTGGCGGCTGTGGGATAGGGATGCAGCCTTCTATTATAATCCTGGGGGCTGTGGGATAGGGATGCACCCGTCTATTATGATCCTGGCGGTTGTGGGATAGGGATGCACCCTTCTATTATAATCCTGGCGGCTGTGGGATAGGGATGCACCCTTCTATTATAATCCTGGCGGCTGTGGGATAGGGATGCACCCTTCTATTATAATCCTGGGGGCTGTGGGATAGGGATGCACCCGTCTATTATGATCCTGGCGGTTGTGGGATAGGGATGCACCCTTCTATTATAATCCTGGCGGCTGTGGGATAGGGATGCACCCTTCTATTATAATCCTGGCGGCTGTGGGATAGGGATGCACCCTTCTATTATAATCCTGGCGGCTGTGGGATAGGGATGCACCCTTCTATTATAATCCTGGCGGCTGTGGGATAGGGTTGCACACTTGTATTATAATCCTGGCGGCTGTGGGATAGGCTTGCACCCTTCTATTATAATCCTGGCGGCTGTGGGATATGGATGCACCCTTCTATTATAATCCTGGCGGCTGTGGGATATGGATGCACCCTTGTATTATAATCCTGGCGGCTGTGGGATATGGATGCACCCTTGTATTATAATCCTGGCGGCATTGGGATAGGGATGCACCCTTCAATTATAATCCTGGCGGCTGTGGGATAGGGATGCACCCTTCTATTATAATCCTGGCGGCTGTGGGATATGGATGCACCCTTGTATTATAATCCTGGCGGCATTGGGATAGGGATGCACCCTTCAATTATAATCCTGGCGGCTGTGGGATAGGGATGCACCCTTCTATTATAACCTTGGCGGCTGTGGGATAGGGATGCACCCTTCTATTATAATCCTGGCTGCTGTGGGATAGGGATGCACCCTTCTATTATAATCCTGGCGGCTGTGGGATAGGGATGCACCCTTCTATTATAATCCTGGGGGCTGTGGGATAGGGATGCACCCGTCTATAATGATCCTGGCGGTTGTGGGATAGGGATGCACCCGTCTATTATAATCCTGGCGGCTGTGGGATAGGGATGCACCCTTCTATTATAATCCTGGCGGCTGTGGGATAGGGATGCACCCTTCTCTTATAATACTGGCGGCTGTGGGATAGGGATGCACCCTTCTCTTATAATCCTGGCGGCTGTGGGATAGGGATGCACCCTTCTATTATAATCCTGGCGGCTGTGGGATAGGGATGCACCCTTCTCTTATAATACTGGCGGCTGTGGGATAGGGATGCACCCTTCTATTATAATCCTTGCGGCTGTGGGATAGGGATGCACCCGTCTATTATGATCCTGGCGCTTGTGGGATAGGGATGCACACTTCTATTATAATCCTGGCGGCTGTGGGATAGGGGTGCACCCTTCTATTATAATCCTGGGCGCTATGGGATAGGGATGCACCCTTCTTTTATAATCCTGGCGGCTGTGGGATAGGGATGCACCCGTCTATTATGATCCTGGCGGTTGTGGGTTAGGGATGCACCCGTCTATTATGATCCTGGCGGTTGTGGGATAGGGATGCATCCTTCTATTATAATCCTGGTGGCTGTGGGATAGGGATACACCCTTCTATTATAATCCTGGCGGCTGTGGGATAGGGATGCACCCTTCTATTATAATCCTGGGGGCAGTGGGATAGGGATGCACCCGTCTATTATGATCCTGGCGTTTGTGGGATAGGGATGCACCCTTCTATTATAACCCTGGCGGCTGTGGGATAGGGATGCACCCTTCTCTTATAATACTGGCGGCTGTGGGATAGGGATGCACCCTTCTATTATAATCCTGGCGGCTGTGGGATAGGGATGCACCCTTCTATTATAATCATGGGGGCTGTGGGATAGGGATGCACCCGTCTATTATAATCCTGGCGGCTGTGGGATAGGGATGCACCCTTCTATTATAATCCTGGCGGCTGTGGGATAGGGATGCACCATTCTATTATAATCCTGGCGGCTGTGGGATAGGGATGCACCATTCTATTATAATCCTGGCGGCTGTGGGATAGGGATGCACCATTCTATTATAATCCTGGCGGCTGTGGGATAGGGATGCACCATTCTATTATAACCCTGGCGGCTGTGGGATAGGGATGTACCCTTCTATTATAACCATGGCGGCTGTGGGATAGGGATGCACCCTTCTATTATAATCCTGGCGGATGTGGAATATGGATGCCTCCTTTTATTATAATCCTGGCGGCTGTGGGATAGGGATGCACCCTTCTATTATAATCCTGGCGGCTGTGGGATCGGGATGCACCCTTCTATTATAATCCTGGCGGCTGTGGAATATGGATGCAACCTTCTATTATAACCCTGGTGGCTGTGGGATAGGAATGCACCATTCTGTTATAATCCTGACGGCTGTGGGATAGGGATGCAGCCTTCTATAATAATCCTGGCGGCTGTGGGATAGGGATGCACCCTTCTATTATAATCCTGGCGGCTGTGAGATAGGGATGCACCCTTCTATTATAATCCTGGCGGCTGTGGGATTGGGATGCACCCTTCTATTATAATGCTGGCGGCTGTGGGATAGGGATGCACCCTTCTGTTATAATCCTGGCGGCTGTGGGATAGGGATGCACCCTTCTATTATAATCCTGGCGGCTGTGGGATAGCTTTGCACCCTTCTATTATACTATTATAATCCTGGCGGCTGGTAGATAGGGATGCACCCTTCTATTATAATCCTGGCGGCTGTGCGACAGGAATGCACCCTTCTATTATAGTCGTGGCGGCTGTCGGATAGGGATGCACCCTTCTATTATAAACCTGGTGGCTGTGGGATAGGGATGCACCCTTCTATTATAACACTGGCGGCTGTGGGATAGGGATGCACCCTTCTATTATAACCATGGCGGCTGTGGGATAGGGATGCACACTTCTATTATAAACCTGGCGGATGTGGAATATGGATGCATCCTTTTATTATAATCCTGGCGGCTGTGGGATAGGGATGCACCCTTCTATTATAATCCTGGCGGCTGTGGGATCGGGATGCACCCTTCTATTATAATGCTGGTGGCTGTGGGATAGGGATGCACCCTTCTATTATAATCCTTGCGGCTGTGGAATATGGATGCAACCTTCTTTTATAACCCTTGTGGCTGTGTGATAGGAATGCACCATTCTGTTATAATCCTGAACGCTGTGGGATAGGGATGCACCATTCTATTATATACCTGGCGGCTGTGGAATATGGATGCACCCTTCTATTATAATCCTGGTGGCTGTGGGATAGGGATGCACCCTTCTATTATAATCCTGGCGGCTGTGGGATAGGGATGCACCCTTCTATTATAATCCTGGCGGCTGTGGGATAGGGATGCACCCTTCTATTATAATCCTGGCGGCTGTGGGATAGGGATGCATCCTTCTATTATAATCCTGGCGGCTGTGGGATAGGGATGCACCCTTCTATTATAATCCTGGCGGCTGGTAGATAGGGATGCACCCTTCTATTATAATCCTGGCGGCTGTGGGATAGGGATGCACCCTTCTATTATAATCCTGGCGGCTGTGCGACAGTAATGCACCCTTCTATTATAGTCCTGGCGGCTGTGGGATAGGGATGCACCCTTCTATTATAAACCTGGTGGCTGTGGGATAGGGATGCACCCTTCTATTATAATCCTGGCGGCTGTGGGATCGGGATGCATCCTTCTATTATAATCCTGGCGGCTGTGGGATAGGGATGCACCCTTCTATTATAATCCTGGCGGCTGTGGGATAGGGATGCATCCTTCAATTATGACGCTGGCGGCTGTGGGATAGGGATGCACCCTTCTAGTATAATCCTGGCGGCTGTGGGATAGGGATGCACCCTTCTATTATAATCCTGGGGGCTGTGGGATAGGGATGCACCCGTCTATTATGATCCTGGCGGTTGTGAGATAGGGATGCACCCTTCTATTATAATCCTGGCGGATGTGGAATATGGATGCATCCTTTTATTATAATCCTGGCGGCTGTGGGATAGGGATGCAACCTTCTATTATAACCCTGGTGGCTGTGGGATAGGAATGCACCATTCTGTTATAATCCTGACGGCTGTGGGATAGAGATGCACCATTCTATTATAAACCTGGCGGCTGTGGGATAGGGATGCACCCTTCTATAATAATCCTGGCGGCTGTGGGATAGGGATGCACCCTTCTATTATAATACTGGCGGCTGTGGCATAGGAATGCACCCTTCTATTATAATGCTGGCGGCTGTGGGATAGGGATGCACCCGTCTATTATGATCCTGGCGGTTGTGGGATAGGAATGCACCCTTCTATTATAACCCTGGCGGCTGTGGGATAGGGATGCACCCTTCTCTTATAATACTGGCGGCTGTGGGATAGGGATGCACCCGTCTATTATGATCCTGGCGGTTGTGGGATAGGAATGCACCCTTCTATTATAACCCTGGCGGCTGTGGGATAGGGATGCACCCTTCTCTTATAATCCTGGCGGCTGTTGGATAGGGGTGCATCCTTCTATTATAATCCTGGCGGCTGTGGGATAGGGATGCACCCTTCTATTATAATCCTGGGGGCTGTGGGATAGGGATGCACCTTTCTGTTACAATCCTGGCGGCTGTGGGATAGGGATGCACCCTTCTATTATAATCCTGGCGGCTGTGGGATAGGGATGCACACTTCTATTATAATCCTGGCGGCTGTGGGATAGGGATGCAGCCGTCTATTATGATCCTGGCGGTTGTGGGATAGGGATGCACCCTTCTATTATAATCCTGGCGGCTGTGGGATAGGGATGCACCTTTCTGTTACAATCCTGGCGGCTGTGGGATAGGGATGCACCCTTCTATTATAATCCTGGCGGCTGTGGGATAGGGATGCACACTTCTATTATAATCCTGGCGGCTGTGGGATAGGGATGCAGCCTTCTATTATAATCCTGGCGGCTGTGGGATAGGAATGCACCCTTCTATTATAATACTGGCGGCTGTGGGATAGGGTTGCACACTTGTATTATAATCCTGGCGGCTGTGGGATAGGGTTGCACACTTGTATTATAATCCTGGCGGCTGTGGGACAGGGATGCACCGTTCTATTATAGTCCTGGCGGCTGTGGGATAGTGATGCACCCTTCTATTATAATCCTGGCGGCTGTGGGATAGGAATGTACCCTTCTATTATAATCCTGGCGGCTGTGGGATAGGGATGCACCCTTCTATTATAATCCTGGGGGCTGTGGGATAGGGATGCATCCTTCTATTATAAACCTGGCGGCTGTGGGATAGGGATGCACCCTTCTATTATAATCCTGGGGGCTGTGGAATAGGGATGCACCCGTCTATAATGATCCTGGCGGCTGTGGGATAGGGATGCACCCTTCTATTATTATCCTGGGGGCTGTTGAATAGGGATGCACCCGTCTATAATGATCCTGGCGGCTGTGGGATATGGATGCACCCTTGTATTATAATCCTGGCGGCTGTGGGATAGGGATGCACCCTTCTATTATAACCTTGGCGGCTGTGGGATAGGGATGCACCCTTCTATTATAATCCTGGGGGCTGTGGGATAGGGATGCACCCGTCTATAATGATCCTGGCGGTTGTGGGATCGGGATGCACCCTTCTATTATAATCCTGGCGGCTGTGGGATAGGGATGCACCCTTCTATTATAATCCTGGGGGCTGTGGGATAGGGATGCACCCTTCTATTATAATCCTGGCGGCTGTGGGATAGGGATGCACCCTTCTATTATAATCCTGGGGGCTGTGGGATAGGGATTCACCCGTCTCATGATCCTGGCGGTTGTGGGATTGGGATGCACCCTTCTATTATAATCCTGGCGGCTGTGGGATAGGGATGCACCCTTCTATTATAATCCTGGGGGCTGTGGGATAGGGATGCACCCTTCTATTATAATCCTGGCGGCTGTGGGATAGGGATGCACCCTTCTATTATAATCCTGGGGGCTGTGGGATAGGGATGCACCCTTCTATTATAATCCTGGCGGCTGTGGGATAGGATGCACCCTTCTATTATAATCATGGGGGCTGTGGGATAGGGATGCACCCGTCTATTATAATCCTGGCGGCTGTGGGATAGGGATGCACCCTTCTATTATAATCCTGGCGTCTGTGGGATAGGGATGCACCATTCTATTATAATCCTGGCGGCTGTGGGATAGGGATGCACCATTCTATTATAACCCTGGCGGCTGTGGGATAGGGATGTACCCTTCTATTATAACCATGGCGGCTGTGGGATAGGGATGCACCCTTCTATTATAATTCTGGCGGATGTGGGATCGGGATGCACCCTTCTATTATAATCCTGGCGGCTGTGGGATAGGGATGCATCCTTTTATTATAATCCTGGCGGCTGTGGGATAGGGATGCACCCTTCTATTATAATCCTGGCGGCTGTGGGATCGGGATGCACCCTTCTATTATAATGCTGGTGGCTGTGGGATAGGGATGCAACCTTATATTATAACCCTGGTGGCTGTGGGATAGGAATGCACCATTCTGTTATAATCCTGACGGCTGTGGGATAGGGATGCACCCTTCTATTATAATCCTGGCGGCTGTGGGATAGGGATGCACCCTTCTATTATAACCCTGGCGGCTGTGGGATAGGGATGCACCCTTCTATTATAGTCCTGGCGGCTGTGGGATCGGGATGCACCCTTCTATTATAACCCTGGCGGCTTTGGGATAGGGATGCACCCTTCTATTATAATACTGGCGGCTGTGGCATAGGAATGCAACCTTCTATTATAATCCTGGCGGCTGTGGGATTGGGATGCACCCTTCTATTATAATGCTGGCGGCTGTGGGATAGGGATGCACCCTTCTGTTATAATCCTGGCGGCTGTGGGATAGGGATGCACCCTTCTATTATAATCCTGGCGGCTGTGGGATAGGGATGCACCCTTCTATTATAATCCTGGCGGCTGTGGGATAGGTATGCACCCTTCTATTATACTATTATAATCCTGGCGGCTGGTAGATAGGGATGCACCCTTCTATTATAATCCTGGCGGCTGTGGGATAGGGATGTACCCTTCTATTATAATCCTGGCGGCTGTGCGACAGGAATGCACCCTTCTATTATAGTCCTGGCGGCTGTCGGATAGGGATGCACCCTTCTATTATAAACCTGGTGGCTGTGGGATAGGGATGCACTCTTCTATTATAACCCTGGCGGCTGTGGGATAGGGATGCACCCTTCTATTATAACCATGGCGGCTGTGGGATAGGGATGCACCCTTCTATTATAATCCTGGCGGATGTGGAATATGGATGCATCCTTTTATTATAATCCTGGCGGCTGTGGGATAGGGATGCACCCTTCTATTATAATCCTGGCGGCTGTGGGATAGGGATGCACCCTTCTATTATAGTCCTGGCGGCTGTGGGATAGGTATGCACCCTTCTATTATACTCCTGGCGGCTGTGGGATAGGGATGCACCCTTCTATTATAATCCTGGCGGCTGTGGGATAGGGATACACCCTTCTAATATAATCCTGGCGGCTGTGGGATAGGTATGCACCCTTCTATTATAATCCTGGCGGCTGTGGGATAGGTATGCACCCTTCTTTTATAATCCTGGCGGCTGTGGGATAGGGATACACCCTTCTAATATAATCCTGGCGGCTGTGGAATATGGATGCAACCTTATATTATAACCCTGGTGGCTGTGGGATAGGAATGCACCATTCTGTTATAATCCTGACGGCTGTGGGATAGGGATGCACCATTCTATTATAATACTGGCGGCTGTGGGATAGGGATGCACCCTTCTATTATAATCCTGGCGGCTGTGGGATAGGGATGCCCCCTTCTATTATAAACCTGGCGGCTGTGGAATATGGATGCACCCTTCTATTATAATCCTGGCGGCTGTGGGATAGGGATGCAGCCTTCTATTATAATCCTGGCGGCTGTGGGATAAGGATGCACCCATCTATTATAATCCTGGCGGCTGTGGGATAGGGATGCACCCTTCTATTATAATCCTGAGGGCTGTGGGATAGGAATGCACCCTTCTATTATTATCCTGGCGGCTGTGGGATTGGGATGCACCCTTCTAGTTTAACCCTGGCGGCTGTGGGATAGGGATGCACCCTTCTATTATAATCCTGGCGGCTGTGGGGTAGGGATGCACCCTTCTATTATAATCCTGGCGGCTGTGGGATAGGGATGCACCCTTCTATTATAATCCTGGCGTCTGTGGGATAGGGATGCACCCTTCTATTATAATCCTGGCGGCTGTGGCATAGGAATGCACCCTTCTATTATAATCCTGGCGGCTGTGGGATAGGGATGCACCCTTCTGTTATAATCCTGGCGGCTGTGGGATAGGGATGCACCCTTCTATTATAATCCTGGCGGCTGTGGCATAGGAATGCACCCTTCTATTATAATCCTGGCGGCTGTGGGATAGGGATGCACCCTTCTATTATAATCCTGGCGGCTGTGGCATAGGAATGCACTCTTCTATTATAATCCTGGCGGCTGTGGGATAGGGATGCACCCTTCTATTATACTATTATAATCCTGGCGGCTGGTAGATAGGGATGCACCCTTCTATTATAATCCTGGCGGCTGTGGGATAGGGATGCACCCTTCTATTATAATCCTGGCGGCTGTGGAATATGGATGCAACCTTCTATTATAACCCTGGCGGCTGTGGGATAGGAATGCACCATTCTGTTATAATCCTGACGGCTGTGGGATAGGGATGCACCATTCTATTATAAACCTGGCGGCTGTGGAATAGGGATGCACCCTTCTATTATAATCCTGGCGGCTGTGGGATAGGGGTGCACCCTTCTATTATAATCCTGGCGGCTGTGGGATAGGGATGCAGCCTTCTATTATAATCCTGGCGGCTGTGGGATAGGGATGCACCCTTCTATTATAATCCTGGCGGCTGTGGGATTGGGATGCACCCTTCTATTATAATGCTGGCGGCTGTGGGATAGGGATGCACCCTTCTGTTATAATCCTGGCGGCTGTGGGATAGGAATGCACCATTCTGTTATAATCCTGACGGCTGTGGGATAGGGATGCACCATTCTATTATAAACCTGGCGGCTGTGGAATATGGATGCACCCTTCTATTATAATCCTGGCGGCTGTGGGATAGGGATGCAGCCTTCTATTATAATCCTGGCGGCTGTGGGATAGGGATGCACCCTTCTATTATAATCCTGGCGGCTGCGGGATTGGGATGCACCCTTCTATTATAATGCTGGCGGCTGTGGGATAGGGATGCACCCTTCTGTTATAATCCTGGCGGCTGTGGGATTGGGATGCACCCTTCTATTATAATCCTGGCGGCTGTGGGATT
Organism: Scyliorhinus torazame; assembly: GCF_047496885.1. Lineage (NCBI taxonomy): Eukaryota > Metazoa > Chordata > Chondrichthyes > Carcharhiniformes > Scyliorhinidae > Scyliorhinus > Scyliorhinus torazame. The sequence goes on from NC_092726.1 coordinate 139,395,287, forward strand.
GGGATGCACCCTTCTATTATAATCCTGGCGGCTGTGGGATAGGGATGCACCCTTCTATTATAATCCTGGCGGCTGTGGGATAGGGATGCACCCTTCTATTATAATCCTGGCGGCTGTGGGATAGGGATGCACCCTTCTATTATAATCCTGGCGGCTGTGGGATAGGGATGCACCCTTCTATTATACTATTATAATCCTGGCGGCTGGTAGATAGGGATGCACCCTTCTATTATAGTCCTGGCGGCTGTGGGATAGGGATGCACCGTTCTATTATAAACCTGGTGGTTGTGGGATAGGGATGCACCCTTCTATTATAATCCTGGCGGCTGTGGGATCGGGATGCATCCTTCTATTATAATCCTGGCGGCTGTGGGATAGGGATGCACCCTACAATTATAATCCTGGCGGCTGTGGGATAGGGATGCATCCTTCAATTATGACGCTGGCGGCTGTGGGATAGGGATGCACCCTTCTAGTATAATCCTGGCGGCTGTGGGATAGGGATGCGCCCTTCTATTATAATCCTGGGGGCTGTGGGATAGGGATGCACCCGTCTATTATGATCCTGGCGGTTGTGAGATAGGGATGCACCCTTCTATTATAATCCTGGCGGATGTGGAATATGGATGCATCCTTTTATTATAATCCTGGCGGCTGTGGGATCGGGATGCACCCTTCTATTATAATCCTGGCGGCTGTGGGATCGGGATGCACCCTTCTATTATAATGCTGGTGGCTGTGGGATAGGGATGCACCCTTCTAATATAATCCTGGCGGCTGTGGAATATGGATGCAACCTTCTATTATAACCCTGGTGGCTGTGGGATAGGAATGCACCATTCTGTTATAATCCTGACGGCTGTGGGATTGGGATGCACCCTTCTATTATAATGCTGGCGGCTGTGGGATAGGGATGCACCCTTCTGTTATAATCCTGGCGGCTGTGGGATTGGGATGCACCCTTCTATTATAATCCTGGCGGCTGTGGGATTGGGATGCACCCTTCTATTATAATCCTGGCGGCTGTGGGATAGGGATGCACCCTTCTATTATAATCCTGGCGGCTGTGGGATAGGGATGCACCCTTCTATTATAATCCTGGCGGCTGTGGGATAGGGATGCACCCTTCTATTATAATCCTGGCGGCTGTGGGATAGGGATGCACCCTTCTATTATACTATTATAATCCTGGCGGCTGGTAGATAGGGATGCACCCTTCTATTATAGTCCTGGCGGCTGTGGGATAGGGATGCACCGTTCTATTATAAACCTGGTGGTTGTGGGATAGGGATGCACCCTTCTATTATAATCCTGGCGGCTGTGGGATCGGGATGCATCCTTCTATTATAATCCTGGCGGCTGTGGGATAGGGATGCACCCTACAATTATAATCCTGGCGGCTGTGGGATAGGGATGCATCCTTCAATTATGACGCTGGCGGCTGTGGGATAGGGATGCACCCTTCTAGTATAATCCTGGCGGCTGTGGGATAGGGATGCACCCTTCTATTATAATCCTGGGGGCTGTGGGATAGGGATGCACCCTTCTATTATAATCCTGGCGGCTGTGAGATAGGGATGCACCCTTCTATTATAATCCTGGCGGATGTGGAATATGGATGCATCCTTTTATTATAATCCTGGCGGCTGTGGGATCGGGATGCACCCTTCTATTATAATCCTGGCGGCTGTGGGATCGGGATGCACCCTTCTATTATAATGCTGGTGGCTGTGGGATAGGGATGCACCCTTCTAATATAATCCTGGCGGCTGTGGAATATGGATGCAACCTTCTATTATAACCCTGGTGGCTGTGGGATAGGAATGCACCATTCTGTTATAATCCTGACGGCTGTGGGATAGGGATGCACCATTCTATTATAAACCTGGCGGCTGTGGAATATGGATGCACCCTTCTATTATAATCCTGGCGGCTGTGGGATAGGGATGCAGCCTTCTATTATAATCCTGGCGGCTGTGGGATAGGGATGCACCCATCTATTATAATCCTGGCGGCTGTGGGATAGGGATGCACCCTTCTATAATAATCCTGGCGGCTGTGGGATAGGGATGCACCCTTCTATTATAATCCTGGCGGCTGTGGGATTGGGATGCACCCTTCTATTATAATGCTGGCGGCTGTGGGATAGGGATGCACCCTTCTGTTATAATCCTGGCGGCTGTGGGATAGGGATGCACCATTCTATTATAATCCTGGCGGCTGTGGGATAGGGATGCACCCTTCTATAATCATCCTGGCGGCTGTGGGATAGGTATGCACCCTTCTATTATACTATTATAATCCTGGCGGCTGGTAGATAGGGATGCACCCTTCTATTATAATCCTGGCGGCTGTGGGATAGGGGTGCACCCTTCTATTATAATCCTGGCGGCTGTGGGATAGGTATGCACCCTTCTATTATAATCCTGGCGGCTGTGGGATAGGTATGCACCCTTCTATTATACTATTATAATCCTGGCGGCTGGTAGATAGGGATGCACCCTTCTATTATAATCCTGGCGGCTGTGCGACAGGAATGCACCCTTCTATTATAGTCCTGGCGGCTGTCGGATAGGGATGCAACCTTCTATTATAACACTGGCGGCTGTGGGATAGGGATGCACCCTTCTATTATAACCATGGCGGCTGTGGGATAGGGATGCACACTTCTATTATAATCCTGGCGGATGTGGAATATGGATGCATCCTTTTATTATAATCCTGGCGGCTGTGGGATAGGGATGCACCCTTCTATTATAATCCTGGCGGCTGTGGGATCGGGATGCACCCTTCTATTATAATGCTGGTGGCTGTGGGATAGGGTGCACCCTTCTATTATAATCCTGGCTGCTGTGGAATATGGATGCAACCTTCTATTATAATCCTGGCGGCTGTGGGATAGGGATGCACCATTCTGTTATAATCCTGACGGCTGTGGGATAGGGATGCACCCTTCTATTATAAACCTGGCGGCTGTGGGATAGGGATGCACCCTTCTATTATAATCCTGGCTGCTGTGGGATAGGGATGCACCCTTCTATTATAATGCTGGCGGCTGTGGGATAGGGATGCACCCTTCTGTTATAATCCTGGCGGCTGTGGGATAGGGCTGCACCCTTCTATTATAATCCTGGCGGCTGTGGGATAGGGATGCACCCTTCTATTATAATCCTGGCGGCTGTGGGATAGGGATGCACCCTTCTATTATAATCCTGGCGGCTGTGGGATTGGGATGCACCCTTCTATTATAATCCTGGCGGCTGTGGGATAGGGATGCACCCTTCTATTATAATCCTGGCGGCTGTGGGATAGGGATGCACCCTTCTATTATAATCCTGCCGGCTGTAGGATAGGGATGCACCATTCTATTATAATCCTGGCGGCTGTGGGATTGGGATGCACCCTTCTATTATAATCCTGGCGGCTGTGGGATAGGGATGCACCCTTCTATTATAATCCTGGCGGCTGTGGGATTGGGATGCACCCTTCTATTATAATGCTGGCGGCTGTGGGATAGGGATGCACCCTTCTGTTATAATCCTGGCGGCTGTGGGATAGGGATGCACCCTTCTATTATAATCCTGGCGGCTGTGGGATAGGGATGCACCCTTCTATTATACTATTATAATCCTGGCGGCTGGTAGATAGGGATGCACCCTTCTATTATACTATTATAATGCTGGCGGCTGTGGGATAGGGATGCACCCTTCTAGTATAATCCTGGCGGCTGTGGGATAGGGATGCACCCTTCTATTATAATCCTGGCGGCTGTGGGATAGGGATGCACCCTTCTATTATAATCCTGGCGGCTGTGGGATAGGGATGCACCCTTCAATTATGACGCTGGCGGCTGTGGGATAGGGATGCACCCTTCTATTATAATCCTGGGGGCTGTGGGATAGGGATGCACCCGTCTATTATGATCCTGGCGGTTGTGAGATAGGGATGCACCCTTCTATTATAATCCTGGCGGATGTGGAATATGGATGCATCCTTTTATTATAATCCTGGCGGCTGTGGGATAGGGATGCACCCTTCTATTATAATCCTGGCGGCTGTGGGATCGGGATGCACCCTTCTATTATAATGCTGGTGGCTGTGGGATAGGGATGCACCCTTCTAATATAATCCTGGCGGCTGGGGAATATGGATGCACCCTTCTATTAGAACCCTGGTGGCTGTGGGATAGGAATGCACCATTCTGTTATAATCCTGACGGCTGTGGGATAGGGATGCACCATTCTATTATAAACCTGGCGGCTGTGGAATATGGATGCACCCTTCTATTATAATCCTGGCGGCTGTGGGATAGGGATGCACCCATCTATTATAATCCTGGCGGCTGTGGGATAGGGATGCACCCTTCTATAATAATCCTGGCGGCTGTGGGATAGGGATGCACCCTTCTATTATAATACTGGCGGCTGTGGCATAGGAATGCACCCTTCTATTATAATCCTGGCGGCTGTGGGATTGGGATGCACCCTTCTATTATAATGCTGGCGGCTGTGGGATAGGGATGCACCCTTCTGTTATAATCCTGGCGGCTGTGGGATAGGGATGCACCCTTCTATTATAATCCTGGCGGCTGTGGGATAGGGATGCACACTTCTATAATCATCCTGGCGGCTGTGGGATAGGTATGCACACTTCTATTATACTATTATAATCCTGGCGGCTGGTAGATAGGGATGCTCCCTTCTATTATAATGCTGGCGGCTGTGGGATAGGGATGCACCCTTCTGTTATAATCCTGGCGGCTGTGGGATAGGGATGCACCCTTCTATTATAATCCTGGCGGCTGTGGGATAGGTATGCACCCTTCTATTAAAATCCTGGCGGCTGTGGGATAGCTTTGCACCCTTCTATTATACTATTATAATCCTGGCGGCTGGTAGATAGGGATGCACCCTTCTATTATAATCCTGGCGGCTGTGCGACAGGAATGCACCCTTCTATTATAGTCGTGGCGGCTGTCGGATAGGGATGCACCCTTCTATTATAAACCTGGTGGCTGTGGGATAGGGATGCACCCTTCTATTATAACACTGGCGGCTGTGGGATAGGGATGCACCCTTCTATTATAACCATGGCGGCTGTGGGATAGGGATGCACACTTCTATTATAATCCTGGCGGATGTGGAATATGGATGCATCCTTTTATTATAATCCTGGCGGCTGTGGGATAGGGATGCACCCTTCTATTATAATCCTGGCGGCTGTGGGATCGGGATGCACCCTTCTATTATAATGCTGGTGGCTGTGGGATAGGGATGCACCCTTCTATTATAATCCTTGCGGCTGTGGAATATGGATGCAACCTTCTTTTATAACCCTTGTGGCTGTGTGATAGGAATGCACCATTCTGTTATAATCCTGAACGCTGTGGGATAGGGATGCACCATTCTATTATAAACCTGGCGGCTGTGGAATATGGATGCACCCTTCTATTATAATCCTGGCGGCTGTGGGATAGGGATGCACCCTTCTATTATAATCCTGGCTGCTGTGGGATAGGGATGCAGCCTTCTATTATAATCCTGGCGGCTGTGGGATAGGGATGCACCCTTCTATTATAATCCTGGCGGCTGTGGGATAGGGATGCACCCTTCTATTATAATCCTGGCGGCTGTGGGATAGGGATGCATCCTTCTATTATAATCCTGGCGGCTGTGGGATAGGGATGCACCCTTCTATTATAATCCTGGCGGCTGGTAGATAGGGATGCACCCTTCTATTATAATCCTGGCGGCTGTGGGATAGGGATGCACCCTTCTATTATAATCCTGGCGGCTGTGCGACAGTAATGCACCCTTCTATTATAGTCCTGGCGGCTGTGGGATAGGGATGCACCCTTCTATTATAAACCTGGTGGCTGTGGGATAGGGATGCACCCTTCTATTATAATCCTGGCGGCTGTGGGATCGGGATGCATCCTTCTATTATAATCCTGGCGGCTGTGGGATAGGGATGCACCCTTCTATTATAATCCTGGCGGCTGTGGGATAGGGATGCATCCTTCAATTATGACGCTGGCGGCTGTGGGATAGGGATGCACCCTTCTAGTATAATCCTGGCGACTGTGGGATAGGGATGCACCCTTCTATTATAATCCTGGGGGCTGTGGGATAGGGATGCACCCGTCTATTATGATCCTGGCGGTTGTGAGATAGGGATGCACCCTTCTATTATAATCCTGGCGGATGTGGAATATGGATGCATCCTTTTATTATAATCCTGGCGGCTGTGGGATAGGGATGCAACCTTCTATTATAACCCTGGTGGCTGTGGGATAGGAATGCACCATTCTGTTATAATCCTGACGGCTGTGGGATAGGGATGCACCATTCTATTATAAACCTGGCGGCTGTGGGATAGGGATGCACCCTTCTATAATAATCCTGGCGGCTGTGGGATAGGGATGCACCCTTCTATTATAATACTGGCGGCTGTGGCATAGGAATGCACCCTTCTATTATAATGCTGGCGGCTGTGGGATAGGGATGCACCCGTCTATTATGATCCTGGCGGTTGTGGGATAGGAATGCACCCTTCTATTATAACCCTGGCGGCTGTGGGATAGGGATGCACCCTTCTCTTATAATACTGGCGGCTGTGGGATAGGGATGCACCCGTCTATTATGATCCTGGCGGTTGTGGCATAGGAATGCACCCTTCTATTATAACCCTGGCGGCTGTGGGATAGGGATGCACCCTTCTCTTATAATCCTGGCGGCTGTTGGATAGGGGTGCATCCTTCTATTATAATCCTGGCGGCTGTGGGATAGGGATGCACCCTTCTATTATAATCCTGGGGGCTGTGGGATAGGGATGCACCTTTCTGTTACAATCCTGGCGGCTGTGGGATAGGGATGCACCCTTCTATTATAATCCTGGCGGCTGTGGGATAGGGATGCACACTTCTATTATAATCCTGGCGGCTGTGGGATAGGGATGCACCCGTCTATTATGATCCTGGCGGTTGTGGGATAGGGATGCACCCTTCTATTATAATCCTGGCGGCTGTGGGATAGGGATGCACCTTTCTGTTACAATCCTGGCGGCTGTGGGATAGGGATGCACCCTTCTATTATAATCCTGGCGGCTGTGGGATAGGGATGCACACTTCTATTATAATCCTGGCGGCTGTGGGATAGGGATGCAGCCTTCTATTATAATCCTGGCGGCTGTGGGATAGGGATGCACCCTTCTATTATAATACTGGCGGCTGTGGGATAGGGTTGCACACTTGTATTATAATCCTGGCGGCTGTGGGATAGGGTTGCACACTTGTATTATAATCCTGGCGGCTGTGGGACAGGGATGCACCGTTCTATTATAGTCCTGGCGGCTGTGGGATAGTGATGCACCCTTCTATTATAATCCTGGCGGCTGTGGGATAGGAATGTACCCTTCTATTATAATCATGGCGGCTGTGGGATAGGGATGCACCCTTCTATTATAATCCTGGGGGCTGTGGGATAGGGATGCATCCTTCTATTATAAACCTGGCGGCTGTGGGATAGGGATGCACCCTTCTATTATAATCCTGGGGGCTGTGGAATAGGGATGCACCCGTCTATAATGATCCTGGCGGCTGTGGGATAGGGATGCACCCTTCTATTATAATCCTGGGGGCTGTGGGATAGGGATGCACCCGTCTATAATGATCCTGGCGGCTGTGGGATATGGATGCACCCTTGTATTATAATCCTGGCGGCTGTGGGATAGGGATGCACCCTTCTATTATAACCTTGGCGGCTGTGGGATAGGGATGCACCCTTCTATTATAATCCTGGGGGCTGTGGGATAGGGATGCACCCGTCTATAATGATCCTGGCGGTTGTGGGATCGGGATGCACCCTTCTATTATAATCCTGGCGGCTGTGGGATAGGGATGCACCCTTCTATTATAATCCTGGGGGCTGTGGGATAGGGATGCACCCTTCTATTATAATCCTGGCGGCTGTGGGATAGGGATGCACCCTTCTATTATAATCCTGGGGGCTGTGGGATAGGGATGCACCCGTCTCATGATCCTGGCGGTTGTGGGATAGGGATGCACCCTTCTATTATAATCCTGGCGGCTGTGGGATAGGGATGCACCCTTCTATTATAATCCTGGGGGCTGTGGGATAGGGATGCACCCTTCTATTATAATCCTGGCGGCTGTGGGATAGGGATGCACCCTTCTATTATAATCCTGGGGGCTGTGGGATAGGGATGCACCCTTCTATTATAATCCTGGCGGCTGTGGGATAGGATGCACCCTTCTATTATAATCATGGGGGCTGTGGGATAGGGATGCACCCGTCTATTATAATCCTGGCGGCTGTGGGATAGGGATGCACCCTTCTATTATAATCCTGGCGTCTGTGGGATAGGGATGCACCATTCTATTATAATCCTGGCGGCTGTGGGATAGGGATGCACCATTCTATTATAACCCTGGCGGCTGTGGGATAGGGATGTACCCTTCTATTATAACCATGGCGGCTGTGGGATAGGGATGCACCCTTCTATTATAATTCTGGCGGATGTGGGATCGGGATGCACACTTCTATTATAATCCTGGCGGCTGTGGGATAGGGATGCATCCTTTTATTATAATCCTGGCGGCTGTGGGATAGGGATGCACCCTTCTATTATAATCCTGGCGGCTGTGGGATCGGGATGCACCCTTCTATTATAATGCTGGTGGCTGTGGGATAGGGATGCAACCTTATATTATAACCCTGGTGGCTGTGGGATAGGAATGCACCATTCTGTTATAATCCTGACGGCTGTGGGATAGGGATGCACCCTTCAATTATAATCCTGGCGGCTGTGGGATAGGGATGCACCCTTCTATTATAACCCTGGCGGCTGTGGGATAGGGATGCACCCTTCTATTATAGTCCTGGCGGCTGTGGGATCGGAATGCACCCTTCTATTATAACCCTGGCGGCTTTGGGATAGGGATGCACCCTTCTATTATAATACTGGCGGCTGTGGCATAGGAATGCACCCTTCTATTATAATCCTGGCGGCTGTGGGATTGGGATGCACCCTTCTATTATAATGCTGGCGGCTGTGGGATAGGGATGCACCCTTCTGTTATAATCCTGGCGGCTGTGGGATAGGGATGCACCCTTCTATTATAATCCTGGCGGCTGTGGGATAGGGATGCACCCTTCTATTATAATCCTGGCGGCTGTGGGATAGGTATGCACCCTTCTATTATACTATTATAATCCTGGCGGCTGGTAGATAGGGATGCACCCTTCTATTATAATCCTGGCGGCTGTGGGATAGGGATGTACCCTTCTATTATAATCCTGGCGGCTGTGCGACAGGAATGCACCCTTCTATTATAGTCCTGGCGGCTGTCGGATAGGGATGCACCCTTCTATTATAAACCTGGTGGCTGTGGGATAGGGATGCACCCTTCTATTATAACCCTGGCGGCTGTGGGATAGGGATGCACCCTTCTATTATAACCATGGCGGCTGTGGGATAGGGATGCACCCTTCTATTATAATCCTGGCGGATGTGGAATATGGATGCATCCTTTTATTATAATCCTGGCGGCTGTGGGATAGGGATGCACCCTTCTATTATAATCCTGGCGGCTGTGGGATCGGGATGCACCCTTCTATTATAATGCTGGTGGCTGTGGGATAGGGATGCACCCTTCTATTATAATCCTGGCGGCTGTGGGATAGGGATGCACCCTTCTATTATAGTCCTGGCGGCTGTGGGATAGGTATGCACCCTTCTATTATAATCCTGGCGGCTGTGGGATAGGGATGCACCCTTCTATTATAATCCTGGCGGCTGTGGGATAGGGATACACCCTTCTAATATAATCCTGGCGGCTGTGGGATAGGTATGCACCCTTCTATTATAATCCTGGCGGCTGTGGGATAGGTATGCACCCTTCTTTTATAATCCTGGCGGCTGTGGGATAGGGATACACCCTTCTAATATAATCCTGGCGGCTGTGGAATATGGATGCAACCTTATATTATAACCCTGGTGGCTGTGGGATAGGAATGCACCATTCTGTTATAATCCTGACGGCTGTGGGATAGGGATGCACCATTCTATTATAATACTGGCGGCTGTGGGATAGGGATGCACCCTTCTATTATAATCCTGGCGGCTGTGGGATAGGGATGCCCCCTTCTATTATAAACCTGGCGGCTGTGGAATATGGATGCACCCTTCTATTATAATCCTGGCGGCTGTGGGATAGGGATGCAGCCTTCTATTATAATCCTGGCGGCTGTGGGATAAGGATGCACCCATCTATTATAATCCTGGCGGCTGTGGGATAGGGATGCACCCTTCTATTATAATCCTGGCGGCTGTGGGATAGGAATGCACCCTTCTATTATAATCCTGGCGGCTGTGGGATTGGGATGCACCCTTCTAGTTTAACCCTGGCGGCTGTGGGATAGGGATGCACCCTTCTATTATAATCCTGGCGGCTGTGGGGTAGGGATGCACCCTTCTATTATAATCCTGGCGGCTGTGGGATAGGGATGCACCCTTCTATTATAATCCTGGCGTCTGTGGGATAGGGATGCACCCTTCTATTATAATCCTGGCGGCTGTGGCATAGGAATGCACCCTTCTATTATAATCCTGGCGGCTGTGGGATAGGGATGCACCCTTCTATTATCATCCTGGCGGCTGTGGGATAGGGATGCACCCTTCTATTATAATCCTGGCGGCTGTGGCATAGGAATGCACCCTTCTATTATAATCCTGGCGGCTGTGGGATAGGGATGCACCCTTCTATTATAATCCTGGCGGCTGTGGCATAGGAATGCACTCTTCTATTATAATCCTGGCGGCTGTGGGATAGGGATGCACCCTTCTATTATACTATTATAATCCTGGCGGCTGGTAGATCGGGATGCACCCTTCTATTATAATCCTGGCGGCTGTGGGATAGGGATGCACCCTTCTATTATAATCCTGGCGCGGCTGTGGAATATGGATGCAACCTTCTATTATAACCCTGGCGGCTGTGGGATAGGAATGCACCATTCTGTTATAATCCTGACGGCTGTGGGATAGGGATGCACCATTCTATTATAAACCTGGCGGCTGTGGAATAGGGATGCACCCTTCTATTATAATCCTGGCGGCTGTGGGATAGGGATGCACCCTTCTATTATAATCCTGGCGGCTGTGGGATAGGGATGCAGCCTTCTATTATAATCCTGGCGGCTGTGGGATAGGGATGCACCCTTCTATTATAATCCTGGCGGCTGTAGGATTGGGATGCACCCTTCTATTATAATGCTGGCGGCTGTGGGATAGGGATGCACCCTTCTGTTATAATCCTGGCGGCTGTGGGATAGGAATGCACCATTCTGTTATAATCCTGACGGCTGTGGGATAGGGATGCACCATTCTATTATAAACCTGGCGGCTGTGGAATATGGATGCACCCTTCTATTATAATCCTGGCGGCTGTGGGATAGGGATGCAGCCTTCTATTATAATCCTGGCGTCTGTGGGATAGGGATGCACCCTTCTATTATAATCCTGGCGGCTGCGGGATTGGGATGCACCCTTCTATTATAATGCTGGCGGCTGTGGGATAGGGATGCACCCTTCTGTTATAATCCTGGCGGCTGTGGGATTGGGATGCACCCTTCTATTATAATCCTGGCGGCTGTGGGATTGGGATGCACCCTTCTATTATAATCCTGGCGGCTGTGGGATAGGGATGCACCCTTCTATTATAATCCTGGCGGCTGTGGGATAGGGATGCACCCTTCTATTATAATCCTGGCGGCTGTGGGATAGGGATGCACACTTCTATTATAATCCTGGCGGCTGTGGGATAGGGATGCACCCTTCTATTATACTATTATAATCCTGGCGGCTGGTAGATAGGGATGCACCCTTCTATTATAGTCCTGGCGGCTGTGGGATAGGGATGCACCGTTCTATTATAAACCTGGTGGTTGTGGGATAGGGATGCACCCTTCTATTATAATCCTGGCGGCTGTGGGATCGGGATGCATCCTTCTATTATAATCCTGGCGGCTGTGGGATAGGGATGCACCCTACAATTATAATCCTGGCGGCTGTGGGATAGGGATGCATCCTTCAATTATGACGCTGGCGGCTGTGGGATAGGGATGCACCCTTCTAGTATAATCCTGGCGGCTGTGGGATAGGGATGCGCCCTTCTATTATAATCCTGGGGGCTGTGGGATAGGGATGCACCCGTCTATTATGATCCTGGCGGTTGTGAGATAGGGATGCACCCTTCTATTATAATCCTGGCGGATGTGGAATATGGATGCATCCTTTTATTATAATCCTGGCGGCTGTGGGATCGGGATGCACCCTTCTATTATAATCCTGGCGGCTGTGGGATCGGGATGCACCCTTCTATTATAATGCTGGTGGCTGTGGGATAGGGATGCACCCTTCTAATATAATCCTGGCGGCTGTGGAATATGGATGCAACCTTCTATTATAACCCTGGTGGCTGTGGGATAGGAATGCACCATTCTGTTATAATCCTGACGGCTGTGGGATAGGGATGCACCATTCTATTATAAACCTGGCGGCTGTGGGATAGGGATGCACCCTTCTATTATAATCCTGGCGGCTGTGGGATTGGGATGCACCCTTCTATTATAATGCTGGCGGCTGTGGGATAGGGATGCACCCTTCTGTTATAATCCTGGCGGCTGTGGGATAGGGATGCACCCTTCTATTATAATCCTGGCGGCTGTGGGATAGGGATGCACCCTTCTATTATACTATTATAATCCTGGCGGCTGGTAGATAGGGATGCACCCTTCTATTATACTATTATAATGCTGGCGGCTGTGGGATAGGGATGCACCCTTCTAGTATAATCCTGGCGGCTGTGGGATAGGGATGCACCCTTCTATTATAATCCTGGCGGCTGTGGGATAGGGATGCACCCTTCTATTATAATCCTGGCGGCTGTGGGATAGGGATGCACCCTTCAATTATGACGCTGGCGGCTGTGGGATAGGGATGCACCCTTCTATTATAATCCTGGGGGCTGTGGGATAGGGATGCACCCGTCTATTATGATCCTGGCGGTTGTGAGATAGGGATGCACCCTTCTATTATAATCCTGGCGGATGTGGAATATGGATGCATCCTTTTATTATAATCCTGGCGGCTGTGGGATAGGGATGCACCCTTCTATTATAATCCTGGCGGCTGTGGGATCGGGATGCACCCTTCTATTATAATGCTGGTGGCTGTGGGATAGGGATGCACCCTTCTAATATAATCCTGGCGGCTGGGGAATATGGATGCACCCTTCTATTAGAACCCTGGTGGCTGTGGGATAGGAATGCACCATTCTGTTATAATCCTGACGGCTGTGGGATAGGGATGCACCATTCTATTATAAACCTGGCGGCTGTGGAATATGGATGCACCCTTCTATTATAATCCTGGCGGCTGTGGGATAGGGATGCACCCATCTATTATAATCCTGGCGGCTGTGGGATAGGGATGCACCCTTCTATAATAATCCTGGCGGCTGTGGGATAGGGATGCACCCTTCTATTATAATACTGGCGGCTGTGGCATAGGAATGCACCCTTCTATTATAATCCTGGCGGCTGTGGGATTGGGATGCACCCTTCTATTATAATGCTGGCGGCTGTGGGATAGGGATGCACCCTTCTGTTATAATCCTGGCGGCTGTGGGATAGGGATGCACCCTTCTATTATAATCCTGGCGGCTGTGGGATAGGGATGCACACTTCTATAATCATCCTGGCGGCTGTGGGATAGGTATGCACACTTCTATTATACTATTATAATCCTGGCGGCTGGTAAATAGGGATGCACCCTTCTATTATAATCCTGGCGGCTGTGGGATAGGGATGCACCCTTCTATTATAATCCTGGCGGCTGTGGGATAGGTATGCACCCTTCTATTATACTATTATAATCCTGGCGGCTGGTAGATAGGGATGCACCCTTCTATTATAATCCTGGCGGCTGTGCGACAGGAATGCACCCTTCTATTATAGTCCTGGCGGCTGTCGGATAGGGATGCACCCTTCTATTATAAACCTGGTGGCTGTGGGATAGGGATGCACCCTTCTATTATAACACTGGCGGCTGTGGGATAGGGATGCACCCTTCTATTATAACCATGGCGGCTGTGGGATAGGGATGCACCCTTCTATTATAATCCTGGCGGTTGTGGGATAGGGATGCACCCTTCTATTATAATCCTGGCGGCTGTCCGACAGGAATGCACCCTTCTATTATAGTCCTGGCGGCTGTCGGATAGGGATGCAACCTTCTATTATAACACTGGCGGCTGTGGGATAGGGATGCACCCTTCTATTATAACCATGGCGGCTGTGGGATAGGGATGCACACTTCTATTATAATCCTGGCGGATGTGGAATATGGATGCATCCTTTTATTATAATCCTGGCGGCTGTGGGATAGGGATGCACCCTTCTATTATAATCCTGGCGGCTGTGGGATCGGGATGCACCCTTCTATTATAATGCTGGTGGCTGTGGGATAGGGTGCACCCTTCTATTATAATCCTGGCGGCTGTGGAATATGGATGCAACCTTCTATTATAATCCTGGCGGCTGTGGGATAGGGATGCACCATTCTGTTATAATCCTGACGGCTGTGGGATAGGGATGCACCCTTCTATTATAATCCTGGCGGCTGTGGGATAGGGATGCACCCTTCTATTATAATCCTGGCGGCTGTGGGATAGGGATGCACCCTTCTATTATAATGCTGGCGGCTGTGGGATAGGGATGCACCCTTCTATTATAATCCTGGCGGCTGTGGGATTGGGATGCACCCTTCTATTATAATGCTGGCGGCTGTGGGATAGGGATGCACCCTTCTGTTATAATCCTGGCGGCTGTGGGATAGGGCTGCACCCTTCTATTATAATCCTGGCGGCTGTGGGATAGGGATGCACCCTTCTATTATAATCCTGGCGGCTGTGGGATTGGGATGCACCCTTCTATTATAATCCTGGCGGCTGTGGGATAGGGATGCACCCTTCTATTATAATCCTGGCGGCTGTGGGATTGGGATGCACCCTTCTATTATAATGCTGGCGGCTGTGGGATAGGGATGCACCCTTCTGTTATAATCCTGGCGGCTGTGGGATAGGGATGCACCCTTCTATTATAATCCTGGCGGCTGTGGG
This sequence comes from Scyliorhinus torazame, assembly GCF_047496885.1. Classification (NCBI taxonomy): domain Eukaryota; kingdom Metazoa; phylum Chordata; class Chondrichthyes; order Carcharhiniformes; family Scyliorhinidae; genus Scyliorhinus; species Scyliorhinus torazame. The sequence continues at coordinate 139,410,489 of NC_092726.1, forward strand.
ATAGGGATGCACCCTTCTATTATAGTCCTGGCGGCTGTGGGATAGGGATGCACCCTTCTATTATACTATTATAATCCTGGCGGCTGGTAGATAGGGATGCACCCTTCTATTATACTATTATAATGCTGGCGGCTGTGGGATAGGGATGCACCCTTCTAGTATAATCCTGGCGGCTGTGGGATAGGGATGCACCCTTCTATTATAATCCTGGCGGCTGTGGGATAGGGATGCATCCTTCAATTATGACGCTGGCGGCTGTGGGATAGGGATGCACCCTTCTATTATAATCCTGGGGGCTGTGGGATAGGGATGCACCCGTCTATTATGATCCTGGCGGTTGTGAGATAGGGATGCACCATTCTATTATAATCCTGGCGGATGTGGAATATGGATGCATCCTTTTATTAGAATCCTGGCGACTGTGGGATAGGGATGCACCCTTCTATTATAATCCTGGCGGCTGTGGGATCGGGATGCACCCTTCTATTATAATGCTGGTGGCTGTGGGATAGGGATGCACCCTTCTAATATAATCCTGGCGGCTGGGGAATATGGATGCACCATTCTATTAGAACCCTGGTGGCTGTGGGATAGGAATGCACCATTCTGTTATAATCCTGACGGCTGTGGGATAGGGATGCACCATTCTATTATAAACCTGGCGGCTGTGGAATATGGATGCACCCTTCTATTATAATCCTGGCGGCTGTGGGATAGGGATGCACCCATCTATTATAATCCTGGCGGCTGTGGGATAGGGATGCACCCTTCTATAATAATCCTGGCGGCTGTGGGATAGGGATGCACCCTTCTATTATAATACTGGCGGCTGTGGCATAGGAATGCACCCTTCTATTATAATCCTGGCGGCTGTGGGATTGGGATGCACCCTTCTATTATAATGCTGGTGGCTGTGGGATAGGGATGCACCCTTCTGTTATAATCCTGGCGGCTGTGGGATAGGGATGCACCCTTCTATTATAATCCTGGCGGCTGTGGGATAGGGATGCACCCTTCTATAATCATCCTGGCGGCTGTGGGATAGGTATGCACCCTTCTATTATACTATTATAATCCTGGCGGCTGGTAGATAGGGATGCACCCTTCTATTATAATCCTGGCGGCTGTGGGATAGGGATGCACCCTTCTATTATAATCCTGGCGGCTGTGGGATAGGGGTGCACCCTTCTATTATAGTCCTGGCGGCTGTCGGATAGGGATGCACCCTTCTATTATAAACCTGGTGGCTGTGGGATAGGGGTGCACCCTTCTATTATAAACCTGGTGGCTGTGGGATAGGGATGCACCCTTCTATTATAACACTGGCGGCTGTGGGATAGGAATGCACCCTTCTATTATAGTCCTGGCGGCTGTCGGATAGGGATGCACCCTTCTATTATAAACCTGGTGGCTGTGGGATAGGGATGCACCCTTCTATTATAACACTGGCGGCTGTGGGATAGGGATGCACCCTTCTATTATAACCATGGCGGCTGTGGGATAGGGATGCACACTTCTATTATAATCCTGGCGGATGTGGAATATGGATGCATCCTTTTATTATAATCCTGGCGGCTGTGGGATAGGGATGCACCCTTCTATTATAATCCTGGCGGCTGTGGGATAGGGATGCACCCTTCTAATATAATCCTGGCGGATGTGGAATATGGATGCATCCTTTTATTATAATCCTGGATAGGGATGCACCCTTCTATTATAATCCTGGCGGCTGTGGGATCGGGATGCACCCTTCTATTATAATGCTGGTGGCTGTGGGATAGGGATGCACCCTTCTAATATAATCCTGGCGGCTGTGGAATATGGATGCAACCTTCTATTATAACCCTGGTGGCTGTGGGATAGGAATGCACCATTCTGTTATAATCCTGACGGCTGTGGGATAGGGATGCACCATTCTATTATAAACCTGGCGGCTGTGGAATATGGATGCACCCTTCTATTATAATCCAGGCGGCTGTGGGATAGGGATGCAGCCTTCTATTATAATCCTGGCGGCTGTGGGATAGGGATGCACCCATCTATTATAATCCTGGCGGCTGTGGGATAGGGATGCACCCTTTTATAATAATCCTGGCGGCTGTGGGATAGGGATGCACCCTTCTATTATAATACTGGCGGCTGTGGCATAGGAATGCACCCTTCTATTATAATCCTGGCGGCTGTGGGATTGGGATGCACCCTTCTATTATAATGCTGGCGGCTGTGGGATAGGGATGCACCCTTCTGTTATAATCCTGGCGGCTGTGGGATAGGGATGCACCCTTCTATTATAATCCTGGCGGCTGTGGGATAGGGATGCACACTTCTATAATCATCCTGGCGGCTGTGGGATAGGTATGCACACTTCTATTATACTATTATAATCCTGGCGGCTGGTAAATAGGGATGCACCCTTCTATTATAATCCTGGCGGCTGTGGGATAGGGATGCACCCTTCTATTATAATCCTGGCGGCTGTGGGATAGGTATGCACCCTTCTATTATACTATTATAATCCTGGCGGCTGGTAGATAGGGATGCACCCTTCTATTATAATCCTGGCGGCTGTGCGACAGGAATGCACCCTTCTATTATAGTCCTGGCGGCTGTCGGATAGGGATGCACCCTTCTATTATAAACCTGGTGGCTGTGGGATAGGGATGCACCCTTCTATTATAACACTGGCGGCTGTGGGATAGGGATGCACCCTTCTATTATAACCATGGCGGCTGTGGGATAGGGATGCACCCTTCTATTATAATCCTGGCGGTTGTGGGATAGGGATGCACCCTTCTATTATAATCCTGGCGGCTGTGCGACAGGAATGCACCCTTCTATTATAGTCCTGGCGGCTGTCGGATAGGGATGCAACCTTCTATTATAACACTGGCGGCTGTGGGATAGGGATGCACCCTTCTATTATAACCATGGCGGCTGTGGGATAGGGATGCACACTTCTATTATAATCCTGGCGGATGTGGAATATGGATGCATCCTTTTATTATAATCCTGGCGGCTGTGGGATAGGGATGCACCCTTCTATTATAATCCTGGCGGCTGTGGGATCGGGATGCACCCTTCTATTATAATGCTGGTGGCTGTGGGATAGGGATGCACCCTTCTATTATAATCCTGGCGGCTGTGGAATATGGATGCAACCTTCTATTATAACCCTGGTGGCTGTGGGATAGGAATGCACCATTCTGTTATAATCCTGACGGCTGTGGGATAGGGATGCACCATTCTATTATAAACCTGGCGGCTGTGGAATATGGATGCACCCTTCTATTATAATCCTGGCGGCTGTGGGATAGGGATGCAGCCTTCTATTATAATCCTGGCGGCTGTGGGAGAGGGATGCACCCATCTATTATAATCCTGGCGGCTGTGGGATTGGGATGCACCCTTCTATTATAATCCTGGCGGCTGTGGGATAGGGATGCACCCTTCTATTATAATCCTGGCGGCTGTGGGATTGGGATGCACCCTTCTATTATAATGCTGGCGGCTGTGGGATAGGGATGCACCCTTCTGTTATAATCCTGGCGGCTGTGGGATAGGGATGCACCCTTCTATTATAATCCTGGCGGCTGTGGGATTGGGATGCACCCTTCTATTATAATGCTGGCGGCTGTGGGATAGGGATGCACCCTTCTGTTATAATCCTGGCGGCTGTGGGATTGGGATGCACCCTTCTATTATAATCCTAGCGGCTGTGGGATAGGGATGCACCCTTCTATTATAATCCTGGCGGCTGTGCGACAGGAATGCACCCTTCTATTATAATCCTGGCGGCTGTGGGATTGGGATGCACCCTTCTATTATAATGCTAGCGGCTGTGGGATAGGGATGCACCCTTCTATTATAGTCCAGGCGGCTGTGGGATAGGGATGCACCCTTCTATTATAAACCTGGTGGCTGTGGGATAGGGATGCACCCTTCTATTATAATCCTGGCGGCTGTGGGATAGGGATGCACCCTTCTATTATAATCCTGGCAGCTGTGGGATAGGGATGCACCCTTCTATTATAATCCTGGCGGCTGTGGGATCGGGATGCATCCTTCTATTATAATCCTGGCGGCTGTGGGATAGGGATGCATCCTTCAATTATGACGCTGGCGGCTGTGGGATAGGGATGCACCCTTCTAGTATAATCCTGGCGGCTGTGGGATAGGGATGCACCCTTTTATTATAATCCTGGCGGCTGTGGGATTGGGATGCACCCTTCTATTATAATGCTGGCGGCAGTGGGATAGGGATGCTCCCTTCTGTTATAATCCTGGCGGCTGTGGGATAGGGATGCACCCTTCTATTATAATCCTGGCGGCTGTGGGATTGGGATGCACCCTTCTATTATAATGCTGGCGGCTGTGGGATAGGGATGCACCCTTCTGTTATAATCCTGGCGGCTGTGGGATTGGGATGCACCCTTCTATTATAATCCTAGCGGCTGTGGGATAGGGATGCACCCTTCTATTATAATCCTGGCGGCTGTGCGACAGGAATGCACCCTTCTATTATAATCCTGGCGGCTGTGGGATTGGGATGCACCCTTCTATTATAATCCTAGCGGCTGTGGGATAGGGATGCACCCTTCTATTATAGTCCTGGCGGCTGTGGGATAGGGATGCACCCTTCTATTATAAACCTGGTGGCTGTGGGATAGGGATGCACCCTTCTATTATAATCCTGGCGGCTGTGGGATAGGGATGCACCCTTCTATTATAATCCTGGCGGCTGTGGGATAGGGATGCACCCTTCTATTATAATCCTGGCAGCTGTGGGATAGGGATGCACCCTTCTATTATAATCCTGGCGGCTGTGGGATCGGGATGCATCCTTCTATTATAATCCTGGCGGCTGTGGGATAGGGATGCATCCTTCAATTATGACGCTGGCGGCTGTGGGATAGGGATGCACCCTTCTAGTATAATCCTGGCGGCTGTGGGATAGGGATGCACCCTTCAATTATAATCCTGGCGGCTGTGGGATTGGGATGCACCCTTCTATTATAATGCTGGCGGCTGTGGGATAGGGATGCACCCTTCTGTTATAATCCTGGCGGCTGTGGGATAGGGATGCACCCTTCTATTATAATCCTGGCGGCTGTGGGATTGGGATGCACCCTTCTATTATAATGCTGGCGGCTGTGGGATAGGGATGCACCCTTCTGTTATAATCCTGGCGGCTGTGGGATTGGGATGCACCCTTCTATTATAATCCTAGCGGCTGTGGGATAGGGATGCACCCTTCTATTATAATCCTGGCGGCTGTGCGACAGGAATGCACCCTTCTATTATAATCCTGGCGGCTGTGGGATTGGGATGCACCCTTCTATTATAATCCTAGCGGCTGTGGGATAGGGATGCACCCTTCTATTATAGTCCTGGCGGCTGTGGGATAGGGATGCACCCTTCTATTATAAACCTGGTGGCTGTGGGATAGGGATGCACCCTTCTATTATAATCCTGGCGGCTGTGGGATAGGGATGCACCCTTCTATTATAATCCTGGCAGCTGTGGGATAGGGATGCACCCTTCTATTATAACCCTGGCGGCTGTGGGATAGGGATGCACCCTTCTATTATAATCCTGGCGGCTGTGGGATAGGGATGCACCCTTCTATTATAATCCTGGCGGCTGTGGGATAGGGATGCACCCTTCTATTATAATCCTGGCGGCTGTGGGATCGGGATGCATCCTTCTATTATAATCCTGGCGGCTGTGGGATAGGGATGCATCCTTCAATTATGACGCTGGCGGCTGTGGGATAGGGATGCACCCTTCTAGTATAATCCTGGCGGCTGTGGGATAGGGATGCACCCTTCTATTATAATCCTGGGGGCTGTGGGATAGGGATGCGCCCATCTATTATGATCCTGGCGGTTGTGAGATAGGGATGCACCCTTCTATTGTAATCCTGGCGGCTGTGGGATAGGGATGCACCCTTCTATTATAATCCTGGCGGCTGTGGGATAGGGATGCACCCTTCTATTATAATCCTTGCGGCTGTGGGATAGGGATGCACCCTTCTATTATAATCCTGGGGGCTGTGGGATAGGGATGCACCCGTCTATTATGATCCTGGCGGTTGTGGGATAGGGATGCACCTTTCTATTATAACCCTCGCGGCTGTGGGATAGGGATGCACCCTTCTATTATAATCCTGGCGGCTGTGGGATAGGGATGCAGCCTTCTATTATAATCCTGGCGGCTGTGGGATAGGGATGCACCCTTCTATTATAATCCTGGCGGCTGTGGGATAGGGATGCACCCTTCTATTATAATCCTGGCGGCTGTGGGATAGGGATGCACCCTTCTATTATAATCCTGGCGGCTGTGGGATAGGGATGCACCCTTCTATTATAATCCTGGCGGCTGTGGGATTGGGATGCACCCTTCTATTATAATGCTGGCGGCTGTGGGATAGGGATGCACCCTTCTATTATAATGCTGGCGGCTGTGGGATAGGGATGCACCCTTCTGTTATAATCCTGGCGGCTGTGGGATTGGGATGCACCCTTCTATTATAATCCTAGCGGCTGTGGGATAGGGATGCACCCTTCTATTATAATCCTGGCGGCTGTGCGACAGGAATGCACCCTTCTATTATAATCCTGGCGGCTGTGGGATTGGGATGCACCCTTCTATTATAATGCTAGCGGCTGTGGGATAGGGATGCACCCTTCTATTATAGTCCAGGCGGCTGTGGGATAGGGATGCACCCTTCTATTATAAACCTGGTGGCTGTGGGATAGGGATGCACCCTTCTATTATAATCCTGGCGGCTGTGGGATAGGGATGCACCCTTCTATTGTAATCCTGGCGGCTGTGGGATAGGGATGCACCCTTCTATTATAATCCTGGCGGCTGTGGGATAGGGATGCACCCTTCTATTATAATCCTTGCGGCTGTGGGATAGGGATGCACCCTTCTATTATAATCCTGGGGGCTGTGGGATAGGGATGCACCCGTCTATTATGATCCTGGCGGTTGTGGGATAGGGATGCACCTTTCTATTATAACCCTCGCGGCTGTGGGATAGGGATGCCCCCTTCTCTTATAATACTGGCGGCTGTGGGATAAGGATGCACCCTTCTAGTATAATCCTGGCGGCTGTGGGATAGGGATGCACCCTTCTATTGTAATCCTGGCGGCTGTGGGATAGGGATGCACCCTTCTATTATAATCCTGGCGGCTGTGGGATAGGGATGCACCCTTCTATTATAATCCTTGCGGCTGTGGGATAGGGATGCACCCTTATATTATAATCCTGGGGGCTGTGGGATAGGGATGCACCCGTCTATTATGATCCTGGCGGTTGTGGGATAGGGATGCACCTTTCTATTATAACCCTCGCGGCTGTGGGATAGGGATGCCCCCTTCTCTTATAATACTGGCGGCTGTGGGATAAGGATGCACCCTTCTATTATAATCCTGGCGGCTGTGGGATAAGGATGCACCCTTCTATTATAATCCTTGGGGCTGTGGGATAGGGATGCACCCGTCTATTATGATCCTGGCGGTTGTGGGATAGGGATGCACACTTCTATTATAATCCTGGCGGCTGTGGGATAGGGGTGCACCATTCTATTATAATCCTGGGCGCTGTGGGATAGGGATGCACCCTTCTATTATAATGCTGGCGGCTGTGGGATAGGGATGCACCTTCTATTATAATCCTTGGGGCTGTGGGATAGGGATGCACCCGTCTATTATGATCCTGGCGGTTGTGGGATAGGGATGCACACTTCTATTATAATCCTGGCGGCTGTGGGATAGGGGTGCACCATTCTATTATAACCCTGGGCGCTGTGGGATAGGGATGCACCCTTCTATTATAATCCTGGCGGCTGTGGGATAGGGATGCACCATTCTATTATAATCCTGGCGGCTGTGGGATAGGGATGCACCCTTCTATTATAATCCTGGGCGCTGGGGGATAGGGATGCCCCCTTCTATTATAATCCTGGCGGCTGTGGGATAGGGATGCACCCTTCTATTATAATCCTGGCGGCTGTGGGATAGGGATGCACCCTTCTATTATAATCCTTGCGGCTGTGGGATAGGGATGCACCCTTCTATTATAATCCTGGGGGCTGTGTGATAGGGATGCACCCGTCTATTATGATCCTGGCGGTTGTGGGATAGGGATGCACCTTTCTATTATAATCCTGAGGGCTGTGGGATAGGGATGCACCCTTCTATTATAATCCTGGCGGTTGTGGGATAGGGACGCACCCTTCTATTATAATCCTGGCGGCTGTGGGATAGGGATGCACCCTTCTATTATAATCCTGGGGGCTGTGGGATAGGGATGCACCCTTCTATTATAATCCTGAGGGCTGTGGGATCGGGATGCACCCTTCTATTATAATCCTGGCGGCTGTGGGATAGGGATGCCCCCTTCTCTTATAATACTGGCGGCTGTGGGATAAGGATGCACCCTTCTATTATAATCCTGGCGGCTGTGGGATAGGGATGCACCCTTCTATTATAATCCTTGGGGCTGTGGGATAGGGATGCACCCGTCTATTATGATCCTGGCGGTTGTGGGATAGGGATGCACACTTCTATTAAAATCCTGGCGGCTGTGGGATAGGGATGCAGCCTTCTATTATATTCCTGGCGGCTGTGGGATAGGGGTGCACCCGTCTATTATGATCCTGGCGGTTGTGGGATAGGGATGCACACTTCTCTTATAATACTGGCGGCTGTGGGATAGGGATGCACCCTTCTATTATAATCTTGGCGGCTGTGGGATAGGGATGCACCCTTCTATTATAATCCTGGGGGCTGTGGGATAGGGATGCACCCGTCTGTTATGATCCTGGCGGTTGTGGGATAGGGATGCACCCTTCTATTATAACCCTGGCGGCTGTGGGATAGGAATGCACCCTTCTTTTATAATACTGGCGGCTGTGGGATAGGGATGCACCCTTCTATTATAATCCTGGCGGCTGTGGGATAGGGATGCACCCTTCAATTATAATTCTAGGGGCTGTGGGATAGGGATGCACACGTCTATTATGATCCTGGCGGTTGTGGGATAGGGATGCAAACTTCTATTATAATCCTGGCGGCTGTGGGATAGGGATGCACCTTTCTATTATAATCCTGGCGGCTGTGGGATAGGGATGCACCCTTCTATTATAATCCTGCCGGCTGTGGGGTAGGGATGCACCCTTCTATTATAATCCTGGCGGCTGTGGGATAGGGATGCACCCTTCTATTATAATCCTGGCGGATGTGGAATATGGATTCATCCTTTTATTATAATCCTGGCGGCTGTGGGATAGGGATGCACCCTTCTATTATTATCCTGGCGGCTGTGGGATCGGGATGCACCCTCCTATTATAATGCTGGTGGCTGTGGGATAGGGATGCACCCTTCTATTATAATCCTGGCGGCTGTGGAATATGGATGCAACCTTCTATTATAACCCTGGTGGCTGTGGGATAGGAATGCACCCTTCTGTTATAATCCTGACGGCTGTGGGATAGGGATGCACCGATCTATTATAAACCTGGCGGCTGTGGAATATGGATGCAACCTTCTATTATAACCCTGGTGGCTGTGGGATAGGAATGCACCCTTCTGTTATAATCCTGACGGCTGTGGGATAGGGATGCACCCTTCTATTATAAACCTGGCGGCTGTGGAATATGGATGCACCCTTCTATTATAATCCTGGCGGCTGTGGGATAGGTATGCACCGTTCTATTATACTATTATAATCCTGGCGGCTGTTAGATAGGGATGCACCCTTCTATTATATTCCTGGCGGCTGTGGGACAGGGATGCACCCTTCTATTATAGTCCTGGCGGCTGTGGGATAGGGATGCACTCTTCTATTATAATCCTGGCGGCTGTGGGATAGGAATGCACCCTTCTATTATAATGCTGGCGGCTGTTGGATAGGGATGCACCATTCTATTATAATCCTGGGGGCTGTGGGATAGGGATGCACCCTTCTATTATAATCCTGGCGGCTGTGGGATAGGGATGCACCCTTCTATTATAATGCTGGCGGCTGTTGGATAGGGATGCACCATTCTATTATAATCCTGGGGGCTGTGGGATAGGGATGCACCCTTCTATTATAATCCTGGCGGTTGTGGGATAGGGGTGCACCCTTCTATTATAATCCTGGCGGCTGTGGGATAGGGATGCACCCTTCTATTATAATCCTGGCGGCTGTGGGATAGTGATGCACCTTTCTATTATAATCCTGGCGGCTGTGGGATAGGGATGCACCCTTCTATTATAATCCTGGCGGCTGTGGGATAGGGATGCACCCTTCTATTATAATCCTGGCGGCTGTGGGATCGGGATGCACCCTTCTATTATACTATTATAATCCTGGCGGCTGGTAGATAGGGATGCACCCTTCTATTATAGTCCTGGCGGCTGTCGGATAGGGATGCACTCTTCTATTATAAACCTGGTGGCTGTGGGATAGGGATGCACCCTTCTATTATAACACTGGCGGCTGTGGGATAGGGATGCACCCTTCTATTATAACCATGGCGGCTGTGGGATAGGGATGCACCCTTCTATTATAATCCTGGCGGATGTGGAATATGGATGCATCCTTTTATTATAATCCTGGCGGCTGTGGGATAGGGATGCAGCCTTCTATTATAATCCTGGCGGCTGTGGGATCGGGATGCACCCTTCTATTATAATCCTGGCGGCTGTGGGATAGGGATGCACCCTTCTATTATAATCCTGGCGGCTGTGGGATTGGGATGCACCCTTCTATTATAATCCTGGCGGCTGTGGGATAGGGATGCACCCTTCTATTATAATGCTGGTGTCTGTGGGATAGGGTGCACCGTTCTATTATAATCCTGGCGGCTGTGGGATAGGGATGCACCCTTCTATTATAATCCTGGCGGCTGTGGAATATGGATGCAACCTTCTATTATAATCCTGGCGGCTGTGGGATAGGGATGCACCATTCTGTTATAATCCTGACGGCTGTGGGATAGGGATGCACCCTTCTATTATAATCCTGGCGGCTGTGGGATAGGGATGCACTCTTCTATTATAATCCTGGCGGCTGTGGGATAGGGATGCACCCTTCTATTATAATCCTGGCGGCTGTGGGATAGGGATGTACCCTTCTATTATAATCCTGGCGGCTGTGGAATAGGGATGCCCCCTTCTCTTATAATACTGGCGGCTGTGGGATAGGGATGCACCCTTCTATTATAATCCTGGGGGCTGTGGGATAGGGATGCACCCGTCTATTATGATCCTGGCGGTTGTGGGATGGGGATGCACACTTCTATTATAATCCTGGCGGCTGTGGGATAGGGGTGCACCCTTCTATTATAATCCTAGCGGCTGTGGGATAGGGATGCATCCTTCTATTATAACCCTGGCGGCTGTGGGATAGGGATGCACCCTTCTATTATAACCCTGGCGGCTGTGGGATAGGGATGCACCCTTCTATTATAACCCTGGCGGCTGTGGGATAGGGATGCATCCTTCTATTATAACCCTGGCGGCTGTGGGATAGGGATGCACCCTTCTATTATAACCCTGGCGGCTGTGGGATATGGATGCACCCTTCTATTATAATCCTGGGCGCTGTGGGATAGGGATGCACCGTTCTATTATAATCCTGGCGGCTGTGGAATAGGGATGCACCCGTCTATTATGATCCTGGCGGTTGTGGGATAGGGATGCACCCTTCTCTTATAATATTGGCGGTTGTGGGATAGGGATGCACCCTTCTCTTATAATATTGGCGGCTGTGGGATAGGGATGCACCCTTCTCTTATAATATTGGCGGCTGTGGGATAGGGATGCACCCTTCTATTATAATCCTGGCGGCTGTGGGATAGGGATGCGCCCTTCTATTATAATCCTGGCGGCTGTGGGATAGGGATGCACCCTTCTCTTATAATATTGGCGGCTGTGGGATAGGGATGCACCCTTCTATTATAATCCTGGCGGCTGTGGGATAGGGATGCACCCTTCGATTATAATCCTGGCGGCTGTGGGATAGCGATGCACCCTTCCATTATAATCCTGGGGGCTGTGGGATTGGGATGCACCCGTCTATTATGATCCTGGCGGTTGTGGGATAGGGATGCACCCTTCTATTATAACCCTATCGGCTGTGGGATAGGGATGCACCCTTCTCTTATAATACTCGCGGCTGTGGGATAGGGATGCACCCTTCTATTATAATCCTGGCGGCTATGGGATAGGGATGCAGCCTTCTATTATAATCCTGGGGGCTGTGGGATAGGGATGCAGCCGTCTATTATAATCCTGACGGCTGTGGGATAGCGATGCACCCTTCTATTATAATCCTGGGGGCTGTGGGATTGGGATGCACCCGTCTATTATGATCCTGGCGGTTGTGGGATAGGGATGCACCCTTCTATTATAACCCTATCGGCTGTGGGATAGGGATGCACCCTTCTCTTATAATACTGGCGGCTGTGGGATAGGGATGCACACTTCTATTATAATCCTGGGGGCTGTGGGATAGGAATGCACCGTCTATTATGATCCTGGCGGTTGTGGGATAGGGATGCACCCTTCTATTATAATCCTGGCGGATGTGGAATATGGATTCATCCTTTTATTATAATCCTGGCGGCTGTGGGATAGGGATGCACCCTTCTATTATTATCCTGGCGGCTGTGGGATCGGGATGCACCCTCCTATTATAATGCTGGTGGCTGTGGGATAGGGATGCACCCTTCTATTATAATCCTGGCGGCTGTGGAATATGGATGCAACCTTCTATTATAACCCTGGTGGCTGTGGGATAGGAATGCACCCTTCTGTTATAATCCTGACGGCTGTGGGATAGGGATGCACCGATCTATTATAAACCTGGCGGCTGTGGAATATGGATGCAACCTTCTATTATAACCCTGGTGGCTGTGGGATAGGAATGCACCCTGCTGTTATAATCCTGACGGCTGTGGAATATGGATGCACCCTTCTATTATAATCCTGGCGGCTGTGGGATAGGGATGCACCCTTCTATTATAATCCTGGCGGCTGTGGGATAGGGATGCAGCCTTCTATTATAATCCTGGCGGCTGTGGGATTGGGATGCACCCTTCTATTATAATGCTGGCGGCTGTGGGATAGGGATGCACCCTTCTGTTATAATCCTGGCTGCTGTGGGATAGGGATGCACCCGTCTATTATAATCCTGGCGGCTGTGGGGTAGGGATGCACCGTTCTATTATAATCCTGGCGGCTGTGGGATAAGGATGCACCCTTCTATTATATTCCTGGCGGCTGTGGGATAGGGATGCACCCTTCTATTATAATCCTGGCGGCTGTGGGATAGGGATGCACCCTTCTATTATAATCCTGGCGGCTGTGGGATAGGGATGCATCCTTCTATTATAATCCTGGCGGCTGTGGGATAGGGATGCACCCTTCTATTATAATCCTGGCGGCTGTGGGATAGGTATGCACCCTTCTATTATACTATTATAATCCTGGCGGCTGTTAGATAGGGATGCGCCCTTCTATTATAATCCTGGCGGCTGTGGGATAGGGATGCAGCCTTCTATTATAATCCTGGCGGCTGTGGGATAGGGATGCGCCCTTCTATTATAATCCTGGCGGCTGTGGGATAGGGATGCACCCTTCTATTATAATCCTGGCGGCTGTGGGATAGGGATGCGCCCTTCTATTATAATCCTGGCGGCTGTGGGATAGGGATGCGCCCTTCTATTATAATCCTGGCGGCTGTGGGATAGGGATGCACCCTTCTATTATACTATTATAATACTGGCGGCTGTTAGATAGGGATGCACCCTTCTTTTATAATCCTGGCGGCTTTGGGATAGGGATGCGCCCTTCTATTATAATCCTGGCGGCTGTGGGTCAGGGATGCACCCTTCTATTATAATCCTGGCGGCTGTGGGATAGGGATGCACCCTTCTATTATAATCCTGGCGGCTGTGGGATAGGGATGCACCCTTCTATTATAATCCTGGCGGCTGTGGGATAGGGATGCACCCTTCTATTATAGTCCTGGCGGCTGTGGGATAGGGATGCACTCTTCTATTATAATCCTGGCGGCTGTGGGATAGGGATGCAGTCTTCTATTATAATCCTGGCGGCTGTGGGATAGGGATGCACCCTTCTATTATAACCCTGGCAGCTGTGGGATAGGGATGCATCCTTCAATTATGACCCTGGCGGCTGTGGGATAGGGATGCACCCTTCTAGTATAATCCTGGCGGCTGTGGGATAGGGATGCACCCTTCTATTATAATCCTGGGGGCTGTGGGATAGGGATGCACCCGTCTATTATAATCCTGGCGGTTGTGGGATAGGGATGCACCCTTCTATTATAATACTGGCGGCTGTGGGATAGGGGTGCACTCTTCTATTATAATCCTGGGCGCTGTGGGATAGGGATGCACCCTTCTATTATAATCCTGGCCGCTGTGGGATAGGGATGCACCCTTCTATTATAATCCTGGCGGCTGTGGGATAGGGATGCACACTTCTATTATACTCCTGGCGGCTGTGGGATAGGGGTGCACCCGTCTATTATGATCCTGGCGGTTGTGGGATAGGGATGCACCCTTCTATTATAACCCTCGCGGCTGTTGGATAGGGATGCCCCCTTCTCTTATAATACTGGCGGCTGCGGGATAGGGATGCACCCTTCTATTAGATTCCTGGCGGCTGTGGGGTAGGGATGCACCCTTCTATTATAATCCTGGGGGCTGTGGGATAGGGATGCACCCGTCTATTATGATCCTGGCGGTTGTGGGATAGGGATGCACACTTCTATTGTAATCCTGGCGGTTGTGGGATAGGGGTGCAGCCTCGATTATAATCCTGGGCGCAGTGGGATAGGGATGCACCCTTCTATTATAATCCTGGCGGCTGCGGGATAGGGATGCACCCGTCTATTATGACCCTGGCGGTTGTGGGATAGGGATGCACACTTCTCTTATAATACTGGCGGCTGTGGGATAGGGATGCACCCTTCTATTATAATCCTGGCGGCTGTGGGATAGGGATGCACCCTTCTATTATAATCCTGGCGGCTGTGCATTGGGATGCACCCTTCTATTATAATCCTGGCGGCTGTGGGATAGGGATGCACCTTTCTGTTACAATCCTGGCGGCTGTGGGATAGGGATGCACCCTTCTATTATAATCCTGGCGGCTGTGGGATAGGGATGCACACTTCTATTATAATCCTGGCGGCAGTGGGATAGGGATGCACCCTTCTATTATAATCCTGGCGGCTGTGGGATAGGAATGCAACCTTTCTGTTACAATCCTGGCGGCTGTGGGATAGGGATGCACCCTTCTATTATAATCCTGGCGGCTGTGGGATAGGGATGCACCCTTCTATTATAACCCTATCGGCTGTGGGATAGGGATGCACCCTTCTCTTATAATACTCGCGGCTGTGGGATAGGGATGCACCCTTCTATTATAATCCTGGCGGCTATGGGATAGGGATGCACCCTTCTATTATAACCCTATCGGCTATGGGATAGGGATGCACCCTTCTATTATAACCCTATCGGCTGTGGGATAGGGATGCACCCTTCTCTTATAATACTCGCGGCTGTGGGATAGGGATGCACCCTTCTATTATAATCCTGGCGGCTGTGGGATAGGGATGCACCCTTCTATTATAACCCTATCGGCTGTGGGATAGGGATGCACGCTTCTCTTATAATACTCGCGGCTGTGGGATAGGGATGCACCCTGCTATTATAATCCTGAGGGCTGTGGGATAGGGATGCACCCGTCTATTATGATCCTGGCGGTTGTGGGATAGCGATGCACCCTTCGATTATAATACTGGCGGCTGTGGGATAGGGATGCACCCTTCTATTATAATCCTGGCGGCTGTGGGATAGGGATGCACCCTTCTATTATTATCCAGGCGGCTGTGGGATCGGGATGCACCCTCCTATTATAATGCTGGTGGCTGTGGGATAGGGATGCACCCTTCTATTATAATCCTAGCGGCTGTGGAATATGGATGCAACCTTCTATTATAACCCTGGTGGCTGTGGGATAGGAATGCACCCTTCTGTTATAATCCTGACGGCTGTGGGATAGGGATGCACCCTTCTATTATAAACCTGGCGGCTGTGGGATAGGGATGCACCCTTCTATTATAATCCTGGCGGCTGTGGCATAGGAATGCACCCTTCTATTATAATCCTGGCGGCTGTGGGATTGGGATGCACCCTTCTGTTATAATCCTGGCTGCTGTGGGATAGGGATGCACCCGTCTATTATAATCCTGGCGGCTGTGGGGTAGGGATGCACCCTTCTATTATAATCCTGGCGGCTGTGGGATAAGGATGCACCCTTCTATTATATTCCTGGCGGCTGTGGGATAGGGATGCACCCTTCTATTATAATCCTGGCGGCTGTGGGATAGGGATGCACCCTTCTATTATAATCCTGGCGGCTGTGGGATAGGGATGCATCCTTCTATTATAATCCTGGCGGCTGTGGGATAGGGATGCACCCTTCTATTATAATCCTGGCGGCTGTGGGATAGGTATGCACCCTTCTATTATACTATTATAATCCTGGCGGCTGTTAGATAGGGATGCGCCCTTCTATTATAATCCTGGCGGCTGTGGGATAGGGATGCAGCCTTCTATTATAATCCTGGCGGCTGTGGGATAGGGATGCGCCCTTCTATTATAATCCTGGCGGCTGTGGGATAGGGATGCACCCTTCTATTATAATCCTGGCGGCTGTGGGATAGGGATGCGCCCTTCTATTATAATCCTGGCGGCTGTGGGATAGGGATGCGCCCTTCTATTATAATCCTGGCGGCTGTGGGATAGGGATGCACCCTTCTATTATAATCCTGGCGGCTTTGGGATAGGGATGCGCCCTTCTATTATAATCGTGGCGGCTGTGGGTCAGGGATGCACCCTTCTATTATAATCCTGGCGGCTGTGGGATAGGGATGCACCCTTCTATTATACTCCTGGCGGCTGTGGGATAGGGATGCACTCTTCTATTATAATCCTGGCGGCTGTGGGATAGGGATGCAGTCTTCTATTATAATCCTGGCGGCTGTGGGATAGGGATGCACCCTTCTATTATAACCCTGGCAGCTGTGGGATAGGGATGCATCCTTCAATTATGACCCTGGCGGCTGTGGGATAGGGATGCACCCTTCCAGTATAATCCTGGCGGCTGTGGGATAGGGATGCACCCTTCTATTATAATCCTGGGGGCTGTGGGATAGGGATGCACCCGTCTATTATAATCCTGGCGGTTGTGGGATAGGGATGCACCCTTCTATTATAATACTGGCGGCTGTGGGATAGGGGTGCACTCTTCTATTATAATCCTGGGCGCTGTGGGATAGGGATGCACCCTTCTATTATAATCCTGGCCGCTGTGGGATAGGGATGCACCCTTCTATTATAATCCTGGCGGCTGTGGGATAGGGATGCACACTTCTATTATACTCCTGGCGGCTGTGGGATAGGGGTGCACCCGTCTATTATGATCCTGGCGGTTGTGGGATAGGGATGCACCCTTCTATTATAACCCTCGCGGCTGTTGGATAGGGATGCCCCCTTCTCTTATAATACTGGCGGCTGCGGGATAGGGATGCACCCTTCTATTAGAATCCTGGCGGCTGTGGGGTAGGGATGCACCCTTCTATTATAATCCTGGGGGCTGTGGGATAGGGATGCACCCGTCTATTATGATCCAGGCGGTTGTGGGATAGGGATGCACACTTCTATTATAATCCTGGCGGTTGTGGGATAGGGGTGCAGCCTCGATTATAATCCTGGGCGCAGTGGGATAGGGATGCACCCTTCTATTATAATCCTGGCGGCTGTGGGATAGGGATGCACCCGTCTATTATGACCCTGGCGGTTGTGGGATAGGGATGCACACTTCTCTTATAATACTGGCGGCTGTGGGATAGGGATGCACCCTTCTATTATAATCCTGGCGGCTGTGGGATAGGGATGCACCCTTCTATTATAATCCTGGGGGCTGTGGGATAGGGATGCACCCGTCTATTATGATCCTGGCGGTTGTGGGATAGGAATGCACCCTTCTATTATAACCCTGGCGGCTGTGGGATAGGGATGCACCCTTCTCTTATAATACTGGCGGCTGTGGGATAGGGATGCACCCTTCTATTATAATCCTGGCGGCTGTGGGATAGGGATGCACCCTTCTATTATAATCCTGGGGGCTGTGGGATAGGGATGCACCTTTCTGTTACAATCCTGGCGGCTGTGGGATAGGGATGCACCCTTCTATTATAATCCTGGCGGCTGTGGGATAGGGATGCACACTCCTATTATAATCCTGGCGGCTGTGGGATAGGGATGCACCCGTCTATTATGATCCTGGCGGTTGTGGGATAGGGATGCACCCTTCTATTATAATCCTGGCGGCTGTGGGATAGGAATGCAACCTTTCTGTTACAATCCTGGCGGCTGTGGGATAGGGATGCACCCTTCTATTATAATCCTGGCGGCTGTGGGATAGGGATGCACACTTCTATTATAATCCTGGCGGCTGTGGGATAGGGATGCAGCCTTCTATTATAATCCTGGCGGCTGTGGGATAGGGATGCACCCTTCTATTATAATCCTGGCGGCTGTGGGATAGGGTTGCACACTTGTATTATAATCCTGGCGGCTGTGGGATAGGCTTGCACCCTTCTATTATACTATTATAATCCTGGCGGCTGTTAGATAGGGATGCACCCTTCTATTATAATCCTGGCGGCTGTGGGACAGGGATGCACCCTTCTATTATAGTCCTGGCGGCTGTGGGATAGTGATGCACCCTTCTATTATAATCCTGGCGGCTGTGGGATAGGAATGTACCCTTCTATTTTAACCCTGGCGGCTGTGGGATAGGGATGCACCCTTCTATTATAATCCTGGCGGCTGTGGGATATGGATGCACCCTTGTATTATAATCCTGGCGGCTGTGGGATAGGGATGCACCCTTCTATTATAATCCTTGCGGCTGTGGGATAGGGATGCACCCTTCTATTATAACCTTGGCGGCTGTGGGATAGGGATGCACCCTTCTATTATAATCCTGGCGGCTGTGGGATAGGGATGCACCCTTCTATTATAATCCTGGGGGCTGTGGGATAGGGATGCACCCGTCTATAATGATCCTGGCGGTTGTGGGATAGGGATGCACCCTTCTATTATAATCCTGGGGCTGTGGGATAGGGATGCACCCTTCTATTATAATCCTGGCGGCTGTGGGATACGGATGCACCCTTCTATTATAATCCTGGGGGCTGTGGGATAGGGATGCACCCTTCTATTATAATCCTGGCGGCTGTGGGATAGGGATGCACCCTTCTATTATAATCCTGGCGGCTGTGGAATAGGGATGCCCCCTTCTCTTATAATACTGGCGGCTGTGGGATAGGGATGCACCCTTCTATTATAATCCTTGCGGCTGTGGGATAGGGATGCACCCGTCTATTATGATCCTGGCGCTTGTGGGATAGGGATGCACACTTCTATTATAATCCTGGCGGCTGTGGGATAGGGGTGCACCCTTCTATTATAATCCTGGGCGCTATGGGATAGGGATGCACCCTTCTTTTATAATCCTGGCGGCTGTGGGATAGGGATGCACCCGTCTATTATGATCCTGGCGGTTGTGGGATAGGGATGCACCCTTCTCTTATAATACTGGCGGCTGTGGGATAGGGATGCACCCTTCTATTATAATCCTGGCGGCTGTGGGATAGGGATGCACCCTTCTATTATAATCCTGGGGGCAGTGGGATAGGGATGCACCCGTCTATTATGATCCTGGCGGTTGTGGGATAGGGATGCACCCTTCTATTATAACCCTGGCGGCTGTGGGATAGGGATGCACCCTTCTCTTATAATACTGGCGGCTGTGGGATAGGGATGCACCCGTCTATTATAATCCTGGCGGCTGTGGGATAGGGATGCACCCTTCTATTATAATCATGGGGGCTGTGGGATAGGGATGCACCCGTCTATTATAATCCTGGCGGATGTGGGATAGGGATGCACCCTTCTATTATAATCCTGGCGGCTGTGGGATAGGGATGCACCATTCTATTATAATCCTGGCGGCTGTGGGATAGGGATGCACCATTCTATTATAATCCTGGCGGCTGTGGGATAGGGATGCACCATTCTATTATAATCCTGGCGGCTGTGGGATAGGGATGCACCATTCTATTATAACCCTGGCGGCTGTGGGATAGGGATGTACCCTTCTATTATAACCATGGCGGCTGTGGGATAGGGATGCACCCTTCTATTATAATACTGGCGGATGTGGAATATGGATGCATCCTTTTATTATAATCCTGGGGGCTGTGGGATAGGGATGCACCCGTCTATTATAATCCTGGCGGTTGTGGGATAGGGATGCACCCTTCTATTATAATACTGGCGGCTGTGGGATAGGGGTGCACTCTTCTATTATAATCCTGGGCGCTGTGGGATAGGGATGCACCCTTCTATTATAATCCTGGCCGCTGTGGGATAGGGATGCACCCTTCTATTATAATCCTGGCGGCTGTGGGATAGGGATGCACACTTCTATTATACTCCTGGCGGCTGTGGGATAGGGGTGCACCCGTCTATTATGATCCTGGCGGTTGTGGGATAGGGATGCACCCTTCTATTATAACCCTCGCGGCTGTTGGATAGGGATGCCCCCTTCTCTTATAATACTGGCGGCTGCGGGATAGGGATGCACCCTTCTATTAGAATCCTGGCGGCTGTGGGGTAGGGATGCACCCTTCTATTATAATCCTGGGGGCTGTGGGATAGGGATGCACCCGTCTATTATGATCCTGGCGGTTGTGGGATAGGGATGCACACTTCTATTATAATCCTGGCGGTTGTGGGATAGGGGTGCAGCCTCGATTATAATCCTGGGCGCAGTGGGATAGGGATGCACCCTTCTATTATAATCCTGGCGGCTGTGGGATAGGGATGCACCCGTCTATTATGACCCTGGCGGTTGTGGGATAGGGATGCACACTTCTCTTATAATACTGGCGGCTGTGGGATAGGGATGCACCCTTCTATTATAATCCTGGCGGCTGTGGGATAGGGATGCACCCTTCTCTTATAATCCTGGGGGCTGTGGGATAGGGATGCACCCGTCTATTATGATCCTGGCGGTTGTGGGATAGGAATGCACCCTTCTATTATAACCCTGGCGGCTGTGGGATAGGGATGCACCCTTCTCTTATAATACTGGCGGCTGTGGGATAGGGATGCACCCTTCTATTATAATCCTGGCGGCTGTGGGATAGGGATGCACCCTTCTATTATAATCCTGGGGGCTGTGGGATAGGGATGCACCTTTCTGTTACAATCCTGGCGGCTGTGGGATAGGGATGCACCCTTCTATTATAATCCTGGCGGCTGTGGGATAGGGATGCACACTCCTATTATAATCCTGGCGGCTGTGGGATAGGGATGCACCCGTCTATTATGATCCTGGCGGTTGTGGGATAGGGATGCACCCTTCTATTATAATCCTGGCGGCTGTGGGATAGGAATGCAACCTTTCTGTTACAATCCTGGCGGCTGTGGGATAGGGATGCACCCTTCTATTATAATCCTGGCGGCTGTGGGATAGGGATGCACACTTCTATTATAATCCTGGCGGCTGTGGGATAGGGATGCAGCCTTCTATTATAATCCTGGCGGCTGTGGGATAGGGATGCACCCTTCTATTATAATCCTGGCGGCTGTGGGATAGGGTTGCACACTTGTATTATAATCCTGGCGGCTGTGGGATAGGCTTGCACCCTTCTATTATACTATTATAATCCTGGCGGCTGTTAGATAGGGATGCACCCTTCTATTATAATCCTGGCGGCTGTGGGACAGGGATGCACCCTTCTATTATAGTCCTGGCGGCTGTGGGATAGTGATGCACCCTTCTATTATAATCCTGGCGGCTGTGGGATAGGAATGTACCCTTCTATTTTAACCCTGGCGGCTGTGGGATAGGGATGCACCCTTCTATTATAATCCTGGCGGCTGTGGGATATGGATGCACCCTTGTATTATAATCCTGGCGGCTGTGGGATAGGGATGCACCCTTCTATTATAATCCTTGCGGCTGTGGGATAGGGATGCACCCTTCTATTATAACCTTGGCGGCTGTGGGATAGGGATGCACCCTTCTATTATAATCCTGGCGGCTGTGGGATAGGGATGCACCCTTCTATTATAATCCTGGGGGCTGTGGGATAGGGATGCACCCGTCTATAATGATCCTGGCGGTTGTGGGATAGGGATGCACCCTTCTATTATAATCCTGGGGCTGTGGGATAGGGATGCACCCTTCTATTATAATCCTGGCGGCTGTGGGATACGGACGCACCCTTCTATTATAATCCTGGGGGCTGTGGGATAGGGATGCACCCTTCTATTATAATCCTGGCGGCTGTGGGATAGGGATGCACCCTTCTATTATAATCCTGGCGGCTGTGGAATAGGGATGCCCCCTTCTCTTATAATACAGGCGGCTGTGGGATAGGGATGCACCCTTCTATTATAATCCTTGCGGCTGTGGGATAGGGATGCACCCGTCTATTATGATCCTGGCGCTTGTGGGATAGGGATGCACACTTCTATTATAATCCTGGCGGCTGTGGGATAGGGGTGCACCCTTCTATTATAATCCTGGGCGCTATGGGATAGGGATGCACCCTTCTTTTATAATCCTGGCGGCTGTGGGATAGGGATGCACCCGTCTATTATGATCCTGGCGGTTGTGGGATAGGGATGCACCCTTCTCTTATAATACTGGCGGCTGTGGGATAGGGATGCACCCTTCTATTATAATCCTGGCGGCTGTGGGATAGGGATGCACCCTTCTATTATAATCCTGGGGGCAGTGGGATAGGGATGCACCCGTCTATTATGATCCTGGCGGTTGTGGGATAGGGATGCACCCTTCTATTATAACCCTGGCGGCTGTGGGATAGGGATGCACCCTTCTCTTATAATACTGGCGGCTGTGGGATAGGGATGCACCCGTCTATTATAATCCTGGCGGCTGTGGGATAGGGATGCACCCTTCTATTATAATCATGGGGGCTGTGGGATAGGGATGCACCCGTCTATTATAATCCTGGCGGATGTGGGATAGGGATGCACCCTTCTATTATAATCCTGGCGGCTGTGGGATAGGGATGCACCATTCTATTATAATCCTGGCGGCTGTGGGATAGGGATGCACCATTCTATTATAATCCTGGCGGCTGTGGGATAGGGATGCACCATTCTATTATAATCCTGGCGGCTGTGGGATAGGGATGCACCATTCTATTATAACCCTGGCGGCTGTGGGATAGGGATGTACCCTTCTATTATAACCATGGCGGCTGTGGGATAGGGATGCACCCTTCTATTATAATACTAGCGGATGTGGAATATGGATGCATCCTTTTATTATAATCCTGGCGGCTGTGGGATAGGGATGCACCCTTCTATTACAATCCTGGCGGCTGCGGGATAGGGATGCACCCTTCTATTATAATCCTGGCGGCTGTGGGATCGGGATGCACCCTTCCATTATAATGCTGGTGGCTGTGGGATAGGGATGCAACCTTCTATTATAACCCTGGTGGCTGTGGGATAGGAATGCACCATTCTGTTATAATCCTGACGGCTGTGGGATAGGGATGCACCATTCTATTATAAACCTGGCGGCTGTGGAATATGGATGCAACCTTCTATTATAATCCTGGCGGCTGTGGGATAGGGATGCACCCTTCTATTATAATCCTGGCGGTTGTGGGATAGGGATGCACCCTTCTATTATAATACTGGCGGCTGTGGGATAGGAATGCACCCTTCTATTATAATCCTGGCGGCTGTGGGATAGGGATGTACCCTTCTATTATAATCCTGGCGGTTGTGGGATAGGGATGCACCCTTCTATTATAATCCTGGCGGCTGTGGGATAGGGATGCACCCTTCTATTATAATCCTGGCGGCTGTGGGATAGGGATGCACCCTTCTATTATAATACTGGCGGCTGTGGAATATGGATGCAACCTTCTATTATAACCCTGGTGGCTGTGGGATAGGAATGCACCATTCTGTTATAATCCTGACGGCTGTGGGATAGGGATGCACCCTTCTATTATAATCCTGGCGGTTGTGGGATAGGGATGCACCCTTCTATTATAATCCTGGCGGCTGTGGGATCGGGATGCACCCTTCTATTATAATGCTGGTGGCTGTGGGATAGGGATGCACCCTTCTATTATAATCCTGGCGGCTGTGGAATATGGATGCAACCTTCTATTATAGCCCTGGTGGCTGTGGGATAGGAATGCACCATTCTGTTATAATCCTGACGGCTGTGGGATAGGGATGCACCATTCTATTATAAACCTGGCGGCTGTGGAATATGGATGCACCCTTCTATTATAATCCTGGCGGCTCTGGGATAGGGATGCAGCCTTCTATAATAATCCTGGCGGCTGTGGGATAGGGATGCACCCTTCTATTATAATACTGGCGGCTGTGGCATAGGAATGCACCCTTCTATTATAATCCTGGCGGCTGTGGGATTGGGATGCACCCTTCTATTATAATGCTGGCGGCTGTGGGATAGGGATGCACCCTTCTGTTATAATCCTGGCGGCTGTGGGATAGGGATGCACCCTTCTATTATAATCATGGGGGCTGTGGGATAGGGATGCACCCTTCTATTATAACCATGGCGGCTGTGGGATAGGGATGCACCCTTCTATTATAATCCTGGCGGATGTGGAATATGGATGCATCCTTTTATTATAATCCTGGCGGCTGTGGGATAGGGATGCACCCTTCTATTATAATCCTGGCGGCTGTGGGATCGGGATGCACCCTTCTATTATAATGCTGGTGGCTGTGGGATAGGGATGCACCCTTCTAATATAATCCTGGCGGCTGTGGAATATGGATGCAACCTTCTATTATAACCCTTGTGGCTGTGGGATAGGAATGCACCATTCTGTTATAATCCTGACGGCTGTGGGATAGGGATGCACCATTCTATTCTAAACCTGGCGGCTGTGGAATATGGATGCACCCTTCTATTATAATCCTGGCGGCTGTGGGATAGGGGTGCAGCCTTCTATTATAATCCTGGCGGCTGTGGGATAGGGATGCAACCTTCTATTATAATCCTGCCGGCTGTGGGATAGGGATGCACCCTTCTATTATAGTCCTGGCGGCTGTGGGATAGGGATGCACCCTTCTATTATAATCCTGGCGGCTGTCGGATAGGGATGCACCCTTCTATTATAATCCTGACGGCTGTGGGACAGGGATGCACCCGTCTATTATAATCCTGGCGGCTGTGGGATAGGGATGCACTCTTCTATTATAATCCTGGCGGCTGTGGGATAGGGATGCACCCTTCTATTATAATCCTGGCAGCTGTGGGATAGGGATGCACTCTTCTATTATAATCCTGGCGGCTGTGGGATAGGGATGCACCCGTCTATTATAATCCTGGCAGCTGTGGGATAGGGATGCACTCTTCTATTATAATCCTGACGGCTGTGGGATAGGGATGCACCCGTCTATTATAATCCTGGCAGCTGTGGGATAGGGATGCACTCTTCTATTATAATCCTGGCGGCTGTGGGATAGGGATGCATCCTTCTATTATAATCCTGGCGGCTGTGGGATAGGGATGCACCCTTCTATTATAATCCTGGCGGCTGTGGGATAATGATGCAGCCTTCTATTATTTTACTGGCGGCTGTGGGATAGGGATGCACCCTTCAATTTTATCCTGGCGGCTGTGGGATAGGGATGCATCCTCCTATTATAATCTCGGCGGCTGTGGGATAGGGATGCACCCTTCTATTATAATCCTGGCGGCTGTGGGATAATGATGCAGCCTTCTATTATTTTGCTGGCGGCTGTGGGATAGGGATGCACCCTTCTATTATAATCCTGCCGGCTGTGGGATAGGGATGCACCCTTCTATTATAATCCTGGCGGCTGTCGGATAGGGATGCACCCTTCTATTATAATCCTGCCGGCTGGGGGATAGGAATGCACCCTTCTATTATAATCCTGACGGCTGTGGGATAGGGATGCACCCGTCTATTATAATCCTGGCGGCTGTGGGATAGGGATGCACCATTCTATTATAATCCTGGCGGCTGTGGGATAGGGATGCATCCTTCTATTATAATCCTGGCGGCTGTGGGATAGGGATGCACCCTTCTATTATAATCCTGGCGGCTGTGGGATAATGATGCAGCCTTCTATTATTTTACTGGCGGCTGTGGGATAGGGATGCACCCTTCTATTATAATCCTGGCGGCTGTGGGATAGGGATGCACCCTTCTATTATAACCCTGGCGGCTGTGGGATAGGGATGCACCCTTCTATTATAATCCTGGCGGCTGTGGGATAGGGATGCACCCTTCTATTATAATCCTGGCGGCAGTGGGATAGGGATGCACCCTTCTATTATAACCCGGCGGCTGTGGGATAGGGATGCACCCTTCTATTATAATCCTGGCGGCTGTGGGATAGGGATGCACTCTTCTATTATAATCCTGGCGGCTGTGGGATAGGGATGCACCCTTCTATTATAACCCTGGCGGCTGTGGGATAGGGATGCACCCTTCTATTATAATCCTGCCGGCTCTGAGATAGGGATGCACCATTCTATTATAATCCTGGCGGCTGTGGGATAGGGATGCACCCTTCTATTATAATCCTGGCGGCTGTCGGATAGGGATGCACCCTTCTATTATATCCTGGCGGCTGTGGGATAGGGATGCACCCTTCTATTATAATCCTGGGGGCTGTGGGATAGGGATGCACCCGTCTATTATAATCCTGGCGGCTGTGGGAGAGGGATGCATCCTTCAATTATAATCCTGGGCGCTGTGGGATAGGGATGCACCCTTCTATTATAATCCTGGCGGCTGTGGGATAGGGATGCACTCTTCTATTATAATCCTGGGCGCTGTGGGATAGGGATGCACCCTTCTATTATAATCCTGGCGGCTGTGGGATAGGGATGCACCCTTCTATTATAATCCTGGGCGCTGTGGGATAGGGATGCACCCTTCTATTATAATCCTGGCGGCTGTGGGATAGGGATGCACTCTTCTATTATAATCCTGGCGGCTGGGGGATAGGGATGCAGCCTTCTATTATTTTACTGGCGGCTGTGGGATAGGGATGCACCCTTCTATTATAATCCTGGCGGCTGTGGGATAGGGATGCACCCTTCTATTATAATCCTGGCGGCTGTGGGATAGGGATGCACCCTTCTATTATAATCCTGGCGGCTGTGGGATAGGGATGCACCCTTCTATTATATTGCTGGTGGCTGTGGGATAGGGATGCACCCTTCTATTATATCCTGGCGGCTGTGGGATAGGGATGCACCCTTCTATTATAATCCTGGCGGCTGTGGGATAGGGATGCTCCCTTTTATTTTAATCCTGGCGGCTGTGGGATAGGGATGCATCCTTCTATTATAATCCTGGCGGCTGTGGGATAGGGATGCAGACTTCTATTATAACCCGGCGGCTGTGGGATAGGGATGCACCCTTCTATTATAATCCTGGCGGCTGTGGGATAGGGATGCTCCCTTTTATTTTAATCCTGGCGGCTGTGGGATAGGGATGCACCCTTCTATTATAATCCTGGCGGCTGTGGGATAGGGATGCACCCTTCTATTATAATCCCAAAGAAGGCAAAAACAAATAATGTGTTTTGTCCCCCCTCCTGTGAGGTGAAGCCCGGCCACATTTCTCCCCATGTAGCCGGGGACTAGTGTGCTGCATGATGCCTGTTGTAGCGACTGAGTAAAAGAACACAAAATAACTGAGGGAGAAAGAAAAGGGGGTGGACTCCAAAACGACGGGCGGAGCACAACCCAAAAAGAACAAAAAGGAGAAACAAAAACTTAACAAAACGCCGTCAAATGAAAGTGTGAGAATCGGGGTCAGTCCGGCAGCCCAACCCCTGCGGGGCCCACCGAGCCCGGAAAGCTTCGAGTGCGCCCGTGGACAGCGCATGCTCCCGCTCCAGGGACACCCGACCGCCAACCAGGCCGCGGAAGAGGGGCAGACAGCCGGGCCGGACGGCCCCCTCGGTCGCCCGCTACCTGGGCCTAGAAATGGGAACTTTGGCCCGGCCCAGGAGCAGGTTCACGGGGAGGTCCTCCGCCTTCCCCGCCCCCTCCGCACCGGATGTCCGTAGATCAGGAGCGTGGGGCTGAAGTGCAAAGAAAACCTCAACAACAACGTTGCCAAGAAATCAAAGCGGGAGAGCAGCCGAGGACAGACAACATGGACAAGTTCCACGGTCCCCACCAGGCCGCAAAAGAGGCAGGTCTGTGGGGAGGCCGAGAAGTGATAGACTCTGTGATTGGACGGCACTGCCGTGTGCAGCACCCTCCGCCCCAGGTCCCCCAGTTTTATGGGGAGGACACCTCCGTAGAGGCCCCCCAGCAGGGACCTCCGCTGCCGGACGCCAAGGCGTGTCGGGACGGCGGCGAGGTAAAGGCGGTGGAAGGTGTGCAGCAGCAGGCCGGACAGGAAACCCCTCCACGCAGTGCCGAGAGGCTCGGAGGGTATTTCCATCAGGCGGCTGCGGCTGTGGGGCGCCGGCGCCCGGCGGGTGCACCGGGCCTGGGACCAATGTGGAATTCCGTCCGAGCAGGGGTTCGCTCACACGGGATGCCAACCTCACAACCAGGCCGCCTCTAGCACCAGTGTGCCCGCGGGGCCGAGCACGGCCGTTTTGAGTCCTTGGATGGCACTGGCCGGACGCCGGACAGATACCGTCCCGCGCTCAGCCAGCTCGTGGGGTGTCAGCCAGCCCGGCCCTCCGCCCCCCAGCCCTTCCCACGGCACCCACAGCCCGGCCCTTCGCCACCCAGCCCTTCCCACGGCACCCACAGCCCTCCGCTCCGCCACCCAGCCCTTCCCACGGCATCCACAGCCCTCCGCCACCCAGCCCTTCCCACGGCATCCACAGCCCGGCCCTCCGCCACCCAGCCCTTCGCACGGCACCCACAGCCCGGCCCTCCGCCACCCAGCCCTTCCCACGGCATCCACAGCCCGGTCCTCCCCCACCCAGCCCTTCCCACGGCACCCACAGCCCAGCCCTCCGCCACCCGGCCCTTCCCACGGCATCCACAGCCCGGCCCTCCGCCACCCAGCCCTTCCCACGGCACCCATAGCCCTCCGCTCCGCCAGCCACCCGAATGGATATTGGCGGAGGTGCGGATTCCTGAGCAGCGGCTCCCTTACGACAGCCGCCACTCCTGACGGGGGAGAGCGGCGGCGCGTGGCGACCGTGTTCCAGACTTTGAGGAGGTCCTCGTACAAGACGGGCAGCGCCAACAGAGAGTTCCGAAGACCCTGCTGGTCAATGAATAGGAGCTGCACGTCGTAGTTCCGGCCGAGCACCTGGGGGAAGAAATCGGTCGCCAGGGCCCCACCGTGGAGGAGGCTCAGCGTACAGGTAACGCTGCAGAGTCTGAGGGTGGAAAGTGGCAGTCTGGGTGCGGAGGCACACCAGCGCCTGACCGCCCTCCGCAATCGGGAGACTCCAGACCTCCGCAGCGACCCCGTGCAGTCGATTGTCCCAGAGGAACCGAAGCTGGGCTCTCTGGATGGTGGGACAAAGCCAGGGGGAGGAGTCAGTGACCAGCCGGGACCACAGCATGGAGGCGATCAGATGGTTTATGACGAGAACTCGACCCCTGTGGGACAGCTCTCGGAGCCGTCCTGTCCAGCGTCCCAGGCCAGCGGTGACCTTGGTCTCCAGCTCCTGCCCGTTCGCCGGCCAGGCTCCCTCTGCCGGGCAAAGATGGACTCCCAGGTACAGGCTGTTGGTCCGACTCCAGCTGAAGGGCCCGAGCTCCTCGGGGAGGGGGTCCACCTGCCACGGACCGACCAGGAGTCCGGAACATTTAGCCCAGTTAATCCGTGGGGAAGACGCGGCGGAGTAGACAGCTTGGCTCTCTCGCATCCTCCGCAGGTCCCCGGGGTCAGTGAACATGAGGAACACGGCATCAGCGTCCGCCGAGAGGACCACCCCCCCGTCCGGCTCGCGCAGAACCAGCCCCGTTAACCTCCTCCGCAGGAGGCACAGGAAAGGCTCCACGCAGAGGGAATAATGTTGACCGGACAGGGGGCAGCCCTGACGCACTCCTCTCCCAAAGCGAAGGGGCGCCGTCAGGGACCCGTTAACCTTAATCAGACTCTCCGAGGCGGCGGACAGTAACCGGATACGGGCGACAAAATACCACCCAAACCCGACAGCTCGCAGAGTCCCGAGCAAATACCCGTTCCCCACCCTGTCGAACGCCTTCTCCTGGTCAAGAGACAGGGAGGCGCTCGACATACCAGTCCTCTGGGTAAAATGAATAATGTCCCGGGCCAGGTGGATATTGTCATAGATTGTGCGGTCCGGGACTGTGTAGGACTGGTCAGGGTGGATCATGTGGTCCCGCACGGGGCCAAGGAGTAAACACAGCACATTGCACATATTTTATAGTCCGTGCTGAGGAGGGAGACCGGTCGCCAGTTCTTAAGTCGGCGGATATCCCCCTTCTTGGGCAGCCGCGCAATGACAGACCTGCGCCACGAAAGGGGCATCTCCTCTGTCGCGAAACATTCCCCCAGTATACCCGCGTAGTCGCTCCCCAGGACGTCCCAGCACGCTCTGAAGAACTCCACGGTCAGCCCGTCCAGCCCTGGGGATTTGCCCCGTGAGAGGCATTCCGGGGCGCCGGTCACCTCTTGGAGGTTGATGTC
The DNA here is from genome assembly GCF_047496885.1 of Scyliorhinus torazame. Lineage (NCBI taxonomy): Eukaryota > Metazoa > Chordata > Chondrichthyes > Carcharhiniformes > Scyliorhinidae > Scyliorhinus > Scyliorhinus torazame. Next base: position 139,441,310 of record NC_092726.1, read on the forward strand.
ATTATCGAGCTTCCCGGCGCCCTCCGGGCCCACCTGCGGCAGGTCCTCCCACAGAACTCAGCAAGCGTCCTCGCTGGACGGACCCGGAGAGAAGAGGTCGGAGTAGAAATCCCTGATCAGGGTCCTGACCCCCTCCGGATCCGAGACGAGGGACCCGTCGTCGGCCAGCAGCGTAGAAACCTGCCGACGGGCCCCGCGTCCTCTTTCCAGCGAGTAGAAGAAGCGGGAGCCGCGGTCCATGTCCGTTAGGAGACGGATCCGAGACCTCACGTACACGCCGCGGGACCCGGCCAGTTGCAGGTCCCGCAGTGCGCCCCTCTTATCCCTGTACACCAGCCCCAGGGCGGGGCCTCATCGGGCTGAGCGAGACGCGACTCCAGGTAGTGGAGTTCCCCAGCCAGGTTGATGATCGTGGAGTTCCGCACCGCCGTAGACCCCTTCGTGTACCCCTGACAGAAGGCACGGATCTGGGCCTTGCCCACATCCCACCGTCGCCTCAAGGAGGGGAAGCCACCCCGCTTCCTTCTCCAGCCGGCCCAGAAACGGCAGAACGTGTCCAGGAACCGCTCGTCCTCCAGCAGCAGGTTGTTAAAGTGCCAGTACGCGGACCGTGTCTGAGCGCGGGACGGGGCGAGACCCGCCCACACCAGGTGGTGATCCGAGCTCGGCACCTGCTCCATGGAGGCCGTCGGAACGCTGCGCAAGTACGTCTTGGAAATGTAAAGACGGTCGATTCTGGACACTCTGAACGGGGGCCGCACAGAGGTGCGCACCCGCAATTCAGGGTGGAGAGTCCGCCAGACATCCACCAAGTCAAAGGACCTAACCAGGTCCCCCAGCTTCACCACCGCCCCCGGGCTGCGCTGGACTCCGCCACGGTCCTTGTCCCGGAGGATGCAATCACAATCCCCTCCGAGGACGATGCACTCGCCCACCGGGATGGTGCCTAGAAGAGTGGACTCCTTTTGGAAGAACGTCGCCTGCTGCGGTCCGGCCACGGGAGCGGATACATTTACAAAGTGAATCACCACTGCCCCGTCCCGGGCCTTAAGTTGCAGCAGACGGCCTGGCACCGGCTCCTTGACCCCCCCCAAGATCTCCGGCTGAAAATGTGGAGCCAACAAGATAGCCACCCCGCCCGAATGTGGTGCCACGTGACCCATGAAGACTCCTCCTTGCCCCTCCAGGGTCCACTGAGCTTCGTCACCCGGATGGCGCGGGTTTCCTGCAGGATGCACACCCCGCACTTTTCGTCCCGGAGGATAGACAAGAACTGGAAACGGTGCTGAGCGTTGCTGCTGCCGTTGGTGTTTAGGCTGGCTATGGTTAACTATGTGTCAGTAGTATTGTCTATCCGTCACCAATATCTTCAGTGCTCAGAGGGAGGTTCAACGCCCCTTCCACTCCCTCAGGAGTCCCACAAGGAACTGATCAGCTTGGCGCTGCTCCTCCTGGTCTTGATCGAACTCCCGGGCCTCTCTGGCATAGGCGCGGGCGGAGCCTAGGAGCAGCCCCAGATTTCCCCAGCTGCCCGGGGCCAGCCGCACACAGTCTGGGTGACCGTGATGTTTACCCAGAAATGTTTGGAGTTCTCCTGAGTGGATGAGGGGAGACTCAGTGCTGGGTGTGAGTGTGCCCTCTGCCTCGCTGCAGAGAGCGTCTAAATCCTCCTCCTCACCCGCCACCGAGCCGCCTTCCTCCTCCGAACGGCCACCACCTGAACTCGAGTCCCCCACCACATGGAGTGTGGGCGGTACGGGCCCACAGGCTAACCCTAGGCCGGGTAGACCCCAACCCAAGGGTCGTCCTCAGGCAGATCCCTCGCAGGCCGCTGGCGTTGGTTTTCTTATTCTGTGCGCAGGGCTGGGTGTCAGGGAGATGGGAATCAGCACGGGAGACCCCCACCCCCCTCACTCGGGGAGGGGGCAGCGAGACCCAACCCCCTCACCCGGGGAGAGGGCTGAGAGACCCACCCCCCTCACCCGGGGAGGGGGCAGCAAGACCCACCCTCCTCACCCGGGGTGGGGGCAGCAAGACCCAACCCCCTCACCCGGGGAGAGGGCAGAGAGACCCACCCCCCTCACCCGGGGAGGGGGCAGCAAGACCCAGCCACCCTCACCCGGGGAGGGGGCAGCAAGACCCACCCACCCTCACACGTGGAGGGGGCAGCGAGACCCACCCCCCTCACCCGGGGAGGGGGCACAGAGAACCCGCCTCACCGGGGGAGGGGGCAGCAAGAGACCCCTCACCCGGGGTGGGGGCAGCGAGACCCAACCCCCTCACCCGGGCAGAGGGCAGAGAGACCCACCCCCCTCACCCGGGGAGGGGGCAGCGAGACGCACCCCCCTCACCCAGGGAGGGGGAAGCAAAATCCACCCGCCTCACCCGGGGAGGGGGCACAGAGAACCCGCCTCACCGGGGGAGGGGGCAGCAAGAGACCCCTCACCGGGGAGAGGGCAGAGAGACCCACCCACCTCACCCTGGGAGGGGGCAGCAAGACCGACCCCCCCCTCACCTGGGGAGGGAGCAATGAGACCCACCTCCTCACCCGGGGAGGGGACAGCGAGATCCACCCCCCTCATACGGGGAGGGGGCAGCGAAATCACCCCCTTCTCCCGGGATGGCGGCAGCGAGACCAACCCACCTCACCCGGGGAGGGGGCAGCAAGCCCCATCCCCCTCACCCGGGGAGGGGGCAGCGTGACCCCCAGTAGGCTGGGATGGGGGAGGAGGAGCTGAGTGGGGAGGGAGGGCGGGACGTTTGATAGAACAACACGTTCTGCGGTGGCCTCCCGCGGCTCCACCGCCACGTGTGTCCCGTCCACCGTGAGCCCCCTTTCCAGGGCCCGGTGGGCCGCCTGCTCGGCCCGCAGGAAGAACACGGCCTTGCCGTACATCCGCGAGGCGGCTACGATGGCCGAGGGGCCGACAACCCCGGCCATCGCACGGGCGCACTCCTCAATGGTCATGGTAGGGTGGGCATAGCACTTCACCCCCAGCTGCCGCGTGAGCAGGCGGGAGGGCGAGGGCGCCGCGGAGGCAGCGGAGGGACGGGAGGCTGCCGCCCCGCATAATGCCTTGGCCGCCCTGCCCCCAGCAGGGTGGAGGATGCCCCCGAGGTGCTGGCCATGCCCACCCCTGCTACACCCGGCCGTGTAAAAAGGCAACGGACAGGGGAGGTGGGGAGGTGGCAACCTAAATGCAGGGGCCACAAGGGAAGGCGCCGCAGGGCAATAGCAGAGCGGGGCAGCGTTCTTCAGCCCTGGAGGGGCCTAAAGTAATGTCCAAATCTGCCCCACACCCGCCGCAGTTGGTAAAGCGGGCGGACCACAGTCTTCAGCTCTGCCGGAGCCCAAAACAAAGTCTTTCGCTGCAGCCCCTGGTGGTCCCAGGCCCACGTCAGGCAGAGGGGTGGGAGGACAGGAACCTGGGCCTGCAGCCTCAGGAGGTCCCACTCCCCACCTCAGGCAGAGGGGTGGGAGGACAGGAGGCTGGGCCTGCAGCCCTGGATGGTCCCACTCCCACCTCAGGCAGAGGGGTGGGGGGACAGGAGGCTGGGCCTGCAGCCCTGGATTGTCCCACTCCCACCTCAGGAAGAGGGGTGGGAGGACAGGAGGCTGGGCCTGCAGCCCTGGATGGCCACTCCCATCAGGCAGAGGGGAGGGAGGACAGGAGGCTGGGCTTGCAGAACTGGATGTTCCCACTCCCACCTCAGGCAGAGGGGTGGGAGGACAGGAGGCTGGGCCTGCAGCCCTGGATGGTCCCACCCCCACCTCAGGCAGAGGGCAGGGAGGACAGGAGGCTGGGCCTGCAGCAATGGATTGTCCCACTCCCACCTCAGGCAGAGGGGTGGGAGGACAGGAGGCTGGGCCTGCAGCCCTGGATGGTCCCACTCCCACCTCAGGCAGAGGGGTGGGTGGACAGGAAGCTTGGCCTGCAGCCCTGGATGGTCCCACTCCCACCTCAGGCAGAGGGGTGGGAGGACAGGAGGCCGGGCCTGCAGCCCCAGGTGGTTGGTCCCACTCCCACCTCAGGCAGAGGGGTGGGAGGACAGGAGGCCTGGACTGCAGCCACAGGTGGTCCCACCCACCTCAGGCAGATGGGAGGGAGGAGAGGAGACTGGGCCTGCAGCCCTGGATGTTCCCACTCCCACCTCAGGCAGAGGGGTGGGAGGACAGGAGGCTAGGCCTGCAGCTCTGGATTGTCCCACTCCCACGTCAGGCAGAGGGGTGGGAGGACAGGAAACTGGGCCTGCAGCCCTGGATGGTCCCACTCCCACCTCAGGCAGAGGGGTGGGAGGACAGGAGGCCGGGCCTGCAGCCCAGGTGGTCCCACTCCCACCTCAGGCAGAGGGGTGGGAGGACAGGAGGCCTGGCCTGCAGCCACAGGTGGTCCCACTCCCAACTCAGGCAGAGGGGAGGGAGGAGAGGACACTGGGCCTGCAGACCTGGATGTTCCCACTCCCACCTCAGGCAGAGGGGTGGGAGGACAGGAGGCTAGGCCTGCAGCTCTGGATTGTCCTACTCCAACGTCAGGCAGAGGGGTGGGAGGACAGGAGGCTGGGCCTGCAGCCCTGGATGGTCCCAATCCCACCTCAGGCAAAGGGGTGGGAGAACAGGAGGCTGGGCCTGCAGCCCTGGATGGTCCAACTCCCACCCCAGGCAGAGGGGAGGGAGGAGAGGAGACTGGGCCTACAGCCCTGGATGGTCCCACACCCACCTCAGGCAGACGGATGGGAGGACAGGAGGCTGGGCGAGGAGCCCTAGGTGGTCCCACTCCCACCACACAAGCAGGGGCAGTTTGGATCTGGGAACCACTTCCTCACACCACCAACAGCTCTTGCTTCAAGCTCTGTCACTTCAAACGGTATTGCGCCGCGCAGTGTGGCGCACCACCCCCCCCCCCCGCGATTCTCCGGCCCGGATGGGCCGCAGTCCCGCCGCTAAAATGCCTGTCTCGCCGGCGGAAATTAAACCACCTACCTTACCAGCGGGACAAGGCGGCGCGGGCGGGCTCCGGGGTCCTGGGGTGGACGCGGGGCGATCTGGCCCCAGGGGGTGCCCCCACGATGGGCCTGTGACGCGGAGGCACTCATTTCCTTCTGCCTTCGCCGTGGTCCCCACCAGGGCGGAGGCAGAAGAGACTCTCTCCACTACGCATGCACGGGAATGCCGTCAGCGGCCGCTGACGCTCCCGCGCATGCGCCGCCAGAGATGTCATTTACGCGCCAGCTGGCGGGGCAGAAATTCGTCCGCCGCCGACCTAGCCCCTCAAGGTTGGGGCTCAGCCCCCAAAGATGCGGAGCATTCCGCACCTTTGTGGCGGCGCGATGTCCGACTGATTTGCGCCATTTTGGGCGCTAGTTGGCGGACATCGCGCCGATACCGGAGAATTTCACCCCAGATGTCCATCAGACTCAGATCTATCCTCAGTGAGCTGTGAGCAAACTCCAGTCCTAGTCTCTGACACGTGTGGAATGTCTGCCTCTGCGGACAGCTCACTATTGACATGTAAATGACTGACAAGAGATACCAATCTCCTTACTGTTGATAAATGACACAGCAATGGATCCAGCAAGCTGCTGTCTGTACACAATCCTCCCACGGGGACCACATTTCTGTATAACAGAATTGAAGCATAAGTTAAAATTCTATTGGGGAATTATTAGAAACAGTATTGGTTGGGATCTCCTCAGAGATCTGAGTGCAGACATACCCACTGGCTTTCTCTCATGAATGTTTTCAGCCTGTCCGCTGTGATTGTTTACTAAAGATGTGTCTTCACAGGAGAGACCAGAGGCATTTGTCCTGTCTGTGGTTATGTTAATTCAGGGGACCGCAACAGATCTAGCAATGTCCTGTCCTTACTTCAGTATTGATGTTAATATTTATAACCCCCTGAATTTCTGACTAGTTTGGGATGTCTATTCTCTCTGTCTCCCAATGAGAGTTTTCGATACAATGAGTAAAGACCGGCAAGAAACCCCAGGACGTTGCTGTCTTGGGAGTCTTTGATGGGGACAATCTGATTCTGTTGCTCACAGACAGATTTCTTCAGTCAGCTGCTCTATAAATTTGGATTCAATTTGATTTTTCCCACTGGGAGACGTGAAGTTTATTCCTGAATATTCACAGGGTCATCGCCAAACATCATTTTATTCACCTGAGGAAGGAGCAGCGCTCCGAAAGCTAGTGACATCGAAACAAGCCTGTTGGACTTTAACCTGGTGTTGTAAGACTTCGTACTGTGCTCACCCCAGTCCAACGCCGGCATCTCCACATCATTTTATTAGACAGGGAGGATCAATGGGGGTTTTCACTGAAATCTTCTGATGTCAATTTCTGAGATTAGAATGTATATTGAAACAATTTAGATTAAATTAAAACGGTCAGTATGATAACCCCAACTGTTTTCTGTTCACGATCCTCTCTCACCTTGTTTTTAATTTGGGGAATTCTGCAGGCAGTTTGTGCACAGGAAGACCCCAAAAATGGGGAACTTTCAAAATTAAGTTCCGACTCTCTGAAGATCGATTTCTATCTCTCTTTCTACTCGAAGGTGTACAAACTGACAGCAGGAAGATTGATTGCACAGTAAGATTCCACAATCAGAAATGTGATCAGAATGTAAAATTCCCCACAGGGCTATGGGAAGAGTGGGATTAGTTTGGGGATTGACACAGGGATGTGGGGAGAGTGGGATTAGTACTGGGGATTGACACTGGGTTGTGGGGAGAGTGGGAATAGTTTGGGGATTGACACTGGGCTGTGGGGAGAGTGGGATTAGTTTGGGGATTGACGCTGGGCTGTGGGGAGAGTGGGAATAGTTTGGGGATTGACACTGGGCTGTGGGGAGAGTGGGATTAGTTTGGGGATTGACACAGGGCTATGGGGAGAGAGTGGGACAGTGGGATTAGTTTAGGTATAGATACAGGGCTATGGGGAGAGAGTGGGACAGTGGGATTAGTTTGGGGATTGATACAGGGCTATGGGGAGAGAGTGGGACAGTGGGATTAGTTTAGGGATAGATCCAGGGCTATGGGGAGTGAGTGGGGCAGTGGGATTAGATTGTGGATTGATACAGGGCTATGGGGAGAGAGTGTGACAGTGGGATTAGTTTAGGGATAGATACAGGGCTATGGGGAGGGAGCGGGCCACTGGGATTAGATTGGGATTGAAAAGGGGCAATAGGGAAAGGGCGGAGCAGTGGGATTAGTTTGGTGCTTCATACAGGGCTATGGGGAGAGAGTGGGGCAGTGGGATCAGTTTGGGGATTGATACAGGGCAAAGGGGCGAGAGCCGGGCAATTTGATTAGTTTAGGGATTGATACAGGGCTATGGGGAGAGAGCGGGACAATGGGATTTGTTTGGGGATTGATACAGGGCTATGGGGAGAAAGTGGGGCAGTGGGATTAGTTTGGGGATTGATACAGGGCTATTGGGAGAGAGGGGGGCATTGGGATTAGTTTGCGGATTGATACAGGGCTATGGAGAGAGAGTGGGGCAATGGGATTAGTTTGGGGATTGATACATGGCTATGGGGAGAGAGTGGGGCAGTGGGATTAGTTTGGGATTGATACATGGCTATGGGAGAGAGTGGCGCAGTGGGATTAGTTCAGTGATTGATACATGGCTATGGCGAGAGAGAGGGGCAATGGGATCAGTTTGGGGAGTGATACATGGCTATGGGGAGAGAGGGGCAATGGGTTTAGTTTGGTGATTGATACAGGGCTATGGGGAGAGGACGAGGCACTGGGATTAGTTTGGGATTGATACAGGGCTATGAGAATAGAGTGGGGCAGTGGCATTAGTTTGGCATTGATACAATGCTATGCGGAGAGGACGGGGCAGTGCGATTAGTTTGGGATTGATGCAGGGCTATGGGAAGATAGTGGGGAAGTGGAATTAGTTTGGGATTGATACAGGGCTGTGAGGGTAGAGTGGGGCAGTGGGATTAGTTTGGGATTAATACAGGGTTGTGAGAATAGAGCGGGACAGTTGGATTAGTTTGGGTTGATACAGAGCTATGGGGAGAAGACGGCGCAGTGGGATTAGTTTGTATTAATCCAGGGTTATGTGGAGGGAGTGGGTCAGTGGGATAAGTTTGTATTGATCCAGGATTATGTGGAGGGAGTGGGTCAGTGGGATAAGTTTGGATTGACACATGGTTTTGGGGACATACTGGGGCAGTAGGATATGTTTCAATTGACACAAATAGATTTTGGAAGTGCCACAAATATTGTCAAATGTAGTACGTGGGTCCCTCAATGTTTCAATCTTGCTCAGAGACTGTCATCCTACAGGGACAACATTTCTGTTTAATAGGACTGATGGACAAGTTAAAATAGTTCCGTTTCAAAGTTTAAAATAACCAGTCATTTTTCTGTGCAGCTTTCGGAATCTGTCAGTGGAATTTACTTCATACAGGCAAGTGTGAACAAATGTATGGGGAACTGATTAGAAGTTTTGATGGAGATATTCCTGCATTATAGAAATGTGTGAGATCTATTTAGGGTTGGGAAATGGATTGATGATCAAAGGATGCAGTTGTTTGTTAACTACATTAGACTGAGAGCCTTGAAGATTCACAACTTCCATGTGCTGTGAGAAAGGATTGATTAACCAAGGCCGAATATTCAAATGCTTCAGACAAGTGAAAAAGCTACAGGAACATTGCATACACAGACAGAGACAAGCAGACACCTGTAATCGGAGGTTAAACTTCATGTTTGAATGTGAAGGGCTGAAATAAACAAGAGTCCACCCTGGGATTCTGTGCAATTTAAGTTCTGTTTTTCCAAAAAATAAAAATAACTATCTGCAATGAAAAATTCCTTGGACAGGACAGAGGGATTTTGACTCTGTATTTAACCCCAGACAGTATTTGGGTTGTGAATGTTTGATGGACAGTGTAGATGAAGCTTTACTCTGAAACACTGGAATTCAGTCTCGGGGTGATTTAATCAAAATGCTTCAGAGTAATAATTGATATTGTACATCTCGTGTGTTTCTCAGTGTCAGCTCTGAAACGTGTACAGCACAATCGCATCCTGTTTCTGTGTGTCTCTCTCTCTCTGAAATTAGCTGGTCCATTTCCTAAATTACAACCTTTCAAAAGGGCTCCATTGCCTGTGAAACAGTTTGTGATACCCAAAGGTTATGAAAAGTGCTTTAGAAACATCTGTCCCCAAGCTGCTGAGAGGATGTTCAGAGTCAGTGTGTGACTTGGGTCACACACAGGCCAGATACACCTCTCCAAGTTAAAGGTGGAGAATGGATCTCGCTCCATTTGAAAGATGTATTGACACAGTCTGTCTGAGTTTGAGTATCTGTTTTTCTGTACACGTGTGTGTGTTGGGGAGGATAGGCGTTTATGTGTGGCATTCTTTACGCTGCACTGTAAGTTACACGGTAGCACAGTGGGTAGCACTGTGGCTTCACAGCTCCAGGGTCCCAGGTTCGAATCCCGGATTGGGTCACAGTCTGTGCGGAGTCTGCACGTTCTCCCCTTGTCCGCGTGGGTTTCCTCCGGGCGCTCTGGTTTCCCCGCTGACGTCCCGAAAGACGTGCTGTTTGGTGAATTGGACATTATGTATCCTCCCTCAGTGTACCCGAACAGGCGCCAGAGCTTGGCGACTAGTGACTTTTCTCAGTAACTTCACTGCAGTGTGTGACTGTGTGTGTGTCTCTGTGTGTGTATCTGTGTGTTCAGGTGTATCTCAGATTGTCTTTGTTTAGTACTGATTGAAGATAATGAGATAGAAAGTTTGATAGAACGTTTGGCAGCATTGTAGGTGTAAACAATACTGACAGCGACAGTGTGAACCATGAAGAGGGCGCCATACCTGGGCCCACTCCCCTACCCCGTCGCTGTCACCCCACCTAACCTGAACTTCTTTAGATACTGTGGGCAATTTTGATTTATCTTGGCCAACCACATAACCTGCACGTCTTTGGACGTTGGGAGGAAAGCGGAGACCCGGAGGAAACCCACGCAGACACGGGGAGAACGTGCAGACTCGTCACAGACAGTGACCTAAGCCGGGAATCGAACCTGGGACCCTGTAGCTGTGAGGCAGCAGTGCTAACCACTGTTCAATCCCGGGTCTGAGTCACTGTCCGTGTGGAGTTTGCACATTCTCCCCGTGTTTACGTGGGTTTCACCCCCACAACCCAAAGATGTGCAGGGCAGGTGGACTGGCCACACTAAATTGCCCCTTAATTGGAAAAACTGAACTGGGCAATCTTTTTATTGGCATTTCCACAATTCTGTGCATTGCGGCTTGTTTACATTTATCAGAGAGTGAAAAGGCTTTCTCTTACGTTTCTTTAGTTACAAACTGTTGCCGTTCAGCTCGGCGTGTCTGACCCCCCCCCCCCCGCCCCCCTCAGCTCATCCCCAACCCCCCTTTCCCTAATCCTTCCCCTCTCTCCCCCGCAGACCCTCCGTGATGCCCTTCCTGGCCGACCTGGTGTGTGACCCCCCTGCTCCTTGTTTACCCCCTTACACCCCCTTTCTTTTCTCCCTCCATCGGTTTCCGCCGTGTTCTTTCAGTGGAATGGGGGGGTCCCCCCTCTCCATCCCTCTCGGTGGGGGGCGGTCCCCCTTCCATCTCTCTCGGTGGGGGGGGGTGGTTACCTCCTCTCCATCTCTCTCTGTGGGGGGGGGGGGTTCACCCCTCTACATCTCTATCGGTGGGGGGGTCCCCCTTCTCCATCTCTCTCGGTGGGGGGTACCCCCTCTCCATCTCTCTCGTTGGGGGGATTCCCCCTCTCCATCTCTCTCGGTGGGGGGGGGGGGGTTCCCCCTCTCCATCTCTCTCGGTGGGGGGGGGGGGTTCCCCCTCTCCATCTCTCTCGGTGGGTGGGGAGGGGTTCCCCCTCTCCATCTCTCTCGGTGGGGGGTCCCCCCTCTCCATCTCTCTAGGTGGAGGGGAGGGGCTCCCCCTCTCCATCTCTCTCGGTGGGGGGCGTGTCCCCCTCTCCATCCCTCTCGGTGGGGGGGGGGTCCCCCCTCTCCATCTCTCTCTGTGGGGGGGGTTCCCCCGCTCCATCTCTCTCGTTGGAGGGTTCCCCCTCCCCATCTATCTCATAGAACATGGAACATAGAACATAGAACATTACAGCGCAGTACAGGCCCTTCGGCCCTCGATGTTGCGCTGAACTGTGAAACCACTCTAAAGCCTATCTACACTATTCCGTTATCGTCCATATGTCTATCGAATGACCGATTGAATGCCCTTCGTGTTGGCGAGTCCACTACTGTTGCAGGCAGGGCATTCCACACCCTTACTACTCTCTGAGTAAAGAACCTACCTCTGACATCTGTCTTATATATATCTCCCCTCAATTTAAAGCTATGTCCCCTCGTGCTAGACATCAGCATCCGAGGAAAAAGGCTCTCACTGTCCACCCTATCCAATCCTCTGATCATCTTGTATACCTCAATTAAATCACCTCTTAACCTTCTTCTCTCTCACGAAAACAGCCTCAAGTCCGTCAGCCTTTCCTCATAAGATCGTCCCACCATACCAGGCAACATTCTGGAAAATCTCCTCTGCACCCTTTCCAATGCTTCCACATCCTTCCTATAATGCGATGACCGGAACTGTACGCAATACTCCAAATTCGGCCGCACCAGAGTTTTGTACAGCTGCAATATGACCTCATGGCTCCGAAACTCAGTCCCTCTACCAATAAAAGCTAACACACCATACGCCTTCTTAACAACCCTCTCAACCTGATTGGCAACTTTCAGGGATCTATGTACATGGCCACTGAGATCTCTCTGCTCATCCACAGTGCCAAGAATCTTACCATTAGCCCAGTACTCTGTCTTCCTGTTATTCCTTCAAAAATGAATCACCTCACACTTTTCTCCATTATACTCCATTTGCCACCTCTCAGCCCAGCTCTGCAGCTTATTTATGTCCCTCCGTAACTTGTAACATCCTTCCGCACTGTCCACAACTCCACCGACTTTAGTGTAATCTGCAAATTTACTCACCCATCCTTCTACGCCCTGCTCCAGGTCATTTATAAAAATGACAAACAGCAGTGGCCCCAAAACAGATCCTTGTGGTACACCACTAATAACTGGACTCCAGTCTGAACATTTCCCACCAACCACCACCCTTTTTCTTCTTCCAGCTAGCCAATTTCTGATCCAAACTGCTAAATCACCCTGAATCCCATGCCTCTGTATTTTCTGCAGTAGCCTACCGTGGGAACCTTATCAAACGCTTTACTGAAATCCATATACACCACATCAACTGCTTTACCTTCATCCACCTGTTTGGTCACCTTCTCAAAGAACGCAATAAGGTTTGTGAGGCACGACCTACCCTTCGCAAAACCGTGTTGACTATCTCTAATCAAATTATTCCTTTCCAGATGATTATACATCCTATCTCTTATAAACCTTTCCAAGATATTGCCCACAACAGAAGTAAGGCTCACTGGTCTATAGTTACGGAGGTTATTTATCTCGACTCCCCTTCTTGAACAAGGGGACAACATTTGCTATCCTCCAGTCTTCTGGCACTATTCCTGTAGACAAAGATGACTTAAAGATCAAAGCCAAAGGCTCAGCATTCTCCTCCCTAGAGTCCCAGAGAATCCTAGGATAAATCCCATCCGGCCCAGGGGACTTATCTATTTTCACACTTTCCAGAATTGCTAACACCTCCTCCTTATGAACGTCAAGCCCTTCTAGTCTAGTAGCCTGAATCTCAGTATTCTCCTCGACAACATTGTCTTTTTCCTGTGTGAATACTGACTAAAAATATTCATTTGGCACCTCTCCTATCTCCTCGGACTCCAAGCACAACTTCCCACAACTGTCCTTGAATGGCCCTATACTTACCCGAGTCATTCGTTTATTCCTGACATATCTATAGAAAGCTCTAGGGTTATCCTTGATCCTACCTGCCAAGTACTTCACATGTCCCCTCCTGGCTCTTCTTAGTTCTCTCTTTAGGTCCTTCCTTGCTAACTTGTAACTCTCGAGCGCCCCAACTGAACTTTCATGTCTTACCTTTACATAAGCCATGGCAGCACGGTAGCATTGTGGATAGCGCAATTGCTTCACAGCTCCAGGGTCCCATGTTCGATTCCGACTTGGGTCACTGTCTGTGCGGAGTCTGCACACCCTCCCCATGTGTGCGTGGGTTTCCTCCGGGTGCTCCGGTTACCTCCCACAGTCCAAAGTGTGCAGGTCAGGTAGATTGGCCATGATAAATTGCCCTTAGTGTCCAAAATTGCCCTGAATGTCCAAAATTGCCCTTCGTGTTGGGTGTTGTTACTGTGTTATGGGGATAGGGTGGAGGTGTTGATCTTGGGTAGGGTGCTCTTTGCTAGAGCCAGTGCAGATTCGATGGGCCGAATAGCCTCCTTCTGCACTGTAAATTCTATGATAAGCCTCCTTCTTCCCCTTGACAAGTGTTTCGACTCGTGCTTTAGTAAACCTAAGTTCACTTGCTCGACCACTTCCTCCCTGCCTGACAGGTACATAATGATCAAGGACACGCAGTAGCTGTTCCTTGAACAAGCTCCACATTTCCATTGTGCCTATCCCCTGCAGCTTTCCTCTCCTTCTCGGTGCTCCCCACCTCTCCATCTCTCTCGGTGGGGGGTCCCCCCTCTTCATCTCTCTCGGTAGGGGCGGGGTTCCCCCCTCTCCATCTCTCTCTGTGGGGAGTGGTTCCCCCTCTCCATCTCACTCGGTGGGGGGGGGGGGGATTCCCCCCTCTCCATCTCTCTCGGTGGTGGTGGATTCCCCCTTCTCCATCTCACTTGGAAGGGGGGAGTCCCCTCGGTGGGTGGGGGTCCCCTTCTTCATCTCTCGCGGTGGGGGGGATCCTCCCTCTCGATCTATCTCGGTGGGGGGGGGGGCGGTTGCCCCTCTCCGTCTCTGCGTCTCTCCGTCTCTCTCTCTGCGAATCTGTCAAAACAAAATCCACAATCAGCAGTCGGCCATTTTATGTCAGTTCACGGCGGCCATATTATGTCAGTTCGCGGTGGCCATTTTATGTCAGTTCACAGTGGCCATTTTATGTCACTTCATTGTGGCCATTTTATGTCAGTTCACGGTGGCCATTTTAAGTCACTTCACGGTGGCCATTTTATGTCAGATTACGGTGGCCATTTTATGTCAGTTCACGGTGGCCATTTTATGAATGTTCACGGTGGCCATTTTATGTCAGTTCACGGCGGCCATTTTATGTCAGTTCACGGTGGCCATTTTATGTCAGTTCACGGTGGCCATTTTATGTCAGTTCACGGAGGCCATTTTATGTCAGTTCATGGTGGCCATTTTATGTCAGTTCACGGTGGCCATTTTATATCAGTTCACGGTGGCCATTTTATGGCAGTTCACGGTGGCCATTTTATATCAGTTGGTGGCCATTTTATGTCAGTTCACGGTGGCCATTTTATATCAGTTCACGGTGGCCATTTTACGTCAGCTCACGGCAGCCATTATATGTCAGTTCACGGTGGCCATTTTATGTCAGTTCACGGTGGCCATTTTATATCAGTTCACGGTGGCCATTTTACGTCAGTTCACGGCAGCCATTTTATGTCAGTTCACGGCGGCCATTTTATGTCAGCTCACGGATCGACCCTGTGTCCTCAGCGCAGCAGGCAGCAGTGCTAACCACTGTGCCACGTGCCACCCACATTGAGACATTTCTGACAGTTGTACACGTTGTTGTAAAATACATTGAAGGAAAGAGTCATATTAAAACAGTGGTTTGTTGGGATATGTGGAAGGGCTGACGGATCTGGATGACCTTGTACACCAGTCAGTGAAAGTGGAGAGGGGCGAGCAACAAGCAGTTAAAAAGTCCAATGATATATTGGCGTTCATTGCAAGAGGGATTTGAGTTCAGAATTGGGGATGTCTTACTGCAGTTATACTGGGCCTTGGTGAGACCACACCAGGAGTACTGTGCACATTTCTGTGTCCATACTAAGAAAGGATATAGTTGCCAGAGAGGGAGTGCAGCGGATGGTCAAACGGCTGATAGTGAGGTTACCAGACTGTCCTGCAAGAAAACGGTGCTGCCCCCACAGCCAACACTGCCAGTGCACCACCCCCCCCCACAGCCAGCACGGCCAGTGCTCCCACCCCACATCCAGCACTGTCAGTGCTCCCACCCCACAGCCCGCACTGTCAGTGCTCCCACCACACAGCCAGCACTGTCAGTGCTCCCACCACAAAACCAGCATTGTCAGTGCTCCCCCTACACAGCCAGCACTGTCAGTGCTCCCCCACACAGCCAGCACTGTCAGTGTTCTCCCACACAGCCAGCACTGTCGGTGCTCCCCTCACACAGACAGCACTGTCAGAGCTCCCACCACACAGCCAGCACTGTCAGTGCTCCCCCACACAGCCAGCACTGCCAGTGCTCCCACCAGACAGCCAGCACTGTCAGTGCTCCCCACAGCCAGCACTGTCAGTGCTCCCCCCACACAGCCAGCACTGTCAGTGCTCCCCCACACAGCAAGCACTGTCAGTTCTCCACCACAGAGCCAGCACTGTCAGTGCTACCACCACACATCCAGCACTGTCAGTGCTCCCACCACACAGCCAGCACGGTCAGTGCTCCCCCACACAGTCAGCACTGTCAGTGCTCCCCACACAGCCAGCACTGTCAGTGCTCCCCCACACAGCCAGCACTGTCAGTGCTCCCAACACACAGCCAGCACTGTCAGGGCTCCCACCACACAGCAAGCACTGTTAGTGCTCCCCCAAGCAGCCAGCACTGTCAGAGCTCCCAACACACAGCCAGCACCGTCAGTGCTCCCACCACACAGCCAGCACTGTCAGTGCTCTCAACAGACAGCCAGCACTGTCAGTGCTCCCCCACACAGCCAGCACTGCCAGTGCTCCCCGACACAGCCAGCACTGTCAGTGCTCCCCCACACAGCCAGCACTGTCAGTGCTCCCCAACAGCCAGCACTGCCAGGGTACCCCACAGCCAACACTGTCAGTGCTCCACCACAGACAATGCTGCCAGTGCTCCCCACAGAGCCTGCACTGTCAGTTCTCCCACCACACAGCCATCACTGCCAGTGCTCCCTCACACAGCCAGCACTGTCAGTGCTCCCCCCACACAACCGGCACTGTCAGTGCTCCCCCACACAGCCAGCACTGTCAGTGCTCCCGCCTACACAGCCAGCACTATCAGTGCTCCCACCACACAGCCAGCACTGTCAGTGCTCCCCCACACAGCCAGCACTGTCAGTGCTCCCCACACAGCCAACACTGTCAGTGCTCCCCCACACAGCCAGCACTGCCAGTGCTCCCCCACACCGCCAGCACTGTCAATGCTCCCACCACACATCCAGCACTGTCTGTGCTCCCCAACACAGCCAGCACTGTCAGTGCTCCCACCACACAGCCAGCACTGTCATTGCTCCCACCACACAGCCAGCACTGTCAGTGCTCCCCCACACAGCCAGCACTGTCAGTGTTCCCACCATACAGCCAGCACTGTCAGTGCTCCCACCACACAGCCAGCACTGTCAGTGCTCTCAACAGACAGCCAGCACTGTCAGTGCTCCCCCACACAGCCAGCACTGCCAGTGCTCCCCACACAGCCAGCACTGTCAGTGCTCCCCCACACAGCCAGCACTGTCAGTGTTCCCACCATACAGCCAGCACTGTCAGTGCTCCCCACCAGCCAGCACTGCCAGTGGTCCCCACAGCCAACACTGTCAGTGCTCCACCACAGCCAATGCTGCCAGTGCTCCCCATAGAGTCTGCACTGTCAGTTCTCCCCCCACACAGCCAGCACTGTCAGTGCTCCCACCACACAGCCATCACTGTCAGTGCTCCCCCGACACAGCCAGCACTGTCAGTGCTCCCACCACACAGCCAGCACTGTCAGTGCTCCCACCACACAGCAAGCACTGTCAGTGCACCCCCACACAGCCAGCACTGTCAGTGCTCCCAACAAACAGCCAGCACTGTCAGTGCTCCACTCCCCAAACAGCCAGCACTGTCAGTGCTCCCCACACAGCCAGCACTGCCAGTGCTCCTCCCACACAGCCAGCACAGCCAGTGCTCCCCCCACACAGCCAGCACTGTCAGTGCTCCCCACAGCCAACACTGTCAGTGCTCCTCCACAGCCAATGCTGCAAGTGCCCCCCACACAGCCAGCACTGTCAGTTCTCCCACCACACAGCCAGCACTGCCAGTGCTCCCTCACACAGCCAGCACTGTCAGTGCTCCCCCACACAACCGGCACTGTCAGTGCTCCCAACACACAGCCAGTACTGTCAGTGCTCCCCCCACACAGCCAGCACTGTCAGTGCTCCCACCACACAGCCAGCACTGTCAGTGCTCCCCACACAGCCAGCACTGTCAGTGCTCCCCCACAGAGCCAGCACTGTCAGTGCTCCCACCACACAGCCAACACTGTCAGTGCTCCCACCACACAGCCAGCACTGTCAGTGCTCCCCCACACAGCCCGCACTGTCAGTGCTCCCCTCACACAGCCAGCACTGCCAGTGCTCCCCCACACCGCCAGCACTGTCAATGCTCCCACCACACATCCAGCACTGTCAGTGCTCTCCACACAGCCAGCACTGTCAGTGCCCCCACCACACATCCAGCACTGTCAGTGTTCCCCCACACAGCCAGCACAGTCAGTGCTCCCACCACACAGCCAGCACTGTCAGTGCTCCCCCACACGACCAGCACTGTCAGTGCTCCCACCACACAGCCAGCACTGTCAGTGCTCCCACCACAAAACCAGCATTGTCAGTGCTCCCCCACACAGCCAGCACTGTCCGTGCTCCCCCACGCAGACAGCACTGTCAGTGCTCCCCTCACACAGCCAGCACTGCCAGTGCTCCCCCACACAGCCAGCACTGTCAGAGCTCCCACCACAGAGCCAGCACTGTCAGTGCTCCCCCACCAGCCAGCACTGCCAGTGGTCCCCACAGCCAACACTGTCAGTGCTCCACCACAGCCAATGCTGCCAGTGCTCCCCAGAGAGTCTGCACTGTCAGTTCTCCCACCACACAGCCAGCACTGTCAGTGCTCCCACCACACAGCCATCACTGTCAGTGCTCCCCCGACACAGCCAGCACTGTCAGTGCTCCCACCACACAGCCAGCACTGTCAGTGCTCCCACCACACAACAAGCACTGTCAGTGCTCCCCCACACAGCCGGCACTGTCAGTGCTCCCAACACACAGCCAGCACTGTCAGTGCTCCCACCACACAGCCAGCACTGTCAGTGCTCCCACCCCACAGCCAGCACTGTCAGTGCTCCCCGCACACAGCCAGCACTGTCAGTGCTCCCCCACACAGCCAGCACAGCCAGTGCTCCCCCCACACAGCCAGCACTGTCAGTGCTCCCCACAGCCAACACTGTCAGTGCTCCACCACAGCCAATGCTGCCAGTGCTCCCCACAGAGCCTTCACTGTCAGTTCTCCCACCACACAGCCAGCACTGCCAGTGCTCCCCCACACAACCGGCACTGTCAGTGCTTGCAACACACAGCCAGCACTGTCATTGCTCCCCCCACACAGCCAGCACTGTCAGTGCTCCCACCACACAGCCAGCACTGTCAGTGCTCCCCACACAGCCAGCACTGTCAGTTCTCCCACCACACAGCCAGCACTGACAGTGCTCCCCCACACAGCCCGCACTGTCAGTGCTCCCCTCACACAGCCAGCACTGCCAGTGCTCCCCCACACCGCCAGCACTGTCAATGCTCCCACCACACATCCAGCACTGTCAGTGCTCTCCACACAGCCAGCACTGTCAGTGCCCCCACCACACATCCAGCACTGTCAGTGCTCCCCCACACTGCCAGCACTGTCAGTGCTCCCACCACACAGCCAGCACTGTCAGTGCTCCCCCACACGGCCAGCACTGTCAGTGCTCCCACCACACAGCCAGCACTGTCAGTGCTCCCACCACAAAACCAGCATTGTCAGTGCTCACCCACACAGCCAGCACTGTCCGTGCTCCCCCACACAGACAGCACTGTCAGTGTTCCCCCACACAGCAAGCACTGTCAGTGCTCCCCTCACACAGCCAGCACTGCCAGTGCCCCCCCACACAGCCAGCACTGTCAGAGCTCACACCACAGAGCCAGCACTGTCAGTGCTCCCCCACACAGCCAGCACTATCAGTGCTCCCACCACACAGCCAGCACTGTCAGTGCTCCCACCACACAGCAAGCACTGTTAGTGCTCCCCAAGCAGCCAGCACTGTCAGAGCTCCCAACACACAGCCAGCACTGTCAGTGCTCCCACCACACAGCCAGCACTGTCAGTGCTCTCAACAGACAGCCAGCCCTGCCAGTGCTTCCCCACACAGCCAGCACTGTCAGTGCTCCCAAAACACAGCCAGCACTGTCAGTGCTCCACCCCCCAAACAGCCAGCACTGTCAGTGCTCCCCCACACAGCCAGCACTGCCAGTGCTCCCCAACACAGCCAGCACTGTCAGTGCTCCCCCACACAGCCAGCACTGTCAGTGCTCCCCAACAGCCAGCACTGCCAGGGTACCCCACAGCCAACACTGTCAGTGCTCCACCACAGCCAATGCTGCCAGTGCTCCCCACAGAGCCTGCACTGTCAGTTCTCCCACCACACAGCCAGCACTGGCAGTGCCCCCTCACACAGCCAGCACTGTCAATGCTCCCCCCACACAACCGGCACTGTCAGTGCTCCCCCACACAGCCAGCACTGTCAGTGCTCCCGCCTACACAGCCAGCACTATCAGTGCTCCCACCACACAGCCAGCACTGTCAGTGCTCCCCCACACAGCCAGCACTGTCAGTGCTCCCCACACAGCCAACACTGTCAGTGCTCCCCCACACAGCCAGCACTGCCAGTGCTCCCCCACACCGCCAGCACTGTCAATGCTCCCACCACACATCCAGCACTGTCTGTGCTCCCCAACACAGCCAGCACTGTCAGTGCTCCCACCACACAGCCTGCACTGTCATTGCTCCCACCACACAGCCAGCACTGTCAGTGCTCCCCCACACAGCCAGCACTGTCAGTGTTCCCACCATACAGCCAGCACTGTCAGTGCTCCCCACCAGCCAGCACTGCCAGTGGTCCCCACAGCCAACACTGTCAGTGCTCCACAACAGCCAATGCTGCCAGTGCTCCCCATAGAGTCTGCACTGTCAGTTCTCCCCCCACACAGCCAGCACTGTCAGTGCTCCCACCACACAGCCATCACTGTCAGTGCTCCCCCGACACAGCCAGCACTGTCAGTGCTCCCACCACACAGCCAGCACTGTCAGTGCTCCCACCACACAGCCAGCACTGTCAGTGCTCCCCCACACAGCCAGTACTGTCAGTGCTCCCAACAAACAGCCAGCACTGTCAGTGCTCCACTCCCCAAACAGCCAGCACTGTCAGTGCTCCCCACACAGCCAGCACTGCCAGTGCTCCCCACACACAGCCAGCACAGCCAGTGCTCCCCCACACAGCCAGCACTGTTAGTGCTCCCCACAGCCAACACTGTCAGTGCTCCACCACAGCCAATGCTGCCAGTGCTCCCCACAGAGCCTGCACTGTCAGTTCTCCCACCACACAGCCAGCACTGCCAGTGCTCCCTCACACAGCCAGCACTGTCAGTGCTCCCTCCACACAACCGGCACTGTCAGTGCTCCCAACACACAGCCAGCACTGTCAGTGCTCCCACCACACAGCCAGCACTGTCAGTGCTCCCCCACACAGCCCGCACTGTTAGTGCTCCCCTCACACAGCCAGCACTGCCAGTGCTCCCCCACACCGCCAGCACTGTCAATGCTCCCACCACACATCCAGCACTGTCAGTGCTCTCCACACAGCCAGCACTGTCAGTGCCCCCACCTCACATCCAGCACTGTCAGTGTTCCCCCACACAGCCAGCACAGTCAGTGCTCCCACCACACAGCCAGCACTGTCAGTGCTCCCCCACACGGCCAGCACTGTCAGTGCTCCCACCACGCAGCCAGCACTGTCAGTGCTCCCACCACAAAACCAGCATTGTCAGTGCTCCCCCACACAGCCAGCACTGTCCGTGCTCCCCCACGCAGAAAGCACTGTCAGTGTTCCCCCACACAGCAAGCACTGTCAGTGCTCCCCTCACACAGCCAGCACTGCCAGTGCTCCCCACACAGCCAGCACTGTCAGAGCTCCCACCACAGAGCCAGCACTGTCAGTGCTCCCCCACCAGCCAGCACTGCCAGTGGTCCCCACAGCCAACACTGTCAGTGCTCCACCACAGCCAATGCTGCCAGTGCTCCCCACAGAGTCTGCACTGTCAGTTCTCCCCCCACACAGCCAGCACTGTCAGTGCTCCCACCACACAGCCATCACTGTCAGTGCTCCCCCGACACAGCCAGCACTGTCAGTGCTCCCACCACACAGCCAGCACTGTCAGTACTCCCACCACACAGCAAGCACTGTCAGTGCTCCCCCACACAGCCGGCACTGTCAGTGCTCCCAACACACAGCCAGCACCTTCAGTGCTCCACTCCCCAAACAGCCAGCACTGTCAGTGCTCCCCACACAGCCAGCACTGCCAGTGCTCCCCCACACAGCCAGCACAGCCAGTGGTCCCCCCACACAGCCAGCACTGTCAGTGCTCCCCACAGCCAACACTGTCAGTGCTCCACCACAGCCAATGCTGCCAGTGCTCCCCACAGAGCCTGCACTGTCAGTTCTCCCACCACACAGCCAGCACTGCCAGTGCTCCCTCACACAGCCAGCACTGTCAGTGCTCCCTCACACAGCCAGCACTGTCAGTGCTCCCCCACACAACCGGCACTGTCAGTGCTCCCAACACACAGCCAGCACTGTCATTGCTCCCCCACACAGCCAGCACTGTCAGTGCTCCCACCACACAGCCAGCACTGTCAGTGCTCCCCACACAGCCAGCACTGTCAGTGCTCCCCCACAGAGCCAGCACTGTCAGTTCTCCCACCACACAGCCAGCACTGTCAGTGCTCCCCACACAGCCAGCACTGTCAGTGCTCCCCCCACACAACCGGCACTGTCAGTGCTTCCACCACACAGCCAACACTGTCAGTGCTCCCACCACACAGCCAGCACTGTCAGTGCTCCCCCACACAGCCCGCACTGTCAGTGCTCCCCTCACACAGCCAGCACTGCCAGTGCTCCCCCACACTGCCAGCACTGTCAATGCTCCCACCACACATCCAGCACTGTCAGTGCTCTCCACACAGCCAGCACTGTCAGTGCCCCCACCACACATCCAGCACTGTCAGTGCTCCCCCACACAGCCAGCACTGTCAGTGCTCCCACCACACAGCCAGCACTGTCAGTGCTCCCCCACACGGCCAGCACTGTCAGTGCTCCCACCACACAGCCAGCACTGTCAGTGCTCCCACCACAAAACCAGCATTGTCAGTGCTCCCCCACACAGCCAGCACTGTCCGTGCTCCCCCACACAGACAGCACTGTCAGTGTTCCCCCACACAGCAAGCACTGTCAGTGCTCCCCTCACACAGCCAGCACTGCCAGTGCTCCCCCACACAGCCAGCACTGTCAGAGCTCCCACCACAGAGCCAGCACTGTCAGTGCTCCCCCACACAGCCAGCACTGTCAGTGCTCCCACCACACAGCCAGCACTGTCAGTGCTCCCACACACAGCCAGCACTGCCAGTGCTCCCAACACACAGCCAGCACTGTCAGTGCTCCCACCACACAGCAAGCACTGTCAGTGCTCCCCCACGCAGCCAGCACTGTCAGTGCTCCCAACACACAGCCAGCACTGTCAGTGCTCCCACCACACAGCCAGCACTGTCAGTGCTCTCAACACACAGCCAGCACTGCCAGTGCTCCACCACACAGCCAGCACTGTCAGTGCTCCCAACACACAGCGAGCACTGTCAGTGTTCCACCCCCCAAACAGCCAGCACTGTCAGTGCTCCCCCACACAGCCAGCACTGCCAGTGCTCCCCCACACAGCCAGCACTGTCAGTGCTCCCACAACACAGCCAGCCCTGTCAGTGCTCCCCCGCACAGCCAGCGCTGTCAGTGCTCCCCAACAGCCAGCACTGCCAGTGCTCTCCACAGCCAACACTGTCAGTGCTCCACCACAGCCAATGCTGCCAGTGCTCCCCACAGAGCCTGCACTGTCAGTTCTCCCACCACACAGCCAGCACTGCCAGTGCTCCCTCACACAGCCAGCACTGTCAGTGCTCCCCGCACACAACCGGCACTGTCAGTGCTCCCCCACACAGCCAGCACTGTCAGTGCTCCCCCACACAGCCAGCACTGTCAGTGCTCCCACCACACAGCCAGCACTGTCAGTGCTCCCCAACACAGCCAGCACTGTCAGTGCTCCCCACGCAGCCAGCACTGTCAGTGCTCCCCCACACAGCCAGCACTGCCAGGGCTCCCCCACACAGCGAGCACTGTCAGTGATCCCACCACACAGCCAGCAATGTCAGAGCTCCCGCCACACATCCAGCACTGTCAATGCTCCCTTCACACAGCCAGCACTGTCAGTGCTCCCACCACACAGCCAGCACTGTCAGTACCCCCACCACAGAGCCAGTACTGTCAGTGCTCCTCCTCACACAGCCAGCACTGTCAGTGATCCCACCACACAGCCAGCAATGTCAGTGCTCCCCACACAGCCAGCACTGTCAGTGCACACCCACACAGCCAGCACTGTCAGTGCTCCCCTCACACAGCCAGCACTGTCAGTGCTCCCACCACACAGCCAGCACTGTCAGTGCTCCCAGCACACAGCCAGCACTGTCAGTGCTCCCCCAACACACCAGCACTGTCAGTGCTCCCACCACACAGCCAGCACTGTCAGTGCTCCCACCACACAGCCAGCACTGTCAGTGCTCCCCACACAGGCAGCACTTTCAGTGCCCCCACCACACACCAAGCACTGTCAGTACTCCCCCTCAAACAGCCAGTACTGTCAGTGCTCCCACCACACAGCCAGCACTGTCAGTGCTCCCCACAAAGCCAGCACTGTCAGTGATCCCACCACACAGCCAGCAATGTCAGTGCTCCCCCAAACAGCCAGCACTGTCAGTGCACACCCACACACCCAGCACTGTCAGTGCTCCTAACACACAGCCAGCACTGTCAGTGCTGCTCCCCACACAGCCAGCACTGTCAGTCCCCCCCTCCCCCACACACAGCCAGCACTGTCAGTGCTCCCACCACACAGCCAGCACTGCCAGAGCTCCCACCACACAGCCAGCACTGTCAGTGCGACCCAAACACAGCCAGCACTGTCAGTGCTCCCCACACAGCCAGCAATGACAGTGCTCCCCCACACTGCCTCCACTGTCAGTGCTCCCCACACAGCCAGCACTGTCAGTGCTCCTCCCACACAGCCAGCACTGTCAGTGCTCCTCCCACACAGCCAGCACTGTCGGTGCTCCCACCACACAGCCAGCACTGTCAGTGCTCCCCCACACAGCCAGCACTCTCAGTGCTCCCACCACACAGCCAGCACTGTCATTGCTCCCCCCACACACAGGCAGCACATCAGTGCACCCCCACACAGCCAGCACTGTCAGTGCTCCCCACACAGCCAGCACTGTCAGTGCTCCTCCCACACAGCCAGCACTGTCGGTGCTCCCACCACACAGCCAGCACGGTCAGTGCTCCCCCCACACAGCCAGCACTATCAGTGCTCCCCACACAGCCAGCACTGTCAGTGTTCCCCCACACAGCCAGCACTGTCAGTGCTCCCCTCACACAGCCAGCACTGCCAGTGCTCCCCCACACAGCCAGCACTGTCAGAGCTCCCACCACACAGCCAGCACTGTCAGTGCTCCACCACACAGCCAGCACTGTCAGTGCTCCCACCACACAGCCAGCACTGTCAGTGCTCCCACCACACAGCCAGCACTGTCAGTGCTCCCCCACACAGGCAGCACTTTCAGTGCCCCCAGCACACACCCAGCCCTGTCAGTACTCCCCCTCAAACAGCCAGCGCTGTCAGTGCTCCCACCACACAGCCAGCACTGTCAGTGCTCCCCACACAGCCAGCACTATCAGTGATCCCACCACACAGCCTGCAATGTCAGTGCTCCCCCACACAGCCAGCACTGTCAGGGCACACCCACACACCCAGCACTGTCAGTGCTCCTAACACACAGCCAGCACTGTCAGTGCTGCTCTCCACACAGCCAGCACTGTCATTCCCCCCCCTCCCCCACACACAGCCAGCACTGTCAGTGCTCCCTCCACACAGCCAACGCTGTCAGTGCTCCCCCACACAGCCAGCACTGTCAGTGCTCCCACACACAGCCTCCACTGTCAGTGCTCACCACACAGTCAGCACTGTCAGTGCTCCACCCACACAGCCAGCACTGTCAGTGCTCCTCCCACACAGCCAGCACTGTCGGTGCTCCCACCACACAGCCAGCACTGTCAGTGCTCCCCCACACAGCCAGCACTGTCAGTGCTCCCACCACACAGCCAGCACTGTCAGTGCTCCCCCACACACAGGCAGCACATCAGTGCACCCCCACACAGCCAGCACTGTCAGTGCTCCCCACACAGCCAGCACTGTCAGTGCTCCGCCCCACACACAGCCAGCACTGTCAGTGCTCCCCCCACACAGCCAGTACTGTCAGTGCTCTCCAACACAGCAAGCACTGTCAGTGCTCCCCCACACAGCCTGCACTGTCAGTGCTCCCCCACACAGCCAGCACTGTCAGAGCTCCCGCCACACATCCAGCACTGTCATTGCTCCCACCACACAGCCTGCACTGTCAGTACACCCACCACACAGCCAGCACTGTCAGTGCTCCCCCACACAGCCAGCACTGTCAGTGCTCTCCCACACAGGCAGTACTGTCAATGCTCGCACCACACAGCCAGCACTGTCAGTGCTCCCACCACACAGCCAGCACTGTCAGTGCTCCCCCACACAGCCAGCACTGTCAGTGCTCCCCCCACAAGGCCAGCACTATCAGTGCTCCCCCACACAGCCAGCACTGTCAGTGTTCCCCCACACAGCCAGCACTGTCAGTGCTCCCCTCACACAGCCAGCACTGCCAGTGCTCCCCCACACAGCCAGCACTGTCAGAGCTCCCACCACACAGCCAGCACTGTCAGTGCTCCCCCACACAGCCAGCACTGTCAGTGCTCCCACCACACAGCCAACACTGTCAGTGCTCCCCCACACAGCCAGCACTGTCAGTGCACACCCACACACCCAGCACTGTCAGTGCTCCTAACACACAGCCAGCACTGTCAGTGCTGCTCCCCACACAGCCAGCACTGTCAGTCCCCCCCTCCCCCACACACAGCCAGCACTGTCAGTGCTCCCACCACACAGCCAGCACTGCCAGAGCTCCCACCACACAGCCAGCACTGTCAGTGCTCCCCCAAACACAGCCAGCACTGTCAGTGCTCCCCCACACAGCCAGCAATGACAGTGCTCCCCCACACTGCCTCCACTGTCAGTGCTCCCCACACAGCCAGCACTGTCAGTGCTCCTCCCACACAGCCAGCACTGTCAGTGCTCCTCCCACACAGCCAGCACTGTCGGTGCTCCCACCACACAGCCAGCACTGTCAGTGCTCCCCCACACAGCCAGCACTCTCAGTGCTCCCACCACACAGCCAGCACTGTCATTGCTCCCCCCACACAAAGGCAGCACATCAGTGCACCCCCACACAGCCAGCACTGTCAGTGCTCCCCACACAGCCAGCACTGTCAGTGCTCCTCCCACACAGCCAGCACTGTCGGTGCTCCCACCACACAGCCAGCACGGTCAGTGCTCCCCCCACACAGCCAGCACTATCAGTGCTCCCCCACACAGCCAGCACTGTCAGTGTTCCCCCACACAGCCAGCACTGTCAGTGCTCCCCTCACACAGCCAGCACTGCCAGTGCTCCCCCACACAGCCAGCACTGTCAGAGCTCCCACCACACAGCCAGCACTGTCAGTGCTCCCCCACACAGCCAGCACTGTCAGTGCTCCCACCACACAGCCAGCACTGTCAGTGCTCCCACCACACAGCCAGCACTGTCAGTGCTCCCCCACACAGGCAGCACTTTCAGTGCCCCCAGCACACACCCAGCCCTGTCAGTACTCCCCCTCAAACAGCCAGCACTGTCAGTGCTCCCACCACACAGCCAGCACTGTCAGTGCTCCCCACACAGCCAGCACTATCAGTGATCCCACCACACAGCCAGCAATGTCAGTGCTCCCCCACACAGCCAGCACTCAGGGCACACCCACACACCCAGCACTGTCAGTGCTCCTAACACACAGCCAGCACTGTCAGTGCTGCTCTCCACACAGCCAGCACTGTCATTCCCCCCCCTCCCCCACACACAGCCAGCACTGTCAGTGCTCCCTCCACACAGCCAACGCTGTCAGTGCTCCCCCACACAGCCAGCACTGTCAGTGCTCCCCCCACACAGCCAGCACTGCCAGAGCTCCCACCACACAGCCAGCACTGTCAGTGCTCCCCCAAACACAGCCAGTACTGTCAGTGCTCCCCCACACAGCCAGCAATGACAGTGCTCCCACACACAGCCTCCACTGTCAGTGCTCACCACACAGTCAGCACTGTCAGTGCTCCACCCACACAGCCAGCACTGTCAGTGCTCCTCCCACACAGCCAGCACTGTCGGTGCTCCCACCACACAGCCAGCACTGTCAGTGCTCCCCCACACAGCCAGCACTGTCAGTGCTCCCACCACACAGCCAGCACTGTCAGTGCTCCCCCACACACAGGCAGCACATCAGTGCACCCCCACACAGCCAGCACTGTCAGTGCTCCCCACACAGCCAGCACTGTCAGTGCTCCGCACCACACACAGCCAGCACTGTCAGTGCTCCCCCCACACAGCCAGTACTGTCAGTGCTCTCCAACACAGCAAGCACTGTCAGTGCTCCCCCACACAGCCTGCACTGTCAGTGCTGCTCTCCACACAGCCAGCACTGTCATTCCCACCCCCTCCCCCACACACAGCCAGCACTGTCAGTGCTCCCTCCACACAGCCAACGCTGTCAGTGCTCCCCCACATAGCCAGCACTGTCAGTGCTCCCACCACACAGCCAGCACTGCCAGAGCTCCCACCACACAGCCAGCACTGTCAGTGCTCCCCCAAACATAGCCAGTACTGTCAGTGCTCCCCCACACAGCCAGCAATGACAGTGCTCCCACACACAGCCTCCACTGTCAGTGCTCACCACACATTCAGCACTGTCAGTGCTCCACCCACACAGCCAGCACTGTCAGTGCTCCTCCCACACAGCCAGCACTGTCGGTGCTCCCACCACACAGCCAGCACTGTCAGTGCTCCCCCACACAGCCAGCACTGTCAGTGCTCCCACCACACAGCCAGCACTGTCAGTGCTCCCCCCACACACAGGCAGCACATCAGTGCACCCCCACACAGCCAGCACTGTCAGTGCTCCCCACACAGCCAGCACTGTCAGTGCTCCGCCCCACACACAGCCAGCACTGTCAGTGCTCCCCCCACACAGCCAGTACTGTCAGTGCTCTCCAACACAGCAAGCACTGTCAGTGCTCCCCCACACAGCCTGCACTGTCAGTGCTCCCCACACAGCCAGCACTGTCAGAGCTCCCGCCACACATCCAGCACTGTCATTGCTCCCACCACACAGCCTGCACTGTCAGTACACCCACCACACAGCCAGCACTGTCAGTGCTCCCCCACACAGCCAGCACTGTCAGTGCTCCCCCCACAAGGCCAGCACTATCAGTGCTCCCCCACACAGCCAGCACTGTCAGTGTTCCCCCACACAGCCAGCACTGTCAGTGCTCCCCTCACACAGCCAGCACTGCCAGTGCTCCCCCACACAGCCAGCACTGTCAGAGCTCCCACCACACAGCCAGCACTGTCAGTGCTCCCCCACACAGCCAGCACTGTCAGTGCTCCCACCACACAGCCAACACTGTCAGTGCTCCCCCACACAGCCAGCACTGTCAGTGCACACCCACACACCCAGCACTGTCAGTGCTCCTAACACACAGCCAGCACTGTCAGTGCTGCTCCCCACACAGCCAGCACTGTCAGTCCCCCCCTCCCCCACACACAGCCAGCACTGTCAGTGCTCCCACCACACAGCCAGCACTGCCAGAGCTCCCACCACACAGCCAGCACTGTCAGTGCTCCCCCAAACACAGCCAGCACTGTCAGTGCTCCCCCACACAGCCAGCAATGACAGTGCTCCCCCACACTGCCTCCACTGTCAGTGCTCCCCACACAGCCAGCACTGTCAGTGCTCCTCCCACACAGCCAGCACTGTCAGTGCTCCTCCCACACAGCCAGCACTGTCGGTGCTCCCACCACACAGCCAGCACTGTCAGTGCTCCCCCACACAGCCAGCACTCTCAGTGCTCCCACCACACAGCCAGCACTGTCATTGCTCCCCCCACACACAGGCAGCACATCAGTGCACCCCCACACAGCCAGCACTGTCAGTGCTCCCCACACAGCCAGCACTGTCAGTGCTCCTCCCACACAGCCAGCACTGTCGGTGCTCCCACCACACAGCCAGCACGGTCAGTGCTCCCCCCACACAGCCAGCACTATCAGTGCTCCCCCACACAGCCAGCACTGTCAGTGTTCCCCCACACAGCCAGCACTGTCAGTGCTCCCCTCACACAGCCAGCACTGCCAGTGCTCCCCCACACAGCCAGCACTGTCAGAGCTCCCACCACACAGCCAGCACTGTCAGTGCTCCCCCACACAGCCAGCACTGTCAGTGCTCCCACCACACAGCCAGCACTGTCAGTGCTCCCACCACACAGCCAGCACTGTCAGTGCTCCCCCACACAGGCAGCACTTTCAGTGCCCCCAGCACACACCCAGCCCTGTCAGTACTCCCCCTCAAACAGCCAGCACTGTCAGTGCTCCCACCACACAGCCAGCACTGTCAGTGCTCCCCACACAGCCAGCACTATCAGTGATCCCACCACACAGCCAGCAATGTCAGTGCTCCCCCACACAGCCAGCACTCAGGGCACACCCACACACCCAGCACTGTCAGTGCTCCTAACACACAGCCAGCACTGTCAGTGCTGCTCTCCACACAGCCAGCACTGTCATTCCCCCCCCTCCCCCACACACAGCCAGCACTGTCAGTGCTCCCTCCACACAGCCAACGCTGTCAGTGCTCCCCCACACAGCCAGCACTGTCAGTGCTCCCCCCACACAGCCAGCACTGCCAGAGCTCCCACCACACAGCCAGCACTGTCAGTGCTCCCCCAAACACAGCCAGTACTGTCAGTGCTCCCCCACACAGCCAGCAATGACAGTGCTCCCACACACAGCCTCCACTGTCAGTGCTCACCACACAGTCAGCACTGTCAGTGCTCCACCCACACAGCCAGCACTGTCAGTGCTCCTCCCACACAGCCAGCACTGTCGGTGCTCCCACCACACAGCCAGCACTGTCAGTGCTCCCCCACACAGCCAGCACTGTCAGTGCTCCCACCACACAGCCAGCACCGTCAGTGCTCCCCCACACACAGGCAGCACATCAGTGCACCCCCACACAGCCAGCACTGTCAGTGCTCCCCACACAGCCAGCACTGTCAGTGCTCCGCACCACACACAGCCAGCACTGTCAGTGCTCCCCCCACACAGCCAGTACTGTCAGTGCTCTCCAACACAGCAAGCACTGTCAGTGCTCCCCCACACAGCCTGCACTGTCAGTGCTGCTCTCCACACAGCCAGCACTGTCATTCCCACCCCCTCCCCCACACACAGCCAGCACTGTCAGTGCTCCCTCCACACAGCCAACGCTGTCAGTGCTCCCCCACATAGCCAGCACTGTCAGTGCTCCCACCACACAGCCAGCACTGCCAGAGCTCCCACCACACAGCCAGCACTGTCAGTGCTCCCCCAAACATAGCCAGTACTGTCAGTGCTCCCCCACACAGCCAGCAATGACAGTGCTCCCACACACAGCCTCCACTGTCAGTGCTCACCACACATTCAGCACTGTCAGTGCTCCACCCACACAGCCAGCACTGTCAGTGCTCCTCCCACACAGCCAGCACTGTCGGTGCTCCCACCAAACAGCCAGCACTGTCAGTGCTCCCCCACACAGCCAGCACTGTCAGTGCTCCCACCACACAGCCAGCACTGTCAGTGCTCCCCCCACACACAGGCAGCACATCAGTGCACCCCCACACAGCCAGCACTGTCAGTGCTCCCCACACAGCCAGCACTGTCAGTGCTCCGCCCCACACACAGCCAGCACTGTCAGTGCTCCCCCCACACAGCCAGTACTGTCAGTGCTCTCCAACACAGCAAGCACTGTCAGTGCTCCCCCACACAGCCTGCACTGTCAGTGCTCCCCCACACAGCCAGCACTGTCAGAGCTCCCGCCACACATCCAGCACTGTCATTGCTCCCACCACACAGCCTGCACTGTCAGTACACCCACCACACAGCCAGCACTGTCAGTGCTCCCCCACACAGCCAGCACTGTCAGTGCTCTCCCACACAGGCAGTACTGTCAATGCTCGCACCACACAGCCAGCACTGTCAGTGCTCCCACCACACAGCCAGCACTGTCAGTGCTCCCCCACACATCCAGCACTGTCAGTGCTCCCCCCACACAGCCAGCACTATCAGTGCTCCCCCATACAGCCAGCACTGTCAGTGTTCCCCCACACAGCCAGCACTGTCAGTGCTCCCCTCACACAGCCAGCACTGCCAGTGCTCCCCCACACAGCCAGCACTGTCAGAGCTCCCACCACACAGCCAGCACTGTCAGTGCTCCCCCACACAGCCAGCACTGTCAGTGCTCCCACCACACAGCCAACACTGTCAGTGCTCCCCCACAGCCAGCACTGTCAGTGCTTCCCCCACACAGCCAGCACTGTCAGTGCTCCCCACACAGCAAGCACTGTCAGTTCTCCACCACAGAGCCAGCACTGTCAGTGCTACCACCACACATCCAGCACTGTCAGTACTCCCACCACACAGCCAGCACGGTCAGTGCTCCCCTACACAGTCAGCACTGCCAGTGCTCCCCACACAGCCAGCACATTCAGTGCTCCCACACACAGCCAGCACTGTCAGTGCTCCCAACACACATTCCAGCACTGTCAGTGCTCCCACCACACAGCAAGCACTGTCAGTGATCCCCCACGCAGCCAGCACTGTCAGTGCTCCCAACACACAGCCAGCACTGCCAGTGCTCCCCACACAGCCAGCACTGTCAGTGCTCCCAACACACAGCCAGCACTGTCAGTGCTCCACCCCCCAAACAGCCAGCACTGTCAGTGCTCGCCCACACAGCCAGCACTGCCAGTGCTCCCCCACACAGCCAGCACTGTCAGTGCTCCCACAACACAGCCAGCACTGTCAGTGCTCCCCCACACAGCCAGCGCTGTCAGTGCTCCCCAACAGCCAGCACTGCCAGTGCTGCCCACAGCCAATGCTGCCAGTGCTCCCCACAGAGCCTGCACTGTCAGTTCTCCCACCAAACAGCCAGCACTGCCAGTGCTCCCCCAACACAACCGGCACTGTCAGTGCTCCCCCACACAGCCAGCACTGTCAGTGCTCCCCCCACACAGCAAGCACTCTCAGTGCTCCCCCACACAGCAAGCACTGTCAGTTCTCCACCACAGAGCCAGCACTGTCAATGCTACCACCACACATCCAGCACTGTCAGTGCTCCCACCACACAGCCAGCACGGTCAGTGCTCCCCCACACAGTCAGCACTGGCAGTGCTCCCCACACAGCCAGCACTGTCAGTGCTCCCCCACACAGCCAGCACTGTCAGTGCGCCCAACACACAGCCAGCACTGTCAGTGCTCCCACCACACAGCCAGCACTGTCAGTGCTCCCAACACACAGCCAGCACTATCAGTGCTCCCCCACACAGCCAGCACTGCCAGTGCTCCCCCATACAGCCAGCACTGTCAGTGCTCCCACAACACAGCCAGCACTGTCAGTGCTCCCCCACACAGCCAGCATGTCAGTGCTCCCCAACAGCCAGCATGCCAGTGCTCCCCACAGCCAACACTTTCAGTGCTCCACCACAGCCAATGCTGCCAGTGCTCCCCACAGAGCCTGCACTGTCAGTTCTCCCACCACACAGCCAGCACTGCCAGTGCTCCCTCACACAGCCAGCACTGTCAGAGCTCCCGCCACACATCAAGCACTGTCATTGCTCCCACCACACAGCCTGCACTGTCAGTACACCCACCACACAGCCAGCACTGTCAGTGCTCCCCCACACAGCCAGCACTGTCAGTGCTCTCACACACAGGCAGTACTGTCAATGCTCGCACCACACAGCCAGCACTGTCAGTGCTCCCACCACAGCCAGCACTGTCAGTGCTCCCCCACACATCCAGCACTGTCTGTGCTCCCCCACACAGCCAGCACTATCAGTGCTCCCCCACACAGCCAGCACTGTCAGTGTTCCCCCACACAGCCAGCACTGACAGTGCTCCCCTCACACAGCCAGCACTGCCAGTGCTCCCCCACACAGCCAGCACTGTCAGAGCTCCCACCACACAGCCAGCACTGTCAGTGCTCCCAACACACATTCCAGCACTGTCAGTGCTCCCACCACACAGCAAGCACTGTCAGTGCTCCCCCACGCAGCCAGCACTGTCAGTGCTCCCAACACACAGCCAGCACTGCCAGTGCTCCCCACACAGCCAGCACTGTCAGTGCTCCCAACACACAGCCAGCACTGTCAGTGCTCCACCCCCCAAACAGCCAGCACTGTCAGTGCTCCCCCACACAGCCAGCGCTGCCAGAGCTCCCCCTCACAGCCAGCACTGTCAGTGCTCGACAACACAGCCAGCACTGTCAGTGCTCCCCCACACAGCCAGCGCTGTCAGTGCTCCCCAACAGCCAGCACTGCCAGTGCTCCCCACAGCCAACACTGTCAGTGCTCCACCACAGCCAATGCTGCCAGTGCTCCCTCACACAGCCAGCACTGTCAGTGCTCCCCCAACACAACCGGCACTGTCAGTGCTCCCCACACAGCCAGCACTGTCAGTGCTCCCCCCACACAGCAAGCACTCTCAGTGCTCCCCCACACAGCAAGCACTGTCAGTTCTCCACCACAGAGCCAGCACTGTCAATGCTACCACCACACATCCAGCACTGTCAGTGCTCCCACCACACAGCCAGCACGGTCAGTGCTCCCCCACACAGTCAGCACTGTCAGTGCTCCCCACACAGCCAGCACTGTCAGTGCTCCCAACACACAGCCAGCACTGTCAGTGCTCCCACCACACAGCCAGCACTGTCAGTGCTCCCAACACACAGCCAGCACTGTCAGTGCTCCACCCCCCGAACAGCCAGCACTGTCAGTGCTCCCCCACACAGCCAGCACTGCCAGTGCTCCCCATACAATCAGCACTGTCAGTGCTCCCACAACACAGCCAGCACTGTCAGTGCTCCCCCACACAGCCAGCGCTGTCAGTGCTCCCCAACAGCCAGCACTGCCAGTGCTCCCCCATACAGCCAGCACTGTCAGTGCTCCAACAACACAGCCAGCACTGTCAGTGCTCCCCCATACAGCCAGCACTGTCAGTTCTCCCACCACACAGCCAGCACTGCCAGTGCTCCCTCACACAGCCAGCACAGTCAGTGCTCCCCCCACACAACCGGCACTGTCAGTGCTCCCCCACACAGCCAGCACTGTCAGTGCTCCCCCCACACAGCCAGCACTGTCAGTGCTCCCACCACACAGCCAGCACTGTCAGTGCTCCCCACACAGCCAGCACTGTCAGTGCACACCCACACAGCCAGCACTGTCAGTACTCCCCCCACACAGCCAGCACTGTCAGTGCTCCCACCACACAGCCAGCAATGTCAGAGCCCCCGCCACACATCCAGCACTGTCAATGCTCCCTTCACACAGCCAGCACTGTCAGTGCTCCCACCACACAGCCAGCACTGTCAGTGCCCCCACCACAGAGCCAGTACTGTCAGTGCTCCTCCTCACACAGCCAGCACTGTCAGTGATCCCACCACACAGCCAGCAATGTCAGTGCTCCCCACACAGCCAGCACTGTCAGTGCACACCCACACAGCCAGAACTGTCAGTACTCCCCCCACACAGCCAGCACTGTCAGTGCTCCCACCACACAGCCAGCACTGTCAGTGCTCCCACCACACAGCCAGCACTGTCAGTGCTCCCCCACACACCAGCACTGTCAGTGCTCCCACCACACAGCCAGCACTGTCAGTGCTCCCACCACACAGCCAGCACTGTCAGTGCTCCCCCACACAGGCAGCACTTTCAGTGCCCCCACCACACACCCAGCACTGTCAGTACTTCCCCTCAAACAGCCAGCACTGTCAGTGCTCCCACCACACCGCCAGCACTGTCAGTGCTCCCCACACAGCCAGCACTGTCAGTGATCCCACCACACAGCCAGCAATGTCAGTGCTCCCCCACACAGCCAGCACTGTCAGTGCACACCCACACACCCAGCACTGTCAGTGCTCCTAACACACAGCCAGCACTGTCAGTGCTGCTCCCACACAGCCAGCGCTGTCAGTCACCCCTCCCCCACACACAGCCAGCACTGTCAGTGCTCCCACCACACAGCCAGCACTGCCAGAGCTCCCACCACACAGCCAGCACTGTCAGTGCTCCCCCAAACATTGCCAGCACTGTCAGTGCTCAACCACACAGCCAGCAATGACAGTGCTCCCCCACACAGCCTCAACTGTCAGTGCTCCCCACACAGCCAGCACTGTCAGTGCTCCCCCCACACAGCCAGCACTGTCAGTGCTCCTCCCGCACAGCCAGCACTGTAGATGCTCCCACCACACAGCCAGCACTGTCAGTGCTCCCCCACACAGCCAGCACTGTCAGTGCTCCCACCACACAGCCAGCACTGTCAGTGCTCCCCCCACACAGAGGCAGCACATCAGTGCACCCCCACACAGCCAGCACTGTCAGTGCTCCCCACACAGCCAGTACTGTCAGTGCTCCGCCCCACACACAGCCAGCACTGTCAGTGCTCCCCCACACAGCCAGCACTGTCAGTGCTCCCCCCACACAGCCAGCACTGTCAGTGCTCCTCCCACACAGCCAGGACTGTCGGTGCTCCCACCACACAGCCAGCACTGTCGGTGCTCCCACCACACAGCCAGCACTGTCAGTGCTCCCCCACACACCAGCACTGTCAGTGCTCCCACCACACAGCCAGCACTGTCAGTGCTCCCCCACACACAGGCAGCACATCAGTGCACCCCCACACAGCCAGTACTGTCAGTGCTCCCCACACAGCCAGCACTGTCAGTGCTCCGCCCCAGACACAGCCAGCACTGTCAGTGCTCCCCCACACAGCCAGCACTGTCAGTGCTGTCCCACACAGCAAGCACTGTCAGTGCTCCCCCACACAGCCTGCACTGTCAGTGCTCCCCCCACACAGCCAGCACTGTCAGAGCTCCCGCCACACATCCAGCACTGTCATTGCTCCCACCACACAGCCAGCACTTTCAGTACACCCACCACACAGCCAGCACTGTCAGTGCTCTCCCACACAGCCAGAACTATCAGTGCTCCCCCACACAGCCAGCACTGTCAGTGTTCCCCCACACAGCCAGCACTGTCAGTGCTCCCCTCACACAGCCAGCACTGCCAGTGCTCCCCCACACAGCCAGCACTGTCAGAGCTCCCACCACACAGCCAGCACTGTCAGTGCTCCCCCACACAGCCAGCACTGTCAGTGCTCCCACCACACAGCGAGCACTGTCAGTGCTCCCACCACACAGCCAGCACTGTCAGTGCTCCCCCACACAGGCAGCACTTTCAGTGCCCCCAGCACACACCCAGCACTGTCAGTACTCCCCCTCAAACAGCCAGCACTGTCAGTGCTCCCACCACACAGCCAGCACTGTCAGTGCTCCCACACAGCCAGCACTATCAGTGATCCCACCACACAGCCAGCAATGTCAGTGCTCCCCCACAGAGCCAGCACTGTCAGTGCACACCCACACACCCAGCACTGTCAGTGCTCCTAACACACAGCCAGCACTGTCAGTGCTGCTCCCCACACAGCCAGCACTGTCAGTCCCCACCTCCCCCACACACAGCCAGCACTGTCAGTGCTCCCTCCACACAGCCAACGCTGTCAGTGCTCCCCCACACAGCCAGCACTGTCAGTGCTCCCACCACACATCCAGCATTGCCAGAGCTCCCACCACACAGCCAGCACTGTCAGTGCTCCCCCAAACACAGCCAGTACTGTCAGTGCTCCCCCACCGAGCCAGCAATGACAGTGCTCCCCCACACAGCCTCCACTGTCAGTGCTCCCCCACACAGCCAGCACTGTCAGTGCTCCCACCACACAGCCAGCACTGTCAGTGCCCCCCCCACACACAGGCAGCACATCAGTGCAGCCCCACACAGCCAGCACTGTCAGTGCTCCCCACACAGCCAACGCTGTCAGTGCTCCAACACACAGCCAGCACTGTCAATGCTCCCCCCACACAGCCAGCACTGTCAGTGCTCCCCCACACAGCCAGCACTGTCAGTGCTCCTCCCACACAGCCAGGACTGTCGGTGCTCCCACCACACAGCCAGCACTGTCGGTGCTCCCACCACACAGCCAGCACTGTCAGTGCTGCCCCACACAGCCAGCACTGTCAGTGCTCCCACCACACAGCCAGCACTGTCAGTGCTCCCCCCACACACAGGCAGCACATCAGTGCACCCCCACACAGCCAGCACTGTCAGTGTCCCCCCCACACAGCCAGCACTGTCAGTGCTGTCCCACACAGCAAGCACTGTCAGTGCTCCCCACACAGCCTGCACTGTCAGTGCTCCCCCACACAGCCAGCACTGTCAGAGCTCCCGCCACACATCCAGCACTGTCATTGCTCCCACCACACAGCCAGCACTTTCAGTACACCCACCACACAGCCAGCACTGTCAGTGCTCCCCCACACAGCCAGCACTGTCAGTGCTCTCCCACACAGCCACCACTATCAGTGCTCCCCCACACAGCCAGCACTGTCAGTGTTCCCCCACACAGCCAGCACTGTCAGTGCTCCGCTCACACAGCCAGCACTGCCAGTGCTCCCCCACACACCCAGCACTGTCAGTACTCACCCTCAAACAGCCAGCACTGTCAGTGCTCCCACGACACAGCCAGCACTGTCAGTGCTCCCCACACTGCCAGCACTATCAGTGATCCCACCACACAGCCAGCAATGTCAGTGCTCCCCCACAGAGCCAGCACTGTCAGTGCACACCCACAAACCCAGCACTGTCAGTGCTCCTAACACACAGCCAGCACTGTCAGTGCTGCTCCCCACATAGCCAGCACTGTCAGTCCCCAACTCCCCCACACACAGCCAGCACTGTCAGTGCTCCCTCCACACAGCCAACGCTGTCAGTCCTCCCCCACACAGCCAGCACTGTCAGTGCTCCCACCACACAGCCAGCACTGCCAGAGCTCCCACCACACAGCCAGCACTGTCAGTGCTCCCCCAAACACAGCCAGTACTGTCAGTGCTCCCCCACACAGCCAGCAATGACAGTGCCCCCCCACACAGCCCCCACTGTCAGTGCTCCCCCAC
Organism: Scyliorhinus torazame; assembly: GCF_047496885.1. Taxonomy (NCBI): domain Eukaryota; kingdom Metazoa; phylum Chordata; class Chondrichthyes; order Carcharhiniformes; family Scyliorhinidae; genus Scyliorhinus; species Scyliorhinus torazame. The sequence continues at coordinate 139,479,845 of NC_092726.1, forward strand.
ACAGCCAGCACATTCAGTGCTCCCACCACACAGCCAGCACTGCCAGAGCTCCCACCACACAGCCAGCACTGTCAGTGCTCCCCCACACAGCCAGCACTGTCAGTGCTCCCACCACACAGCCAGCACTGTCAGTGCTCCCCCACACACAGGCAGCACATCAGTGCTCCCCACACAGCCAGCACTGTCAGTGCTCCCCACACAGCCAGCACTGTCAGTGCTCCGCCCCACACACAGCCAGCACTGTCAGTGCTCCCCCACACAGCCAGCACTGTCAGTGCTGTCCCACACAGCAAGCACTGTCAGTGCTCCCCCACACAGCCTGCACTGTCAGTGCTCCCCCCACACAGCCAGCACTGTCAGAGCTCCCGCCACACATCCAGCACTGTCATTGTTCCCACCACACAGCCAGCACTTTCAGTACACCCACCACACAGCCAGCACTGTCAGTGCTCCCCCACACAGCCAGCACTGTCAGTGCTCTCCCACACAGGCAGTACTGTCAATGCTCGCACCACACAGCCAGCACTGTCAGTGCTCCCACCACACAGCCAGCACTGTCAGTGCTCCCCCACACAGCCAGCACTGTCAGTGCTCCCCCCACACAGCCAGCACTATCAGTGCTCCCCCACACAGCCAGCACTGTCAGTGTTCCCCCACACAGACAGCACTGTCAGTGCTCCCCTCACACAGCCAGCACTGCCAGTGCTCCCCCACACAGCCAGCACTGTCAGAGCTCCCACCACACAGCCAGCACTGTCAGTGCTCCCCCACACAGCCAGCACTGTCAGTGCTCCCACCACACAGCCTGCACTGTCAGTGCTCCCACCACACAGCCAGCACTGTCAGTGCTCCCCCACACAGGCAGCACTTTCAGTGCCCCCAGCACACACCCAGCACTGTCAGTACTCCCCCTCAAACAGCCAGCACTGTCAGTGCTCCCACCACACAGCCAGCACTGTCAGTGCTCCCCACACAGCCAGCACTATCAGTGATCCCACAACACAGCCAGCAATGCCAGTGCTCCCCCACACAGCCAGCACTGTCAGTGCACACCCACACACCCAGCACTGTCAGTGCTCCTAACACACAGCCAGCACTGTCAGTGCTGCTCCCCACACAGCCAGCACTGTCACTCCCCACCTCCCCCACACACAGCCAGCACTGTCAGTGCTCCCTCCACACAGCCAACGCTGTCAGTGCTCCCCCACACAGCCAGCACTGTCAGTGCTCCCACCACACAGCCAGCACTGCCAGAGCTCCCACCACACAGCCAGCACTGTCAGTGTTCCCCCAAACACAGCCAGTACTGTCAGTGCTCCCCCACACAGCCAGCAATGACAGTGCTCCCCCACACAGCCTCCAGTGTCAGTGCTCCCCACACAGCCAGCACTGTCAGTGCTCCCCCCACACAGCCAGCACTGTCAGTGCTCCCCCACACAGCCAGCAATGTCAGAGCTCCCGCCACACATCCAGCACTGTCATTGCTCCCACCACAGCCAGCACTTTCAGTACACCCACCACACAGCCAGCACTGTCAGTGCTCCCCCACACAGCCAGCACTGTCAGTGCTCTCCCACACAGCCAGCACTATCAGTGCTCCCCCACACAGCCAGCACTGTCAGTGTTCCCCCACACAGCCAGCACTGTCAGTGCTCCCCTCACACAGCCAGCACTGCCAGTGCTCCCCCACACAGCCAGCACTGTCAGAGCTCCCACCACACAGCCAGCACTGTCAGTGCTCCCCCACACAGCCAGCACTGTCAGTGCTCCCACCACACAGCCAGCACTGTCAGTGCTCCCACCACACAGCCAGCACTGTCAGTGCTCCCCCACACAGGCAGCACTTTCAGTGCCCTCAGCACACACCCAGCACTGTCAGTACTCCCCCTCAAACAGCCAGCACTGTCAGTGCTCCCACCACACTGCCAGCACTGTCAGTGCTCCCCACACAGCCAGCACTATCAGTGATCCCACCACACAGCCAGCAATGCCAGTGCTCCCCCACACAGCCAGCACTGTCAGTGCACACCCACACACCCAGCACTGTCAGTGCTCCTAACACACAGCCAGCACTGTCAGTGCTGCTCCACACACAGCCAGCACTGTCAGTCCCCACCTCCCCCACACACAGCCAGCACTGTCAGTGCTCCCTCCACACAGCCAACGCTGTCAGTGCTCCCCCACACAGCCAGCACTGTCAGTGCTCCCACCACACAGCCAGCACTGCCAGAGCTTCCACCACACAGCCAGCACTGTCAGTGCTCCCCCAAACACAGCCAGTACTGTCAGTGCTCCCCCACACAGCCAGCAATGACAGTGCTCCCCCACACAGCCTCCACTGTCATTGCTCCCACCACACAGCCAGCACTTTCAGTACACCCACCACACAGCCAGCACTGTCAGTGCTCCCCCACACAGCCAGCACTGTCAGTGCTCTCCCACACAGCCAGCACTATCAGTGCTCCCCCACACAGCCAGCACTGTCAGTGTTCCCCCACACAGCCAGCACTGTCAGTGCTCCCCTCACAGAGCCAGCACTGCCAGTGCTCCCCCACACAGCCAGCACTGTCAGAGCTCCCACCACACAGCCAGCACTGTCAGTGCTCCCCCACACAGCCAGCACTGTCAGTGCTCCCACCACACAGCCAGCACTGTCAGTGCTCCCACCACACAGCCAGCACTGTCAGTGCCCCCAGCACACACCCAGCACTGCCAGTACTCCCCCTCAAACAGCCAGCACTGTCAGTGCTCCCACCACACAGCCAGCACTGTCAGTGCTCCCCACACAGCCAGCACTATCAGTGATCCCACCACACAGCCAGCATTGTCAGTGCTCCCCCACAGAGCCAGCACTGTCAATGCACACCCACACACCCAGCACTGTCAGTGCTCCTAACACACAGCCAGCACTGTCAGTGCTGCTCCCCACACAGCCAGCACTGTCAGTCCCCACCTCCCCCACACACAGCCAGCACTGTCAGTGCTCCCTCCACACAGCCAACGCTGTCAGTGCTCCCCCACACAGCCAGTACTGTCAGTGCTCCCGCAAACACAGCCAGTACTGTCAGTGCTCCCCCACACAGCCAGCAATGACAGTGCTCCCCCACACAGCCTCCACTGTCAGTGCTCCCCCACACAGCCAGCACTGTCAGTGCTCCCCCCACACACAGGCAGAACATCAGTGCACCCCCACACAGCCAGCACTGTCAGTGCTCCCCACACAGCCAGCACTGTCAGTGCTCCGCCCCACACACAGCCAGCACTGTCAGTGCTCCCCCACACAGCCAGCACTGTCAGTGCTGTCCCACACAGCAAGCACTGTCAGTGCTTCCCCACACAGCCTGCACTGTCAGTGCTCCCCCCACACAGCCAGCACTGTCAGAGCTCCCGCCACACATCCAGCACTGTCATTGCTCCCACCACACAGCCAGCACTTTCAGTACACCCACCACACAGCCAGCACTGTCAGTGCTCCCCCACACAGCCAGCATTGTCAGTGCTCTCCCACACAGGCAGTACTGTCAATGCTCGCACCACACAGCCAGCACTGTCAGTGCTCCCACCACAAAGCCAGCACTGTCAGTGCTCCCCCACACAGCCAGCACTGTCAGTGCTCCCCCCACACAGCCAGCACTGTCAGTGCTCCCACCACACAGCCAGCACTGCCAGTGCTCCCCCACACAGCCAGCACTGTCAGAGCTCCCACCACACAGCCAGCACTGCCAGTGCTCCCCCACACAGCCAGCACTGTCAGAGCTCCCACCACACAGCCAGCACTGTCAGTGCTCCCACCACACAGCCAGCACTGTCAGTGCTCCCCACACAGGCAGCACTTTCAGTGCCCCCAGCACACACCCAGCACTGTCAGTACTCCCCCTCAAACAGCCAGCACTGTCAGTGCTCCCACCACACAGCCAGCACTGTTAGTGCTCCCCACACAGCCAGCACTATCAGTGATCCCACCACACAGCCAGCAATGTCAGTGCTCCCCCACACAGCCAGCACTGTCAGTGCACACCCACACACCCAGCGCTGTCAGTGCTCCTAACACACAGCCAGTACTGTCAGTGCTGCTCCCCACACAGCCAGCACTGTCAGTCCCCACCTCCCCCACACACAGCCAGCACTGTCAGTGCTCCCTCCACACAGCCAACGCTGTCAGTGCTCCCCCACACAGCCAGCACTGTCAGTGCTCCCACCACACAGCCAGCACTGCCAGAGCTCCCACCACACAGCCAGCACTGTCAGTGCTCCCCCAAACACAGCCAGTACTGTCAGTGCTCCCCCACACAGCCAGCAATGACAGTGCTCCCCCACACAGCCTCCACTGCCAGTGTTCCCCACACAGCCAGCACTGTCAGTGCTCCCCCCACACAACTGTCAGTGCTCCTCCCACACAGCCTGCACTGTCGGTGCTCCCACCACACAGCCAGCACTGTCAGTGCTCCCCCACACAGCCAGCACTGTCAGTGCTCCCACAACACAGCCAGCACTGTCAGTGCTCCCCCACACACAGGCAGCACATCAGTGCACACCCACACAGCCAGCACTGTCAGTGCTCCCCACACAGCCAGCACTGTCAGTGCTCCGCCCCACACACAGCCAGCACTGTCAGTGCTCCCCCCACACAGCCAGCACTGTCAGTGCTCTCCCACACAGCAAGCACTGTCAGTGCTCCCCCACACAGCCTGCACTGGCAGTGCTCCCCCCACACAGCCAGCACTGTCAGAGCTCCCGCCACACATCCAGCACAGTCATTGCTCCCACCACACAGCCAGCACTGTCAGTACACCCACCACACAGCCAGCACTGTCAGTGCTCCCCCACACAGCCAGCACTGTCAGTTCTCTCCCACACAGGCAGTACTGTCAATGCTCGCACCACACAGCCAGCACTGTCAGTGCTCCCACCACACAGCCAGCACTGTCAGTGCTCCCCCACACAGCCAGCACTGTCAGTGCTCCCCCCACGCAGCCAGCACTATCAGTGCTCCCCCACACAGCCAGCACTGTCAGTGTTCCCCCACACAGCCAGCACTGTCAGTGCTCCCCTCACACAGCCAGCACTGCCAGTGCTCCCCCACAGAGCCAGCACTGTCAGAGCTCCCACCACACAGCCAGAACTGTCAGTGCTCCCCCTCACACAGCCAGCACGGTCAGTGCTCCCCTACACAGTCAGCACTGTCAGTGCTCCCCACACAGCCAGCACTATCAGTGATCCCACCACACAGCCAGCATTGTCAGTGCTCCCCCACAGAGCCAGCACTGTCAATGCACACCCACACACCCAGCACTGTCAGTGCTCCTAACACACAGCCAGCACTGTCAGTGCTGCTCCCCACACAGCCAGCACTGTCAGTCCCCACCTCCCCCACACACAGCCAGCACTGTCAGTGCTCCCTCCACACAGCCAACGCTGTCAGTGCTCCCCCACACAGCCAGCACTGTCAGTGCTCCCGCAAACACAGCCAGTACTGTCAGTGCTCCCCCACACAGCCAGCAATGACAGTGCTCCCCCACACAGCCTCCACTGTCAGTGCTCCCCCACACAGCCAGCACTGTCAGTGCTCCCCCCACACACAGGCAGAACATCAGTGCACCCCCACACAGCCAGCACTGTCAGTGCTCCCCACACAGCCAGCACTGTCAGTGCTCCGCCCCACACACAGCCAGCACTGTCAGTGCTCCCCCACACAGCCAGCACTGTCAGTGCTGTCCCACACAGCAAGCACTGTCAGTGCTTCCCCACACAGCCTGCACTGTCAGTGCTCCCCCCACACAGCCAGCACTGTCAGAGCTCCCGCCACACATCCAGCACTGTCATTGCTCCCACCACACAGCCAGCACTTTCAGTACACCCACCACACAGCCAGCACTGTCAGTGCTCCCCCACACAGCCAGCATTGTCAGTGCTCTCCCACACAGGCAGTACTGTCAATGCTCGCACCACACAGCCAGCACTGTCAGTGCTCCCACCACAAAGCCAGCACTGTCAGTGCTCCCCCACACAGCCAGCACTGTCAGTGCTCCCCCCACACAGCCAGCACTGTCAGTGCTCCCACCACACAGCCAGCACTGCCAGTGCTCCCCCACACAGCCAGCACTGTCAGAGCTCCCACCACACAGCCAGCACTGTCAGTGCTCCCACCACACAGCCAGCACTGTCAGTGCTCCCCACACAGGCAGCACTTTCAGTGCCCCCAGCACACACCCAGCACTGTCAGTACTCCCCCTCAAACAGCCAGCACTGTCAGTGCTCCCACCACACAGCCAGCACTGTTAGTGCTCCCCACACAGCCAGCACTATCAGTGATCCCACCACACAGCCAGCAATGTCAGTGCTCCCCCACACAGCCAGCACTGTCAGTGCACACCCACACACCCAGCGCTGTCAGTGCTCCTAACACACAGCCAGTACTGTCAGTGCTGCTCCCCACACAGCCAGCACTGTCAGTCCCCACCTCCCCCACACACAGCCAGCACTGTCAGTGCTCCCTCCACACAGCCAACGCTGTCAGTGCTCCCCCACACAGCCAGCACTGTCAGTGCTCCCACCACACAGCCAGCACTGCCAGAGCTCCCACCACACAGCCAGCACTGTCAGTGCTCCCCCAAACACAGCCAGTACTGTCAGTGCTCCCCCACACAGCCAGCAATGACAGTGCTCCCCCACACAGCCTCCACTGCCAGTGTTCCCCACACAGCCAGCACTGTCAGTGCTCCCCCCACACAACTGTCAGTGCTCCTCCCACACAGCCTGCACTGTCGGTGCTCCCACCACACAGCCAGCACTGTCAGTGCTCCCCCACACAGCCAGCACTGTCAGTGCTCCCACAACACAGCCAGCACTGTCAGTGCTCCCCCACACACAGGCAGCACATCAGTGCACACCCACACAGCCAGCACTGTCAGTGCTCCCCACACAGCCAGCACTGTCAGTGCTCCGCCCCACACACAGCCAGCACTGTCAGTGCTCCCCCCACACAGCCAGCACTGTCAGTGCTCTCCCACACAGCAAGCACTGTCAGTGCTCCCCCACACAGCCTGCACTGGCAGTGCTCCCCCCACACAGCCAGCACTGTCAGAGCTCCCGCCACACATCCAGCACAGTCATTGCTCCCACCACACAGCCAGCACTGTCAGTACACCCACCACACAGCCAGCACTGTCAGTGCTCCCCCACACAGCCAGCACTGTCAGTTCTCTCCCACACAGGCAGTACTGTCAATGCTCGCACCACACAGCCAGCACTGTCAGTGCTCCCACCACACAGCCAGCACTGTCAGTGCTCCCCCACACAGCCAGCACTGTCAGTGCTCCCCCCACGCAGCCAGCACTATCAGTGCTCCCCCACACAGCCAGCACTGTCAGTGTTCCCCCACACAGCCAGCACTGTCAGTGCTCCCCTCACACAGCCAGCACTGCCAGTGCTCCCCCACAGAGCCAGCACTGTCAGAGCTCCCACCACACAGCCAGAACTGTCAGTGCTCCCCCTCACACAGCCAGCACGGTCAGTGCTCCCCTACACAGTCAGCACTGTCAGTGCTCCCCACACAGCCAGCACTGTCAGTGCTCCCACACACAGCCAGCACTGTCAGTGCTCCCAACACACAGCCAGCACTTTCAGTGCTCCCACCACACATCAAGCACTGTCAGTGCTCCCCCACGCAGCCAGCACTGTCAGTGCTCCCAACACACAGCCAGCACTGCCAGTGCTCCCCCACACAGCCAGCACTGTCAGTGCTCCCAACACACAGCCAGCACTGTCAGTGCTCCACCCCCCAAATAGCCAGCACTGTCAGTGCTCCCCCACACAGGCAGCACTTTCAGTGCCCCCAGCACACACCCAGCACTGTCAGTACTCCCCCTCAAACAGCCAGCACTGTCAGTGCTCCCACCACACAGCCAGCACTGTCAGTGCTCCCCACACAGCCAGCACTATCAGTGATCCCACCACACAGCCAGCAATGTCAGTGTTCCCCCACACAGCCAGCACTGTCAGTGCACACCCACACACCCAGCACTGTCAGTGCTCCTAACACACAGCCAGCACTGTCAGTGCTGCTCCCCACACAGCCAGTACTGTCAGTCCCCACCTCCCACACACACAGCCAGCACTGTCAGTGCTCCCTCCACACAGCCAACGCTCTCAGTGCTCCCCCACACAGCCAGCACTGTCAGTGCTCCCACCACACAGCCAGCACTGCCAGAGCTCCCACCACACAGCCAGCACTGTCAGTGCTCCCCCAAACACAGCCAGTACTGTCAGTGCTCCCCCACACAGCCAGCAATGACAGTGCTCCCCCACACAGCCTCCACTGTCAGTGCTCCCCACACAGCCAGCACTGTCAGTGCTCCCCCCACACAGCCAGCACTGTCAGTGCTCCTCCCACACAGCCAGCACTGTCGGTGCTCCCACCACACAGCCAGCACTGTCAGTGCTCCCCAACACAGCCAGCACTGTCAGTACTCCCACCACACAGCCAGCACTGTCAGTGCTCCCCCACACACAGGCAGCACATCAGTGCACACACACACAGCCAGCACTGTCAGTGCTCCCCACACAGCCAGCACTGTCAGTGTTCCCCCACACAGCCAGCACTGTCAGTGCTCCCCTCACACAGCCAGCACTGCCAGTGCTCCCCCACACAGCCAGCACTGTCAGAGCTCCCACCACACAGCCAGCACTGTCAGTGCTCCCCCACACAGCCAGCACTGTCAGTGCTCTCACCACACAGCCAGCACTGTCAGTGCTCCCCCACAGCCAGCACTGTCAGTGCTCCCCCCACACAGCCAGCACTGTCAGTGCTCCCCACACAGCAAGCACTGTCAGTTCTCCACCACAGAGCCAGCACTGTCAGTGCTACCACCACACATCCAGCACTGTCAGTGCTCCCACCACACAACCAGCACGGTCAGTGCTCCCCTACACAGTCAGCACTGTCAGTGCTCCCCACGCAGCCTGCACTGTCAGTGCTCCCAACACACAGCCAGCACTGCCAGTGCTCCCCCACACAGCCAGCACTGTCAGTGCTCCCAACACACAGCCAGCACTGTCAGTGCTCCCACCGCACAGCCAGCACTGTCAGTGCTCCCAACACACAGCCAGCACTGTCAGTGCTCTCCCACACAGCCAGCACTGCCAGCGCTCCCCCAAACAGCCAGCACTGTCAGTGCTCCCACAACACAGCCAGCACTGTCAGTGCTCCCCCACACAGCCAGCGCTGTCAGTGCTCCCCAACAGCCAGCACTGTCAGTGCTCCCCACACAGCCAGCACTGTCAGTGAACCCACCACACAGCCAGCAATGTCAGATCTCCCGCCACACATCCAGCACTGTGAATGCTCCCTTCACACAGCCAGCACTGTCAGTGCTCCCACCACACAGCCAGCACTGTCAGTGCCCCCACCACAGAGCCAGTACTGTCAGTGCACCTCCTCACACAGCCAGCACTGTCAGTGATCCCACCACACAGCCAGCAATGTCAGTGCTCCCCACACAGCCAGCACTGTCAGTGCACACCCACACAGCCAGCACTGTCAGTGCTCCCCCACACAGTTAGCACTGTCAGTGCTCCCACCACACAGCCAGCACTGTCAGTACTCCCACCACACAGCCAGCACTGTCAGTGCTCCCCCCACACATCAGCACTGTCAGTGCTCCCACCACACAGCCAGCACTGTCAGTGCTCCCACCACACAGCCAGCACTGCCAGTGCTCCCCCACACAGGCAGCACTTTCAGTGCCCCCACCACACACCCAGCACTGTCAGTACTCCCCCTCAAACAGCCAGCACTGTCAGTGATCCCACCACACAGTCAGCACTGTCAGTGCTCTCCCACACAGGCAGCACTTTCAGTGCCCCCAGCACACACCCAGCACTGTCAGTACTCCCCCTCAAACAGCCAGCCCTGTCAGTGCTCCCACCACACAGCCAGCACTGTCAGTGCTCCCCACACAGCCAGCACTATCAGTGATCCCACCACACAGCCAGCAATGTCAGTGCTCCCCCACACAGCCAGCACTGTCAGTGCACACCCACACACCCAGCACTGTCAGTGCTCCTAACACACAGCCAGCACTGTCAGTGCTGCTCCCCACACAGCCAGCACTGTCAGTCCCCACCTCCCCCACACACAGCCAGCACTGTCAGTGCTCCCTCCACACAGCCAACGCTGTCAGTGCTCCCCCACACAGCCAGCACTGTCAGTGCTCCCACCACACAGCCAGCACTGCCAGAGATCCCACCACACAGCCAGCACTGTCAGTGCTCCCCCAAACACAGCCAGTACTGTCAGTGCTCCCCCAGACAGCCAGCAATGACAGTGCTCCCCCACACAGCCTCCACTGTCAGTGCTCCCCCACACAGCCAGCACTGTCAGTGCTCCCACCACACAGCCAGCACTGCCAGAGCTCCCACCACACAGCCAGCACTGTCAGTGCTCCCCCACACAGCCAGCACTGTCAGTGCTCTCAACACAGAGCCAGCACTGCCAGTGCTCCCCCACACAGCCAGCACTGTCAGTGCTCCCAACACACAGCCAGCATGGTCAGTGCTCCCACCCACACAGCCAGCACTGTCAGTGCTCCACCCCCCAAACAGCCAGCACTGTCAGTGCTTCCCCACACAGCCAGCACTGCCAGTGCTCCCCCACACAGCCAGCACTGTCAGTGCTCCCACAACACAGCCAGCACTGTCAGTGCTCCCCCACACAGCCAGCGCTGTCAGTGCTCCCCAACAGCCAGCACTGCCAGTGCTCCCCACAGCCAACACTGTCAGTGCTCCACCACAGCCAATGCTGCCAGTGCTCCCCACAGAGCCTGCACTGTCAGTTCTCCCACCACACAGCCAGCACTGCCAGTGCTCCCTCACACAGCCAGCACTGTCAGTGCTCCCCCCACACAACCGGCACTTTCAGTGCTCCCCCACACAGCCAGCACTGTCAGTGCTCCCCCCACACAGCCAGCACTGTCAGAGCTCCCACCACACAGCCAGCACTGTCAGTGCTCCCCCACACAACCAGCACTGTCAGTGCTCCCACCACACAGCCAGCAGTGTCTGTGCTCCCCCACAGCCAGCACTGTTAGTGCTCCCCCCACACAGCCAGCACTGTCAGTGCTCCCCCACACAGCAAGCACTGTCAGTGCTCCCACCACACAGCCAGCACGGTCAGTGCTCCCCTACACAGTCAGCACTGTCAGTGCTCCCCACACAGCCAGCACTGTCAGTGCTCCCACACACAGCCAGCACTGTCAGTGCTCCCAACACACAGCCAGCACTGTCAGTGCTCCCACCACACAGCAAGCACTGTCAGTGCTCCCCCACGCAGCCAGCACTGTCAGTGCTCCCAACACACAGCCAGCACTGCCAGTGCTCCCCACACAGCCAGCACTGTCAGTGCTCCCAACACACAGCCAGCACTGTCAGTGCTCCACCCCCCAAACAGCCAGCACTGTCAGTGCTCCCCCACACAGCCAGCACTGTCAGTGCTCCCCCACACAGCCAGCGCTGTCAGTGCTCCCCAACAGCCAGCACTGCCAGTGCTCCCCACAGCCAGCACTGTCAGTGCTCCCCCACAGAGCCAGCACTGTCAGTGCTCCCACAACACAGCCAGCACTGTCAGTGCTCCCCCACACAGCCAGCGCTGTCAGTGCTCCCCAACAGCCAGCACTGCCAGTGCTCCCCACAGCCAACACTGTCAGTGCTCCACCACACACAATGCTGCCAGTGCTCCCCACAGAGCTTGCACTGTCAGTTCTCCCACCACACAGCCAGCACTGCCAGTGCTCCCTCACAAAGCCAGCACTGTCAGTGCTCCCCCCACACAACTGGCACTGTCAGTGCTCCCCCACACAGCCAGCACTGTCAGTGCTCCCCCCACACAGCCAGCACTGTCAGTGCTCCCACCACACAGCCAGCACTGTCAGTGCTCCCCCACACAGCCAGCACTGTCAGTGCTCCCCACACAGCCAACACTGTCAGTGCTCCCCCACACAGCAAGCACTGCCAGTGCTCCCCCACACCGCCAGCACTGTCAATGCTCCCACCACACATCCAGCACTGTCAGCGCTCCCCCACACAGCCAGCACTGTCAGTGCTCCCACCACACAGCCAGCACTGTCATTGCTCCCACCACACAGCCAGCCACTGTCAGTGCTCCCCCACACAGCCAGCACTGTCAGTGCCCCCACCACACAGCCAGCACTGTCAGTACTCCCCCTCACACAGCCAGCACTGTCAGTGCTCCCACCAAACAGCCAGCACTGTCAGTGCTCCCCACACAGCCAGCACTGTCAGTGAACCCACCACACAGCCAGCAATGTCAGAGCTCCCGCCACACATCCAGCACTGTCAATGCTCCCTTCACACAGCCAGCACTGTCAGTGCTCCCACCACACAGCCAGCACTGTCAGTGCCCCCACCACAGAGCCAGTACTGTCAGTGCTCCTCCTCACACAGCCAGCACTGTCAGTGATCCCACCACACAGCCAGCAATGTCAGTGCTCCCCACACAGCCAGCACTGTCAGTGCACACCCACACAGCCAGCACTGTCAGTGCTCCCCACACAGCCAGCACTATCAGTGATCCCACCACACAGCCAGCAATGTCAGTGCTCCCCCACACAGCCAGCACTGTCAGTGCACACCCACACACCCAGCACTGTCAGTGCTCCTAACACACAGCCAGCACTGTCAGTGCTGCTCCCCACACAGCCAGCACTGTCAGTCCCCACCTCCCCCACACACAGCCAGCACTGTCAGTGCTCCCTCCACACAGCCAACGCTGTCAGTGCTCCCCCACACAGCCAGCACTGTCAGTGCTCCCACCACACAGCCAGCACTGCCAGAGATCCCACCACACAGCCAGCACTGTCAGTGCTCCCCCAAACACAGCCAGTACTGTCAGTGCTCCCCCAGACAGCCAGCAATGACAGTGCTCCCCCACACAGCCTCCACTGTCAGTGCTCCCCCACACAGCCAGCACTGTCAGTGCTCCCACCACACAGCCAGCACTGCCAGAGCTCCCACCACACAGCCAGCACTGTCAGTGCTCCCCCACACAGCCAGCACTGTCAGTGCTCTCAACACAGAGCCAGCACTGCCAGTGCTCCCCCACACAGCCAGCACTGTCAGTGCTCCCAACACACAGCCAGCACTGTCAGTGCTCCCACCCACACAGCCAGCACTGTCAGTGCTCCACCCCCCAAACAGCCAGCACTGTCAGTGCTTCCCCACACAGCCAGCACTGCCAGTGCTCCCCCACACAGCCAGCACTGTCAGTGCTCCCACAACACAGCCAGCACTGTCAGTGCTCCCCCACACAGCCAGCGCTGTCAGTGCTCCCCAACAGCCAGCACTGCCAGTGCTCCCCACAGCCAACACTGTCAGTGCTCCACCACAGCCAATGCTGCCAGTGCTCCCCACAGAGCCTGCACTGTCAGTTCTCCCACCACACAGCCAGCACTGCCAGTGCTCCCTCACACAGCCAGCACTGTCAGTGCTCCCCCCACACAACCGGCACTTTCAGTGCTCCCCCACACAGCCAGCACTGTCAGTGCTCCCCCCACACAGCCAGCACTGTCAGAGCTCCCACCACACAGCCAGCACTGTCAGTGCTCCCCCACACAACCAGCACTGTCAGTGCTCCCACCACACAGCCAGCACTGTCTGTGCTCCCCCACAGCCAGCACTGTTAGTGCTCCCCCCACACAGCCAGCACTGTCAGTGCTCCCCCACACAGCAAGCACTGTCAGTGCTCCCACCACACAGCCAGCACGGTCAGTGCTCCCCTACACAGTCAGCACTGTCAGTGCTCCCCACACAGCCAGCACTGTCAGTGCTCCCACACACAGCCAGCACTGTCAGTGCTCCCAACACACAGCCAGCACTGTCAGGGCTCCCACCACACAGCAAGCACTGTTAGTGCTCCCCCAAGCAGCCAGCACTGTCAGAGCTCCCAACACACAGCCAGCACCGTCAGTGCTCCCACCACACAGCCAGCACTGTCAGTGCTCTCAACAGACAGCCAGCACTGTCAGTGCTCCCCCACACAGCCAGCACTGCCAGTGCTCCCCGACACAGCCAGCACTGTCAGTGCTCCCACCACACAGCAAGCACTGTCAGTGCTCCCCCACGCAGCCAGCACTGTCAGTGCTCCCAACACACAGCCAGCACTGCCAGTGCTCCCCCACACAGCCAGCACTGTCAGTGCTCCCAACACACAGCCAGCACTGTCAGTGCTCCACCCCCCAAACAGCCAGCACTGTCAGTGCTCCCCCACACAGCCAGCACTGTCAGTGCTCCCCCACACAGCCAGCGCTGTCAGTGCTCCCCAACAGCCAGCACTGCCAGTGCTCCCCACAGCCAGCACTGTCAGTGCTCCCCCACAGAGCCAGCACTGTCAGTGCTCCCACAACACAGCCAGCACTGTCAGTGCTCCCCCACACAGCCAGCGCTGTCAGTGCTCCCCAACAGCCAGCACTGCCAGTGCTCCCCACAGCCAACACTGTCAGTGCTCCACCACACACAATGCTGCCAGTGCTCCCCACAGAGCTTGCACTGTCAGTTCTCCCACCACACAGCCAGCACTGCCAGTGCTCCCTCACACAGCCAGCACTGTCAGTGCTCCCCCCACACAACTGGCACTGTCAGTGCTCCCCCACACAGCCAGCACTGTCAGTGCTCCCCCCACACAGCCAGCACTGTCAGTGCTCCCACCACACAGCCAGCACTGTCAGTGCTCGCCCACACAGCCAGCACTGTCAGTGCTCCCCACACAGCCAACACTGTCAGTGCTCCCCCACACAGCAAGCACTGCCAGTGCTCCCCCACACCGCCAGCACTGTCAATGCTCCCACCACACATCCAGCACTGTCAGCGCTCCCCCACACAGCCAGCACTGTCAGTGCTCCCACCACACAGCCAGCACTGTCATTGCTCCCACCACACAGCCAGCCACTGTCAGTGCTCCCCCACACAGCCAGCACTGTCAGTGCCCCCACCACACAGCCAGCACTGTCAGTACTCCCCCTCACACAGCCAGCACTGTCAGTGCTCCCACCAAACAGCCAGCACTGTCAGTGCTCCCCACACAGCCAGCACTGTCAGTGAACCCACCACACAGCCAGCAATGTCAGAGCTCCCGCCACACATCCAGCACTGTCAATGCTCCCTTCACACAGCCAGCACTGTCAGTGCTCCCACCACACAGCCAGCACTGTCAGTGCCCCCACCACAGAGCCAGTACTGTCAGTGCTCCTCCTCACACAGCCAGCACTGTCAGTGATCCCACCACACAGCCAGCAATGTCAGTGCTCCCCACACAGCCAGCACTGTCAGTGCACACCCACACAGCCAGCACTGTCAGTGCTCCCCACACAGCCAGCACTATCAGTGATCCCACCACACAGCCAGCAATGTCAGTGCTCCCCCACACAGCCAGCACTGTCAGTGCACACCCACACACCCAGCACTGTCAGTGCTCCTAACACACAGCCAGCACTGTCAGTGCTGCTCCCCACACAGCCAGCACTGTCAGTCCCCACCTCCCCCACACACAGCCAGCACTGTCAGTGCTCCCTCCACACAGCCAACGCTGTCAGTGCTCCCCCACACAGCCAGCACTGTCAGTGCTCCCACCACACAGCCAGCACTGCCAGAGATCCCACCACACAGCCAGCACTGTCAGTGCTCCCCCAAACACAGCCAGTACTGTCAGTGCTCCCCCAGACAGCCAGCAATGACAGTGCTCCCCCACACAGCCTCCACTGTCAGTGCTCCCCCACACAGCCAGCACTGTCAGTGCTCCCACCACACAGCCAGCACTGCCAGAGCTCCCACCACACAGCCAGCACTGTCAGTGCTCCCCCACACAGCCAGCACTGTCAGTGCTCTCAACACAGAGCCAGCACTGCCAGTGCTCCCCCACACAGCCAGCACTGTCAGTGCTCCCAACACACAGCCAGCAGTGTCAGTGCTCCCACCCACACAGCCAGCACTGTCAGTGCTCCACCCCCCAAACAGCCAGCACTGTCAGTGCTTCCCCACACAGCCAGCACTGCCAGTGCTCCCCCACACAGCCAGCACTGTCAGTGCTCCCACAACACAGCCAGCACTGTCAGTGCTCCCCCACACAGCCAGCGCTGTCAGTGCTCCCCAACAGCCAGCACTGCCAGTGCTTCCCACAGCCAACACTGTCAGTGCTCCACCACAGCCAATGCTGCCAGTGCTCCCCACAGAGCCTGCACTGTCAGTTCTCCCACCACACAGCCAGCACTGCCAGTGCTCCCTCACACAGCCAGCACTGTCAGTGCTCCCCCCACACAACCGGCACTTTCAGTGCTCCCCCACACAGCCAGCACTGTCAGTGCTCCCCCCACACAGCCAGCACTGTCAGAGCTCCCACCACACAGCCAGCACTGTCAGTGCTCCCCCACACAACCAGCACTGTCAGTGCTCCCACCACACAGCCAGCACTGTCTGTGCTCCCCCACAGCCAGCACTGTTAGTGCTCCCCCCACACAGCCAGCACTGTCAGTGCTCCCCCACACAGCAAGCACTGTCAGTGCTCCCACCACACAGCCAGCACGGTCAGTGCTCCCCTACACAGTCAGCACTGTCAGTGCTCCCCACACAGCCAGCACTGTCAGTGCTCCCACACACAGCCAGCACTGTCAGTGCTCCCAACACACAGCCAGCACTGTCAGTGCTCCCACCACACAGCAAGCACTGTCAGTGCTCCCCCACGCAGCCAGCACTGTCAGTGCTCCCAACACACAGCCAGCACTGCCAGTGCTCCCCCACACAGCCAGCACTGTCAGTGCTCCCAACACACAGCCAGCACTGTCAGTGCTCCACCCCCCAAACAGCCAGCACTGTCAGTGCTCCCCCACACAGCCAGCACTGTCAGTGCTCCCCCACACAGCCAGCGCTGTCAGTGCTCCCCAACAGCCAGCACTGCCAGTGCTCCCCACAGCCAGCACTGTCAGTGCTCCCCCACAGAGCCAGCACTGTCAGTGCTCCCACAACACAGCCAGCACTGTCAGTGCTCCCCCACACAGCCAGCGCTGTCAGTGCTCCCCAACAGCCAGCACTGCCAGTGCTCCCCACAGCCAACACTGTCAGTGCTCCACCACACACAATGCTGCCAGTGCTCCCCACAGAGCTTGCACTGTCAGTTCTCCCACCACACAGCCAGCACTGCGAGTGCTCCCTCACACAGCCAGCACTGTCAGTGCTCCCCCCACACAACCGGCACTGTCAGTGCTCCCCCACACAGCCAGCACTGTCAGTGCTCCCCCCACACAGCCAGCACTGTCAGTGCTCCCACCACACAGCCAGCACTGTCAGTGCTCCCCCACACAGCCAGCACTGTCAGTGCTCCCCACACAGCCAACACTGTCAGTGCTCCCCCACACAGCAAGCACTGCCAGTGCTCCCCCACACCGCCAGCACTGTCAATGCTCCCACCACACATCCAGCACTGTCAGCGCTCCCCCACACAGCCAGCACTGTCAGTGCTCCCACCACACAGCCAGCACTGTCATTGCTCCCACCACACAGCCAGCCACTGTCAGTGCTCCCCCACACAGCCAGCACTGTCAGTGCCCCCACCACACAGCCAGCACTGTCAGTACTCCCCCTCACACAGCCAGCACTGTCAGTGCTCCCACCAAACAGCCAGCACTGTCAGTGCTCCCCACACATCCAGCACTGTCAGTGAACCCACCACACAGCCAGCAATGTCAGAGCTCCCGCCACACATCCAGCACTGTCAATGCTCCCTTCACACAGCCAGCACTGTCAGTGCTCCCACCACACAGCCAGCACTGTCAGTGCCCCCACCACAGAGCCAGTACTGTCAGTGCTCCTCCTCACACAGCCAGCACTGTCAGTGATCCCACCACACAGCCAGCAATGTCAGTGCTCCCCACACAGCCAGCACTGTCAGTGCACACCCACACAGCCAGCACTGTCAGTGCTCCCCCCACACAGCCAGCAATGTCAGAGCTCCCACCACACAGCCTGCACTGTCAGTACTCCCACCACACAGCCAGCACTGTCAGTGCTCCCCCCACACACCAGCACTGTCAGTGCTGTCCCACACAGCAAGCACTGTCAGTGCTCCCCCACACAGCCTGCACTGTCAGTGCTCCCCCACACAGCCAGCACTGTCAGAGCTCCCGCCACACATCCAGCACTGTCATTGCTCCCACCACACAGCCAGCACTTTCAGTACACCCACCACACAGCCAGCACTGTCAGTGCTCCCCCACACAGCCAGCACTGTCAGTGCTCTCCCACACAGTCAGCACTGTCAGTGTTCCCCCACACAGCAGCACTGTCAGTGCTCCCCTCACACAGCCAGCACTGCCAGTGCTCCCCCACACAGCCAGCACTGTCAGAGCTCCCACCACACAGCCAGCACTGTCAGTGCTCCCCCACACAGCCAGCACTGTCAGTGCTCCCACCACACAGCCAGCACTGTCAGTGCTCCCACCACACAGCCAGCACTGTCAGTGCTCTCCCACACAGGCAGCACTGTCAGTGCTCCCAACACACAGCCAGCACTGTCAGTGCTCCACCCCCCAAACAGCCAGCACTGTCAGTGCTCCCCCACACAGCCAGCACTGTCAGTGCTCCCCCACACAGCCAGCGCTGTCAGTGCTCCCCAACAGCCAGCACTGCCAGTGCTCCCCACAGCCAGCACTGTCAGTGCTCCCCCACACAGCCAGCACTGTCAGTGCTCCCACAACACAGCCAGCACTGTCAGTGCTCCCCCACACAGCCAGCGCTGTCAGTGCTCCCCAACAGCCAGCACTGCCAGTGCTCCCCACAGCCAACACTGTCAGTGCTCCACCACACACAATGCTGCCAGTGCTCCCCACAGAGCCTGCACTGTCAGTTCTCCCACCACACAGCCAGCACTGCCAGTGCTTCCTCACACAGCCAGCACTGTCAGTGCTCCCCCCACACAACCGGCACTGTCAGTGCTCCCCCACACAGCCAGCACTGTCAGTGCTCCCCCACACAGCCAGCACTGTCAGTGCTCCCACCACACAGCCAGCATTGTCATCGCTCCCACCACACAGCCAGCCACTGTCAGTGCTCCCCCACACAGCCAGCACTGTCAGTGCCCCCACCACACAGCCAGCACTGTCAGTACTCCCCCTCACACAGCCAGCACTGTCAGTGCTCCCACCAAACAGCCAGCACTGTCAGTGCTCCCACCACACAGCCAGCACTGTCAGTGCTCCCCCACACAGCCAGCACTGTCAGTGCTCCCCACACAGCCAACACTGTCAGTGCTCCCCCACACAGCAAGCACAGCCAGTGCTCCCCCACACCGCCAGCACTGTCAATGCTCCCACCACACATCCAGCACTGTCAGCGCTCACCCACACAGCCAGCACTGTCAGTGCTCCCACCACACAGCCCGCACTGTCATTGCTCCCACCACACAGCCAGCCACTGTCAGTGCTCCCCCACACAGCCAGCACTGTCAGTGCCCCCACCACACAGCCAGCACTGTCAGTACTCCCCCTCACACAGCCAGCACTGTCAGTGCTCCCACCAAACAGCCAGCACTGTCAGTGCTCCCCACACAGCCAGCACTGTCAGTGAACCCACCACACAGCCAGCAATGTCAGAGCTCCCGCCACACATCCAGCACTGTCAATGCTCCCTTCACACAGCCAGCACTGTCAGTGCTCCCACCACACAGCCAGCACTGTCAGTGCCCCCACCACAGAGCCAGCACTGTCAGTGCTCCCAAAACACAGCCAGCACTGTCAGTGCTCCCACCACACAGCAAGCACTGTCAGTGCTCCCCCACGCAGCCAGCACTGTCAGTGCTCCCAACACACAGCCAGCACTGCCAGTGCTCCCCCACACAGCCAGCACTGTCAGTGCTCCCAACACACAGCCAGCACTGTCAGTGCTCCACCCCCCAAACAGCCAGCACTGTCAGTGCTCCCCCACACAGCCAGCACTGTCAGTGCTCCCCCACACAGCCAGCGCTGTCAGTGCTCCCCAACAGCCAGCACTGCCAGTGCTCCCCACAGCCAGCACTATCAGTGCTCCCCCACACAGCCAGCACTGTCAGTGCTCCCACAACACAGCCAGCACTGTCAGTGCTCCCCCACACAGCCAGCGCTGTCAGTGCTCCCCAACAGCCAGCACTGCCAGTGCTCCCCACAGCCAACACTGTCAGTGCTCCACCACACACAATGCTGCCAGTGCTCCCCACAGAGCCTGCACTGTCAGTTCTCCCACCACACAGCTAGCACTGCCAGTGCTCCCTCACACAGCCAGCACTGTCAGTGCTGCCCCCACACAACCGGCACTGTCAGTGCTCCCCCACACAGCCAGCACTGTCAGTGCTCCCCCCACACAGCCAGCACTGTCAGTGCTCCCACCACACAGCCAGCACTGTCAGTGCTCCACCACACAGCCAGCACTGTCAGTGCTCCCCACACAGCCAACACTGTCAGTGCTCCCCCACACAGCAAGCACTGCCAGTGCTCCCCCACACCGCCAGCACTGTCAATGCTCCCACCACACATCCAGCACTGTCAGCGCTCCCCCACACAGCCAGCACTGTCAGTGCTCCCACCACACAGCCAGCACTGTCATTGCTCCCACCACACAGCCAGCCACTGTCAGTGCTCCCCCACACAGCCAGCACTGTCAGTGCCCCCACCACACAGCCAGCACTGTTAGTACTCCCCCTCACACAGCCAGCACTGTCAGTGCTCCCACCAAACAGCCAGCACTGTCAGTGCTCCCCACACAGCCAGCACTGTCAGTGAACCCACCACACAGCCAGCAATGTCAGAGCTCCCGCCACACATCCAGCACTGTCAATGCTCCCTTCACACAGCCAGCACTGTCAGTGCTCCCACCACACAGCCAGCACTGTCAGTGCCCCCACCACAGAGCCAGTACTGTCAGTGCTCCTGCTCACACAGCCAGCACTGTCAGTGATCCCACCACACAGCCAGCAATGTCAGTGCTACCCACACAGCCAGCACTGTCAGTGCACACCCACACAGCCAGCACTGTCAGTGCTCCCCCCACACAGCCAGCAATGTCAGAGCTCCCACCACACAGCCTGCACTGTCAGTACTCCCACCACACAGCCAGCACTGTCAGTGCTCCCCCCACACACCAGCACTTTCAGTGCTGTCCCACACAGCAAGCACTGTCAGTGCTCCCCCACACAGCCTGCACTGTCAGTGCTCCCCCACACAGCCAGCACTGTCAGAGCTCCCGCCACACATCCAGCACTGTCATTGCTCCCACCACACAGCCAGCACTTTCAGTACACCCACCACACAGCCAGCACTGTCAGTGCTCCCCCACACAGCCAGCACTGTCAGTGCTCTCCCACACAGGCAGTACTGTCAATGCTCGCACCACACAGCCAGCACTGTCAGTGCCCCCACCACACAGCCAGCACTGTCAGTGCTCCCCCACACAGCCAGCACTGTCAGTGCTCCCCCACACAGCCAGCACTATCAGTGCTCCCCCACACAGTCAGCACTGTCAGTGTTCCCCCACACAGCAGCACTGTCAGTGCTCCCCTCACACAGCCAGCACTGCCAGTGCTCCCCCACACAGCCAGCACTGTCAGAGCTCCCACCACACAGCCAGCACTGTCAGTGCTCCCCCACACAGCCAGCACTGTCAGTGCTCCCACCACACAGCCAGCACTGTCAGTGCTCCCACCACACAGCCAGCACTGTCAGTGCTCTCCCACACAGGCAGCACTTTCAGTGCCCCCAGCACACACCCAGCACTGTCAGTACTCCCCCTCAAACAGCCAGCACTGTCAGTGCTCCCACCACACAGCCAGCACTGTCAGTGCACCCCACACAGCCAGCACTATCAGTGATCCCACCACACAGCCAGCAATGTCAGTGCTCCCCCACACAGCCAGCACTGTCAGTGCACACCCACACACCCAGCACTGTCAGTGCTCCTAACACACAGCCAGCACTGTCAGTGCTGCTCCCCACACAGCCAGCACTGTCAGTCCCCACCTCCCCCACACACAGCCAGCACTGTCAGTGCTCCCTCCACACAGCCAACGATGTCAGTGCTCCCCCACACAGCCAGCACTGTCAGTGCTCCCACCACACAGCCAGCACTACCAGAGATCCCACCACACAGCCAGCACTGTCAGTGCTCCCCCAAACACAGCCAGTACTGTCAGTGCTCCCCCACACAGCCAGCAATGACAGTGCTCCCCCACACAGCCTCCACTGTCAGTGCTCCCCCACACAGCCAGCACTGTCAGTGCTCCCACCACAGAGCCAGCACTGCCAGTGCTCCCCACACAGCCAGCACTGTCAGTGCTCCCAACACACAGCCAGCACTGTCAGTGCTCCCACCCACACAGCCAGCACTGTCAGTCCTCCACCCCCCAAACAGCCAGCACTGTCAGTGCTTCCCCACACAGCCAGCACTGCCAGTGCTCCCCCACACAGCCAGCACTGTCAGTGCTCCCACAACACAGCCAGCACTGTCAGTGCTCCCCCACACAGCCAGCGCTGTCAGTGCTCCCCAACAGCCAGCACTGCCAGTGCTCCCCACAGCCAACACTGTCAGTGCTCCACCACAGCCAATGCTGCCAGTGCTCCCCACAGAGCCTGCACTGTCAGTTCTCCCACCACACAGCCAGCACTGCCAGTGCTCCCTCACACAGCCAGCACTGTCAGTGCTCCCCCCACACAACCGGCACTGTCAGTGCTCCCCCACACAGCCAGCACTGTCAGTGCTCCCCCCACACAGCCAGCACTGTCAGAGCTCCCACCACACAGCCAGCACTGTCAGTGCTCCCCCACACACCCAGCACTGTCAGTGCTCCCACCACACAGCCAGCACTCTCTGTGCTCCCCCACAGCCAGCACTGTTAGTGCTCCCCCCACACAGCCAGCACTGTCAGTGCTCCCCCACACAGCAAGCACTGTCAGTGCTCCCACCACACAGCCAGCACGGTCAGTGTTCCCCTACACAGTCAGCACTGTCAGTGCTCCCCACACAGCCAGCACTGTCAGTGCTCCCACACACAGCCAGCACTGTCAGTGCTCCCAACACACAGCCAGCACTGTCAGTGCTCCCACCACACAGCAAGCACTGTCAGTGCTCCCCCACGCAGCCAGCACTGTCAGTGCTCCCAACACACAGCCAGCACTGCCAGTGCTCCCCCACACAGCCAGCACTGTCAGTGCTCCCAACACACAGCCAGCACTGTCAGTGCTCCACCCCCCAAACAGCCAGCACTGTCAGTGCTCCCCCACACAGCCAGCACTGTCAGTGCTCCCCCACACAGCCAGCGCTGTCAGTGCTCCCCAGCAGCCAGCACTGCCAGTGCTCCCCACAGCCAGCACTGTCAGTGCTCCCCCACACAGCCAGCACTGTCAGTGCTCCCACAACACAGCCAGCACTGTCAGTGCTCCCCCACACAGCAGGCGCTGTCAGTGCTCCCCAACAGCCAGCACTGCCAGTGCTCCCCACAGCCAACACTGTCAGTGCTCCACCACACACAATGCTGCCAGTGCTCCCCACAGAGCCTGCACTGTCAGTTCTCCCACCACACAGCCAGCACTGCCAGTGCTCCCTCACACAGCCAGCACTGTCAGTGCTCCCCCCACACAACCGGCACTGTCAGTGCTCCCCCACACAGCCAGCACTATCAGTGCTCCCCCAACACAGCCAGCACTGTCAGTGCTCCCACCACACAGCCAGCACTGCCAGTGCTCCCCACACAGCCAGCACTGTCAGTGCTCCCCACACAGCCAACACTGTCAGTGCTCCCCCACACAGCAAGCACTGCCAGTGCTCCCCCACACCGCCAGCACTGTCAATGCTCCCACCACACATCCAGCACTGTCAGCGCTCCCCCACACAGCCAGCACTGTCAGTGCTCCCACCACACAGCCAGCACTGTCATTGCTCCCACCACACAGCCAGCCACTGTCAGTGCTCCCCCACACAGCCAGCACTGTCAGTGCCCCCACCACACAGCCAGCACTGTCAGTACTCCCCCTCACACAGCCAGCACTGTCAGTGCTCCCACCAAACAGCCAGCACTGTCAGTGCTCCCCACACAGCCAGCACTGTCAGTGAACCCACCACACAGCCAGCAATGTCAGAGCTCCCGCCACACATCCAGCACTGTCAATGCTCCCTTCACACGGTCAGCACTGTCAGTGCTCCCACCACACAGCCAGCACTGTCAGTGCCCCCACCACAGAGCCAGTACTGTCAGTGCTCCTCCTCACACAGCCAGCACTGTCAGTGATCCCACCACACAGCCAGCAATGTCAGTGCTCCCCACACAGCCAGCACTGTCAGTGCACACCCACACAGCCAGCACTGTCAGTGCTCCCCCCACACAGCCAGCACTGTCAGAGCTCCCACCACACAGCCAGCACTGTCAGTACTCCCACCACACAGCCAGCACTGTCAGTGCTCCCCCCACACACCAGCACTGTCAGTGCTGTCCCACACAGCAAGCACTGTCAGTGCTCCCCCACACAGCCAGCACTGTCAGTGCTCCCCACACAGCCAACACTGTCAGTGCTCCCCCACACAGCAAGCACTGCCAGTGCTCCCCCACACCGCCAGCACTGTCAATGCTCCCACCACACATCCAGCACTGTCAGCGCTCCCCCACACAGCCAGCACTGTCAGTGCTCCCACCACACAGCCAGCACTGTCATTGCTCCCACCACACAGCCAGCCACTGTCAGTGCTCCCCCACACAGCCAGCACTGTCAGTGCCCCCACCACACAGCCAGCACTGTCAGTACTCCCCCTCACATAGCCAGCACTGTCAGTGCTCCCACCAAACAGCCAGCACTGTCAGTGCTCCCCACACAGCCAGCACTGTCAGTGAACCCACCACACAGCCAGCAATGTCAGTGCTCCCCCCACACAGCCAGCACTGTCAGTGCTCCCACCACACAGCCAGCACTGTCAGTGCTCCACCACACAGCCAGCACTGTCAGTGCTCCCCACACAGCCAACACTGTCAGTGCTCCCCCACACAGCAAGCACTGCCAGTGCTCCCCCACACCGCCAGCACTGTCAATGCTCCCACCACACATCCAGCACTGTCAGCGCTCCCCCACACAGCCAGCACTGTCAGTGCTCCCACCACACAGCCAGCACTGTCATTGCTCCCACCACACAGCCAGCCACTGTCAGTGCTCCCCCACACAGCCAGCACTGTCAGTGCCCCCACCACACAGCCAGCACTGTTAGTACTCCCCCTCACACAGCCAGCACTGTCAGTGCTCCCACCAAACAGCCAGCACTGTCAGTGCTCCCCACACAGCCAGCACTGTCAGTGAACCCACCACACAGCCAGCAATGTCAGAGCTCCCGCCACACATCCAGCACTGTCAATGCTCCCTTCACACAGCCAGCACTGTCAGTGCTCCCACCACACAGCCAGCACTGTCAGTGCCCCCACCACAGAGCCAGTACTGTCAGTGCTCCTGCTCACACAGCCAGCACTGTCAGTGATCCCACCACACAGCCAGCAATGTCAGTGCTACCCACACAGCCAGCACTGTCAGTGCACACCCACACAGCCAGCACTGTCAGTGCTCCCCCCACACAGCCAGCAATGTCAGAGCTCCCACCACACAGCCTGCACTGTCAGTACTCCCACCACACAGCCAGCACTGTCAGTGCTCCCCCCACACACCAGCACTTTCAGTGCTGTCCCACACAGCAAGCACTGTCAGTGCTCCCCCACACAGCCTGCACTGTCAGTGCTCCCCCACACAGCCAGCACTGTCAGAGCTCCCGCCACACATCCAGCACTGTCATTGCTCCCACCACACAGCCAGCACTTTCAGTACACCCACCACACAGCCAGCACTGTCAGTGCTCCCCCACACAGCCAGCACTGTCAGTGCTCTCCCACACAGGCAGTACTGTCAATGCTCGCACCACACAGCCAGCACTGTCAGTGCCCCCACCACACAGCCAGCACTGTCAGTGCTCCCCCACACAGCCAGCACTGTCAGTGCTCCCCCACACAGCCAGCACTATCAGTGCTCCCCCACACAGTCAGCACTGTCAGTGTTCCCCCACACAGCAGCACTGTCAGTGCTCCCCTCACACAGCCAGCACTGCCAGTGCTCCCCCACACAGCCAGCACTGTCAGAGCTCCCACCACACAGCCAGCACTGTCAGTGCTCCCCCACACAGCCAGCACTGTCAGTGCTCCCACCACACAGCCAGCACTGTCAGTGCTCCCACCACACAGCCAGCACTGTCAGTGCTCTCCCACACAGGCAGCACTTTCAGTGCCCCCAGCACACACCCAGCACTGTCAGTACTCCCCCTCAAACAGCCAGCACTGTCAGTGCTCCCACCACACAGCCAGCACTGTCAGTGCACCCCACACAGCCAGCACTATCAGTGATCCCACCACACAGCCAGCAATGTCAGTGCTCCCCCACACAGCCAGCACTGTCAGTGCACACCCACACACCCAGCACTGTCAGTGCTCCTAACACACAGCCAGCACTGTCAGTGCTGCTCCCCACACAGCCAGCACTGTCAGTCCCCACCTCCCCCACACACAGCCAGCACTGTCAGTGCTCCCTCCACACAGCCAACGATGTCAGTGCTCCCCCACACAGCCAGCACTGTCAGTGCTCCCACCACACAGCCAGCACTACCAGAGATCCCACCACACAGCCAGCACTGTCAGTGCTCCCCCAAACACAGCCAGTACTGTCAGTGCTCCCCCACACAGCCAGCAATGACAGTGCTCCCCCACACAGCCTCCACTGTCAGTGCTCCCCCACACAGCCAGCACTGTCAGTGCTCCCACCACAGAGCCAGCACTGCCAGTGCTCCCCACACAGCCAGCACTGTCAGTGCTCCCAACACACAGCCAGCACTGTCAGTGCTCCCACCCACACAGCCAGCACTGTCAGTCCTCCACCCCCCAAACAGCCAGCACTGTCAGTGCTTCCCCACACAGCCAGCACTGCCAGTGCTCCCCCACACAGCCAGCACTGTCAGTGCTCCCACAACACAGCCAGCACTGTCAGTGCTCCCCCACACAGCCAGCGCTGTCAGTGCTCCCCAACAGCCAGCACTGCCAGTGCTCCCCACAGCCAACACTGTCAGTGCTCCACCACAGCCAATGCTGCCAGTGCTCCCCACAGAGCCTGCACTGTCAGTTCTCCCACCACACAGCCAGCACTGCCAGTGCTCCCTCACACAGCCAGCACTGTCAGTGCTCCCCCCACACAACCGGCACTGTCAGTGCTCCCCCACACAGCCAGCACTGTCAGTGCTCCCCCCACACAGCCAGCACTGTCAGAGCTCCCACCACACAGCCAGCACTGTCAGTGCTCCCCCACACACCCAGCACTGTCAGTGCTCCCACCACACAGCCAGCACTCTCTGTGCTCCCCCACAGCCAGCACTGTTAGTGCTCCCCCCACACAGCCAGCACTGTCAGTGCTCCCCCACACAGCAAGCACTGTCAGTGCTCCCACCACACAGCCAGCACGGTCAGTGTTCCCCTACACAGTCAGCACTGTCAGTGCTCCCCACACAGCCAGCACTGTCAGTGCTCCCACACACAGCCAGCACTGTCAGTGCTCCCAACACACAGCCAGCACTGTCAGTGCTCCCACCACACAGCAAGCACTGTCAGTGCTCCCCCACGCAGCCAGCACTGTCAGTGCTCCCAACACACAGCCAGCACTGCCAGTGCTCCCCCACACAGCCAGCACTGTCAGTGCTCCCAACACACAGCCAGCACTGTCAGTGCTCCACCCCCCAAACAGCCAGCACTGTCAGTGCTCCCCCACACAGCCAGCACTGTCAGTGCTCCCCCACACAGCCAGCGCTGTCAGTGCTCCCCAGCAGCCAGCACTGCCAGTGCTCCCCACAGCCAGCACTGTCAGTGCTCCCCCACACAGCCAGCACTGTCAGTGCTCCCACAACACAGCCAGCACTGTCAGTGCTCCCCCACACAGCCAGCGCTGTCAGTGCTCCCCAACAGCCAGCACTGCCAGTGCTCCCCACAGCCAACACTGTCAGTGCTCCACCACACACAATGCTGCCAGTGCTCCCCACAGAGCCTGCACTGTCAGTTCTCCCACCACACAGCCAGCACTGCCAGTGCTCCCTCACACAGCCAGCACTGTCAGTGCTCCCCCCACACAACCGGCACTGTCAGTGCTCCCCCACACAGCCAGCACTATCAGTGCTCCCCCAACACAGCCAGCACTGTCAGTACTCCCACCACACAGCCAGCACTGCCAGTGCTCCCCACACAGCCAGCACTGTCAGTGCTCCCCACACAGCCAACACTGTCAGTGCTCCCCCACACAGCAAGCACTGCCAGTGCTCCCCCACACCGCCAGCACTGTCAATGCTCCCACCACACATCCAGCACTGTCAGCGCTCCCCCACACAGCCAGCACTGTCAGTGCTCCCACCACACAGCCAGCACTGTCATTGCTCCCACCACACAGCCAGCCACTGTCAGTGCTCCCCCACACAGCCAGCACTGTCAGTGCCCCCACCACACAGCCAGCACTGTCAGTACTCCCCCTCACACAGCCAGCACTGTCAGTGCTCCCACCAAACAGCCAGCACTGTCAGTGCTCCCCACACAGCCAGCACTGTCAGTGAACCCACCACACAGCCAGCAATGTCAGAGCTCCCGCCACACATCCAGCACTGTCAATGCTCCCTTCACACGGTCAGCACTGTCAGTGCTCCCACCACACAGCCAGCACTGTCAGTGCCCCCACCACAGAGCCAGTACTGTCAGTGCTCCTCCTCACACAGCCAGCACTGTCAGTGATCCCACCACACAGCCAGCAATGTCAGTGCTCCCCACACAGCCAGCACTGTCAGTGCACACCCACACAGCCAGCACTGTCAGTGCTCCCCCCACACAGCCAGCACTGTCAGAGCTCCCACCACACAGCCAGCACTGTCAGTACTCCCACCACACAGCCAGCACTGTCAGTGCTCCCCCCACACACCAGCACTGTCAGTGCTGTCCCACACAGCAAGCACTGTCAGTGCTCCCCCACACAGCCAGCACTGTCAGTGCTCCCCACACAGCCAACACTGTCAGTGCTCCCCCACACAGCAAGCACTGCCAGTGCTCCCCCACACCGCCAGCACTGTCAATGCTCCCACCACACATCCAGCACTGTCAGCGCTCCCCCACACAGCCAGCACTGTCAGT
This sequence comes from Scyliorhinus torazame, assembly GCF_047496885.1. NCBI lineage: Eukaryota > Metazoa > Chordata > Chondrichthyes > Carcharhiniformes > Scyliorhinidae > Scyliorhinus > Scyliorhinus torazame. The sequence continues at coordinate 139,509,096 of NC_092726.1, forward strand.
GCTCCCACCACACAGCCAGCACTGTCATTGCTCCCACCACACAGCCAGCCACTGTCAGTGCTCCCCCACACAGCCAGCACTGTCAGTGCCCCCACCACACAGCCAGCACTGTCAGTACTCCCCCTCACATAGCCAGCACTGTCAGTGCTCCCACCAAACAGCCAGCACTGTCAGTGCTCCCCACACAGCCAGCACTGTCAGTGAACCCACCACACAGCCAGCAATGTCAGAGCTCCCGCCACACATCCAGCACTGTCAATGCTCCCTTCACACGGCCAGCACTGTCAGTGCTCCCACCACACAGCCAGCACTGTCAGTGCCCCCACCACAGAGCCAGTACTGTCAGTGCTCCTCCTCACACAGCCAGCACTGTCAGTGATCCCACCACACAGCCAGCAATGTCAGTGCTCCCCACACAGCCAGCACTGTCAGTGCACACCCACACAGCCAGCACTGTCAGTGCTCCCCCCACACAGCCAGCACTGTCAGAGCTCCCACCACACAGCCAGCACTGTCAGTACTCCCACCACACAGCCAGCACTGTCAGTGCTCCCCCCACACACCAGCACTGTCAGTGCTGTCCCACACAGCAAGCACTGTCAGTGCTCCCCCACACAGCCTGCACTGTCAGTGCTCCCCCACACAGCCAGCACTGTCAGAGCTCCCGCCACACATCCAGCACTGTCATTGCTCCCACCACACAGCCAGCACTTTCAGTACACCCACCGCACAGCCAGCACTGTCAGTGCTCCCCCACACAGCCAGCACTGTCAGTGCTCTCCCACACAGGCAATACTGTCAATGCTCGCACCACACAGTCAGCAATGTCAGTGCTCCCACCACACAGCCAGCACTGTCAGTGCTCCCCCACACAGCCAGCACTGTCAGTGCTGCCCCCACACAGCCAGCACTATCAGTGCTCCCCCACACAGCCAGCACTGTCAGTGTTCCCCCACACAGCCAGCACTGTCAGTGCTCCCATCACACAGCCAGCACTGCCAGTGCTCCCCCACACAGCCAGCACTGTCAGAGCTCCCACCACACAGCCAGCACTGTCAGTGCTCCCCCACACAGCCAGCACTGTCAGTGCATCCACCACACAGTCAGCACTGTGAGTGCTCCCACCACACAGCCAGCACTGTCAGTGCTCCCCCACACAGGCAGCACTTTCAGTGCCCCCAGCACACAGCCAGCACTGTCTGTGCTCCCCACTCACAGGCATCACTGTCAGTGCTCCCACCACACAGCCAGCACTGTCAGTGCTCCCCCCACACAGCCAGCACTGTCAGTGCTCCCACCACACAGCCAGCACTATCAGTGCTCCCACCACACAGCCAGCACTGTCAGTGCTCCCCCCGCACAGACAGCACTGTCAGTGCTCCCCACACAGCCAGCACTGTCAGTGATCCCACCACACAGCCAGCAATGTCAGTGCTCCCCCCACACAGCCAGCACTGTCAGTGCACACCCACACACCCAGCACTGTCAGTGCTCCTAACACACAGCCAGCACTGTCAGTGCTCCCCACAAAGCTAGCACTGTCAGTCCCCCCTCCCCACACACAGCCAGCACTGTCAGTGCTCCCACCACACAGCCAACGCTGTCAGTGCTCCCCCACACAGCCAGCACTGTCAGTGCTCCCATCACACCGCCAGCACTGCCAGTGCTCCCACCACACAGCCAGCACTGTCAGTGCTCCCCCAAACACAGCCAGCACTGTCAGTGCTCCCCCACACAGCCAGCAATGACAGTGCTCCCCCCACACAGCCAGCACTGTCAGTGCTCCCTCCACACAGCCAGCACTGTCAGTGCTCCCCCACACAGCCAGCACTGTCAGTGCTCCCACCATACAGCCAGCACTGTCAGTGCTCCCCCCACACACAGGCAGCACTGTCAGTGCTTCCCCACAAAGCCAGCACTGTCAGTGCTCCCCACACAGCCAGCACTGTCAGTGCTCCGCACCACACACAGCCAGCCCTGTCAGTGCTCCCCCACACAGCCAGCACTGTCAGTGCTCTCACACACAGCAAGCACTGTCAGTGCTCACCCACACAGCCTGCACTGTCAGTGCTCCCCCTCACAGCCAGCACTGTCAGTGCTCCCACCACACAGCCAGCACTGTCTGTGTTCCCTCACACAGCCAGCACTGTCAGTGCTCCCCCACACAGCCAGCACTGTCAGTGCTCCCCCACACAGCCAGCACTATCTGTGTTCCCCCACACTGCCAGCACTGTCAGTGCTCCCCCACACAGCCAGCACTGTCTGTGCTCCCCCACACAGCCAGCACTGTCAGTGCTCTCACCACAAGCAAGCTCTGTCAGTGCTCCCCCCCACACAGCCAGCACTGTCAGAGCTCCCGCCACACATCCAGCACTGTCATTGCTCCCACCACACAGCCAGCACTGTCAGTGCTCCCCACACAGCCAACGCTCTCAGTGCTGCCCCACACAGCCAACACTGCCAGTGCTCCCACCACACTGCCTGCACTGCCAGTGCTCCCACCACACAGCCAGCACTGTCAGTGCTCCCCCCCACACAGCAAGCACTGTCAGTGCTCCCCCACACAGCCAGCACTGACAGTGCTCCCCCACACAGCCTGCACTGTCAGTGCTCCCCACACAGCCAGCACTGTCAGTGCTCCCCCACACAGCCAGCACTGTCAATGCTCCCCACACACAGCCAGCACTGTCAGTGCTCCCACCAGACAGCCAGCACTGTCTGTGCTCCCCACTCACAGGCAGCACTGTCAGTGCTCCCCCCACACAGCTTAGCACTGTCAGTGCTCCCACCACACAGCCAGCACTGTCAGTGCTCCCACCACACAGCCAGCACTGTTAGTGCTCCCCCCGCACAGACAGCACTGTCAGTGCTCCCCACACAGCCAGCACTGTCAGTGATCCCACCACACAGCCAGCAATGGCAGTGCTCCCCCCACACAGCCAGCACTGTCAGTGCACACCCACACACCCAGCACTGTCAGTGCTCCTAACACACAGCCAGCACTGTCAGTGCTCCCCACAAAGCCAGCACTGTCAGTCCCCCCTCCCCCACACACAGCCAGCACTGTCAGAGCTCCCACCACACAGCCAACGCTGTCAGTGCTCCCCCACACAGCCAGCACTGTCAGTGCTCCCACCACACCGCCAGCACTGCCAGTGCTCCCACCACACACCCAGCACTGTCAGTGCTCCCCCAAACACAGCCAGCACTGTCAGTGCTCCCCCACACAGCCAGCAAAGACAGTGCTCCCCCCACACAGCCAGCACTGTCAGTGCTCCCACCACACAGCCAGCACTGTCAGTGCTCCCCCACACAGCCAGCACTGTCAGTGCTCCCACCACACAGCCAGCACTGTCAGTGCTCCCCCCACACACAGGCAGCACTGTCAGTGCTTCCCCACAAAGCCAGCACTGTCAGTGCTCCCCACACAGCCAGCACTGTCAGTGGTCCGCCCCACACACAGCCAGCCCTGTCAGTGCTCCCCCCACACAGCCAGCACTGTCAGTGCTCTCACACACAGCAAGCACTGTCAGTGCTCACCCACACAGCCTGCACTGTCAGTGCTCCCCCCTCACAGCCAGCACTGTCAGTGCTCCCACCACACAGCCTGCACTGTCAGTGCTCCCCCCACACAGCCAGTACTGTCAGTGCTCCCCCACACAGCCAGCACTATCTGTGTTCCCCCACACAGCCAGCACTGTCAGTGCTCCCCCCACACAGCCAGCACTGTCTGTGCTCCCCCACACAGCCAGCACTGTCAGTGCTCTCACCACAAGCAAGCTCTGTCAGTGCTCCCCCCCACACAGCCAGCACTGTCAGAGCTCCCGCCACACATCCAGCACTGTCATTAGTCCCACCACACAGCCAGCACTGTCAGTGCACCCACCACACAGCCATTACTGTCAGTGCTCCCCCCACACAGCCAGCACTGTCAGTGCTCTCCCACACAGCCAGCACTGTCAATGCTCGCACCACACAGCCAGCACTGTCTGTGCTCCCACCACACAGCCAGCACTGTCAGTGCTCCGCCCACACAGCTAGCACTGTCAGTACTCCCCCCACACAGCCAGCACTGTGTGCCCCCACTACACAGCCAGCACTGTCAGTGCTCCACCCCACACAGCCAGCACTGTCAGTGCTCCCCACACAGCCAGCACTGTCAGTGCTCCCCCCACACAGCCAGCACTGTCAGTGCTCCCCCCACACACAGGCAGCACTGTCAGTGCTTCCCCACAAAGCCAGCACTGTCAGTGCTCCCCACACAGCCAGCACTGTCAGTGCTCCGCACCACACACAGCCAGCCCTGTCAGTCCTCCCCCACACAGCCAGCACTGTCAGTGCTCTCACACACAGCAAGCACTGTCAGTGCTCACCCACACTGCCTGCACTGTCAGTGCTCCCCCTCACAGCCAGCACTGTCAGTGCTCCCACCACACAGCCAGCACTGTCTGTGTTCCCTCACACAGCCAGCACTGTCAGTGCTCCCCCACACAGCCAGCACTGTCAGTGCTCCCCCACACAGCCAGCACTATATGTGTTCCCCCACACAGCCAGCACTGTCAGTGCTCCCCCACACAGCCAGCACTGTCTGTGCTCCCCCACACAGCCAGCACTGTCAGTGCTCTCACCACAAGCAAGCTCTGTCAGTGCTCCCCCCCACACAGCCAGCACTGTCAGAGCTCCCACCACACAGCCAGCACTGTCAGTGCTCCCCACACAGCCAACGCTCTCAGTGCTGCCCCACACAGCCAACACTGCCAGTGCTCCCACCACACAGCCTGCACTGCCAGTGCTCCCACCACACAGCCAGCACTGTCAGTGCTCCCCCCCACACAGCAAGCACTGTCAGTGCTCCCCCACACAGCCAGCACTGACAGTGCTCCCCCACACAGCCTGCACTGTCAGTGCTCCCCACACAGCCAGCACTGTCAGTGCTCCCCCCACACAGCCAGCACTGTCAATGCTCCCCACACACAGCCAGCACTGTCAGTGCTCCCACCAGACAGCCAGCACTGTCTGTGCTCCCCACTCACAGGCAGCACTGTCAGTGCTCCCACCACACAGCCAGCACTGTCAGTGCTCCCCCCACACAGCTTAGCACTGTCAGTGCTCCCACCACACAGCCAGCACTGTCAGTGCTCCCACCACACAGCCAGCACTGTTAGTGCTCCCCCCGCACAGACGTCACTGTCAGTGCTCCCCACACAGCCAGCACTGTCAGTGATCCCACCACACAGCCAGCAATGGCAGTGCTCCCCCCACACAGCCAGCACTGTCAGTGCACACCCACACACCCAGCACTGTCAGTGCTCCTAACACACAGCCAGCACTGTCAGTGCTCCCCACAAAGCCAGCACTGTCAGTCCCCCCTCCCCCACACACAGCCTGCACTGTCAGTGCTCCCACCACACAGCCAACGCTGTCAGTGCTCCCCCACACAGCCAGCACTGTCAGTGCTCCCACCACACCGCCAGCACTGCCAGTGCTCCCACCACACAGCCAGCACTGTCAGTGCTCCCCCAAACACAGCCAGCACTGTCAGTGCTCCCCCACACAGCCAGCAATGACAGTGCTCCCCCCACACAGCCAGCACTGTCAGTGCTCCCACCACACAGCCAGCACTGTCAGTGCTCCCCCACACAGCCAGCACTGTCAGTGCTCCCACCACACAGCCAGCACTGTCAGTGCTCCCCCCACACACAGGCAGCACTGTCAGTGCTTCCCCACAAAGCCAGCACTGTCAGTGCTCCCCACACAGCCAGCACTGTCAGTGGTCCGCCCCACACACAGCCAGCCCTGTCAGTGCTCCCCCCACACAGCCAGCACTGTCAGTGCTCTCACGCACAGCAAGCACTGTCAGTGCTCACCCACACAGCCTGCACTGTCAGTGCTCCCCCCTCACAGCCAGCACTGTCAGTGCTCCCACCACACAGCCTGCACTGTCAGTGCACCCCCCACACAGCCAGTACTGTCAGTGCTCCCCCACACAGCCAGCACTATCTGTGTTCCCCCACACAGCCAGCACTGTCAGTGCTCCCCCCACACAGCCAGCACTGTCTGTGCTCCCCCACACAGCCAGCACTGTCAGTGCTCTCACCACAAGCAAGCTCTGTCAGTGCTCCCCCCCACACAACCAGCACTGTCAGAGCTCCCGCCACACATCCAGCACTGTCATTAGTCCCACCACACAGCCAGCACTGTCAGTGCACCCACCACACAGCCATTACTGTCAGTGCTCCCCCCACACAGCCAGCACTGTCAGTGCTCTCCCACACAGCCAGCACTGTCAATGCTCGCACCACACAGCCAGCACTGCCTGTGCTCCCATCACACAGCCAGCACTGTCAGTGCTCCCCCCACACAGCTAGCACTGTCAGTACTCCCCCCACACAGCCAGCACTGTCTGTGCCCCCACTACACAGCCAGCACTGTCAGTGCTCCACCCCACACAGCCAGCACTGTCAGTGCTCCCCACACAGCCAGCACTGTCAGTGCTCCCCCCACACAGCCAGCACTGTCAGTGGTCCCCCACACAGCCAGCACTGTCAGTGCTCCCTCACACAGGCAGCACTGTCAGTGCTCCCACCACACAGCCAGCACTGTCAGAGCTCCCACCACACAGCGAGCACTGTCAGTGCTCCCCCACACATCCAGCACTGTCACTGCTGCCCCCACACAGCCAGCACTGTCAGTGCTCCCACCACATAGCCAGCACTGTCAGTGCTCCCACCACACAGCCAGCATTGTCAGTGCGCCCCCCACACAGCCAGCACTGTCAGTGCTCCAACCATACAGCCATTACTGTCAGTGCACCCACCACACAGCGAGCACTGTCAGTGCTACCCCACACTGCCAGCACTGTAAGTGCTCTCCCACACAGGCAGCACATTCAGTGCTCACACCTCACAGCCAGCAATGTCAGTGCTCCCACCACACAGCCAGCACTTTCAGTGCTCCCCCCACACAGCCAGCACTGTCAGTGCCCCCACCACAGAGCCAGCACTGTCAGTGCTCCCCACACAGTCAGCACTGTCAGTGCACACCCACACAGCCAGCACTGTCAGTGCTCCCAACACACAGCCAGCACTGTCAGAGCTACCCCACACAGCCAGCACTGTCAGTCAACCCCCCCCCCCACACAGCCAGCACTGTCAGTGCTCCCCCCATACAGCCAACGCTGCCAGTGCTCCCCCACACAGCCAGCACTGACAGTGCTCCGACCACACAGCCAGCACTGACAGTGCTCCCACCACACAGCCAGCACTGTCAGTGCTCCCCCACACAGCCAGCACTGTCAGTGGTCCCACCACACAGCCAGCACTGTCATTGCACCCACCACACAGCCAGAACTGTCAGTGCTCCCCCCACACAGCCAGCACTGTCAGTGCTCTCCCACACAGCCAGCACTGTCAATGCTCGCACCACACAGCCAGCACTGTCTGTACTCCCACCACACAGCCAGCACTGTCAGTGCTCCCCCCACACAGCCAGCACTGTCTGTGCCCCCACTACACAGCCAGCACTGTCAGTGCTCCATCACACACAGCCAGCACTGTCAGTGCTCCCCCCACACAGCCAGCACTGTCAGTGCTCTCACACACAGCAAGCACTGTCAGTGCTCACCCACACAGCCTGCACTTTCAGTGCTCCCCCCTCACAGCCAGCACTGTCAGTGCTCCCACCACACAGCCAGCACTGTCTGTGTTCCCCCACACAGCCAGCACTGTCAGTGCTCCCCCACACAGCCAGCACTGTCAGTGCTCCCCCACACAGCCAGCACTATCTGTGTTCCCCCACACAGCCAGCACTGTCAGTGCTCCCCCACACAGCCAGCACTGTCTGTGCTCCCCCACACAGCCAGCACTGTCAGTGCTCTCACCACAAGCAAGCTCTGTCAGTGCTCCCCCCCACACAGCCAGCACTGTCAGAGCTCCCGCCACACATCCAGCACTGTCATTGCTCCCACCACACAGCCAGCACTGTCAGTGCACCCCCACGCAGCCAGCACTGTCAGTCCTCCCCCCCACACAGCCAGCAATGTCAGTGCTCCCCCACACAGCCAACGCTCTCAGTGCTCCCCCACACAGCCAACACTGCCAGTGCTCCCACCACACAGCCTGCACTGCCAGTGCTCCCACCACACAGCCAGCACTGTCGGTGCTCCCCCCCCCCACAGCAAGCACTGTCAGTGCTCCCCCCACACAGCCAGCACTGACAGTGCTCCCCCACACAGCCTGCACTGTCAGTGCTCCCCACACAGCCAGCACTGTCAGTGCTCCCCCCACACAGCCAGCACTGTCAATGCTCCCCACACACAGCCAGCACTGTCAGTGCTCCCACCAGACAGCCAGCACTGTCTGTGCTCCCCACTCACAGGCAGCACTGTCAGTGCTCCCACCACACAGCCAGCACTGTCAGTGCTCCCCCCACACAGCTTAGCACTGTCAGTGCTCCCACCACACAGCCAGCAATGACAGTGCTCCCCCACACAGCCTCCACTGTCAGTGCTCCCCCACACAGCCAGCACTGTCAGTGCTCCCACCACACAGCCAGCACTGCCAGAGCTCCCACCACACAGCCAGCACTGTCAGTGCTCCCCACACAGCCAGCACTGTCAGTGCTCTCAACACAGAGCCAGCACTGCCAGTGCTCCCCCACACAGCCAGCACTGTCAGTGCTCCCAACACACAGCCAGCACTGTCAGTGCTCCCACCCACACAGCCAGCACTGTCAGTGCTCCACCCCCCAAACAGCCAGCACTGTCAGTGCTTCCCCACACAGCCAGCACTGCCAGTGCTCCCCCACACAGCCAGCACTGTCAGTGCTCCCACAACACAGCCAGCACTGTCAGTGCTCCCCCACACAGCCAGCGCTGTCAGTGCTCCCCAACAGCCAGCACTGCCAGTGCTCCCCACAGCCAACACTGTCAGTGCTCCACCACAGCCAATGCTGCCAGTGCTCCCCACAGAGCCTGCACTGTCAGTTCTCCCACCACACAGCCAGCACTGCCAGTGCTCCCTCACACAGCCAGCACTGTCAGTGCTCCCCCCACACAACCGGCACTGTCAGTGCTCCCCCACACAGCCAGCACTGTCAGTGCTCCCCCCACACAGCCAGCACTGTCAGAGCTCCCACCACACAGCCAGCACTGTCAGTGCTCCCCCACACAACCAGCACTGTCAGTGCTCCCACCACACAGCCAGCACTGTCTGTGCTCCCCCACAGCCAGCACTGTTAGTGCTCCCCCCACACAGCCAGCACTGTCAGTGCTCCCCCACACAGCAAGCACTGTCAGTGCTCCCACCACACAGCCAGCACGGTCAGTGCTCCCCTACACAGTCAGCACTGTCAGTGCTCCCCACACAGCCAGCACTGTCAGTGCTCCCACACACAGCCAGCACTGTCAGTGCTCCCAACACACAGCCAGCACTGTCAGTGCTCCCACCACACAGCAAGCACTGTCAGTGCTCCCCCACGCAGCCAGCACTGTCAGTGCTCCCAACACACAGCCAGCACTGCCAGTGCTCCCCCACACAGCCAGCACTGTCAGTGCTCCCAACACACAGCCAGCAATGTCAGTGCTCCACCCCCCAAACAGCCAGCACTGTCAGTGCTCCCCCACACAGCCAGCACTGTCAGTGCTCCCCCACACAGCCAACGCTGTCAGTGCTCCCCAACAGCTAGCACTGCCAGTGCTCCCCACAGCCAGCACTGTCAGTGCTCCCCCACACAGCCAGCACTGTCAGTGCTCCCACAACACAGCCAGCACTGTCAGTGCTCCCCCACACAGCCAGCGCTGTCAGTGCTCCCCAACAGCCAGCACTGCCAGTGCTCCCCACAGCCAACACTGTCAGTGCTCCACCACACACAATGCTGCCAGTGCTCCCCACAGAGCCTGCACTGTCAGTTCTCCCACCACACAGCCAGCACTGCCAGTGCTCCCTCACACAGCCAGCACTGTCAGTGCTCCCCCCACACAACCGGCACTGTCAGTGCTCCCCCACACAGCCAGCACTGTCAGTGCTCCCCCCACACAGCCAGCACTGTCAGTGCTCCCACCACACAGCCAGCACTGTCAGTGCTCCCCCACACAGCCAGCACTGTCGGTGCTCCCCACACAGCCAACACTGTCAGTGCTCCCCCACACAGCAAGCACTGCCAGTGCTCCCCCACACCGCCAGCACTGTCAATGCTCCCACCACACATCCAGCACTGTCAGCGCTCCCCCACACAGCCAGCACTGTCAGTGCTCCCACCACACAGCCAGCACTGTCATTGCTCCCACCACACAGCCAGCCACTGTCAGTGCTCCCCCACACAGCCAGCACTGTCAGTGCCCCCACCACACAGCCAGCACTGTCAGTAATCCCCCTCACACAGCCAGCACTGTCAGTGCTCCCACCAAACAGCCAGCACTGTCAGTGCTCCCCACACAGCCAGCACTGTCAGTGAACCCACCACACAGCCAGGAATGTCAGAGCTCCCGCCACACATCCAGCACTGTCAATGCTCCCTTCACACAGCCAGCACTGTCAGTGCTCCCACAACACAGCCAGCACTGTCAGTGCCCCCACCACAGAGCCAGCACTGTCAGTGCTCCCAACACACAGCCAGCACTGTCAGTGCTCCCACCACACAGCAAGCACTGTCAGTGCTCCCCCACGCAGCCAGCACTGTCAGTGCTCCCAACACACAGCCAGCACTGCCAGTGCTCCCCCACACAGCCAGCACTGTCAGTGCTCCCAACACACAGCCAGCACTGTCAGTGCTCCAACCCCCAAACAGCCAGCACTGTCAGTGCTCCCCCACACAGCCAGCACTGTCAGTGCTCCCCCACACAGCCAGCGCTGTCAGTGCTCCCCAACAGCCAGCACTGCCAGTGCTCCCCACAGCCAGCACTGTCAGTGCTCCCCCACACAGCCAGCACTGTCAGTGCTCCCACAACACAGCCAGCACTGTCAGTGCTCCCCCACACAGCCAGCGCTGTCAGTGCTCCCCAACAGCCAGCACTGCCAGTGCTCCCCACAGCCAACACTGTCAGTGCTCCACCACACACAATGCTGCCAGTGCTCCCCACAGAGCCTGCACTGTCAGTTCTCCCACCACACAGCCAGCACTGCCAGTGCTCCCTCACACAGCCAGCACTGTCAGTGCTCCCCCCACACAACCGGCACTGTCAGTGCTCCCCCACACAGCCAGCACTGTCAGTGCTCCCCCCACACAGCCAGCACTGTCAGTGCTCCCACCACACAGCCAGCACTGTCAGTGCTCCCCCACACAGCCAGCACTGTCAGTGCTCCCCACACAGCCAACACTGTCAGTGCTCCCCCACACAGCAAGCACTGCCAGTGCTCCCCCACACCGCCAGCACTGTCAATGCTCCCACCACACATCCAGCACTGTCAGCGCTCCCCCACACAGCCAGCACTGTCAGTGCTCCCACCACACAGCCAGCACTGTCATTGCTCCCACCACACAGCCAGCCACTGTCAGTGCTCCCCCACACAGCCAGCACTGTCAGTGCCCCCACCACACAGCCAGCACTGTCAGTACTCCCCCTCACACAGCCCGCACTGTCAGTGCTCCCACCAAACAGCCAGCACTGTCAGTGCTCCCCACACAGCCAGCACTGTCAGTGAACCCACCACACAGCCAGCAATGTCAGAGCTCCCGCCACACATCCAGCACTGTCAATGCTCCCTTCACACAGCCAGCACTGTCAGTGCTCCCACCACACAGCCAGCACTGTCAGTGCCCCCACCACAGAGCCAGTACTGTCAGTGCTCCTCCTCACACAGCCAGCACTGTCAGTGATCACACCACACAGCCAGCAATGTCAGTGCTCCCCACACAGCCAGCACTGTCAGTGCACACCCACACAGCCAGCACTGTCAGTGCTCCCCCCACACAGCCAGCAATGTCAGAGCTCCCACCACACAGCCTGCACTGTCAGTACTCCCACCACATAGCCAGCACTGTCAGTGCTCCCACCACACAGCCAGCATTGTCAGTGCGCCCCCCACACAGCCAGCACTGTCAGTGCTCCAACCATACAGCCAGTACTGTCAGTGCACCCACCACACAGCGAGCACTGTCAGTGCTCCCCCCACACTGCCAGCACTGTAAGTGCTCTCCCACACAGGCAGCACATTCAGTGCTCCCACCTCACAGCCAGCAATGTCAGTGCTCCCACCACACAGCCAGCACTTTCAGTGCTCCCCCCACACAGCCAGCACTGTCAGTGCCCCCACCACAGAGCCAGCACTGTCAGTGCTCCCCACACAGTCAGCACTGTCAGTGCACACCCACACAGCCAGCACTGTCAGTGCTCCCAACACACAGCCAGCACTGTCAGAGCTACCCCACACAGCCAGCACCGTCAGTCAACCCCCCCCCCCCCCCACACAGCCAGCACTGTCAGTGCTCCCCCCATACAGCCAACGCTGCCAGTGCTCCCCCACACAGCCAGCACTGACAGTGCTCCGACCACACAGCCAACACTGACAGTGCTCCCACCACACAGCCAGCACTGTCAGTGCTCCCCCACACAGCCAGCACTGTCAGTGGTCCCACCACACAGCCAGCACTGTCATTGCACCCACCACACAGCCAGAACTGTCAGTGCTCCCCCACACAGCCAGCACTGTCAGTGCTCTCCCACACAGCCAGCACTGTCAATGCTCGCACCACACAGCCAGCACTGTCTGTACTCCCACCACACAGCCAGCACTGTCAGTGCTCCCCCCACACAGCCAGCACTGTCTGTGCCCCCACTACACAGCCAGCACTGTCAGTGCTCCACCACACACAGCCAGCACTGTCAGTGCTCCCCCCACACAGCCAGCACTGTCAGTGCTCTCACACACAGCAAGCACTGTCAGTGCTCACCCACACAGCCTGCACTTTCAGTGCTCCCCCCTCACAGCCAGCACTGTCAGTGCTCCCACCACACAGCCAGCACTGTCTGTGTTCCCCCACACAGCCAGCACTGTCAGTGCTCCCCCACACAGCCAGCACTGTCAGTGCTCCCCCACACAGCCAGCACTATCTGTGTTCCCCCACACAGCCAGCACTGTCAGTGCTCTCCCACACAGCCAGCACTGTCTGTGCTCCCCCACACAGCCAGCACTGTCAGTGCTCTCACCACAAGCAAGCTCTGTCAGTGCTCCCCCCCACACAGCCAGCACTGTCAGAGCTCCCGCCACACATCCAGCACTGTCATTGCTCCCACCACACAGCCAGCACTGTCAGTGCACCCCCACGCAGCCAGCACTGTCAGTCCTCCCCCCCACACAGCCAGCAATGTCAGTGCTCCCCCACACAGCCAACGCTCTCAGTGCTCCCCCACACAGCCAACACTGCCAGTGCTCCCACCACACAGCCTGCACTGCCAGTGCTCCCACCACACAGCCAGCACTGTCGGTGCTCCCCCCCCCCCACAGCAAGCACTGTCAGTGCTCCCCCCACACAGCCAGCACTGACAGTGCTCCCCCACACAGCCTGCACTGTCAGTGCTCCCCACACAGCCAGCACTGTCAGTGCTCCCCCCACACAGCCAGCACTGTCAATGCTCCCCACACACAGCCAGCACTGTCAGTGCTCCCACCAGACAGCCTGCACTGTCTGTGCTCCCCACTCACAGGCAGCACTGTCAGTGCTCCCACCACACAGCCAGCACTGTCAGTGCTCCCCCCACACAGCTTAGCACTGTCAGTGCTCCCACCACACAGCCAGCAATGACAGTGCTCCCCCACACAGCCTCCACTGTCAGTGCTCCACCACACAGCCAGCACTGTCAGTGCTCCCACCACACAGCCAGCACTGCCAGAGCTCCCACCACACAGCCAGCACTGTCAGTGCTCCCCCACACAGCCAGTACTGTCAGTGCTCTCAACACAGAGCCAGCACTGCCAGTGCTCCCCCACACAGCCAGCACTGTCAGTGCTCCCAACACACAGCCAGCACTGTCAGTGCTCCCACCCACACAGCCAGCACTGTCAGTGCTCCACCCCCCAAACAGCCAGCACTGTCAGTGCTTCCCCACACAGCCAGCACTGCCAGTGCTCCCCCACACAGCCAGCACTGTCAGTGCTCCCACAACACAGCCAGCACTGTCAGTGCTCCCCCACACAGCCAGCGCTGTCAGTGCTCCCCAACAGCCAGCACTGCCAGTGCTCCCCACAGCCTACACTGTCAGTGCTCCACCACTGCCAATGCTGCCAGTGCTCCCCACAGAGCCTGCACTGTCAGTTCTCCCACCACACAGCCAGCACTGCCAGTGCTCCCTCACACAGCCAGCACTGTCAGTGCTCCCCCCACACAACCGGCACTGTCAGTGCTCCCCCACACAGCCAGCACTGTCAGTGCTCCCCCCACACAGCCAGCACTGTCAGAGCTCCCACCACACAGCCAGCACTGTCAGTGCTCCCCCACACAACCAGCACTGTCAGTGCTCCCACCACACAGCCAGCACTGTCTGAGCTCCCCCACAGCCAGCACTGTTAGTGCTCCCCCCACACAGCCAGCACTGTCAGTGCTCCCCCACACAGCCAGCACTGTCTGTGTTCCCCCACACAGCCAGCACTGTCAGTGCTCCCCCACACAGCCAGCACTGTCAGTGCTCCCCCACACAGCCAGCACTATCTGTGTTCCCCCACACAGCCAGCACTGTCAGTGCTCTCCCACACAGCCAGCACTGTCTGTGCTCCCCCACACAGCCAGCACTGTCAGTGCTCTCACCACAAGCAAGCTCTGTCAGTGCTCCCCCCCACACAGCCAGCACTGTCAGAGCTCCCGCCACACATCCAGCACTGTCATTGCTCCCACCACACAGCCAGCACTGTCAGTGCACCCCCACGCAGCCAGCACTGTCAGTCCTCCCCCCCACACAGCCAGCAATGTCAGTGCTCCCCCACACAGCCAACGCTCTCAGTGCTCCCCCACACAGCCAACACTGCCAGTGCTCCCACCACACAGCCTGCACTGCCAGTGCTCCCACCACACAGCCAGCACTGTCGGTGCTCCCCCCCCACACAGCAAGCACTGTCAGTGCTCCCCCCACACAGCCAGCACTGACAGTGCTCCCCCACACAGCCTGCACTGTCAGTGCTCCCCACACAGCCAGCACTGTCAGTGCTCCCCCCACACAGCCAGCACTGTCAATGCTCCCCACACACAGCCAGCACTGTCAGTGCTCCCACCAGACAGCCAGCACTGTCTGTGCTCCCCACTCACAGGCAGCACTGTCAGTGCTCCCACCACACAGCCAGCACTGTCAGTGCTCCCCCCACACAGCTTAGCACTGTCAGTGCTCCCACCACACAGCCAGCAATGACAGTGCTCCCCCACACAGCCTCCACTGTCAGTGCTCCACCACACAGCCAGCACTGTCAGTGCTCCCACCACACAGCCAGCACTGCCAGAGCTCCCACCACACAGCCAGCACTGTCAGTGCTCCCCCACACAGCCAGCACTGTCAGTGCTCTCAACACAGAGCCAGCACTGCCAGTGCTCCCCCACACAGCCAGCACTGTCAGTGCTCCCAACACACAGCCAGCACTGTCAGTGCTCCCACCCACACAGCCAGCACTGTCAGTGCTCCACCCCCCAAACAGCCAGCACTGTCAGTGCTTCCCCACACAGCCAGCACTGCCAGTGCTCCCCCACACAGCCAGCACTGTCAGTGCTCCCACAACACAGCCAGCACTGTCAGTGCTCCCCCACACAGCCAGCGCTGTCAGTGCTCCCCAACAGCCAGCACTGCCAGTGCTCCCCACAGCCAACACTGTCAGTGCTCCACCACAGCCAATGCTGCCAGTGCTCCCCACAGAGCCTGCACTGTCAGTTCTCCCACCACACAGCCAGCACTGCCAGTGCTCCCTCACACAGCCAGCACTGTCAGTGCTCCCCCCACACAACCGGCACTGTCAGTGCTCCCCCACACAGCCAGCACTGTCAGTGCTCCCCCCACACAGCCAGCACTGTCAGAGCTCCCACCACACAGCCAGCACTGTCAGTGCTCCCCCACACAACCAGCACTGTCAGTGCTCCCACCACACAGCCAGCACTGTCTGAGCTCCCCCACAGCCAGCACTGTTAGTGCTCCCCCCACACAGCCAGCACTGTCAGTGCTCCCCCACACAGCAAGCACTGTCAGTGCTCCCACCACACAGCCAGCACGGTCAGTGCTCCCCTACACAGTCAGCACTGTCAGTGCTCCCCACACAGCCAGCACTGTCAGTGCTCCCACACACAGCCAGCACTGTCAGTGCTCCCAATACACAGCCAGCACTGTCAGTGCTCCCACCACACAGCAAGCACTGTCAGTGCTCCCCCACGCAGCCAGCACTGTCAGTGCTCCCAACACACAGCCAGCACTGCCAGTGCTCCCCCACACAGCCAGCACTGTCAGTGCTCCCAACACACAGCCAGCACTGTCAGTGCTCCACCCCCCAAACAGCCAGCACTGTCAGTGCTCCCCCACACAGCCAGCACTGTCAGTGCTCCCCCACACAGCCAGCGCTGTCAGTGCTCCCCAACAGCCAGCACTGCCAGTGCTCCCCACAGCCAGCAATGTCAGTGCTCCCCCACACAGCCAGCACAGTCAGTGCTCCCACAACACAGCCAGCACTGTCAGTGCTCCCCCACACAGCCAGCGCTGTCAGTGCTCCCCAACAGCCAGCACTGCCAGTGCTCCCCACAGCCAACACTGTCAGTGCTCCACCACACACAATGCTGCCAGTGCTCCCTACAGAGCCTGCACTGTCAGTTCTCCCACCACACAGCCAGCACTGCCAGTGCTCCCTCACACAGCCAGCACTGTCAGTGCTCCCCCACACAACCGGCACTGTCAGTGCTCCCCCACACAGCCAGCACTGTCAGTGCTCCCCCCACACAGCCAGCACTGTCAGTGCTCCCACCACACAGCCAGCACTGTCAGTGCTCCCCCACACAGCCAGCACTGTCAGTGCTCCCCACACAGCCAACACTGTCAGTGCTCCCCCACACAGCAAGCACTGCCAGTGCTCCCCCACACCGCCAGCACTGTCAATGCTCCCACCACACATCCAGCACTGTCAGCGCTCCCCCACACAGCCAGCACTGTCAGTGCTCCCACCACACAGCCAGCACTGTCATTGCTCCCACCACACAGCCAGCCACTGTCAGTGCTCCCCCACACAGCCAGCACTGTCAGTGCCCCCACCACACAGCCAGCACTGTCAGTACTCCCCCTCACACAGCCAGCACTGTCAGTGCTCCCACCAAACAGCCAGCACTCTCAGTGCTCCCCACACAGCCAGCACTGTCAGTGAACCCACCACACAGCCAGCAATGTCAGAGCTCCCGCCACACATCCAGCACTGTCAATGCTCCCTTCACACAGCCAGCACTGTCAGTGCTCCCACCACACAGCCAGCACTGTCAGTGCCCCCACCACAGAGCCAGCACTGTCAGTGCTCCCAACACACAGCCAGCACTGTCAGTGCTCCCACCACACAGCAAGCACTGTCAGTGCTCCCCCACGCAGCCAGCACTGTCAGTGCTCCCAACACACAGCCAGCACTGCCAGTGCTCCCCCACACAGCCAGCACTGTCAGTGCTCCCAACACACAGCCAGCTCTGTCAGTGCTCCAACCCCCAAACAGCCAGCACTGTCAGTGCTCCCCCACACAGCCAGCACTGTCAGTGCTCCCCCACACAGCCAGCGCTGCCAGTGCTCCCCAACAGCCAGCACTGCCAGTGCTCCCCACAGCCAGCACTGTCAGTGCTCCCCCACACAGCCAGCACTGTCAGTGCTCCCACAACACAGCCAGCACTGTCAGTGCTCCCCCACACAGCCAGCGCTGTCAGTGCTCCCCAACAGCCAGCACTGCCAGTGCTCCCCACAGCCAACACTGTCAGTGCTCCACCACACACAATGCTGCCAGTGCTCCCCACAGAGCCTGCACTGTCAGTTCTCCCACCACACAGCCATCACTGCCAGTGCTCCCTCACACAGCCAGCACTGTCAGTGCTCCCCCACACAACCGGCACTGTCAGTGCTCCCCCACACAGCCAGCACTGTCAGTGCTCCCCCCACACAGCCAGCACTGTCAGTGCTCCCACCACACAGCCAGCACTGTCAGTGCTCCCCCACACAGCCAGCACTGTCAGTGCTCCCCACACAGCCAACACTGTCAGTGCTCCCCCACACAGCAAGCACTGCCAGTGCTCCCCCACACCGCCAGCACTGTCAATGCTCCCACCACACATCCAGCACTGTCAGCGCTCCCCCACACAGCCAGCACTGTCAGTGCTCCCACCACACAGCCAGCACTGTCATTGCTCCCACCACACAGCCAGCCACTGTCAGTGCTCCCCCACACAGCCAGCACTGTCAGTGCCCCCACCACACAGCCAGCACTGTCAGTACTCCCCCTCACACAGCCAGCACTGTCAGTGCTCCCACCAAACAGCCAGCACTGTCAGTGCTCCCCACACAGCCAGCACTGTCAGTGAACCCACCACACAGCCAGCAATGTCAGAGCTCCCGCCACACATCCAGCACTGTCAATGCTCCCTTCACACAGCCAGCACTGTCAGTGCTCCCACCACACAGCCAGCACTGTCAGTGCCCCCACCACAGAGCCAGTACTGTCAGTGCTCCTCCTCACACAGCCAGCACTGTCAGTGATCCCACCACACAGCCAGCAATGTCAGTGCTCCCCACACAGCCAGCACTGTCAGTGCACACCCACACAGCCAGCACTGTCAGTGCTCCCCCCACACAGGCAGCAATGTCAGAGCTCCCACCACACAGCCTGCACTGTCAGTGCTCCCCCCACACACCAGCACTGTCAGTGCTGTCCCACACAGCAAGCACTGTCAGTGCTCCCCCACACAGCCTGCACTGTCAGTGCTCCCCCACACAGCCAGCACTGTCAGAGCTCCCGCCACACATCCAGCACTGTCATTGCTCCCACCACACAGCCAGCACTTTCAGTACACCCACCACACAGCCAGCACTGTCAGTGCTCCCCCACACAGCCAGCACTGTCAGTGCTCTCCCACACAGGCAGTACTGTCAATGCTCGCACCACACAGCCAGCACTGTCAGTGCTCCCACCACACAGCCAGCACTGTCAGTGCTCCCCCACACAGCCAGCACTGTCAGTGCTCCCCCCACACAGCCAGCACTATCAGTGCTCCCCCACACAGTCAGCACTGTCAGTGTTCCCCCACACAGCAGCACTGTCAGTGCTCCCCTCACACAGCCAGCACTGCCAGTGCTCCCCCACACAGCCAGCACTGTCAGAGCTCCCACCACACAGCCAGCACTGTCAGTGCTCCCCCACACAGCCAGCACTGTCAGTGCTCCCACCACACAGCCAGCACTGTCAGTGCTCCCACCACACAGCCAGCACTGTCAGTGCTCTCCCACACAGGCAGCACTTTCAGTGCCCCCAGCACACACCCAGCACTGTCAGTACTCCCCCTCAAACAGCCAGCACTGTCAGTGCTCCCACCACACAGCCAGCACTGTCAGTGCACCCCACACAGCCAGCACTATCAGTGATCCCACCACACAGCCAGCAATGTCAGTGCTCCCCCACACAGCCAGCACTGTCAGTGCACACCCACACACCCAGCACTGTCAGTGCTCCTAACACACAGCCAGCACTGTCAGTGCTGCTCCGCACACAGCCAGCACTGTCAGTCCCCACCTCCCCCACACACAGCCAGCACTGTCTGTGCTCCCTCCACACAGCCAACGATGTCAGTGCTCCCCCACACAGCCAGCACTGTCAGTGCTCCCACCACACAGCCAGCACTGCCAGAGATCCCACCACACAGCCAGCACTGTCAGTGCTCCCCCAAACACAGCCAGTACTGTCAGTGCTCCCCCACACAGCCAGCAATGACAGTGCTCCCCCACACAGCCTCCACTGTCAGTGCTCCCCCACACAGCCAGCACTGTCAGTGCTCCCACCACACAGCCAGCACTGCCAGAGCTCCCACCACACAGCCAGCACTGTCAGTGCTCCCCCACACAGCCAGCACTGTCAGTGCTCTCAACACAGAGCCAGCACTGCCAGTGCTCCCCCACACAGCCAGCACTGTCAGTGCTCCCAACACACAGCCAGCACTGTCAGTGCTCCCACCCACACAGCCAGCACTGTCAGTGCTCCACCCCCCAAACAGCCAGCACTGTCAGTGCTTCCCCACACAGCCAGCACTGCCAGTGCTCCCCACACAGCCAGCACTGTCAGTGCTCCCACAACACAGCCAGCACTGTCAGTGCTCCCCCACACAGCCAGCGCTGTCAGTGCTCCCCAACAGCCAGCACTGCCAGTGCTCCCCACAGCCAACACTGTCAGTGCTCCACCACAGCCAATGCTGCCAGTGCTCCCCACAGAGCCTGCACTGTCAGTTCTCCCACCACACAGCCAGCACTGCCAGTGCTCCCTCACACAGCCAGCACTGTCAGTGCTCCCCCCACACAACCGGCACTGTCAGTGCTCCCCCACACAGCCAGCACTGTCAGTGCTCCCCCCACACAGCCAGCACTGTCAGAGCTCCCACCACACAGCCAGCACTGTCAGTGCTCCCCCACACAACCAGCACTGTCAGTGCTCCCACCACACAGCCAGCACTGTCTGTGCTCCCCCACAGCCAGCACTGTTAGTGCTCCCCCCACACAGCCAGCACTGTCAGTGCTCCCCCACACAGCAAGCACTGTCAGTGCTCCCACCACAAAGCCAGCACGGTCAGTGCTCCCCTACACAGTCAGCACTGTCAGTGCTCCCCACACAACCAGCACTGTCAGTGCTCCCACACACAGCCAGCACTGTCAGTGCTCCCAACACACAGCCAGCACTGTCAGTGCTCCCACCACACAGCAAGCACTGTCAGTGCTCCCCCACGCAGCCAGCACTGTCAGTGCTCCCAACACACAGCCAGCACTGCCAGTGCTCCCCACACAGCCAGCACTGTCAGTGCTCCCAACACACAGCCAGCACTGTCAGTGCTCCACCCCCCAAACAGCCAGCACTGTCAGTGCTCCCCCACACAGCCAGCACTGTCAGTGCTCCCCCACACAGCCAGCGCTGTCAGTGCTCCTCAACAGCCAGCACTGCCAGTGCTCCCACAGCCAGCCCTGTCAGTGCTCCCCCACACAGCCAGCACTGTCAGTGCTCCCACAACACAGCCAGCACTGTCAGTGCTCCCCCACACAGCCAGCGCTGTCAGTGCTCCCCAACAGCCAGCACTGCCAGTGCTCCCCACAGCCAACACTGTCAGTGCTCCACCACACACAATGCTGCCAGTGCTCCCCACAGAGCCTGCACTGTCAGTTCTCCCACCACACAGCCAGCACTGCCAGTGCTCCCTCACACAGCCAGCACTGTCAGTGCTCCCCCCACACAACCGGCACTGTCAGTGCTCCCCCACACAGCCAGCACTGTCAGTGCTCCCCCACACAGCCAGCACTGTCAGTGCTCCCACCACACAGCCAGCACTGTCAGTGCTCCCCCACACAGCCAGCACTGTCAGTGCTCCCCACACAGCCAACACTGTCAGTGCTCCCCCACACAGCAAGCACTGCCAGTGCTCCCCCACACCGCCAGCACTGTCAATGCTCCTACCACACATCCAGCACTGTCAGCGCTCCCCCACACAGCCAGCACTGTCAGTGCTCCCACCACACAGCCAGCACTGTCATTGCTCCCACCACACAGCCAGCCACTGTCAGTGCTCCCCCACACAGCCAGCACTGTCAGTGCCCCCACCACACAGCCAGCACTGTCAGTACTCCCCCTCACACAGCCAGCACTGTCAGTGCTCCCACCAAACAGCCAGCACTGTCAGTGCTCCCCACACAGCCAGCACTGCCAGTGAACCCACCACACAGCCAGCAATGTCAGAGCTCCCGCCACACATCCAGCACTGTCAATGCTCCCTTCACACAGCCAGCACTGTCAGTGCTCCCACCACACAGCCAGCACTGTCAGTGCCCCCACCACAGAGCCAGTACTGTCAGTGCTCCTCCTCACACAGCCAGCACTGTCAGTGATCCAACCACACAGCCAGCAATGTCAGTGCTCCCCACACAGCCAGCACTGTCAGGGCACACCCACACAGCCAGCACTGTCAGTGCTCCCCCCACACAGCCAGCACTGTCAGAGCTCCCACCACAGAGCCAGCACTGTCAGTACTCCCACCACACAGCCAGCACTGTCAGTGCTCCCCCCACACACCAGCACTGTCAGTGCTGTCCCACACAGCAAGCACTGTCAGTGCTCCCCCACACAGCCTGCACTGTCAGTGCTCCCCCACACAGCCAGCACTGTCAGAGCTCCCGCCACACATCCAGCACTGTCATTGCTCCCACCACACAGCCAGCACTTTCAGTACACCCACCGCACAGCCAGCACTGTCAGTGCTCCCCCACACAGCCAGCACTGTCAGTGCTCTCCAACACAGGCAATACTGTCAATGCTCGCACCACACAGCCAGCAATGTCAGTGCTCCCACCACACAGCCAGCACTGTCAGTGCTCCCCCACACAGCCAGCACTGTCAGTGCTGCCCCCACACAGCCAGCACTATCAGTGCTCCTCCACACAGCCAGCACTGTCAGTGTTCCCCCACACAGCCAGCACTGTCAGTGCTCCCATCACACAGCCAGCACTGTCAGTGCTCCCCCACACAGCCAGCACTGTCAGTGCATCCACCACACAGCCAGCACTGTCAGTGCTCCCACCACACAGCCAGCACTGTCAGTGCTCCCCCACACAGGCAGCACTTTCAGTGCTCCCACCATACAGCCAGCACTGTCAGTGCTCCCCCCACACAGCCAGCACTGTCAGTGCTCCCACCACACAGCCAGCACTATCAGTGCTCCCACCACACAGCCAGCACTGTCAGTGCTCCCCCCGCACAGACAGCACTGTCAGTGCTCCCCACACAGCCAGCACTGTCAGTGATCCCACCACACAGCCAGCAATGTCAGTGCTCCCCCCACACAGCCAGCACTGTCAGTGCACACCCACACACCCAGCACTGTCAGTGCTCCTAACACACAGCCAGCACTGTCAGTGCTCCCCCACACAGCCAGCACTGTCAGTGCTCCCACCACACAGCCAGCACTGCCAGAGATCCCACCACACAGCCAGCACTGTCAGTGCTCCCCCAAACACAGCCAGTACTGTCAGTGCTCCCCCACACAGCCAGCAATGACAGTGCTCCCCCACACAGCCTCCACTGTCAGTGCTCCCCCACACAGCCAGCACTGTCAGTGCTCCCACCACACAGCCAGCACTGCCAGAGCTCCCACCACACAGCCAGCACTGTCAGTGCTCCCCCACACAGCCAGCACTGTCAGTGCTCTCAACACAGAGCCAGCACTGCCAGTGCTCCCCCACACAGCCAGCACTGTCAGTGCTCCCAACACACAGCCAGCACTGTCAGTGCTCCCACCCACACAGCCAACAATGTCAGTGCTCCACCCCCCAAACAGCCAGCACTGTCAGTGCTTCCCCACACAGCCAGCACTGCCAGTGCTCCCCCACACAGCCAGCACTGTCAGTGCTCCCACAACACAGCCAGCACTGTCAGTGCTCCCCCACACAGCCAGCGCTGTCAGTGCTCCCCAACAGCCAGCACTGCCAGTGCTCCCCACAGCCAACACTGTCAGTGCTCCACCACAGCCAATGCTGCCAGTGCTCCCCACAGAGCCTGCACTGTCAGTTCTCCCACCACACAGCCAGCACTGCCAGTGCTCCCTCACACAGCCAGCACTGTCAGTGCTCCCCCCACACAACCGGCACTGTCAGTGCTCCCCCACACAGCCAGCACTGTCAGTGCTCCCCCCTCACAGCCAGCACTGTCAGAGCTCCCACCACACAGCCAGCACTGTCAGTGCTCCCCCACACAACCAGCACTGTCAGTGCTCCCACCACACAGCCAGCACTGTCTGTGCTCCCCCACAGCCAGCACTGTTAGTGCTCCCCCCACACAGCCAGCACTGTCAGTGCTCCCCCACACAGCAAGCACTGTCAGTGCTCCCACCACAAAGCCAGCACGGTCAGTGCTCCCCTACACAGTCAGCACTGTCAGTGCTCCCCACACAACCAGCACTGTCAGTGCTCCCACACACAGCCAGCACTGTCAGTGCTCCCAACACACAGCCAGCACTGTCAGTGCTCCCACCACACAGCAAGCACTGTCAGTGCTCCCCCACGCAGCCAGCACTGTCAGTGCTCCCAACACACAGCCAGCACTGCCAGTGCTCCCCCACACAGCCAGCACTGTCAGTGCTCCCAACACACAGCCAGCACTGTCAGTGCTCCACCCCCCAAACAGCCAGCACTGTCAGTGCTCCCCCACACAGCCAGCACTGTCAGTGCTCCCCCACACAGCCAGCGCTGTCAGTGCTCCTCAACAGCCAGCACTGCCAGTGCTCCCACAGCCAGCACTGTCAGTGCTCCCCACACAGCCAGCACTGTCAGTGCTCCCACAACACAGCCAGCACTGTCAGTGCTCCCCCACACAGCCAGCGCTGTCAGTGCTCCCCAACAGCCAGCACTGCCAGTGCTCCCCACAGCCAACACTGTCAGTGCTCCACCACACACAATGCTGCCAGTGCTCCCCACAGAGCCTGCACTGTCAGTTCTCCCACCACACAGCCAGCACTGCCAGTGCTCCCTCACACAGCCAGCATTGTCAGTGCTCCCCCACACAACCGGCACTGTCAGTGCTCCCCCACACAGCCAGCACTGTCAGTGCTCCCCCACACAGCCAGCACTGTCAGTGCTCCCACCACACAGCCAGCACTGTCAGTGCTCCCCCACACAGCCAGCACTGTCAGTGCTCCCCACACAGCCAACACTGTCAGTGCTCCCCCACACAGCAAGCACTGCCAGTGCTCCCCCACACCGCCAGCACTGTCAATGCTCCCACCACACATCCAGCACTGTCAGCGCTCCCCCACACAGCCAGCACTGTCAGTGCTCCCACCACGCAGCCAGCACTGTCATTGCTCCCACCACACAGCCAGCCACTGTCAGTGCTCCCCCACACAGCCAGCGCTGTCAGTGCTCCCCAACAGCCAGCACTGCCAGTGCTCCCCACAGCCAACACTGTCAGTGCTCCACCACACACAATGCTGCCAGTGCTCCCCACAGAGCCTGCACTGTCAGTTCTCCCACCACACAGCCAGCACTGCCAGTGCTCCCTCACACAGCCAGCACTGTCAGTGCTCCCCCCACACAACCGGCACTGTCAGTGCTCCCCCACACAGCCAGCACTGTCAGTGCTCCCCCACACAGCCAGCACTGTCAGTGCTCCCACCACACAGCCAGCACTGTCAGTGCTCCCCCACACAGCCAGCACTGTCAGTGCTCCCCACACAGCCAACACTGTCAGTGCTCCCCCACACAGCAAGCACTGCCAGTGCTCCCCCACACCGCCAGCACTGTCAATGCTCCTACCACACATCCAGCACTGTCAGCGCTCCCCCACACAGCCAGCACTGTCAGTGCTCCCACCACACAGCCAGCACTGTCATTGCTCCCACCACACAGCCAGCCACTGTCAGTGCTCCCCCACACAGCCAGCACTGTCAGTGCCCCCACCACACAGCCAGCACTGTCAGTACTCCCCCTCACACAGCCAGCACTGTCAGTGCTCCCACCAAACAGCCAGCACTGTCAGTGCTCCCCACACAGCCAGCAATGCCAGTGAACCCACCACACAGCCAGAAATGTCAGAGCTCCCGCCACACATCCAGCACTGTCAATGCTCCCTTCACACAGCCAGCACTGTCAGTGTTCCCACCACACAGCCAGCACTGTCAGTGCCCCCACCACAGAGCCAGTACTGTCAGTGCTCCTCCTCACACAGCCAGCACTGTCAGTGATCCAACCACACAGCCAGCAATGTCAGTGCTCCCCACACAGCCAGCACTGTCAGGGCACACCCACACAGCCAGCACTGTCAGTGCTCCCCCCACACAGCCAGCACTGTCAGAGCTCCCACCACAGAGCCAGCACTGTCAGTACTCCCACCACACAGCCAGCACTGTCAGTGCTCCCCCCACACACCAGCACTGTCAGTGCTGTCCCACACAGCAAGCACTGTCAGTGCTCCCCCACACAGCCTGCACTGTCAGTGCTCCCCCACACAGCCAGCACTGTCAGAGCTCCCGCCACACATCCAGCACTGTCATTGCTCCCACCACACAGCCAGCACTTTCAGTACACCCACCGCACAGCCAGCACTGTCAGTGCTCCCCCACACAGCCAGCACTGTCAGTGCTCTCCAACACAGGCAATACTGTCAATGCTCGCACCACACAGCCAGCAATGTCAGTGCTCCCACCACACAGCCAGCACTGTCAGTGCTCCCCCACACAGCCAGCACTGTCAGTGCTGCCCCCACACAGCCAGCACTATCAGTGCTCCTCCACACAGCCAGCACTGTCTGTGTTCCCCCACACAGCCAGCACTGTCAGTGCTCCCATCACACAGCCAGCACTGTCAGTGCTCCCCCACACAGCCAGCACTGTCAGTGCATCCACCACACAGCCAGCACTGTCAGTGCTCCCACCACACAGCCAGCACTGTCAGTGCTCCCCCACACAGGCAGCACTTTCAGTGCTCCCACCATACAGCCAGCACTGTCAGTGCTCCCCCCACACAGCCAGCACTGTCAGTGCTCCCACCACACAGCCAGCACTATCAGTGCTCCCACCACACAGCCAGCACTGTCAGTGCTCCCCCCGCACAGACAGCACTGTCAGTGCTCCCCACACAGCCAGCACTGTCAGTGATCCCACCACACAGCCAGCAATGTCAGTGCTCCCCCCACACAGCCAGCACTGTCAGTGCACACCCACACACCCAGCACTGTCAGTGCTCCTAACACACAGCCAGCACTGTCAGTGCTCCCCCACACAGCCAGCACTGTCAGTGCTCCCACCACACAGCCAGCACTGCCAGAGATCCCACCACACAGCCAGCACTGTCAGTGCTCCCCCAAACACAGCCAGTACTGTCAGTGCTCCCCCACACAGCCAGCAATGACAGTGCTCCCCCACACAGCCTCCACTGTCAGTGCTCCCCCACACAGCCAGCACTGTCAGTGCTCCCACCACACAGCCAGCACTGCCAGAGCTCCCACCACACAGCCAGCACTGTCAGTGCTCCCCCACACAGCCAGCACTGTCAGTGCTCTCAACACAGAGCCAGCACTGCCAGTGCTCCCCCACACAGCCAGCACTGTCAGTGCTCCCAACACACAGCCAGCACTGTCAGTGCTCCCACCCACACAGCCAACAATGTCAGTGCTCCACCCCCCAAACAGCCAGCACTGTCAGTGCTTCCCCACACAGCCAGCACTGCCAGTGCTCCCCCACACAGCCAGCACTGTCAGTGCTCCCACAACACAGCCAGCACTGTCAGTGCTCCCCCACACAGCCAGCGCTGTCAGTGCTCCCCAACAGCCAGCACTGCCAGTGCTCCCCACAGCCAACACTGTCAGTGCTCCACCACAGCCAATGCTGCCAGTGCTCCCCACAGAGCCTGCACTGTCAGTTCTCCCACCACACAGCCAGCACTGCCAGTGCTCCCTCACACAGCCAGCACTGTCAGTGCTCCCCCCACACAACCGGCACTGTCAGTGCTCCCCCACACAGCCAGCACTGTCAGTGCTCCCCCCACACAACCAGCACTGTCAGTGCTCCCACCACACAGCCAGCACTGTCTGTGCTCCCCCACAGTCAGCACTGTTAGTGCTCCCCCCACACAGCCAGCACTGTCAGTGCTCCCCCACACAGCAAGCACTGTCAGTGCTCCCACCACAAAGCCAGCACGGTCAGTGCTCCCCTACACAGTCAGCACTGTCAGTGCTCCCCACACAACCAGCACTGTCAGTGCTCCCACACACAGCCAGCACTGTCAGTGCTCCCAACACACAGCCAGCACTGTCAGTGCTCCCACCACACAGCAAGCACTGTCAGTGCTCCCCCACGCAGCCAGCACTGTCAGTGCTCCCAACACACAGCCAGCACTGCCAGTGCTCCCCCACACAGCCAGCACTGTCAGTGCTCCCAACACACAGCCAGCACTGTCAGTGCTCCACCCCCCAAACAGCCAGCACTGTCAGTGCTCCCCCACACAGCCAGCACTGTCAGTGCTCCCCCACACAGCCAGCGCTGTCAGTGCTCCTCAACAGCCAGCACTGCCAGTGCTCCCACAGCCAGCACTGTCAGTGCTCCCCCACACAGCCAGCACTGTCAGTGCTCCCACAACACAGCCAGCACTGTCAGTGCTCCCCCACACAGCCAGCGCTGTCAGTGCTCCCCAACAGCCAGCACTGCCAGTGCTCCCCACAGCCAACACTGTCAGTGCTCCACCACACACAATGCTGCCAGTGCTCCCCACAGAGCCTGCACTGTCAGTTCTCCCACCACACAGCCAGCACTGCCAGTGCTCCCTCACACAGCCAGCATTGTCAGTGCTCCCCCACACAACCGGCACTGTCAGTGCTCCCCCACACAGCCAGCACTGTCAGTGCTCCCCCACACAGCCAGCACTGTCAGTGCTCCCACCACACAGCCAGCACTGTCAGTGCTCCCCCACACAGCCAGCACTGTCAGTGCTCCCCACACAGCCAACACTGTCAGTGCTCCCCCACACAGCAAGCACTGCCAGTGCTCCCCCACACCGCCAGCACTGTCAATGCTCCCACCACACATCCAGCACTGTCAGCGCTCCCCCACACAGCCAGCACTGTCAGTGCTCCCACCACGCAGCCAGCACTGTCATTGCTCCCACCACACAGCCAGCCACTGTCAGTGCTCCCCCACACAGCCAGCACTGTCAGTGCCCCCACCACACAGCCAGCACTGTCAGTACTCCCCCTCACACAGCCAGCACTGTCAGTGCTCCCACCAAACAGCCAGCACTGTCAGTGCTCCCCACACAGCCAGCACTGTCAGTGAACCCACCACACAGCCAGCAATGTCAGAGCTCCCGCCATACATCCAGCACTGTCAATGCTCCCTTCACACAGCCAGCACTGTCAGTGCTCCCACCACACAGCCAGCACTGTCAGTGCCCCCACCACAGAGCCAGTACTGTCAGTGCTCCTCCTCACACAGCCAGCACTGTCAGTGATCCCACCACACAGCCAGCAATGTCAGTGCTCCCCACAGAGCCAGCACTGTCAGGGCACACCCACACAGCCAGCACTGTCAGTGCTCCCCCCACACAGCCAGCACTGTCAGAGCTCCCACCACAGAGCCAGCACTGTCAGTACTCCCACCACACAGCCAGCACTGTCAGTGCTCCCCCCACACACCAGCACTGTCAGTGCTGTCCCACACAGCAAGCACTGTCAGTGCTCCCCCACACAGCCTGCACTGTCAGTGCTCCCCACACAGCCAGCACTGTCAGAGCTCCCGCCACACATCCAGCACTGTCATTGCTCCCACAACACAGCCAGCACTTTCAGTACACCCACCGCACAGCCAGCACTGTCAGTGCTCCCCCACACAGCCAGCACTGTCAGTGCTCTCCAACACAGGCAATACTGTCAATGCTCGCACCACACAGCCAGCAATGTCAGTGCTCCCACCACACAGCCAGCACTGTCAGTGCTCCCCCACACAGCCAGCACTGTCAGTGCTGCCCCCACACAGCCAGCACTATCAGTGCTCCTCCACACAGCCAGCACTGTCAGTGTTCCCCCACACAGCCAGCACTGTCAGTGCTCCCATCACACATCCAGTACTGTCAGTGCTCCCCCACACAGCCAGCACTGTCAGTGCATCCACCACACAGCCAGCACTGTCAGTGCTCCCACCACACAGCCAGCACTGTCAGTGCTCCCCCACACAGGCAGCACTTTCAGTGCCCCCAGCACACAGCCAGCACTGTCTGTGCTCCCCACTCACAGGCAGCACTGTCAGTGCTCCCACCACACAGCCAGCACTGTCAGTGCTCCCCCCACACAGCCAGCACTGTCAGTGCTCCCACCACACAGCCAGCACTATCAGTGCTCCCACCACACAGCCAGCACTGTCAGTGCTCCCCCCGCACAGACAGCACTGTCAGTGCTCCCCACACAGCCAGCACTGTCAGTGATCCCACCACACAGCCAGCAATGTCAGTGCTCCCCCCACACAGCCAGCACTGTCAGTGCACACCCACACACCCAGCACTGTCAGTGCTCCTAACACACAGCCAGCACTGTCAGTGCTCCCCACAAAGCTAGCACTGTCAGTCCCCCCTCCCCCACACACAGCCAGCACTGTCAGTGCTCCCACCACAGAGCCAACGCTGTCAGTGCTCCCCCACACAGCCAGCACTGTCAGTGCTCCCACCACACCGCCA
This sequence comes from Scyliorhinus torazame, assembly GCF_047496885.1. Taxonomy (NCBI): domain Eukaryota; kingdom Metazoa; phylum Chordata; class Chondrichthyes; order Carcharhiniformes; family Scyliorhinidae; genus Scyliorhinus; species Scyliorhinus torazame. The sequence goes on from NC_092726.1 coordinate 139,539,469, forward strand.
GCACTGCCAGTGCTCCCACCACACAGCCAGCACTGTCAGTGCTCCCCCAAACACAGCCAGCACTGTCAGTGCTCCCCCACACAGCCAGCAATGACAGTGCTCCCCCCACACAGCCAGCACTGTCAGTGCTCCCACCACACAGCCAGCACTGTCAGTGCTCCCCCACACAGCCAGCACTGTCAGTACCCGCAGCATACAGCCAGCACTGTCAGTGCTCCCCCCACACACAGGCAGCACTGTCAGTGCTGCCCCACAAAGCCAGCACTGTCAGTGCTCCCCACACAGCCAGCACTGTCAGTGCTCCGCCCCACACACAGCCAGCCCTGTCAGTGCTCCCCCAACACAGCCAGCACTGTCAGTGCTCTCACACACAGCAAGCACTGTCAGTGCTCACCCACACAGCCTGCACTGTCAGTGCTCCCCCCTCACAGCCAGCACTGTCAGTGCTCCCACCACACAGCCAGCACTGTCTGTGTTCCCTCACACAGCCAGCACTGTCAGTGCTCCCCCACACAGCCAGCACTGTCAGTGCTCCCCCACACAGCCAGCACTATCTGTGTTCCCCCACACAGCCAGCACTGTCAGTGCTCCCCCACACAGCCAGCACTGTCAGTGCTCTCACCACAAGCAAGCTCTGTCAGTGCTCCCCCCACACAGCCAGCACTGTCAGAGCTCCCGCCACACATCCAGCACTGTCATTGCTCCCACCACACAACCAGCACTGTCAGTGCACCCCCACGCAGCCAGCACTGTCAGTCCTCCCCCCCACACAGCCAGCAATGTCAGTGCTCCCCCACACAGCCAACGCTCTCAGTGCTGCCCCACACAGCCAACACTGCCAGTGCTCCCACCACACAGCCTGCACTGCCAGTGCTCCCACCACACAGCCAGCACTGTCAGTGCTCCCCCCCACACAGCAAGCACTGTCAGTGCTCCCCCACACAGCCAGCACTGACAGTGCTCCCCCACACAGCCTGCACTGTCAGTGCTCCCCACACAGCCAGCACTGTCAGTGCTCCCCCCACACAGCCAGCACTGTCAATGCTCCCCACACACAGCCAGCACTGTCAGTGCTCCCACCAGACAGCCAGCACTGTCTGTGCTCCCCACTCACAGGCAGCACTGTCAGTGCTCCCACCACACAGCCAGCACTGTCAGTGCTCCCCCCACACAGCTTAGCACTGTCAGTGCTCCCACCACACAGCCAGCACTGTCAGTGCTCCCACCACACAGCCAGCACTGTTAGTGCTCCCCCCGCACAGACAGCACTGTCAGTGCTCCCCACACAGCCAGCACTGTCAGTGATCCCACCACACAGCCAGCAATGGCAGTGCTCCCCCCACACAGCCAGCACTGTCAGTGCACACCCACACACCCAGCACTGTCAGTGCTCCTAACACACAGCCAGCACTGTCAGTGCTCCCCACAAAGCCAGCACTGCCAGTCCCCCCTCCCCCACACACAGCCAGCACTGTCAGTGCTCCCACCACACAGCCAACGCTGTCAGTGCTCCCCCACACAGCCAGCACTGTCAGTGCTCCCACCACACCGCCAGCACTGCCAGTGCTCCCACCACACAGCCAGCACTGTCAGTGCTCCCCCCACACAGCCAGCACTGTCAGTGCACACCCACACACCCAGCACTGTCAGTGCTCCTAACACACAGCCAGCACTGTCAGTGCTCCCCACAAAGCCAGCACTGCCAGTCCCCCCTCCCCCACACACAGCCAGCACTGTCAGTGCTCCCACCACACAGCCAACGCTGTCAGTGCTCCCCCACACAGCCAGCACTGTCAGTGCTCCCACCACACCGCCAGCACTGCCAGTGCTCCCACCACACAGCCAGCAGTGTCAGTGCTCCCCCAAACACAGCCAGCACTGTCAGTGCTCCCCCACACAGCCAGCAATGACAGTGCTCCCCCCACACAGCCAGCACTGTCAGTGCTCCCACCACACAGCCAGCACTGTCAGTGCTCCCCCACACAGCCAGCACTGTCAGTGCTCCCACCACACAGCCAGCACTGTCAGTGCTCCCCCCACACACAGGCAGCACTGTCAGTGCTTCCCCACAAAGCCAGCACTGTCAGTGCTCCCCACACAGCCAGCACTGTCAGTGGTCCGCCCCACACACAGCCAGCCCTGTCAGTGCTCCCCCCACACAGCCAGCACTGTCAGTGCTCTCACACACAGCAAGCACTGTCAGTGCTCACCCACACAGCCTGCACTGTCAGTGCTCCCCCCTCACAGCCAGCACTGTCAGTCGTCCCACCACACAGCCTGCACTGTCAGTGCTCCCCCCACACAGCCAGCACTGTCAGTGCTCCCCCACACAGCCAGCACTATCTGTGTTCCCCCACACAGCCAGCACTGTCAGTTCTCCCCCCACACAGCCAGCACTGTCTGTGCTCCCCCACACAGCCAGCACTGTCAGTGCTCTCACCACAAGCAAGCTCTGTCAGTGCTCCCCCCCACACAGCCAGCACTGTCAGAGCTCCCGCCACACATCCAGCACTGTCATTAGTCCCACCACACAGCCAGCACTGTCAGTGCACCCACCACACAGCCATTACTGTCAGTGCTCCCCCCACACAGCCAGCACTGTCAGTGCTCTCCCACACAGCCAGCACTGTCAATGCTCGCACCACACAGCCAGCACTGTCTGTGCTCCCACCACACAGCCAGCACTGTCAGTGCTCCCCCCACACAGCTAGCACTGTCAGTACTCCCCCCACACAGCCAGCACTGTCTGTGCCCCCACTACACAGCCAGCACTGTCAGTGCTCCCAACACAGCCAGCAATGTCAGTGCTCCCCCCACACAGCCAGCACTGTCAGTGGTCCCCCACACAGCCAGCACTGTCAGTGCTCCCTCACACAGGCAGCACTGTCAGTGCTCCCAACACACAGCCAGCACTGTCAGTGCTCCCAACACAGCCAGCAATGTCAGTGCTCCCCCCACACAGCCAGCACTGTCAGTGCTCCCTCACACAGGCAGCACTGTCAGTGCTCCCACCACACAGCCAGCACTGTCAGAGCTCCCACCACACAGCGAGCACTGTCAGTGCTCCCCCACACATCCAGCACTGTCAGTGCTGTCCCCACACAGCCAGCACTGTCAGTGCTCCCACCACATAGCCAGCACTGTCAGTGCTCCCACCACACAGCCAGCATTGTCAGCGCGCCCCCCACACAGCCAGCACTGTCAGTGCTCCAACCATACAGCCAGTACTGTCAGTGCACCCACCACACAGCGAGCACTGTCAGTGCTCCCCCCACACTGCCAGCACTGTCAGTGCTCCCACCACACAGCCAGCATTGTCAGCGCGCCCCCCACACAGCCAGCACTGTCAGTGCTCCAACCATACAGCCAGTACTGTCAGTGCACCCACCACACAGCGAGCACTGTCAGTGCTCCCCCCACACTGCCAGCACTGTAAGTGCTCTCCCACACAGGCAGCACATTCAGTGCTCCCACCTCACAGCCAGCAATGTCAGTGCTCCCACCACACAGCCAGCACTTTCAGTGCTCCCCCCACACAGCCAGCACTGTCAGTGCCCCCACCACAGAGCCAGTACTGTCAGTGCTCCTCCTCACACAGCCAGCACTGTCAGTGCTCCCCACACAGTCAGCACTGTCAGTGCACACCCACACAGCCAGCACTGTCAGTGCTCCCAACACACAGCCAGCACTGTCAGAGCTACCCCACACAGCAGGCACTGTCAGTCAACCCCCCCCCCCACACAGCCAGCACTGTCAGTGCTCCCCCCATACAGCCAACGCTGCCAGTGCTCCCCCACACAGCCAGCACTGACAGTGCTCCGACCACACAGCCAGCACTGACAGTGCTCCCACCACACAGCCAGCACTGTCACTGCTCCCCCACACAGCCAGCACTGTCAGTGGTCCCACCACACAGCCAGCACTGTCATTGCACCCACCACACAGCCAGAACTGTCAGTGCTCCCCCCACACAGCCAGCACTGTCAGTGCTCTCCCACACAGCCAGCACTGTCAATGCTCGCACCACACAGCCAGCACTTTCTGTGCTCCCACCACACAGCCAGCACTGTCAGTGCTCCCCCCACACAGCCAGCACTGTCTGTGCCCCCACTACACAGCCAGCACTGTCAGTGCTCCACCACACACAGCCAGCACTGTCAGTGCTCCCCCCACACAGCCAGCACTGTCAGTGCTCTCACACACAGCAAGCACTGTCAGTGCTCACCCACACAGCCTGCACTTTCAGTGCTCCTCCCTCACAGCCAGCACTGTCAGTGCTCCCACCACACAGCCAGCACTGTCTGTGTTCCCCCACACAGCCAGCACTGTCAGTGCTCCCCCACACAGCCAGCACTGTCAGTGCTCCCCCACACAGCCAGCACTATCTGTGTTCCAGCACACAGCCAGCACTGTCAGTGCTCCCCCACACAGCCAGCACTGTCTGTGCTCCCCCACACAGCCAGCACTGTCAGTGCTCTCACCACAAGCAAGCTCTGTCAGTGCTCCCCCCCACACAGCCAGCACTGTCAGAGCTCCCGCCACACGTCCAGCACTGTCATTGCTCCCACCACACAGCCAGCACTGTCAGTGCACCCCCACGCAGCCAGCACTGTCAGTCCTCCCCCCACACAGCCAGCAATGTCAGTGCTCCCCCTCACAGCCAACGCTCTCAGTGCTCCCCCACACAGCCAACACTGCCAGTGCTCCCACCACACAGCCTGCACTGCCAGTGCTCCCACCACACAGCCAGCACTGTCGGTGCTCCCCCCCCACACAGCAAGCACTGTCAGTGCTCCCCCCACACAGCCAGCACTGACAGTGCTCCCCCACACAGCCTGCACTGTCAGTGCTCCCCACACAGCCAGCACTGTCAGTGCTCCCCCCACACAGCCAGCACTGTCAGTGCTCCCCCCACACAGCCAGCACTGTCAATGCTCCCACACACAGCCAGCACTGTCAGTGCTCCCACCAGACAGCCAGCACTGTCTGTGCTCCCCACTCACAGGCAGCACTGTCAGTGCTCCCACCACACAGCCAGCACTGTCAGTGCTCCCCCCACACAGCTTAGCACTGTCAGTGCTCCCACCACACAGCCAGCACTGTCAGTGCTCCCACCACACAGCCAGCACTGTTAGTGCTCCCCCCGCACAGACAGCACTGTCAGTGCTCCCCACACAGCCAGCACTGTCAGTGATCCCACCACACAGCCAGCAATGGCAGTGCTCCCCCCACACAGCCAGCACTGTCAGTGCACACCCACACACCCAGCACTGTCAGTGCTCCTAACACACAGCCAGCACTGTCAGTGCTCCCCACGAAGCCAGCACTGTCAGTCCCCCATCCCCCACACACAGCCAGCACTGTCAGTGCTCCCACCACACAGCCAACGCTGTCAGTGCTCCCCCACACAGCCAGCACTGTCAGTGCTCCCACCACACCGCCAGCACTGCCAGTGCTCCCACCACACAGCCAGCACTGTCAGTGCTCCCCCAAACACAGCCAGCACTGTCAGTGCTCCCCCACACAGCCAGCAATGACAGTGCTCCCCCACACAGCCAGCACTGTCAGTGCTCCCACCACACAGCCAGCACTGTCAGTGCTCCCCCACACAGCCAGCACTGTCAGTGCTCCCACCACACAGCCAGCACTGTCAGTGCTCCCCCCACACACAGGCAGCACTGTCAGTGCTTCCCCACAAAGCCAGCACTGTCAGTGCTCCCCACACAGCCAGCACTGTCAGTGGTCCGCCCCACACACAGCCAGCCCTGTCAGTGCTCCCCCCACACAGCCAGCACTGTCAGTGCTCTCACACACAGCAAGCACTGTCAGTGCTCACCCACAAAGCCTGCACTGTCAGTGCTCCCCCCTCACAGCCAGCACTGTCAGTGCTCCCACCACACAGCCAGCACTGTCAGTGCTCCCCCCACACAGCCAGCACTGTCAGTGCTCCCCCACACAGCCAGCACTATCTGTGTTCCCCCACACAGCCAGCACTGTCAGTGCTCCCCCCACACAGCCAGCACTGTCTGTGCTCCCCCACACAGCCAGCACTGTCTGTGCTCTCACCAAAAGCAAGCTCTGTCAGTGCTCCCCCCCACACAGCCAGCACTGTCAGAGCTCCCGCCACACATCCAGCACTGTCATTAGTCCCACCACACAGCCAGCACTGTCAGTGCACCCACCACAGAGCCATTACTGTCAGTGCTCCCCCCACACAGCCAGCACTGTCAGTGCTCCCCCACACAGCCAGCACTGTCAGTGCTCCCACCACACAGCCAGCACTGTCAGTGCTCCCCCCACACACAGGCAGCACTGTCAGTGCTTCCCCACAAAGCCAGCACTGTCAGTGCTCCCCACACAGCCAGCACTGTCAGTGGTCCGCCCCACACACAGCCAGCCCTGTCAGTGCTCCCCCCACACAGCCAGCACTGTCAGTGCTCTCACACACAGCAAGCACTGTCAGTGCTCACCCACACAGCCTGCACTGTCAGTGCTCCCCCCTCACAGCCAGCACTGTCAGTCGTCCCACCACACAGCCTGCACTGTCAGTGCTCCCCCCACACAGCCAGCACTGTCAGTGCTCCCCCACACAGCCAGCACTATCTGTGTTCCCCCACACAGCCAGCACTGTCAGTTCTCCCCCCACACAGCCAGCACTGTCTGTGCTCCCCCACACAGCCAGCACTGTCAGTGCTCTCACCACAAGCAAGCTCTGTCAGTGCTCCCCCCCACACAGCCAGCACTGTCAGAGCTCCCGCCACACATCCAGCACTGTCATTAGTCCCACCACACAGCCAGCACTGTCAGTGCACCCACCACACAGCCATTACTGTCAGTGCTCCCCCCACACAGCCAGCACTGTCAGTGCTCTCCCACACAGCCAGCACTGTCAATGCTCGCACCACACAGCCAGCACTGTCTGTGCTCCCACCACACAGCCAGCACTGTCAGTGCTCCCCCCACACAGCTAGCACTGTCAGTACTCCCCCCACACAGCCAGCACTGTCTGTGCCCCCACTACACAGCCAGCACTGTCAGTGCTCCCAACACAGCCAGCAATGTCAGTGCTCCCCCCACACAGCCAGCACTGTCAGTGGTCCCCCACACAGCCAGCACTGTCAGTGCTCCCTCACACAGGCAGCACTGTCAGTGCTCCCACCACACAGCCAGCACTGTCAGTGCTCCCAACACAGCCAGCAATGTCAGTGCTCCCCCCACACAGCCAGCACTGTCAGTGGTCCCCCACACAGCCAGCACTGTCAGTGCTCCCTCACACAGGCAGCACTGTCAGTGCTCCCACCACACAGCCAGCACTGTCAGAGCTCCCACCACACAGCGAGCACTGTCAGTGCTCCCCCACACATCCAGCACTGTCAGTGCTGTCCCCACACAGCCAGCACTGTCAGTGCTCCCACCACATAGCCAGCACTGTCAGTGCTCCCACCACACAGCCAGCATTGTCAGCGCGCCCCCCACACAGCCAGCACTGTCAGTGCTCCAACCATACAGCCAGTACTGTCAGTGCACCCACCACACAGCGAGCACTGTCAGTGCTCCCCCCACACTGCCAGCACTGTAAGTGCTCTCCCACACAGGCAGCACATTCAGTGCTCCCACCTCACAGCCAGCAATGTCAGTGCTCCCACCACACAGCCAGCACTTTCAGTGCTCCCCCCACACAGCCAGCACTGTCAGTGCCCCCACCACAGAGCCAGTACTGTCAGTGCTCCTCCTCACACAGCCAGCACTGTCAGTGCTCCCCACACAGTCAGCACTGTCAGTGCACACCCACACAGCCAGCACTGTCAGTGCTCCCAACACACAGCCAGCACTGTCAGAGCTACCCCACACAGCAGGCACTGTCAGTCAACCCCCCCCCCCACACAGCCAGCACTGTCAGTGCTCCCCCCATACAGCCAACGCTGCCAGTGCTCCCCCACACAGCCAGCACTGACAGTGCTCCGACCACACAGCCAGCACTGACAGTGCTCCCACCACACAGCCAGCACTGTCACTGCTCCCCCACACAGCCAGCACTGTCAGTGGTCCCACCACACAGCCAGCACTGTCATTGCACCCACCACACAGCCAGAACTGTCAGTGCTCCCCCCACACAGCCAGCACTGTCAGTGCTCTCCCACACAGCCAGCACTGTCAATGCTCGCACCACACAGCCAGCACTTTCTGTGCTCCCACCACACAGCCAGCACTGTCAGTGCTCCCCCCACACAGCCAGCACTGTCTGTGCCCCCACTACACAGCCAGCACTGTCAGTGCTCCACCACACACAGCCAGCACTGTCAGTGCTCCCCCCACACAGCCAGCACTGTCAGTGCTCTCACACACAGCAAGCACTGTCAGTGCTCACCCACACAGCCTGCACTTTCAGTGCTCCTCCCTCACAGCCAGCACTGTCAGTGCTCCCACCACACAGCCAGCACTGTCTGTGTTCCCCCACACAGCCAGCACTGTCAGTGCTCCCCCACACAGCCAGCACTGTCAGTGCTCCCCCACACAGCCAGCACTATCTGTGTTCCAGCACACAGCCAGCACTGTCAGTGCTCCCCCACACAGCCAGCACTGTCTGTGCTCCCCCACACAGCCAGCACTGTCAGTGCTCTCACCACAAGCAAGCTCTGTCAGTGCTCCCCCCCACACAGCCAGCACTGTCAGAGCTCCCGCCACACGTCCAGCACTGTCATTGCTCCCACCACACAGCCAGCACTGTCAGTGCACCCCCACGCAGCCAGCACTGTCAGTCCTCCCCCCACACAGCCAGCAATGTCAGTGCTCCCCCTCACAGCCAACGCTCTCAGTGCTCCCCCACACAGCCAACACTGCCAGTGCTCCCACCACACAGCCTGCACTGCCAGTGCTCCCACCACACAGCCAGCACTGTCGGTGCTCCCCCCCCACACAGCAAGCACTGTCAGTGCTCCCCCCACACAGCCAGCACTGACAGTGCTCCCCCACACAGCCTGCACTGTCAGTGCTCCCCACACAGCCAGCACTGTCAGTGCTCCCCCCACACAGCCAGCACTGTCAGTGCTCCCCCCACACAGCCAGCACTGTCAATGCTCCCACACACAGCCAGCACTGTCAGTGCTCCCACCAGACAGCCAGCACTGTCTGTGCTCCCCACTCACAGGCAGCACTGTCAGTGCTCCCACCACACAGCCAGCACTGTCAGTGCTCCCCCCACACAGCTTAGCACTGTCAGTGCTCCCACCACACAGCCAGCACTGTCAGTGCTCCCACCACACAGCCAGCACTGTTAGTGCTCCCCCCGCACAGACAGCACTGTCAGTGCTCCCCACACAGCCAGCACTGTCAGTGATCCCACCACACAGCCAGCAATGGCAGTGCTCCCCCCACACAGCCAGCACTGTCAGTGCACACCCACACACCCAGCACTGTCAGTGCTCCTAACACACAGCCAGCACTGTCAGTGCTCCCCACGAAGCCAGCACTGTCAGTCCCCCATCCCCCACACACAGCCAGCACTGTCAGTGCTCCCACCACACAGCCAACGCTGTCAGTGCTCCCCCACACAGCCAGCACTGTCAGTGCTCCCACCACACCGCCAGCACTGCCAGTGCTCCCACCACACAGCCAGCACTGTCAGTGCTCCCCCAAACACAGCCAGCACTGTCAGTGCTCCCCCACACAGCCAGCAATGACAGTGCTCCCCCACACAGCCAGCACTGTCAGTGCTCCCACCACACAGCCAGCACTGTCAGTGCTCCCCCACACAGCCAGCACTGTCAGTGCTCCCACCACACAGCCAGCACTGTCAGTGCTCCCCCCACACACAGGCAGCACTGTCAGTGCTTCCCCACAAAGCCAGCACTGTCAGTGCTCCCCACACAGCCAGCACTGTCAGTGGTCCGCCCCACACACAGCCAGCCCTGTCAGTGCTCCCCCCACACAGCCAGCACTGTCAGTGCTCTCACACACAGCAAGCACTGTCAGTGCTCACCCACAAAGCCTGCACTGTCAGTGCTCCCCCCTCACAGCCAGCACTGTCAGTGCTCCCACCACACAGCCAGCACTGTCAGTGCTCCCCCCACACAGCCAGCACTGTCAGTGCTCCCCCACACAGCCAGCACTATCTGTGTTCCCCCACACAGCCAGCACTGTCAGTGCTCCCCCCACACAGCCAGCACTGTCTGTGCTCCCCCACACAGCCAGCACTGTCTGTGCTCTCACCACAAGCAAGCTCTGTCAGTGCTCCCCCCCACACAGCCAGCACTGTCAGAGCTCCCGCCACACATCCAGCACTGTCATTAGTCCCACCACACAGCCAGCACTGTCAGTGCACCCACCACAGAGCCATTACTGTCAGTGCTCCCCCAACACAGCCAGCACTGTCAGTGCTCTCCCACACAGCCAGCACTGTCAATGCTCGCACCACACAGCCAGCACTGTCTGTGCTCCCACCACACAGCCAGCACTGTCAGTGCTCCCCACACAGCTAGCACTGTCAGTGCTCCCCCCACACAGCCAGCACTGTCTGTGCCCCCACTACACAGCCAGCACTGTCAGTGCTCCACCCCACACAGCCAGCACTGTCAGTGCTCCCCACACAGCCAGCACTGTCAGTGCTCCCCCCACACAGCCAGCACTGTCAGTGCTCCCCCACACAGCCAGCACTGTCAGTGCTCCCTCACACAGGCAGCACTGTCAGTGCTCCCACCACACAGCCAGCACTGTCAGAGCTCCCACCACACAGCGAGCACTGTCAGTGCTCCCCCACACATCCAGCACTGTCAGTGCTGCCCCCACACAGCCAGCACTGTCAGTGCTCCCACCACATAGCCAGCACTGTCAGTGCTCCCACCACACAGCCAGCATTGTCAGTGCGCCCCCCACACGGCCAGCACTGTCAGTGCTCCAACCATACAGCCAGTACTGTCAGTGCACCCACCACACAGCGAGCACTGTCAGTGCTCCCCCCACACTGCCAGCACTGTAAGTGCTCTCCCACACAGGCAGCACATTCAGTGCTCCCACCTCACAGCCAGCAATGTCAGTGCTCCCAACACACAGCCAGCACTGTCAGTGCTCCCCCCACACAGCCAGCACTGTCAGTGCTCCCCACACAGTCAGCACTGTCAGTGCACACCCACACAGCCAGCACTGTCATTAGTCCCACCACACAGCCAGCACTGACAGTGCTCCGATCACACAGCCAGCACTGACAGTGCTCCCACCACACAGCCAGCACTGTCAGTGCTCCCCCACACAGCCAGCACTGTCAGTGGTCCCACCACACAGCCAGCACTGTCATTGCACCCACCACACAGCCAGAACTGCCAGTGCTCCCCCCACACAGCCAGCACTGTCAGTGCTCACCCACACAGCCAGCACTGTCAATGCTCGCACCACACAGCCAGCACTGTCTGTGCTCCCACCACACAGCCAGCACTGTCAGTGCTCCCCCCACACAGCCAGCACTGTCTGTGCCCCCACTACACAGCCAGCACTGTCAGTGCTCCACCACACACAGCCAGCACTGTCAGTGCGCCCACACAGCCAGCACGGTCAGTGCTCCCCCCACAAAGCCAGCACTGTCAGTGCTCCCCCAAACACAGCCAGCACTGTCAGTGCTCCCCCACACAGCCAGCAATGACAGTGCTCCCCCCACACAGCCAGCACTGTCAGTGCTCCCACCACACAACCAGCACTGTCAGTGCTCCCCCACACAGCCAGCACTGTCAGTGCTCCCACCACACAGCCAGCACTGTCAGTGCTCCCCCCACACACAGGCAGCACTGTCAGTGCTTCCCCACAAAGCCAGCACTGTCAGTGCTCCCCACACAGCCAGCACTGTCAGTGGTCCGCCCCACACACAGCCAGCCCTGTCAGTGCTCCCCCCACACAGCCAGCACTGTCAGTGCTCTCACACACAGCAAGCACTGTCAGTGCTCACCCACACAGCCTGCACTGTCAGTGCTCCCCCCTCACAGCCAGCACTGTCAGTCGTCCCACCACACAGCCTGCACTGTCAGTGCTCCCCCCACACAGCCAGCACTGTCAGTGCTCCCCCACACAGCCAGCACTATCTGTGTTCCCCCACACAGCCAGCACTGTCAGTTCTCCCCCCACACAGCCAGCACTGTCTGTGCTCCCCCACACAGCCAGCACTGTCAGTGCTCTCACCACAAGCAAGCTCTGTCAGTGCTCCCCCCCACACAGCCAGCACTGTCAGAGCTCCCGCCACACATCCAGCACTGTCATTAGTCCCACCACACAGCCAGCACTGTCAGTGCACCCACCACACAGCCATTACTGTCAGTGCTCCCCCCACACAGCCAGCACTGTCAGTGCTCTCCCACACAGCCAGCACTGTCAATGCTCGCACCACACAGCCAGCACTGTCTGTGCTCCCACCACACAGCCAGCACTGTCAGTGCTCCCCCCACACAGCTAGCACTGTCAGTACTCCCCCCACACAGCCAGCACTGTCTGTGCCCCCACTACACAGCCAGCACTGTCAGTGCTCCCAACACAGCCAGCAATGTCAGTGCTCCCCCCACACAGCCAGCACTGTCAGTGGTCCCCCACACAGCCAGCACTGTCAGTGCTCCCTCACACAGGCAGCACTGTCAGTGCTCCCACCACACAGCCAGCACTGTCAGTGCTCCCAACACAGCCAGCAATGTCAGTGCTCCCCCCACACAGCCAGCACTGTCAGTGGTCCCCCACACAGCCAGCACTGTCAGTGCTCCCTCACACAGGCAGCACTGTCAGTGCTCCCACCACACAGCCAGCACTGTCAGAGCTCCCACCACACAGCGAGCACTGTCAGTGCTCCCCCACACATCCAGCACTGTCAGTGCTGTCCCCACACAGCCAGCACTGTCAGTGCTCCCACCACATAGCCAGCACTGTCAGTGCTCCCACCACACAGCCAGCACTGTCAGTGCTGCCCCCACACTGCCAGCACTGTCAGTGATCCCACCACACAGCCAGCACTGTCAGTGCTCCCATCACACAGCCAGCACTGTCAGTGCTCCCCCACACATCCAGCACTGTCAGTGCTCCAACTACACAGCCAGCACTGTCAGTGCTCTCCCACACAGCCAGCACATTCAGTGCTCCCAACTCACAGCCAGCACTGTCAGTGCTCCCACCACACAGCAAGCACTGTCAGTGCTCCCCCCACACAGCCAGCACTGTCAGTGCCCCCACCACAGAGCCAGTACTGTCAGTGCTCCTCCTCACACAGCCAGCACTCTCAGTGCTCCCACCACACAGCCAGCACTGTCAGTACTCCCCACACAGCCAGCACTGTCAGTGATCCCACCACACAGCCAGCAATGTCAGTGCTCCCCACACAGCCAGCACTGTCAGTACACATCCTCACAGCCAGCACTGTCAGTGCTCCCAACACACATCCAGAACTGTCAGAGCTACCCACACAGCCAGCACTGTCAGTACCCCCCCCCCACACACAGACAGCACTGTCAGTGCTCCCCACACAGCCAGCACTGTCAGTGCTCCCCACACAGCCAGCACTGTCAGTGCTCCCCACATACAGCCAGCACTGTCAGTGCGACCCCACACATCCAGCACTGACAGTGCTCGCGCCACACAGCCAGCACTGTCAGTGCTCCCCCACACAGCCAGCACTGTCAGTGCTCCCCCCACACAGCCAGCACTGTCAGTGCTCCCACCACTCAGACAGCATTGTCAGTGCTCCCCCCACACAGCCAACACTGTCAGTGATCCCAACACACAGCCAGCAATGTCAGTGCTCCCCCCACACAGCCAGCACTGTCAGTGCACCCCCACGCAGCCAGCACTGTCAGTCCTCCCCCACACAGCCAGCAATGTCAGTGCTCCCCCACACAGCCAACACTGTCAGTGCTCCCACCACACAGCCTGCACTGCCAGTGCTCCCACCACACAGCCAGCACTGTCAGTGCTCCCCCCCCACACAGCAAGCACTGTCAGTGCTCCCCCACACAGCCAGCACTGATAGTGCTCCCCCACACAGCCTGCACTGTCAGTGCTCCCCACACAGCCAGCACTGTCAGTGCTCCCCCCACACAGCCAGCACTGTCAATGCTCCCCCCACACAGCCAGCACTGTCAGTGCTCCCACCAAACAGCCAGCACTGTCTGTGCTCCCCACTCACAGGCAGCACTGTCAGTGCTCCCACCACACAGCTAGCACTGTCAGTGCTCCCCCCACACAGCCAGCACTGTCAGTGCTCCCACCACACAGCCAGCACTGTCAGTGCTCCCACCACACAGCCAGCACTGTCAGTGCTCCCCCCACACACAGGCAGCACTGTCAGTGCTTCCCCACAAAGCCAGCACTGTCAGTGCTCCCCACACAGCCAGCACAGTCAGTGCTCCGCCCCACACACAGCCAGCCCTGTCAGTGCTCCCCCCACACAGCCAGCACTGTCTGTGCCCCCACTACACAGCCAGCACTGTCTGTGCTCCACCACACACAGCCAGCACTGTCAGTGCGCCCACACAGCCAGCACGGTCAGTGCTCCCCCACACAGCCAGCACTGTCAGTGCTCCCCCACACAGCCAGCACTGTCAGTGCTCCCTCACACAGGCAGCACTGTCAGTGCTCCCACCACACAGCCAGCACTGTCAGTGCTCCCATCACACAGCCAGCACTGTCAGTGCGCCCACACAGCCAGCACTGCAAGTGCTCCCCCACACATCCAGCACTGTCAGTGCTGACCCCACACAGCCAGCACTGTCAGTGCTCCCACCACATAGCCAGCACTGTCAGTGCTCCCACCACACAGCCAGCACTGTCAGTGCTGCCCCCACACTGCCAGCACTGTCAGTGCTCACACCACATAGCCAGCACTGTCAGTGCTCCACCACACACAGCCAGCACTGTCAGTGCGCCCACACAGCCAGCACGGTCAGTGCTCCCCCACACATCCAGCACTGTCAGTGCTGACCCCACACAGACAGCACTGTCAGTGCTCCCACCACATAGCCAGCACTGTCAGTGCTCCCACCACACAGCCAGCACTGTCAGTGCTGCCCCCACACTGCCAGCACTGTCAGTGCTCCCACCACATAGCCAGCACTGTCAGTGCTCCCATCACACAGCCAGCACTGTCAGTGCTCCCCCCACACATCCAGCACTGTCAGTGATCCAACTACACAGCCAGCACTGTCAGTGCACCCACCACACAGCGAGCACTGTCAGTGCTCAAACAACACTGCCAGCACTGTCAGTGCTCTCCCACACAGCCAGCACATTCAGTGCTCCCAACTCACAGCCAGCACTGTCAGTGCTCCCACCACACAGCAAGCACTGTCAGTGCTCCCCCACACAGCCAGCACTGTCAGTGCCCCCACCACAGATCCAGTACTGTCAGTGCTCCTCCTCACACAGTCAGCACTGTCAGTGCTCCCACCACACAGCCAGCACTGTCAGTACTCCCCAAACAGCCAGCACTATCAGTGATTCCACCTCACAGCCAGCAATGTCAGTGCTCCCCACACAGCCAGCACTGTCAGTACCTCCCCCCCCACACACAGACAGCACTGTCAGTGCTCCCACCACACAGCCAGCACTGTCAGTGCACCCCACCACACAGCCAGCACTGCCAGTGCACGCACCACACAGCCAGCACTGTCAGTGCTCCCCCCACACAGCCAGCACTGTCAGTGCTCTCCCACACATCCAGCACTGTCAATGCTCGCACCTCACAGCCAACACTGTCAGTGCTCCCACCACACAGCCAGCACTGTCAGGTCTCCCCCACACAGCCAGCATTGTCAGTGCTCCCCCACACAGCCAGCATTGTCAGTGCCCCCACCACACAGCCAGCACTGTCAGTGCACCCACCACACTGCCAGCCCTGTCAGTGCTCCCCCCACACATCCAGCACTGTCAGTGCTGCCCCCACACCGCCAGCACTGTCCGTGCTCCCACCACACTGCCAGCACTGTCAGTGCTCCCCCCGCACACAGCCAGCACTGTCTGTGCTCCCCCACACAGCCAGCACTGTCAGTGCTCCAACCACACTGCCAGCACTGTCAGTGCTCCCCCGCACACAGCCAGCACTGTCTATGCTCCCCCACACAGCCAGCACTGTCAGTGCCCCCACCACACAGCCAGCACTGTCAGTACTCCCCCTCACACAGACAGCACTGTCATTGCTCCCACCGCACAGCCAGCACTGTCAGTGCTCCCCACTCAGCCAGCACAATCAGTGCTCCCACCACCCAGCCAGCAATGTCAGTGCTCCCCCACACAGCCAGCACTGTCAGTGCACACCCACACACCCAGCACTGTCAGTGCTCCTAACACACAGCCAGCACTGTCAGTGCTCCCCACAAAGCCAGCACTGTCAGTCCCCCTCTCCCCCACACACAGCCAGCACTGTCAGTGCTCCCACCACACAGCCAACGCTGTCAGTGCTCCCCCACACAGCCAGCACTGTCAGTGCTCCCACCACACCGCCAGCACTGTCAGTGCTCCCCCACACAGCCAGCACTGACAGTGCTCCCCCCACACAGCCAGCACTGTCAGTGCTCCCACCACACAGCCAGCACTGTCAGTGCTCCCCCACACAGCCAGCACTGTCAGTGCTCCCACCACACAGCCAGCACTGTCAGTGCTCCCCCACACACAGGCAGCACTGTCAGTGCTCCCCCACAAAGCCAGCACTGTAAGTGCTCCCCACACAGCCAGCACTGACAGTGCTCCGCCCAAAAAAAGCCAGCACTGTCAGTGCTCAACCCACAGAGCCAGCACTGCCAGTGCTCTCACACACAGCAAGCACTGTCAGTGCTCCCCCACATAGCCTGCACTGTCAGTGCTCCCCCCTCACAGCCAGCACTGTCAGTGCTCCCACCACACAGCCAGCACTGTCAGTGCTCCCCCACACAGCCAGCACTGTCAGTGCTCCCCCACACAGCCAGCACTATCAGTGTTCCCCCACGCAGCCAGCACTGTCAGTGCTCCCCCCCCCACACAGCCAGCACTGTCTGTGCTCCCCCACACAGCCAGCACAGTCAGTGCTCCCACCACAAGCAAGCTCTGTCAGTGCTCCCCCCCACACAGCCAGCACTGTCAGAGCTCCCGCCACACATCCAGCACTGTCATTGATCCCACCACACAGCCAGCACTGTCAGTGCACCCACCACACAGCCAGAACTGTCAGTGCTCCCCCCACACAGCCAGCACTGTCAGTGCTCTCCCTCACAGCCAGCACTGTCAATGCTCGCACCACACAGCCAGCACTGTCTGTGCTCCCACCACACAGCCAGCACTGTCAGTGCTCCCCCCACACAGCTAGCACTGTCAGTGCTCCCCCCACACAGCCAGCACTGTCTGTGCCCCCACTACACAGCCAGCACTGTCAGTGTTCCACCACACACAGCCAGCACTGTCAGTGCTCCCCACACAGCCAGCACGGTCAGTGCTCCCCCCACACAGCCAGCACTGTCAGTGCTCCCCCACACAGCCAGCACTGTCAGTGCTCCCTCACACTGGCAGCACTGTGAGTGCTCCCACCACACAGCCAGCACTGTCAGTGCTCCCACCACACAGCGAGCACTGTCAGTGCTCCCCCACACATCCAGCACTGTCAGTGCTGACCCCACACAGCCAGCACTGTCAGTGCTCCCACCACATAGCCAGCACTGTCAGTGCTCCCACCACACAGCCAGCACTGTCAGTGCTGCCCCCACACTGCCAGCACTGTCAGTGCTCCCACCACATAGCCAGCACTGTCAGTGCTCCCATCACACAGCCAGCACTGTCAGTGCTCCCCCCACACACCCAGCACTGTCAGTGCTCCCAACTCACAGCCAGCACTGTCAGTGCTCCCACCACACAGCAAGCACTGTCAGTGCTCCCCCCACACAGCCAGCACTGTCAGTGCCCCCACCACAGAGCCAGTACTGTCAGTGCTCCTCCTCACACAGCCAGCACTGTCAGTGCTCCCCACACAGCCAGCACTGTCAGTACACATCCACACAGCCAGCACTGTCAGTGCTCCCAACACACATCCAGAACTGTCAGAGCTACCCACACAGCCAGAACTGTCAGTACCCCCCCACACACACAGCCAGCACTGTCAGTGCTCCCACATACATGCAGCACTGTCAGTGCGACCCCACACAGCCAGCACTGACAGTGCTCGCGCCACACAGCCAGCACTGTCAGTGCTCCCCACACAGCCAGCACTGTCAGTGCTCCCCCCACACCGCCAGCACTGTCAGTGCTCCCACCACTCAGACAGCACTGTCAGTGCTCCCCACACAGCCAGCACTGTCAGTGATCCCAACACACAGTCAGCAATGTCAGTGCTCCCCCCACACAGCCAGCACTGTCAGTGCACCCCCACGCAGCCAGCACTGTCAGTCATCCCCCCCACACAGCCAGCAATGTCAGTGCTCCCCCACACAGCCAACGCTCTCAGTGCTCCCCCACACAGCCAACACTGTCAGTGCTCCCACCACAGAGCCTGCACTGCCAGTGCTCCCACCACACAGCCAGCACTGTCAGTGCTCCCACCCCCACACAGCAAGCACTGTCAGTGCTCCCCCACACAGACAGCACTGACAGTGCTCCCCCACACAGCCTGCACTGTCAGTGCTCCCCACACAGCCAGCACTGTCAGTGCTCCCCCAACACAGCCAGCACTGTCAATGCTCCCCCCACACAGCCAGCACTGTCAGTGCTCCCACCACACAGCCAGCACTGTCTGTGCTCCCCACTCACAGGCAGCACTGTCAGTGCTCCCACCACACAGCCAGCACTGTCAGTGCTCCCCCCACACAGCCAGCACTGTCAGTGCTCCCACCACACAGCCAGCACTATCAGTGCTCCCACCACACAGCCAGCACTGTCAGTGCTCCCCCCGCACAGACAGCACTGTCAGTGCTCCCCACACAGCCAGCACTGTCAGTGATCCCACCACACAGCCAGCAATGTCAGTGCTCCCCCCACACAGCCAGCACTGTCAGTGCACACCCACACACCCAGCACTGTCAGTGCTCCCACCACACAGCCAACGCTGTCAGTGCTCCCCCACACAGCCAGCTTCGTCAGTGCTCCCACCACACCGCCAGCACTGCCAGTCCTCCCACCACACAGCCAGCACTGTCAGTGCTCCCCCAAACACAGCCAGCACTGTCAGTGCTCCCCCACACAGCCAGCAATGACAGTGCTCCCCCACACAGCCAGCACTGTCAGTGCTCCCACCACACAGCCAGCACTGTCAGTGCTCCCCCACACAGCCAGCACTGTCAGTGCTCCCACCATACAGCCAGCACTGTCAGTGCTCCCCCACACACAGGCAGCACTGTCAGTGCTTCCCCACAAAGCCAGCACTGTCAGTGCTCCCCACACAGCCAGCACTGTCAGTGCTCCGCCCCACACACAGCCAGCCCTGTCAGTGCTCCCCCCACACAGCCAGCACTGTCAGTGCTCTCACACACAGCAAGCACTGTCAGTGCTCACCCACACAGCCTGCACTGTCAGTGCTCCCCCACACAGCCAGCACTATCTGTGTTCCCCCACACAGCCAGCACTGTCAGTGCTCCCCCCACACAGCCAGCACTGTCTGTGCCCACACAGCCAGCACTGTCTGTGCTCCCCCACACAGCCAGCACTGTCAGTGCTCTCACCACAAGCAAGCTCTGTCAGTGCTCCCCCCCACACAGCCAGCACTGTCAGAGCTCCCGCCACACATCCAGCACTGTCATTGCTCCCACCACACAACCAGCACTGTCAGTGCACCCCCACGCAGCCAGCACTGTCAGTCCTCCCCCCCACACAGCCAGCAATGTCAGTGCTCCCCCACACAGCCAACGCTCTCAGTGCTCCCCCACACAGCCAACACTGTCAGTGCTCCCACCACACAGCCTGCACTGCCAGTGCTCCCACCACACAGCCAGCACTGTCAGTGCTCCCCCCCACACAGCAAGCACTGTCAGTGCTCCCCCCACACAGCCAGCACTGACAGTGCTCCCCCACACAGCCTGCACTGTCAGTGCTCCCCACACAGCCAGCACTGTGTGTGCTCCCCCCACACAGCCAGCACTGTCAATGCACCCCCCACACAGCCAGCGCTGTCAGTGCTCCCACCAGACAGCCAGCACTGTCTGTGCTCCCCACTCACAGGCAGCACTGTCAGTGCTCCCACCACACAGCCAGCACTGTCAGTGCTCCCCCCACACAGCTTAGCACTGTCAGTGCTCCCAGCACACAGCCAGCACTGTCAGTGCTCCCACCACACAGCCAGCACTGTTAGTGCTCCCCCCGCACAGACAGCACTGTCAGTGCTCCCCACAAAGCCAGCACTGTCAGTGATCCCACCACACAGCCAGCAATGGCAGTGCTCCCCCCACACAGCCAGCACTGTCAGTGCACACCCACTCACCCAGCACTGTCAGTGCTCCTAACACACAGCCAGCACTGTCAGTGCTCCCCACAAAGCCAGCACTGTCAGTCCCTCCTCCCCCACACACAGCCAGCACTGTCAGTGCTCCCACCACACAGCCAACCCTGTCAGTGCTCCCCCACACAGCCAGCACTGCCAGTGCTCCCACCAAACCGCCAGCACTGCCAGTGCTCCCACCACACAGCCAGCACTGTCAGTGCTCCCCCAAACACAGCCAGCACTGTCAGTGCTCCCCCACACAGCCAGCAATGACAGTGCTCCCCCCACACAGCCAGCACTGTCAGTGCTCCCACCACACAGCCAGCACTGTCAGTGCTCCCCCACACAGCCAGCACTGTCAGTGCTCCCACCACACAGCCAGCACTGTCAGTGCTCCCCCCACACACAGGCAGCACTGTCAGTGCTTCCCCACAAAGCCAGCACTGTCAGTGCTCCCCACACAGCCAGCACTGTCAGTGCTTGCCCCACACACAGCCAGCCCTGTCAGTGCTCCCCCCACACAGCCAGCTCTGTCAGTGCTCTCACACACAGCAAGCACTGTCAGTGCTCACCCACACAGCCTGCACTGTCAGTGCTCCCCCTCACAGCCAGCACTGTCAGTGCTCCCACCACACAGCCAGCACTGTCAGTGCTCCCCCCACACAGCCAGCACTGTCAGTGCTCCGCCCCACACACAGCCAGCACTGTCAGTGCTCCCCCCACACAGCCAGCACTGTCAGTGCTCTCCCACACAGCCAGCAGTCAGTGCTCCCCACACAGCCTGCACTGTCAGTGCTCCCCCCTCACAGCCAGCACTGTCAGTGCTCCCACCACACAGCCAGCACTGACAGTGCTCCCCCCCACACAGCCAGCACTGTCTGTGCTCCCCACACAGCCAGCACTATCAGTGCGCCCCCACAGAGCCAGCACTGTCAGTGCTCCCCCACACAGCTAGCACTGTCAGTGCTCCCACCACACAGCCAGCACTGTCAGTGCTCCCCCACACAGCCAGCACTGTCAGTGCTCCCACCACACAGCCGGCTCTGTCAGTGCTCCCGCCCTCACAGCCAGCACTGTCAGTGCTGCCCCCACACAGCCAGCACTGTTCGTGCTCCCAACACATAGCCAGCACTGTCACTGCTCCCACCACACAGCCAGCAATGTCAGTACTCCCCCACACAGCCAGCACTGTCAGTGCTCCCACCACACAGCCATCACTGTCAGTGCACCCACCACACAGCCAGCACTGCCACTGCTCCCCCCACACACCCAGCACTGTCAGTGCTCCCTCCACACAGCCAGCACTGTCAGTGCTCCCCCACACAGCCAGAACTGTCAGTGCTCCACACACAGCCAGCACTATCAGTGCTCCCCCACAGAGCCAGCACTGTCAGTGCTCCCCCACACAGCTAGCACTGTCAGTGCTCCCCCACACAGCCAGCACTGTCAGTGCTCCCACCACACAGCCAGCACTGACAGTGCTCCCCCCACACACAGGCAGCACTGTCAGTGCTTCCCCACAAAGCCAGCACTGTCAGTGCTCCCCACACAGCCAGCACTGTCAGTGCTCCGCCCCACACACAGCCAGCCCTGTCAGTGCTCCCCCCACACAGCCAGCTGTGTCAGTGCTCTCACACACAGCAAGCACTGTCAGTGCTCACCCACACAGCCTGCACTGTCAGTGCTCCCCCTCACAGCCAGCACTGTCAGTGCTCCCACCACACAGCCAGCACTGTCAGTGCTCCCCCCACACAGCCAGCACTGTCAGTGCTCCGCCCCACACACAGCCAGCACTGTCAGTGCTCCCCCCACACAGCCAGCACTGTCAGTGCTCTCCCACACAGCCAGCAGTCAGTGCTCCCCACACAGCCTGCACTCTCAGTGCTCCCCCCTCACAGCCAGCACTGTCAGTGCTCCCACCACACAGCCAGCACTGACAGTGCTCCCCCCTCCACACAGCCAGCACTGTCTGTGCTCCCCACACAGCCAGCACTATCAGTGCTCCCCCACAGAGCCAGCACTGTCAGTGCTCCCCCACACAGCTAGCACTGTCAGTGCTCCCACCACACAGCCAGCACTGTCAGTGCTCCCCCACACAGCCAGCACTGTCAGTGCTCCCACCACACAGCCGGCTCTGTCAGTGCTCCCGCCCTCACAGCCAGCACTGTCAGTGCTGCCCCCACACAGCCAGCACTGTTCGTGCTCCCACCACATAGCCAGCACTGTCAGTGCACCCACCACACAGCCAGCACTGCCACTGCTCCCCCCACACACCCAGCACTGTCAGTGCTCCCTCCACACAGCCAGCACTGTCAGTGCTCCCCCCACACAGCCAGCACTATCAGTACCCCCACCACACAGCCAGCACTGCCAGTGCACCCACCACACAGCCAGCAAAGCCACTGCTCCCCCCACACACCCAGCACTGCCAGTGCTCCACCAACACAGACAGCACTGTCAGTGCTCCCCCATACACAGCCAGCACTGTCTGTGCTCCCCCACACAGCCAGCACTGTCAGTGCTCCCCACACAGCCAGCACTGTCAGTGCTCCCCCACACAGCCAGCACTGTCAGTGCTCTCCCACACAGCCAGCAGTCAGTGCTTCCCACACAGCCTGCACTGTGAGTGCTCCACCCTCACAGCCAGCACTGTCAGTGCTCCCACCACACAGCCAGCACTGTCAGTGCTCCCCCCACACAGCCAGAACTGTCAGTGCTCCACACACAACCAGCACTATCAGTGCAGCCCCACAGAGCAAGCACTGTCAGTGCTCTCCCACACAGCTAGCACTGTCAGTGCTCCCCCACACAGCCAGCACTGTCAGTGCTCCCACCACACCGCCGGATCTGTCAGTGCTCCCGCCCACACAGCCAGCACTGTCAGAGCTCCCGCCACACAGCCAGCACTTTCAATGCTCCCACCACACAGCCAGCACTGTCAGTGCACCCACCACACAGCCAGCACTGCCACTGCTCCACCCACACACCCAGCACTGCCAGTGCTCCACCCACACAGACAGCACTGTCAGTGCTCCCACCACATATCCAGCACTGTCAGTGCTCCCACCACACAGCCAGCACTGTCAGTGCTCCCCCCACACGGCCAGTACTGTCAGTGCTCCCACCACACAGCCAGAACTGTCAGTGCACCCGCGACACAGCCAGCACTGTCAGAGCTCCCTCACACAGCCAGCACTGTCAGTGCGCCACCCACACAGCCAGCACTATCAGTGCTCCCCCATACACAGCCAGCACTGTCTGTGCTCCCCCACACAGCCAGCACTTTCAGTGCTCCCCACACAGCCAGCACTGTCAGTGCTCCCCACACAGCCAGCACTATCAGTGCTCCCCCACAGAGCCAGAACTGTCAGTGCTCCCCCACACAGCTAGCACTATCAGTGCTCCCCCACACAGCCAGCACTGTCAGTGCTCCCACCACACCGCCGGCTCTGTCAGTGCTCCCGCCCACACAGCCAGCACTGTCAGTGCACCCGCCACACAGCCAGCACTGTCAGTGCTCCCCCACACAGCCAGCACGGTCAGTGCTCTCCCACACAGCCAGCACTGTCAATGCTCGCACCACACAGCCAACACTGTCAGTGCTCACACCACACAGCCAGCACTGTCAGTGCTCCCCCTCACAGCTAGCATTGTCAGTGCTCCCCCACATAGCCAGCACTGTCAGTGCCCCCACCACACAGACGGCACTGTCAGTGCATCCACCACACTGCCAGCCCTGTCAGTGCTCCCCCCACACATCCAGCACTGTCAGTGCTGCCCCCACACAGCCAGCACTGTCCGTGCTCCCACCACACAGCCAGCACTGTCAGTGCTCCCCTCACACAGCCAGCACTGTCAGTGCTCCGCCCCACACACAGCCAGCACTGTCAGTGCTCCCCCCACACAGCCAGCACTGTCAGTGCTCTCCCACACAGCCAGCAGTCAGTGCTCCCCACACAGCCTGCACTCTCAGTGCTCCCCCCTCACAGCCAGCACTGTCAGTGCTCCCACCACACAGCCAGCACTGACAGTGCTCCCCCCCCCACACAGCCAGCACTGTCTGTGCTCCCCACACAGCCAGCACTATCAGTGCTCCCCCACAGAGCCAGCACTGTCAGTGCTCCCCCACACAGCTAGCACTGTCAGTGCTCCCACCACACAGCCAGCACTGTCAGTGCTCCCCCACACAGCCAGCACTGTCAGTGCTCCCACCACACAGCCGGCTCTGTCAGTGCTCCCGCCCTCACAGCCAGCACTGTCAGTGCTGCCCCCACACAGCCAGCACTGTTCGTGCTCCCACCACATAGCCAGCACTGTCAGTGCACCCACCACACAGCCAGCACTGCCACTGCTCCCCCCACACACCCAGCACTGTCAGTGCTCCCTCCACACAGCCAGCACTGTCAGTGCTCCCCCCACACAGCCAGCACTATCAGTACCCCCACCACACAGCCAGCACTGCCAGTGCACCCACCACACAGCCAGCAAAGCCACTGCTCCCCCCACACACCCAGCACTGCCAGTGCTCCACCAACACAGACAGCACTGTCAGTGCTCCCCCATACACAGCCAGCACTGTCTGTGCTCCCCCACACAGCCAGCACTGTCAGTGCTCCCCACACAGCCAGCACTGTCAGTGCTCCCCCACACAGCCAGCACTGTCAGTGCTCTCCCACACAGCCAGCAGTCAGTGCTTCCCACACAGCCTGCACTGTGAGTGCTCCACCCTCACAGCCAGCACTGTCAGTGCTCCCACCACACAGCCAGCACTGTCAGTGCTCCCCCCACACAGCCAGAACTGTCAGTGCTCCACACACAGCCAGCACTATCAGTGCACCCCCACAGAGCAAGCACTGTCAGTGCTCCCCCACACAGCTAGCACTGTCAGTGCTCCCCCACACAGCCAGCACTGTCAGTGCTCCCACCACACCGCCGGATCTGTCAGTGCTCCCGCCCACACAGCCAGCACTGTCAGAGCTCCCGCCACACAGCCAGCACTTTCAATGCTCCCACCACACAGCCAGCACTGTCAGTGCACCCACCACACAGCCAGCACTGCCACTGCTCCACCCACACACCCAGCACTGCCAGTGCTCCACCCACACAGACAGCACTGTCAGTGCTCCCACCACATATCCAGCACTGTCAGTGCTCCCACCACACAGCCAGCACTGTCAGTGCTCCCCCACACGGCCAGTACTCTCAGTGCTCCCACCACACAGCCAGAACTGTCAGTGCACCCGCGACACAGCCAGCACTGTCAGAGCTCCCTCACACAGCCAGCACTGTCAGTGCGCCACCCACACAGCCAGCACTATCAGTGCTCCCCCATACACAGCCAGCACTGTCTGTGCTCCCCCACACAGCCAGCACTTTCAGTGCTCCCCACACAGCCAGCACTGTCAGTGCTCCCCACACAGCCAGCACTATCAGTGCTCCCCCACAGAGCCAGAACTGTCAGTGCTCCCCCACACAGCTAGCACTATCAGTGCTCCCCCACACAGCCAGCACTGTCAGTGCTCCCACCACACCGCCGGCTCTGTCAGTGCTCCCGCCCACACAGCCAGCACTGTCAGTGCACCCGCCACACAGCCAGCACTGTCAGTGCTCCCCCACACAGCCAGCACGGTCAGTGCTCTCCCACACAGCCAGCACTGTCAATGCTCGCACCACACAGCCAACACTGTCAGTGCTCACACCACACAGCCAGCACTGTCAGTGCTCCCCCTCACAGCTAGCATTGTCAGTGCTCCCCCACATAGCCAGCACTGTCAGTGCCCCCACCACACAGACGGCACTGTCAGTGCATCCACCACACTGCCAGCCCTGTCAGTGCTCCCCCCACACATCCAGCACTGTCAGTGCTGCCCCCACACAGCCAGCACTGTCCGTGCTCCCACCACATAGCCAGCACTGTCAGTGCTCCCACCACACAGCCAGCAATGTCAGTGCTCCCCCACACAGCCAGCACTGTCAGTGCTCCCACCACACAGCCAGCACTGTCAGTGCACCCACACACAGCCAGCACTGTCAGTGCTCCCCACACAGCCAGCACTGTCAGTGCTCTCCCACACAGCCAGCACTGTCAGTGCTCCCACCACACAGCCAGCACTGTCAGTGCACCCACCACACAGCCAGCACTGTCAGTGCTCTCCACACAGCCAGCACTGTCAGTGCTCTCCCACACAGCCAGCTCTGTCAGTGCTCCCACCACACAGCCAGCACTGTCAGTGCTCCCACCACACAGCCAGCACTGTCAGTGCTTCCCCCAAACACAGCCAGCACTGCCAGTGCTCCCCCCACACAGCCAGCACTGTCCTTGCTCCCACCACACAGACAGCACTGTCAGTGCTCCCACCACTCAGCCAGCACTATCAGTACCCCCACCACACAGCCAGCACTGTCAGTGCACCCACCACACAACCAGCAGTGCCACTGCTCCCCCACACACCCTGCACTGCCAGTGCTCCACCCACACAGACAACACTGTCAGTGCTCCCCCATACACAGCCAGCACTGTCTGTGCCCTCCCACACAACCAGCACTGTCAGTGCCCCCCACACAGCCAGCACTGTCAGTGCTCCCCCACACAGCCAGCACTGTCAGTGCTCTCCCACACAGCCAGCACTATCAGTGCTCCCCCACAGAGCCAGCACTGTCAGTGCTCCCACACACAGCTAGCACTGTCAGTGCTCCCCCACACAGCCAGCACTGTCAGTGCTCCCACCACACAGCCGGCTCTGTCAGTGCTCCCGCCCACACAGCCAGCACTGCCACTGCTCCCCCCACACACCCAGCACTGCCAGTGCTCCACCCACACAGACAGCACTGTCAGTGCTCCCACCACATATCCAGCACTGTCAGTGCTCCCACCACACAGCCAGCACTGTCAGTGCTCCCCCCACACGGCCAGCACTGTCAGTGCTCCCACCACACAGCCAGAACTGTCAGTGCACCCGCGACACAGCCAGCACTGTCAGAGCTCCCCCACACAGCCAGCACTGTCAGTGCGCCACCCAAACAGCCAGCACTATCAGTGCTCCCCCATACACAGCCAGCACTGTCTGTGCTCCCCCACACAGCCAGCACTGTCAGTGCTCCCCACACAGCCAGCACTGTCAGTGCTCCCCCACACAGCCAGCACTGTCAGTGCTCTCCCACACAGCCAGCAGTCAGTGCTCCCCACACAGCCTGCACTGTCAGTGCTCCACCCTCACAGCCAGCACTGTCAGTGCTCCCACCACACAGCCAGCACTGTCAGTGCTCCCCCCACACAGCCAGCACTGTCAGTGCTCCCCACACAGCCAGCACTATCAGTGCTCCCCCACAGAGCCAGCACTGTCAGTGCTCCCCACACAGCTAGCACTGTCAGTGCTCCCCCACACAGCCAGCACTGTCAGTGCTCCCACCACACCGCCGGCTCTGTCAGTGCTCCCGCCCACACAGCCAGCACTGTATTAGCTCCCGCCACACAGCCAGCACTTTCAATGCTCCCACCACACAGCCAGCACTGTCAGTGCACCCACCACACAGACAACACTGTCAGTGCTCCCCCCACACAGCCAGCACTGCCAGTGCTCTCCCACACAGCCAGCACTGCCAATGCTCGCACCACACAGCCAACACTGTCAGTGCTCACACCACACAGCCAGCACTGTCAGTGCTTCCCCTCACAGCTAGCATTGTCAGTGCTCCCCCACACAGCCAGCACTGTCAGTGCCCCCACCACACAGACATCTCTGTCAGTGCACCCACCACACTGCCAGCCCTGTCAGTGCTCCCAGCACACAGCCAGCACTGTCAGTGCACCCACGCACAGCCAGCACTGTCAGTGCTCCCCACACAGCCAGCACTGTCAGTACTCTCCCACACAGCCAGCACTATCAGTGCTCCCACCACACAGCCAGCACTGTCAGTGCTTCCCCCAAACACAGCCAGCACTGTCAGTGCTCCCACCACACAGCCAGCACTGTCAGTGCACCCACCACACAGCCAGCACTGTCAGTGCTCTCCACACAGCCAGCACTGTCAGTGCTCTCCCACACAGCCAGCTCTGTCAGTGCTCCCACCACACAGCCAGCACTGTCAGTGCTCCCACCACACAGCCAGCACTGTCAGTGCTTCCCCCAAACACAGCCAGTACTGCCAGTGCTCCCCCCACACAGCCAGCACTGTCCTTGCTTCCACCACACAGACAGCACTGTCAGTGCTCCCACCACACAGCCAGCACTGTTAGTGCTCCCTCCACACAGCCAGCACTGCCAGTGCTCCCCCACACAGCCAGCACTATCAGTACCCCCACCACACAGCCAGCACTGTCAGTGCACCCACCACACAACCAGCACTGCCACTGCTCCCCCACACACCCTGCACTGCCAGTGCTCCACCCACACAGACAGCACTGTCAGTGCTCCCCCATACACAGCCAGCACTGTCTATGCTCCCCCACACAGCCAGCACTGTCAGTGCCCCCCACACAGCCAGCACTGTCAGTGCTCCCCCACACAGCCAGCACTGTCAGTGCTCTCCCACACAGCCAGCACTATCAGTGCTCCCCCACAGAGCCAGCACTGTCAGTGCTCCCACACACAGCTAGCACTGTCAGTGCTCCCCCACACAGCCAGCACTGTCAGTGCTCCCACCACACAGCCGGCTCTGTCAGTGCTCCCGCCAACACAGCCAGCACTGTCAGAGCTCCCGCCACACAGCCAGCACTTTCAATGCTCCCACCACACAGCCAGCACTGTCAGTGCACCCACCACACAGCCAGCACTGCCACTGCTCCCCCCACACACCCAGCACTGCCAGTGCTCCACCCACACAGACAGCACTGTCAGTGCTCCCACCACATATCCAGCACTGTCAGTGCTCCCACCACACAGCCAGCTCTGTCAGTGCTCCCCCCACACGGCCAGCACTGTCAGTGCTCCCACCACACAGCCAGAACTGTCAGTGCACCCGCGACACAGCCAGCACTGTCAGAGCTCCCCCACACAGCCAGCACTGTCAGTGCGCCACCCAAACAGCCAGCACTATCAGTGCTCCCCCATACACAGCCAGCACTGTCTGTGCTCCACCACACAGCCAGCACTGTCAGTGCTCCCCACACAGCCAGCATTGTCAGTGCTCCCCCACACAGCCAGCACTGTCAGTGCTCTCCCACACAGCCAGCAGTCAGTGCTCCCCACACAGCCTGCACTGTCAGTGCTCCACCCTCACAGCCAGCACTGTCAGTGCTACCACCACACAGCCAGCACTGTCAGTGCTCCCCCCCACACAGCCAGCACTGTCAGTGCTCCCCACACAGCCAGCACTATCAGTGCTCCCCCACAGAGCCAGCACTGTCAGTGCTCCCCACACAGCTAGCAGTGTCAGTGCTCCCCCACACAGCCAGCACTGTCAGTGCTCCCACCACACCGCCGGCTCTGTCAGTGCTCCCGCCCACACAGCCAGCACTGTCAGAGCTCCCGCCACACAGCCAGCACTTTCAATGCTCCCACCACACAGCCAGCACTGTCAGTGCACCCACCACACAGACAGCACTGTCAGTGCTCCCCCACACAGCCAGCACTGTCAGTGCTCTCCCACACAACCAGCACTGTCAATGCTCCCACCACACAGCCAACACTGTCAGTGCTCACACCACACAGCCAGCACTGTCAGTGCTTCCCCTCACAGCTAGCATTGTCAGTGCTCCCCCACACAGCCAGCACTGTCAGTGCCCCCACCACACAGACAGCACTGTCAGTGCACCCACCACACTGCCAGCCCTGTCAGTGCTCCCAGCACACATCCAGCACTGTCAGTGCTGCCCCCACACAGCCAGCACTGTCCGTGCTCCCACCACATAGCCAGCACTGTCAGTGCTCCCACCACACAGCCAGCAATATCAGTGCTCCCCCACACAGCCAGCACTGTCAGTGCTCCCACCACACAGCCAGCACTGTCAGTGCACCCACACACAGCCAGCACTGTCAGTGCTCCCCACACAGCCAGCACTGTCAGTGCTCTCCCACACAGCCAGCACTGTCAGTGCTCCCACCACACAGCCAGCACTGTCAGTGCTTCCCCCAAACACAGCCAGCACTGTCAGTGCTCCCCCCACACAGCCAGCACTGTCCGTGCTCCCCCCACACAGCCAGCACTGTCCGTGCTCCCACCACACAGCCAGCACTGTCAGTGCTCCCACGACACAGCCAGAACTGTCAGTGCTCCCTCCACACAGCCAGCACTGTCAGTGCTCCCCCCACATAGCCAGCACTGCCAGTGCTGCCCCCACACAGCCACACTGACAGTGCTGGCTGTGTGGTGGGGGCACTGACAGCGCTGGCTGTGTGGGGGGGGGGATCACTGACAGTGCTAGCTGTGTGGGGGAGCACTGACAGTGCTGGCTGTGTGGTGGTAGCACTGACAGTGTTGGCTGTGTGGTGCGAGCATTGACAGTGCTGGCTGTGTGGGAGAGCACTGACAGTGCTGTCTGTGTGGTGGGTGCACTGACAGTGCTGGCGATGTGGTGGGAGCAAAGAAAGTGCTGGCTGTGTGGCGGGAGCTCTGACAGTGCTGGCTGTGTGGGCGGGAGCACTGACAGAGCCGGCTGTGTAGTGGGAGCACTGACAGTGCTGGCTGTGTGGGGGAGCACTGACAGGGCTAGCTGTGTGGGGGAGCACTGACAGTACTGGTTCTTTGGGGAGCACTGATAATGCTGGCAGTGTGGGGAGCACTGACAGTGCTGGCTGTGTGGGGGGGGGGGGGCACTGGCAGTGCTGGCTGTGTGGTGGGAGCACTGACAGTGCTGGCTGTGAGGGTGGAGCATTGACAGTGCAGGCTGTGTGGGGAGCACTGACTGTTGGCTGAGTGGGAGAGCACTGACAGTGCTGGCTGTGTGTGGGGCGGAGCACTGACAGTGCTGGCTGTGTGGGGAGCACTAACAGTGCTGGCTGTGTGGGGGAGCACAGACAGTGCTGGCTGTGTGTGGGGGGAGCACTGATAGTGCTGGCTGTGTGGGTGGCGCACTGACAGTGCTGGCTGTGTGGGCGGGAGCACTGACAGAGCCGGCTGTGTGGTGGGAGCACTGACAGTGCTGGCTGTGTGGGGGAGCACTGACAGTGCTAGCTGTGTGGGGGAGCACTGACAGTTCTGGCTCTGTGGGGGAGCACTGATAGTGCTGGCTGTGTGGGGAGCACTGTCAGTGCTCCCCCACACAGCCAGCACTGTCAGTGCTCCCACCACACCGCCGGCTCTGTCAGTGCTCCCGCCCACACAGCCAGCACTGTCAGTGCACCCGCCACACAGCCAGCACTGTCAGTGCTCCCCCACACAGCCAGCACGGTCAGTGCTCTCCCACACAGCCAGCACTGTCAATGCTCGCACCACACAGCCAACACTGTCAGTGCTCACACCACACAGCCAGCACTGTCAGTGCTCCCCCTCACAGCTAGCATTGTCAGTGCTCCCCCACATAGCCAGCACTGTCAGTGCCCCCACCACACAGACGGCACTGTCAGTGCATCCACCACACTGCCAGCCCTGTCAGTGCTCCCCCACACATCCAGCACTGTCAGTGCTGCCCCCACACAGCCAGCACTGTCCGTGCTCCCACCACATAGCCAGCACTGTCAGTGCTCCCACCACACAGCCAGCACTGTCAGTGCACCCACACACAGCCAGCACTGTCAGTGCTCCCCACACAGCCAGCACTGTCAGTGCTCTCCCACACAGCCAGCACTGTCAGTGCTCCCACCACACAGCCAGCACTGTCAGTGCACCCACCACACAGCCAGCACTGTCAGTGCTCTCCACACAGCCAGCACTGTCAGTGCTCTCCCACACAGCCAGCTCTGTCAGTGCTCCCACCACACAGCCAGCACTGTCAGTGCTCCCACCACACAGCGAGCACGGTCAGTGCTTCCCCCAAACACAGCCAGCACTGCCAGTGCTCCCCCCACACAGCCAGCACTGTCCTTGCTCCCACCACACAGACAGCACTGTCAGTGCTCCCACCACTCAGCCAGCACTATCAGTACCCCCACCACACAGCCAGCACTGTCAGTGCACCCACCACACAACCAGCAGTGCCACTGCTCCCCCACACACCCTGCACTGCCAGTGCTCCACCCACACAGACAACACTGTCAGTGCTCCCCCATACACAGCCAGCACTGTCTGTGCCCTCCCACACAACCAGCACTGTCAGTGCCCCCCACACAGCCAGCACTGTCAGTGCTCCCCCACACAGCCAGCACTGTCAGTGCTCTCCCACACAGCCAGCACTATCAGTGCTCCCCCACAGAGCCAGCACTGTCAGTGCTCCCACACACAGCTAGCACTGTCAGTGCTCCCCCACACAGCCAGCACTGTCAGTGCTCCCACCACACAGCCGGCTCTGTCATTGCTCCCGCCCACACAGCCAGCACTGACAGAGCTCCCGCCACACAGCCAGCACTTTCAATGCTCCCACCACACAGCCAGCACTGACAGTGCACCCACCACACAGCCAGCACTGCCACTGCTCCCCCCACCCACCCAGCACTGCCAGTGCTCCACCCACACAGACAGCACTGACAGTGCTCCCACCACATATCCAGCACTGTCAGTACTCCCACCACACAGCCAGCACTGTCAGTGCTCCCCCCACACGGCCAGCACTGTCAGTGCTCCCACCACACAGCCAGAACTGTCAGTGCACCCGCGACACAGCCAGCACTGTCAGAGCTCCCCCACACAGCCAGCACTGTCAGTGCGCCACCCAAACAGCCAGCACTATCAGTGCTCCCCCATACACAGCCAGCACTGCCTGTGCTCCCCCACACAGCCAGCACTGTCAGTGCTCCCCACACAGCCAGCACTGTCAGTGCTCCCCCACACAGCCAGCACTGTCAGTGCTCTCCCACACAGCCAGCAGTCAGTGCTCCCCACACAGCCTGCACTGTCAGTGCTCCACCCTCACAGCCAGCACTGTCAGTGCTCCCCACACAGCTAGCACTGTCAGTGCTCCCCCACACAGCCAGCACTGTCAGTGCTCCCACCACACCGCCGGCTCTGTCAGTGCTCCCGCCCACACAGCCAGCACTGTCAGAGCTCCCGCCACACAGCCAGCACTTTCAATGCTCCCACCACACAGCCAGCACTGTCAGTGAACCCACCACACAGACAACAATGTCATTGCTCCCCCCACACAGCCAGCACTGTCAGTGCTCTCCCACACAGCCAGCACTGCCAATGCTCGCACCACACAGCCAACACTGTCAGTGCTCACACCACACAGCCAGCACTGTCAGTGCTTCCCCTCACAGCTAGCATTGTCAGTGCTCCCCCACACAGCCAGCACTGTCAGTGCCCCCACCACACAGACATCACTGTCAGTGCACCCACCACACTGCCAGCCCTGTCAGTGCTCCCAGCACACAGCCAGCACTGTCAGTGCACCCACGCACAGCCAGCACTGTCAGTGCTCCCCACACAGCCAGCACTGTCAGTACTCTCCCACACAGCCAGCACTGTCAGTGCTCCCACCACACAGCCAGCACTGTCAGTGCTTCCCCCAAACACAGCCAGCACTGTCAGTGCTCCCACCACACAGCCAGCACTGTCAGTGCACCCACCACACAGCCAGCACTGTCAGTGCTCTCCACACAGCCAGCACTGTCAGTGCTCTCCCACACAGCCAGCTCTGTCAGTGCTCCCACCACACAGCCAGCACTGTCAGTGCTCCCACCACACAGCCAGCACTGTCAGTGCTTCCCCCAAACACAGCCAGCACTGCCAGTGCTCCCCCCACACAGCCAGCACTGTCCTTGCTTCCACCACACAGACAGCACTGTCAGTGCTCCCACCACACAGCCAGCACTGTCAGTGCTCCCTCCACACAGCCAGCACTGTCAGTGCTCCCCCACACAGCCAGCACTATCAGTACCCCCACCACACAGCCAGCACTGTCAGTGCACCCACCACACAACCAGCACTGCCACTGCTCCCCCACACACCCTGCACTGCCAGTGCTCCACCCACACAGACAGCACTGTCAGTGCTCCCCCATACACAGCCAGCACTGTCTGTGCTCCCCCACACAGCCAGCACTGTCAGTGCCCCCCACACAGCCAGCACTGTCAGTGCTCCCCCACGCAGCCAGCACTGTCAGTGCTCTCCCACACAGCCAGCACTATCAGTGCTCCCCCACAGAGCCAGCACTGTCAGTGCTCCCACACACAGCTAGCACTGTCAGTGCTCCCCCACACAACCAGCACTGTCAGTGCTCCCACCACACAGCCGGCTCTGTCAGTGCTCCCGCCCACACAGCCAGCACTGTCAGAGCTCCCGCCACACAGCCAGCACTTTCAATGCTCCCACCACACAGCCAGCACTGTCAGTGCACCCACCACACAGCCAGCACTGCCACTGCTCCCCCCACACACCCAGCACTGCCAGTGCTCCACCCACACAGACAGCACTGTCAGTGCTCCCACCACATATCCAGCACTGTCAGTGCTCCCACCACACAGCCAGCACTGTCAGTGCTCCCCCCACACGGCCAGCACTGTCAGTGCTCCCACCACACAGCCAGAACTGTCAGTGCACCCGCGACACAGCCAGCACTGTCAGAGCTCCCCCACACAGCCAGCACTGTCAGTGCGCCACCCAAACAGCCAGCACTATCAGTGCTCCCCCATACACAGCCAGCACTGTCTGTGCTCCCCCACACAGCCAGCACTGTCAGTGCTCCCCACACAGCCAGCATTGTCAGTGCTCCCCCACGCAGCCAGCACTGTCAGTGCTCTCCCACACAGCCAGCAGTCAGTGCTCCCCACACAGCCTGCACTGTCAGTGCTCCACCCTCACAGCCAGCACTGTCAGTGCTCCCACCACACAGCCAGCACTGTCAATGCACCCCCCACACAGCCAGCACTGTCAGTGCTCCCCACACAGCCAGCACTATCAGTGCTCCCCCAAAGAGCCAGCACTGTCAGTGCTCCCCACACAGCTAGCACTGTCAGTGCTCCCCCACACAGCCAGCACTGTCAGTGCTCCCACCACACCGCCGGCTCTGTCAGTGCTCCCGCCCACACAGCCAGCACTGTCAGAGCTCCCGCCACACAGCCAGCACTTTCAATGCTCCCACCACACAGCCAGCACTGTCAGTGCACCCACCACACAGACAGCACTGTCAGTGCTCCCCCCACACAGCCAGCACTGTCAGTGCTCTCCCACACAACCAGCACTGTCAATGCTCGCACCACACAGCCAACACTGTCAGTGCTCACACCACACAGCCAGCACTGTCAGTGCTTCCCCTCACAGCTAGCATTGTCAGTGCTCCCCCACACAGCCAGCACTGTCAGTGCCCCCACCACACAGACAGCACTGTCAGTGCACCCACCACACTGCCAGCCCTGTCAGTGCTCCCAGCACACATCCAGCACTGTCAGTGCTGCCCCCACACAGCCAGCACTGTCCGTGCTCCCACCACATAGCCAGCACTGTCAGTGCTCCCACCACACAGCCAGCAATATCAGTGCTCCCCCACACAGCCAGCACTGTCAGTGCTCCCACCACACAGCCAGCACTGTCAGTGCACCCACACACAGCCAGCACTGTCAGTGCTCCCCACACTGCCAGCACTGTCAGTGCTCTCCCACACAGCCAGCACTGTCAGTGCTCCCACCACACAGCCAGCACTGTCAGTGCTTCCCCCAAACACAGCCAGCACTGTCAGTGCTCCCCCCACACAGCCAGCACTGTCCGTGCTCCCCCCACACAGCCAGCACTGTCCGTGCTCCCACCACACAGCCAGCACTGTCAGTGCTCCCACGATACAGCAAGAACTGTCAGTGCTCCCTCCACACAGCCAGCACTGTCAGTGCTCCCCCCACATAGCCAGCACTGCCAGTGCTGCCCCCACACAGCCACACTGACAGTGCTGGCTGTGTGGTGGGGGCACTGACAGCGCTGGCTGTGTGTGGGGGGCGGGAGCACTGACAGTGCTAGCTGTGTGGGGGAGCACTGACAGTGCTGGCTGTGTGGTGGTAGCACTGACAGTGTTGGCTGTGTGGTGCGAGCATTGACAGTGCTGGCTGTGTGGGAGAGCACTGACAGTGCTGTCTGTGTGGTGGCTGTACTGACAGTGCTGGCGATGTGGTGGGAGCAAAGAAAGTGCTGGCTGTGTGGCGGGAGCTCTGACAGTGCTGGCTGTGTGGGCGGGAGCACTGACAGAGCCGGCTGTGTGGTGGGAGCACTGACAGTGCAGGCTGTGTGGGGGAGCACTGACAGTGCTAGCTGTGTGGGGGGGCACTGGCAGTGCTGGTTCTTTGGGGGAGCACTGATAGTGCTGGCAGTGTGGGGAGCACTGACAGTGCTGGCTGTGTGGGGGGTGCACTGGCAGTGCTGGCTGTGTGGTGGGAGCACTGACAGTGCTGGCTGTGAGGGTGGAGCATTGACAGTGCAGGCTGTGTGGGGAGCACTGACTGTTGGCTGTGTGGGAGAGCACTGACAGTGCTGGCTGTGTGTGGGGCGGAGCACTGACAGTGCTGGCTGTGTGGGGAGCACTAACAGTGCTGGCTGTGTGGGGGAGCACAGACAGTGCTGGCTGTGTGTGGGGGGAGCACTGATAGTGCTGGCTGTGTGGGTGGCGCACTGACAGTGCTGGCTGTGTGGGCGGGAGCACTGACAGAGCCGGCTGTGTGGTGGGAGCACTGACAGAGCCGGCTGTGTGGGGGAGCACTGACAGTGCTGGCTCTGTGGGGGAGCACTGATAGTGCTGGCTGTGTGGGGAGCACTGACAGTGCTGGCTGTGTGGGGGAGCACTGACAGTGCTGGCTGTGGAGTGGGAGCACTGACAGTGCTGGCTGTGAGGGTGGAGCACTGATAGTGCTGGCTGTGTGGGGAGCACTGACTGCTGGCTGTGTGGGAGAGCACTGAGAGTGCTGGCTGTGTGTGGGGCGGAGCACTGACAGTGCTGGCTGTGTGGGGAGCACTGACAGTGTTGGCTGTGTGGGGGAGCACAGACAGTGCTGGCTGTGTGTTTGTGGAGCACTGATAGTGCTGGCTATGTGGGTGGCGCACTGACAGTGCTGGCAGTGTGGGGGAGCTCTGACAGTGCTGGCTGTGTGTCAGTGCTCCCAGCACATATCTACCACTGTCAGTGCTCCCACCCACACGGCGGTTGGCAGTGTGGTGGGTGTGTGGTGGGAGCAATGAAAGTGCTGGCTGTGTGGCGGGAGCTCTGACAGTGCTGGCTGTGTGTGGGGGGGGGAGCACTGACAGAGCCGGCTTTTTGGTGGGAGCACTGACAGTGCTAGCTGTGTGAGGGAGCACTGACAGTGCTGGCTCTGTGGGGGAGCACTGAAACTGCTGGCTTTGTGGGGAGTACTGACAGTGCTGGCTGTGTGGGTGGAGCACTGACAGTGCTGGCTGTGTGGTGGGAGCACTGACAGTGCTGGCTGTGAGGGTGGAGCACTGGCAGTGCTAGCTGTGTGGCGGGAGCACTGACAGTGCTGGCTGTGTGGTGGGAGCACTGACAGTGTTGGCTGTGTGGTGCGAGCATTGACAATGCTGGCTGTGTGGGAGAGCACTGACAGTGCTGGCTGTGTGGGAGTGCACTGACAGTGCTGGCTGTGTGGTGGGTGCACTGACAGTGCTGGCTGTGTGGTGGGAGCAATGAAAGTGCTGGCTGTGTGGCGGGAGCTCTGACAGTGCTAGCTGTGTGGGCGGGAGCACTGACAGAGCCGGCTGTGTAGTTGGAGCACTGACAGTGCTGGCTGTGTGGGGAAGCACTGACAGTGCTGGCTGTGTGTGGGGCGGAGCACTGACAGCACTGTCAGTGCTCCCAGCACATATCCAGCACTGTCAGTGCTCCCACCACACAGCCAGCACTGTCAGTGCTCCCCCACACGGCCAGCACTGTCAGAGCTCCCCCACACTGTCAGTGCGCCACCCACACAGCCAGCACTATCAGTGCTCCCCCCACACACAGCCAGCACTGGCTGTGCTCCCCCACACAGCCAGCACTGTCAGTGCTCCGCCCCACTCACAGCCAGAACTGTCAGTGCTCCCACCACACAGCCAGCACTGTCAGTGC
The DNA here is from genome assembly GCF_047496885.1 of Scyliorhinus torazame. Lineage (NCBI taxonomy): Eukaryota > Metazoa > Chordata > Chondrichthyes > Carcharhiniformes > Scyliorhinidae > Scyliorhinus > Scyliorhinus torazame. The sequence goes on from NC_092726.1 coordinate 139,577,925, forward strand.
TCCCTCCACACAGCCAGCACTGTCAGTGCTCCCCCACACAGCCCGCACTATCAATACCCCAACCACACAGTCAGCACTGTCAGTGCACCCACCACACAGCCAGCACTGCCCGTGCTCCCCCACACACCCAGCACTGCGAGTGCTGACCCCACACAGCCAGCACTGTCAGTGCTCCCACCACATATCCAGCACTGTCAGTGCTCCCACCACACAGCCAGCACTGTCAGTGCTCCCCCCACACGGCCAGCACTGTCAGTGCTCCCACCACACAGCCAGCACTGTCAGTGCGCCACCCACACAGCCAGCATGTCAGTGCTCCCACCACACAGCCAGCACTGTCAGTGCTCCCCCCACACAGCCAGCACTGTCAGTGCTTCCCCACACAGCCCGCACTGTCAGTGGTCCCACCACACAACTAGCATTGTCAGTGCTCCCACCACACAGCCAGCACTGTCAGTGCTCCCCACGCCCCAGACCCAGCTCCTGATTGGCTGATAGGCTGTCAGTCAGCGGCTGTAGCTGCTGATTGGCTGAGAGACTGTCAGTCAGCGCCAGGAGTTACTGATTGGCTGAAATGCTGCCAGTCAGAGACTAGAACTGCTGATTTGCTGACAGGCTGTCGGTCAGCGGCTGGAGCTCCTGATTTGCTGAGAGGCTGTCAGTCAGCGGCTGGAGCTGCTGATTGGATGAGAGGCTGTTAGTCAGCGCCAGGAGCTACTGATTGGCTGAGAGACTGTCAGTCAGCGGCTGTAGTTGCTGATTGGCTGAGAGACTTTCAGTCAGCGCGAGGAGCTACTGATTGGCTGAAATGCTGCCAGTCAGAGATTAGAACTGCTGATTTGCTGAGAGGCTGTCGGTCAGCGGCTGGAGCTCCTGATTGGCTGAGAGACTGTCTGTCAGCGGCTGGAGCTCCTGATTGGCTGAGAGACTGTCAGTCAGCGGCTGGAGCTCCTGATTGGCTGAAAGACTGCCAGTCAGCGGCTGGAGCTCCTGGTTGGCTGAGAGGCTGTCAGTCAGCGGTTGGAGCTCCTGATTGGCTGAGAGGCTGTTAGTCAGCGGTTGGGGCTCCTGATTGGCTGAAAGGCTGTCAGTCCGTTTTATTTTCTCATTAATTTAATAATTGATGTAACCGGATATTTCACCGCGACCTTGATCTGCTCCCTGAACCTGGACTGAGTCACCACATAAATAAATGTGTTTGTGCAGCAATTTAAATCCTGCAGCATACTTCCGACTTGTTGTAAATTATATTGAGGGAATGTGAGGTAAACTAATCCTCCCACATCGTTATAGAAAAATTTAATAACAGACACGGTCCAGAGGAGGATGAAAGCTCCGGAGATGCTGAAGAGTAAAATCATTGACTTCCTTCTGCTCTCCATCTCTGGGTCGGTGCGATTGTCTACCGGACTCTGAGCCCTCAGTGCCTTCCGGACACGACTGGTGAGTAAAATGTGTCTGACTGTCAGAGCGTTGGTCAACAGGATTGAGAAGAACGGCATCAATGGTGTTAAAACCTGAGAAAACCAGTTATACCCACCCCATCCCGGGTCAGTCCAAAAGCTGCTCTTTGTGACGCAGAACCACTGGACATTGTCGATTATACCCCAAGGTTCGAATATAAAGTACCGGGGGATGTTTTTCACACAGAGCAGGAGGCCGCTTGTGGACAGAACCACAGCCGCAGTTTTCCCGGTGCAATATTTAGTTTTCAGTTTCTGGCAGCAAATGGCCACAAATCGATCAAAGGAGAAAGTGAGGGTGAACCAGACAGAACAGTCAGTGGCTGCAGCCTGCAGGACAGCGTTAACACGACACACAGGGGTGATGTACAGGAAACTCCGGGGGAAATAATACACATTGATCATGGTCAGTATGATACGAGTGATAGTAAACAGCAGATCCGCCGTTGCCATGGCCACCAGGTAGCGAGTGGTGCAGGTAGAGAGGCCACACTTCCCCCGACACAGAATCACAATTCCCAGTATATTAACTGTCAGAGAGAGAAAGGAGAGACGCGGGAAATTACTGGGTAATGAATCTCCCTCTCTGAATCAGGACATAATTTCAGCATCAATATAATGGACAGTGGGTGGGTGGGGGTGTTGGGAGAGGAGTGGGCAGAGAGATTAACATTGCAGAGAGGGGAGTAGGAAATGTAACTCCAGTGTTAAGATGGATTCCCCATCTTAACACTGGAGTTACATTTCCTACTCCCCTGTCAGTTTGATGGCAGTGGTAGGAAAATGTTTATAATTCAGAGACCTTTGGGAGAGGTTACATTTCTCATTTAGTCTGATTTACAGGATTCACTCAGGCCGGCCAGGTTTCCCAATCCGGATACAAACATACCAGAGATTGTCATCCCAGCTCAATTATTGGACCACACCCCGGATTGGACCGTTCCCTGGACTGGATTTCTGATGGGGTTGGACCCCACTCCTGGTTTATTTGAATACTCCACGATCAATGGGAAAAATAAAACAAACGCAGGACCTTCCCACTTCATAATCATGGGAGGAATAGAAATATAGCATGTACAGTGCAAAAGGAGGCCATTCGGCCCATCGAGTCTGCACCGGCCCTTGGAAAGAGAAAACCAGTTCAGCCCACCCCATCCCCATAACCCAGTGACCCCATCTAAATTGTTTGGAAACTAAACACAATTTATCATGGCCAATCCACCTAACCTGCACATCTTTGGACTGTGGGAGGAAACCGGAGCACCCGGAGGAAAGCCACGCAGACACGTGGAGAACATGCAGACTCCGCACAGACAGTGACCCAAGCCGGGAATCGAACCTGGGATCCTGGAGCTTTGAATCAACTGTGCTTACCACTGTGCTACCGTGCCGCACAGCCTGTCCAGAGTACAGTGTGTCCAGTCTCCAGAGCATCCCGAGGGATCATCCCTCCCAGATTTAGTCATTCGTACAGCACCCGCTCCCAGGAATCCCCCATTGCCATATCTCGAACATCCCAACATCACTGTTCCCAGGAATCCATCCTCTCCCTGTTTGGAAAGAATCCCTGCCAAGCTTTTCTCAGGAATATTCCTGCTCCGGCATGGGACATTCCCCAGGGTTCACTTGGCCGGAATAGACTCTCTCCAGATTCGGACTCATTGCATTCGACAAAAAAGTAGGAACATCCCAAAACTAGGGCGTTAAGATGGAGGAGAAAATTCCCAGACTAAAGTTGTTTAAATTAAAGTTATGTCCTGCGGGACCTAACATCCGAATTCGACGATGAGATGTTGCTCCTCCAGCTTGCGTTGGGCTTCACTGCATTCTTGCAGCAGGCCAAGGACAGACATGTGGGCCTGAGAGCAAGATGCTGAGTTAACATGGCCACAACATGAAGGCTGGGGCCATGCTGTGGGCTGAGTGAAGGTGTCCCACAAAGCAGTCTCCCAGTCTGCGTTTAGTCTCCCCATTGTAGAGGAGACGGTATTGGCAGCAGCGAATACAGGAGAACAAATTGAAGGCACAGAAGTGAAATGCTGCTTCCCCAGAAAGGAGAGTTTGCTGCTGAGAACCGGGAGACGGGAGGAGGTAAAGGGACAGTTGTTGCACCGTCTCTGATTGCAGGGGAAGGTGCTGGGGGAAGGGAAAGGGGTGTGGGGTGTGAGGGGGAAGTGGACAAGGGGGACGGAGCGGTACCTGAGGAATGCAGAAATTGAGGGGGGCGGTTGGAGAGAGGTGAAGATGTGTTTGGTGGTGACATCATGCTGGAGTTGGCAGAAATGGAGGAGGATTTTCCTTTCAATGGGAAGGCTGATGGTGTGGAAAGTGAGGAGAGGGACCCTATCATGTTTCCGGGAGGGAGGGGGCGGTGTGAGGACAGAGGTGTGAGAAGTGAATTGATCACGATTGAGAGGCCTGTTAACAAAGGAAGGTGGTGGGGACGGCAAGGTTAAGGAAAAGACAGACATGCCAGGGGGGCTATTTTCGAAGACGCCAGCATGAGAACAGAGGCGATGGATGGGGAGAAAGTGGGTGAATGAGATGCAGTCTTTACAGGGAGCAGGGTATGAGGATCTGTACACAATCCTCGTGTTGGGGAACGGAGGTGCAGAGGGATTGGACATCCATTGTGAAGATTAGGCGGTTAGGGCCAGGGAAATGGACCTCGTTTATATGACATACGACACCAGAGGAATCAGGATCCATAAAATCCCCACAGTGCAGAAGGAGGCCATTCGGCCCATTAAGTCTGTACCAAACCTCTTGTACAAACCTCTGAAAGAGAACCTCAACCAAGCTCACCCCCACCCCCCATCTCATTAACACCTTAATCAAACCGACACATCTTTTTGGACACTGCGGGCTAATTTAGCATGGTCAATCCACCTAATCTGGACTATGGGAGGTAACCGGAGCACCCGGAGGAAACCCACACATCCAGGGAGAAAAAGTGCAGTCTCCACACAGACAGTCACCCAAGGTAGGAATTGATCCGGGGACCCTGCTGCTGTGAGGCAGCCGTGCAAACCACTGTGTCACAGTGCCACCACTGTCTTTGGGAAGGGGCAGAACAGGGTAAAGCGGATGGAATCAAGATCGGATGAAATGATCTTGGTGGGGCTGGAACAGGCCGAAATAATGGGTGCACTGGGACTTTCCTGTTTGTGGACTTTGGGAAGGAGGTAGAAGCGGGAGGTTGATGCAGGACGTGTGGGGTTGTGGCACTATAGTGTCCGAGGGAGTGGACAGAAGGTATCCAGAGTCAAAGAGGTCAGTGAAAGTCCTGGAAACAATATCATGATGTTTGGTGGTGTGCTGCTGGCCCAGGGGGAGGTACCAGGCTGTGCCTGAGAGCTGACGGTCAGCCTCTGTGAGGAAGAGGTCAGGACACCAGACAATAATTGTTGTCATTCATCTCAAGAGGCTTGGAATATAAAAGCAGGGATGTACTTCTGAAGCTTTATGAAGTATTAGTTAGGCCCCATTTAGAATACTGTGAGCAATTTTGGGCCCCACACCTCAGGAAGGACATACTGGCACTGGAGCGGGTCCAGCGGAGATTCACACCGATGATCCCAGGAATGGTAGGCCTAACATACGATGAACGTCTGAGGATCCTGGGATTATATTCATTGGAGTTTAGGAGCTTGAGGGGAAATCTAATAGAAACTTACAAGATAATGAATGGCTTAGATAGGGTGGATGTAGGGAAGTTGTTTCCATTAGCAGGGGAGACGAGGACCCGGGGGCACAGCCTTAGAATAAAAGGGAGTCACTTTAGAACAGAGATGAGGAGAAATTTCTTCAGCCAGAGAGTGGTGGGTCTGTGGAATTCATTGCCACAGAAGGCGGTGGAGGCCGGGACGTTGAGTGTCTTGAAGACAGAAGTTGATAAATTCTTGATTTCTCGAGGAATTAAGGGCTATGGAGAGAGCGCGGGTAAATGGAGTTGAAATCAGCCATGATTGAATGGTGGAGTGGACTCGATGGGCCGAATGGCCTTACTTCCGCTCCTATGTGTTCTGGTCTTATGGTAAAATAACGGTACCACCCTTGTGAGCAGCTTAGATCACCAGGTCAGGGTTGGATATTATAGAGAGGATTGGAGCAAGTTTAGAGTGAGTCAGGATAGAGTTGGTGAGAGGCAAAGAGAAATTGAGACGGTCGACGTCGCACTGACAGATCTCAATGAAAAGATCAAGAGCTGATAGGAGGCCAGAAGGTGGGGACCAGGTAGAGGGAGATTACTGGAGGCGGATGGCTTTCAACAACAAATATTTATAAAGTAGGCAGTGAGAATCAGCAGCGACAATATTATCTATTCACTGATCACCATCAGAATAATTACCAAAGAATTGAAAAGCAGAAGTCGGTCTCTGTTATTAGAACATATAACATAGAACAATACAGCGCAGTACAGGCCCTTCGGCCCACGTTGTTGCACCGAAACAAAAGCCATCTAACCTACACTATGCCATTATCATCCATATGTTTATCCAATAAACGTTTAAATGCCCTCAATGTTGGCGAGTTCACTACTGTAGCAGGAAGGGCATTCCACGGCCTCACTACTCTTTGCGTAAAGAACCTACCTCTGACCTCTGTCCTATATCTATTACCCCTCAGTTTAAAGTTATGTCCCCTCGTGCCAGCCATTTCCATCCGCGGGAGAAGGCTCTCACTGTCCACCTTATCCAGCCCCCTGATCATTTTGTATGCCTCTATTAAGTCTCCTCTTAACCTTCTTCTCTCCAACGAAAACAACCTCAAGTCCATCAGCCTTTCCTCAAAAGATTTTGCCTCCATACCAGGCAACATCCTGGTAAATCTCCTCTGCACCCGCTCTAAAGCCTCCACGTCCTTCCGATAATGCGGTGACCAGAACTGTACCCAATACTCCAAATGCGGCCGTACCAGAGTTCTGTACAGCTGCAACATGACCTCCTGACTCCGGAACTCAATCCCTCTACCAAGAAAGGCCAACACTCCATAGGCCTTCTTCACAACCCTATCAACCTGGGTGGCAACTTTCAGGGATCTATGTACATGGACACCTAGATCCCTCTGCTCAGCCACACTTTCAAGAACTTTACCATTAGCCAAATATTCCGCATTCCTGTTATTCCTTCCAAAGTGAATCACCTCACACTTCTCTACATTAAACTCCATTTGCCACCTCTCAGCACAGCTCTGCAGCTTATCTATATCCCTCTGTAACCCGCTGCATCCTTCCACACTATCGACAACACCATCGACTTTAGTATCGTCTGCAAATTTACTCACCCACCCTTCTGCGCCTTCTTCTAGGTCATTGATAAAAATGACAAACAGCAACGGCTCCAGAACAGATCCTTGTGGTGCTCCACTTATGACTGTACTCCATTCTGAACATTTCCCATCAACCACCACCCTCTGTCTTCTTTCAGCTAGCCAATTTCTGATCCACATCTCTAAATCACCCTCAATCCCCATCCTCCGTATTTTCTGCAATAGCCTACCGTGGGGAACCTTATCAAACGCTTTGCTGAAATCCATATACACCACATCAACTGCTCTACCCTCATCTACCTGTTCAGTCACCTTCTCAAAGAACTCAATAAGGTTTGTGAGGCATGACCTACCCTTCACAAAGCCATGCTGACTATCCCTGATCATATTATTCCTATCTAGATGATTATAAATCTTGTCTCTTATAATCCCCTCCAAGACTTTACCCACTACAGACGTGAGGCTCGCCGGTCTATAGTTGCCGGGGTTGTCTCTGCTCCCCTTTTTGAACAAAGGGACCACATTTGCTGTCCTCCAGTCCTCTGGCACTATTCCTGTAGTCAATGATGACATAAAAATCAAAGCCAAAGGTCCAGCAATCTCTTCCCTGGCCTCCCAGAGAATCTTAGGATAAATACCATCAGGTCCCGGGGACTTATCTATTTTCAGCCTGTCCAGAATTGCCAACACCTCTTCCCTACGTATCTCAATGCCATCTATTCTATTAGCCTGGGGCTCAGCATTCTCCTCCACAACATTATCTTTTTCCTGAGTGAATACTGACGAAAAATATTCATTTAGTATCTCGCATATCTCTTCAGACTCCACACACAATTTCCCATCCCTGTCCTTGACTGGTCCTACTCTTTCCCTAGTCATTCGCTTATTCCTGACATACCTATAGAAAGCTTTTGGGTTTTCCTTGATCCTTCCTGCCAAATACTTCTCATGTCCCCTCCTTGCTCGTCTTAGCTCTCTCTTTAGATCTTTCTTCGATACCTTGTAACTATCCATCGCCCCAACTGAAACTTCACACCTCATCTTCACATAGGCCTCCTTCTTCCTGTTAACAAGAAATTCCACTTCCTTGGTAAACCACGGTTCCCTCGCTCGACGCCTTCCTCCCTGCCTGACCGGTACATACTTATCAAGAACGCGCCGTAGCTGATCCTTGAACATGCCCCACTTATCCAGTGTGACCAACACTTGCAGCCTACTTCTCCACCTTATCCCCCCCAAGTCACGTCTAATGGCATCATAATTGCCCTTTCCTCAGCTATAACTCTTGCCCTGCGGTGTATACTTATCCCTTTTCATCATTAACGTAAACGTCACCGAATTGACGTTATTCTTGACTTTAGAACAGAATATAATCAAATCTTCCAGTCACAATGTCAACAGTTGGAAAAATGGAATTAGAAGCATGAGTTAAAATAAATCCAGGAACACAGAGTATACTAAATAGTCGGCACCTATTCCAAAGTCAACATTATTCCTGACACATTTCATCCAATTATTTCAATAACTACCAGAAATAATATATCTGAGTAGTATGATAGATGTTAAACAATTGGATTTTCTAAAGGCCGCCAGTAAGATCCGACATAACAGACTGATGAGTAATCTCAGAGCCAGTGGAGTTAGGGGACACAGCAGCAGAATGGACACATGCTGGCGACACACACAGAAAACAGGGAGAGGAGTTAAAGGGATTTGGGCTGATTGGTGGAAGGTCGGAAGTGGTGTTCCACAATGATCAGCACTGGGATCACTCTCCTTCACCATTCCCATCAACAGTATGGGATCGGGAAGCAGAATGATAATTACACAATTTACAGACAAAATCAAATTGGGAGCGAGAGTGAATACAGAGGAAGAATACAACTAATTACAGGCACACATTCATCATTCATTATGAATTTGCAAAGTGGGTATTTCAATGGGACATTAATGTCCCGACAGATCAGTGTCCGCTGCTGCATTTTGTTCAGAAAAATACGTCCCCCAATCACTCCTTGGAAAACTAGTGTGTGAATGGACTGGACGGGTTTCTGGCTTCAGGTTAATAGATTCACAAATCGTGTGAAGCAGAAAGACTGTTTAAAAACACCCATAAACATTGATCAAAATTGTGAGTTCATTTGAGGATCAATATAAATGAGAAAATATCACAAAACCTATTGGAATGCTGCACTGCTGTGGGTTTTATGAAATATTAGAGTGTGGGTGATATCTGTTCCTGTTGGAGTAGGCAAAAAAAAACAGAGATAGAGACATTTCACATCATGCAATAAATATCAAACATGTTCAAAACACAGACAAACTCTTCCTGTTTTCAACCTATTCCAAAGTTAAAACACACAGAGAGAACTCCACAGAATGGAGCGGCCACTGCCCAATAAAATACAGCATTTCAAAACAGAACCAACTAATGTCAGTCCAGTTACTGACCCACACTTACTACAATTCCAGAGGACAGATAGTTCCAGTAATAGATATATAATTGGATCAGATATTCCAGTCTGGTGAGAGACCAACATTCAGTACAATTGTACACTGACAAATACTTCCAGTCATCCTTGTTCACTGCTGTCAGATATTCCACTCTGGTTAGTGATCCACCCTCAGTGTGATTACATTCTTACTCCGACTAAACCTTCCTTCAGCGAGATTGTCTTCACTAAGATCCAGTCTAACATTATACAAGAGTCCACTCAATATAACAACTTTATTGATCAGAGATCCCGTGAGTTACAAACAGGTTTATTGTTAGTTGATGGAATGGATTCAAACCATAGACATTATGAACGAGATTTGAATTAAGTGAATTATATCGTTGACCAGGTGTCTGTGTAACAGTGAGCCCGAGATCAGCGTTAAACATTTTCAGTCAGAGTTTAAAATAAGAGTGCCGCTCACACACAGATTTACACAACTTTAATGGTGACAGTCACTTACCAGGAACACCAACAATAGCCAGGATTGGGTAGAATACTTTCTCAGCAATATCAATTGGATAAAGCATTTTCACTGTGAAAAAATGTGTCCCTTCCTGCGATTGGCAATCTCTCTGTCTGAAACTCTGAGGTTATATATTCCACAAGCTTTTAATTAATACCCTGTGGAACCACCTCGGGGATATTGAGGTTGTGACATCGTTCAACTTATTTTTCAAAAATGTGAATAAACAGCTTACGATATTTGGTTCATTAAAAGCAATTTTTTTTAATGAGTGACCTCTTTGCAAACACTGGACTGTGTCGATCGCATTGTTCAGCTAATATTAACAGAAAGGATGCTGTCCAATCAGACGCCATCAGTCCCATCTCAACATCTCACATTGTTTCAGTGACATGCCTCACTCCACTGTGACCATTCAGTGATTCAGTTCCAATTGTCAGTGTGTTTCTCTGGGTGGTTCCACTGCTCCCTGGGGTATAGCTGCCTCTGTAACTGTGACCATTCAGTGATTCAGTTCCAATTGTCAGTGTATTTCTCTGGGTGGTTCCACTGTACTCTGGGGTGTAGCTGTCTCTGTAACTGTGACCATTCATTGATTCAGTTCCAATTGTCAGTGTGTTTCTCTGGGTGGCTCCACTGCACTCTGGGGTGTATCACCTCTGTAACTGACCATTCAGTGATTCAGTTCAAATTGGCAGTGTGTTTCTCTGGGTGGTTCCACTGCACTCTGGGGTGAAGCTGTCTCTGTAACTGTGGCCATTCAGTGATTCAGTTCCAATTGTCAGTGTGTTTCTCCGGGTGGTTCCACTGCACTCTGGGATGTAGCTGTCTCTGTAACTGTGTCCATTCAGTGATTCAGTTCCAATTGTTAGTGCGTTTCTCTGGGTGTTTCCACTGCACTCTGGGGTGCAGCTGTCTGTGTAACTGTGACCATTCAGTGATTCAGTTTCAATTGTCAGTGTGTTTCTCTGGGTGGATCCACTGCACTCTGGGGTGTAGCTGCTTCTGTAACTGTGACTAGCCCAGTGATTCAGTTCCACATGTCAGTGTGTTTCTCTGGGTGGTTCCACTGCACTCTGGGGTGTAATTGCCCCTGTAACTGTGACCATTCAGTGATTCAGTTCCAATTGTCAGTGTGTTTCTCTGGGTGGTTCCAATGCAATCTGGTGGGGGGGGGGGGGGGGGGGGTAGCTGTCTCTGTAACTGTGACCGTTCTGTGATTCAGTTCCAATTTTCCGTGTGTCTCTCTGGGAGTGTCCACTGCTATCTGGAGTGTAGCTGTCTCTGTAACTGTGACCATTCAGTGATTCAGTTACAATTGTCAGTGTGTTTCTCTGGGTGGTTCCACTGCACTCTGGGGTGTAGCTGCCCCTGTAACGGTGACCATTCAGTGATTCAGTTCCAATTGTCAGTGTGTTTCTCTGGGTGGTTCCACTGCACTCGGGGGGGTAGCTGTCTCTGTACTGTGACCATTCAGTGATTCAGTTCCAATTATCAGTGTGTTTCCCCGGGTGGGTCCACTGCACTCTGGGGTGTAGCTGCCTCTGTAACTGTGACCATTCAGTGATTCAGTTCCAATTGTCAGTGTGTTTCTCTGGGTGGTTCCACTGCGCTCTTGGGTGTAGCTGCCTCTGTAACTGTGACCAGTCAGTGAATCAGTTCCAATTTATAGTGTGTCTCTCTGGGAGTGTCCACTGCACTCTGGGGTGTAGCTGTCTCTGTAACTGTGACCATTCAGTGATTCAGTTCCAATTGTCAGTGTGTTTCTCTGGGTGGTTCCACTGCACTGGGGTGTAGCTGCCTCAGTAACTGTGTCCATTCAGTGATTCAGTTCCAATTGTCAGTGTGTTTCTCTGGCTGTTTCCACTGCACTCTGGTGTGTAGCTGTCTCTGTAACTGTGGCCATTCAGTGATTCAGTTCCAATTGTCAGTGTGTTTCACCGGGTGGGTGCACTGCACTCTGGGGTGTAGCTGTCTCTGGAACTGTGTCCATTCAGTGATTCAGTTCCAATTGTCAGTGTGTTTCTCCGGGTGGTTCCACTGCACTCTGGCGTGTAGCTGCCTCTGTAACTGTGAACATTCAGTGATTCAGTTCCAATTGTCAGTGTGTTTCTCTGGGTGTTTCCACTGCACTCTGGGGTGCAAATGTCTCTGTAACTGTGGCCATTCAGTGATTCAGTTGCAATTGTCAGTGTGTTTCTCCGGGTGGTTCCACTGCACTCTGGCGTGTAGCTGCCTCTGTAACTGTGTCCATTCAGTGATTCAGTTCCAATTGTCAGTGTGTTTCTCTGTGTGTTTCCACTGCACTCTGGGGTGCAGCTGTCTCTGTAACTGTGACCATTCAGTGATTCAGTTTAAATTGTCAGTGTGTTTGTCTGGGTGGATCCACGGGACTCTGGGGTGTAGCTGCCTCTGTAACCGTGACCATCCAGTGATTCAGTTCCAATTGTCAGTGTGTTTCTCTGGGTGGTTCCACTGCACTCTGGGGTGTAGTTGCCCCTGTAACTGTGACCATTTAGTGATTCAGTTCCAATTGTCAGTGTGTTTCTCTGGGTGGTTCCACTGCACTCTGGGGGGTAGCTGTCTCTGTAGCTGTGACCGTTCAGTGATTCAGTTCCAATTTTCCGTGTGTCTCTCTGGGAGTGTCCACTGCACTCTGGGGTGTAGCTGTCTCTGTAACTGTGACCATTCAGTGATTCAGTTCCAATTGTCAGTGTGTTCTCTGGGTGGTTCCACTGCGTTCTGGGGTGTAGCTGCCTCTGTAACTGTGTCCATTAAGTGATTCAGTTCCAATTGTCAGTGTGTTTCTCTGGGTGTTTCCAATGCACTCTGGGGTGCAGCTGTCTCTGTAACTGTGACCATTTAGTGATTCAGTTTCAATTGTCAGTGTGTTTCTCTGGGTGGTTCCACTGCACTCTGGGGTGTAGCTGCCTCTGTAACTGTGACCATCCAGTGATTCAGTTCCAAATGTCAGTGTGTTTCTCTGGGTGGTTCCACTGCACTCTGGGGTGTAGCTGTCTCTGTAACTGTGGCCATTCAGTGATTCAGTTCCAATTGTCAGTGTGTTTCTCCGGGTGGTTCCACTGCACTCTGTGGTGTAGCTGCCTCTGTAAGTGTGACCATCCAGTGATTCAGTTCCAATTGTCAGTGTGTTTCTCTGGGTGGTTCCACTGCACTCTGGGGGGTAGCTGTCTCTGTAACTGTGACCATTCAGTGATTCAGTTACAATTGTCAGTGTGTCTCTCTGGGTGGTTCCACTGCACTCTGGGATGTAGCTGCCTGTGTAACTGACAGTTTCTGGACAGTGAGACCACCATGATTAAGATGAGTCATCTGACCATGGAATACCCAGGGAGTATGCAATTCTTTCTGAAATCAATAACAGTGGAAATCCAGCATCATTGAGGAATCTCTGTTGGGAGGAAAGATCGGTGATATATCCGTGAACAAAAACAAAGGAGATGGCACTCACTGGACAATTAATCAAGACATCTGATGGTCAGCATAGACATGTTGGGCCGAAGGGCCTGTTTCTGTGATGTGTGACACTATATCTCTCTCTGTGGCTCTTTGTCCTTGTTTGGTATTCTGGGAAAGGTCTTTGCTCGTGACTAGCTTGCCGAACCTGGTATCACACATCTGCCCTAAGTCTCAATGTGTACTCTGGAAGAAGCTCCACAGAATGAACAACATCTTCCTGTTCCGCAATAACAGACTGGAGGGTATGAATGGTTACTGATGTTTCCGTGTAAGAAACCCCAAAGGTTCAACACCATCCTGTTGTTCCGCAGTAACAGCTTCAAGGGGCTGAATGTTCTTCACCTTTTCATGACGAGGATGTTCTTTGTTGATACTTGTGAGGTCTCAATTTTAATGTCCACTTAACAGCCCCGATATTGTCCAGATTCTCTTGTACACGGACACGGACTGCTTCAGTATCTGCGTCACAAACGGTACCGAACATTGTGCAGTCATCAGTGAACATCAACCCTTCTGTCCTTAGATATAAGGAAGATCATTTATGAAGAAACGGAAGATGGCTGCGCCGAGGATACCTCCTGAGGAACACATGGAGTTATGTCCTGGAGCTGAGATTATTAACCTCCAAGAGTCATAACCATCCTCCCTTCTAACAGGTATGACTCCAACCAGCAGAGGGTTTTCCTCATTCCCATTGATTCCAGTTTTGCTCGGGCTTCTTCATTCCACACTCGATCAAATGCTGCTATGATGTCACCTCCCTTCTACTTCATGTTCTGCGTGTTTGAACAAAGGCTGTGACGAGGTCAGTGGCCCTGGCACAACTGAAACTGAGCGTCTGTGAGCCGGTTACTGCTCAGTAAGTGCCGCTTCATTGCACAGCTGTTGAGCCGTTCCATCATATCGCTAATGATCGGCAGCAGACAGATGGGGCGGTAATTAACCAGTTGGGTCTGTGTGTGCGGCCGTTTCTGTTTGTATGTTTTTTTGATAACAGGTGTGTTTTGGTATGGGTGTTAATATGTATGTGTGAGTGTATGTGGTTGCACTTGTGAGTTTGCGTATGTGGGTGTGTGTGTGCAGCGGGGGGGGGGGGGTCGTGTGTGAATGTGTGTGGGTGGCTGTGAGGGTGTCCTGTGCATTTTTCTGTGTGTTTGTGGGTAAGTATGGCTGCTTGTCTCGTTCTCGGTTTGAGCATGTGGTGTGTGGGTGAGTAAGCGTGTGGGTGGGTGGGGTGTGTATGTGGGTATCTGTGGGAGCATATATGTATGTCCGACTGTTTGTTTGTCTGTGCCTGAATTTATGGGTGTGTATGTGAATGATTTAGTGTTCGGTATGGGTGAGCGTGTGTGACTGCGTATGTTTCTGTGTGGTTCTGTATGTCTGTGAGTGTTTGGGTGTGGGCGTATGTGTGTCTGTGTTTATACCTAGGTGTGTTGGTAAGTGTGTATGTGCAAATATGTGGAAATGTACATGTGTGTATATGGGTGGATGTGTCTTGTGTGCATGAGAGGTTAAGTGCGTGACTGGGTGTGGGTGGGTATTTGTGGATACATTCAGGGTGTGGGCATGTAAGTGTTGTTATGGGCCAGGGTTTAGAGAACCCCAAAGTGTATCATGCAGTCCACCTGACCCACAACTTTGAATGGATTGTGGTTATGGCGAGCACACAGGCCCACTTTGCAGGGGTGATGCAACAGAAATCTACAGTACTTTTAAATTAAAACACTGTTTATTTATGAAACCAGGTAACACTTTATAAATCCACAGTCAACATCATAACAACTATCAACACAAAAAATCCATCCTCCAAATCCTCCTCCTCTAAACAAAACAAAAGACTGTGTGTGGAGTTGGTGAGGTAAGCTGTCCTTTCCCTTTCCTCTCTCCACCATCCCACAACCTCTAAGCTGCGGGAAGTGTGAAAATCAGGTAAGCTTTTTTTTCTCTCTCTGCAATTGTCAAGTGGATAAATGGAAGGGATGGCAGAGAGGGCAGTGCAATGTTCCTCCTGCAGGATGGTCGCAGTGAGGGCCACCGCCAGAGGCCCTGATGAGCTCACCTGCGGGAATTGCACCCATTTGCAGCTCCCCAAAGACTGGATAACTCGGAACTGGAGCTGGAGCTGAATGAAATGAGGATCATTAGGGAGGCAGAGTCCGTTACAAATAGATGCTACTCCTAAGAATGAAGGCAGCTGGCTGACGTTTAAAAGAAGGGGAAAGAAGCAGCCAGTGCAGGGATCCCCTGCGGTTGTTCCCCTCAGGTATAGCATTTTGTATACTATTGCGGGGGGCGGGGGGCACCAGAGGTAAGCCATGGTGACCAGGTCTAGCACTGTGTCTGTCCCTGTGGCTCCGAAGGGAAGAGGGAGAACAGGAGAGCATTAGTTATTGGAGACTCTTTAGTTACAGCGACAGATAGGCGGTTCTGTGCCAACGATAGAGGCTCACGGTTGGTGTGTTGTGTCCCGGGTGCGAAGTTCCGTGACGTCTCCGATCGTGTTTTCAGGATCCTTAAGGGGGAGGGGGATCAGCCACAAGTTGTGGTACACATCGGTACCAACGACACAGGTAGGAAAAGGGTCGGGGATGTAAAACAGTAATTCAGGGAGCTCGGGTGAAGCTGAGAGCCAGGACAGACCATGTTGTCATCTCTGGTTTGCTGTCAGTGCCACGTGCTAGCGAGGTGAGGAGTAGGGAGTGAGTGCAGTTAAACACATGACTGCAGGGATGGTAAAGGAGGGAGGGTTTGAGTCCTGCAACGTCCATTAACCTGATGACCTTCCATGAGTCATATCATGCTGCAATAGAGTCGAACCATGCTCCAATGTCAAGGCCTGGAGTTGGGTCTGCAGATATCTGGAGAAGAGCGTAGGTGAGTTGACGAACCCCTGTGGCAGTCGGGTCCAGGTATACTACTGTCCATTGTAAGTGAAGGCAAACAAATATTGACTTTCAGATGCGAGAGGGAGGGCAAAGAAGGCGTGCTGAAGGTCAATTCATAGGGCTAGAACATAGGTGGCCATTTATTCAGTCATATGGTTAAACTGAACCAGTCTGGGAACATGCAGGCTCCAGGGAGTTCTAAGGGACCTGCCATAAAGGATCTCGGCAGGAGAGAGCCGGGCCGGTCCCGCAGGTGTAACTCGCAGCTGGAAGAGGAAAACGGGGAGCAACTTAAGCCATGTCAGTCCCGTGTCTGCTTTTAATTTAGCACATTTAGTTTTGAGGGTCTGATTGTGTCTCTCAACCAACCCGGCCGCCGGTCTGTACGCACAGCGTAACTGCTGGCGTATGCCCAACTGGGAGCAGAACACCTTGTTAATCTGTCCTATAAAATGAGGCCCGTTATCAGAACTTAACTGAGCTGGTATACCGTACCGGGCAATGATTTCCCGCCTCAGAACTTTAACCACATTAGCAGCTTTATTATCGGTAGTCTTATACGCCTCAACCCATCTGCTGAACACATCCACAATGACCAAAACATATTTATAACATTGACAACATTGACACCTTTCCAACTCAATGTAATCCATTTGGAGCGTCTCAAAGGGACCATTGGGCAACGGGGTTTGCCCCGTACCACAAGGGATACCTTTGTAGGAATTATATTGCTGACAGATCAAACACCGATTCTTGATACTCTGGGCTAACCCCTGCATTTTAGAGTGCCACCAAGTGTCCAGCAACAAATCACTCGTCCCCCGAGCCCCACAATGAGTTGCAAAGTGTACACATTCGATGACCCATAAAGCCAGTACATCAGACATACAAGTCTGATGTACTGGCGTGGTCCATAAAGAGGTAACAGAATCATGTGTAGAACCTAACCGTTTCCACATGTGTTTATCACTCTCAGGAGCGTCCTCCTGTAACCTTATGACGTCTTGGATGGTTGGCATTGGCTTGTCAGAAGCAGACATATTTATAGTAGATCGTTTAGTCTGACTTAACATTTTAGGCACCGTCACTTGCTGAATTTGCGCGGCTGTCCGCGCTGCACAATCTGCTTGTTCATTACCAACGTCAACTGGGGTCTTACCATTTGTGTGGGCAGCGCATTTAATGATGGAAATCTGCGCGGGCATAAGGAGGGCCTGCAGTAAGTCATTAACTAAACCCCGGTGGGATATTTCCGTGCCTGCCGAGGTAAGGAATCCCCTATTCTTCCAGAGCTGTCCGAAGTCATGAACTACTCCGAAGGCGTATCGGGAGTCAGTATAAATATTTACCCTACGATCTGCCCCAAGAATACATACACGGGTAAGGGCAAAACGTTCGGCTTGTTGGGCTGAATAATGGGTCTGAAAAGCTGCCGCTTCTAGGATCAGACCATCCTGATCTACGATTGCGTAACCGGACAGTCTCCGGCCAATGGGGCTTATTAATGCACTGCCATCAACATACATAATCATGTCAGGTTTTTCTAACGGAATCTCACTCAGATCGTCCCTTAGTGTGGTAGTTTCCTGAATCAAGGCTCAACAGTCGTGGCCAGGTGCGACTTCATGGACAGGGGGACCGCTAAGAAAACAGGCTGGATTGATAGTGGTACAGTACTTAGATGTCAGAAGTGGATTGTTCAAAAGGTATATTTCATACCTATTCTGCCGAGCTGCGTAAGATGCTGAGCCTGCAGTTGCCCCAGTAGTGGGAGCTATATAACGTAATATCCTGTTGGAGAGTTATATTGGTCGCAGCCTGCAAACTTTTGTATATCGCTGCCAAGATCTGGGTGCAAACAGTGTGGCCCAACGCTACTGGATCAAGTTTGGAAGAGCAATATGCTACGGGACATTGCTTGTTCCCATGTAGCTGGGTGAGTACCGCTGTTGAACATCCTTCCAGAACAGTACAGTATATCTGGAACGGTCGGTCGCACAAGGGCCTCCCGAGGGCCGGTGCTTGTAACAAGGCCTGCTTCAGGCAACGGAAGGCTTCGAGTGCCTCGGTGGTGAGAGTAAAATTCCCCCCTTCACTAGTGTAAGGCGTCAGCAGCTTTGTATAGACAGCGATGTTTGGGATTCACTGTCGACAATAATTCACCATACCCAGCCAATGACGGACCTCCTTGGCTATGGTAGGGGCCGGGAATTGGCGTATTGGTTCAATCCTACTGGGTTCGAGACTTCTTTCTGTGGCTGTAAGTAAAACTCCTAAGAACTTGACCTTTGTCTGAGCCACCAGGACCTTTGATTGTGAAACAACGTAACCCAACGAGGATAGGTGGTTTAATAACTGGATCACATCATCCCTGTTACTGGGCTCGTCAGGAATCGGAACCAATATGTCATCTACATACTGCACTAGAGCGGAACCATGCTCAAATGTCAAGGCCTGGAGTTGGGGCTGCAGCTATCTGGAGAAGAGCGTAGGTGAGTTGACGAACCCCTGTGGCAGTCGGGTCCAGGTATACTACTGTTCATTGTAAGTGAAGGCAAACAAATATTGGCTTTCAGATGCGAGAGGGAGGGCAAAGAAGGCGTGATGAAGGTCAATTATGGCGAAGACCCGGGCTTGAGCTGGAATTTGAGACAGTATGTGGGCAGGGTTAGGGACGAGAGCATGTAACGGCTGTGCGATGGCATTGATTGAACGTAAATCCTGTACTAATCGGTACTGGTTTGCTTTGGCTGGTTTAGGCACAGAAAGTATGGGGGTGTTACATTCTGATTGGCAAGGGACCAAAATACCCTGTTGCAACAGCCCTCGGATTAATTTGTCTATAGACGGGGCAGCTTGGGGTTTCAGGGGGTATTGCCGAATGGAAGGCAGCTTTACATGGTCTTTAATCGTTACCTTAATAGGTGAAACATTTGGCTTTCCTACTTGTGATGGGTATTCCGCCCTGACCTGTGGATGGACATAATCCAGACCGCCACGTCCCCGGTGATGCTGTAGTCGAGTGTTAATCGTTTCAGGGACCTCAAAATATTTTCTGGAAGTGCCGTCTGGCGTGACATGAAATGCGTACTCTGTTGGATCTGAATGATCCACTGCCCTCCTTACCATAGGCCCCAGATCCTTGGCATGGTACTGTTCGTGGACCTGACGTGTAATATGAGGGCCTACAGAAGCTGACTGTGGCCATAAATGTGGAGGTATTGTAACCAAATCGGCTGTACCTTCTTTTCCCGTGACTGTGGCTGTAACCTTGGCTGGTCATTCGGTCCCAATTAACGGCCGGTATTTGTCCTCCAACTCCCTGTTTTGTCCGGTTCTCTCATAGGCCAGGGTAACGTGATGCTGTGAATGTTCAATGTCTAACGTCCACCACTGGTGGGTGATAGAAATATAGCACTGTTGTTTTATCCCTCATGATTGAACCGTTACCCCTTCGTCTCCGCACTCTAGCTGCAGCTGGAAGATACACAGTAAATCTCGGGCCAACAAGTTACAGTCCAAACCAGTAGACACCACAAACTGATGGTCCGCAGACTTATTCTCGTAAGTGACTGTCACAGGTTCAGAAATAGGATACTCACACACCTGTCCTTGGAACCCCGACTATTGCTGCGTGTGGTCGGATAGTGGTAGTCGAAGTTCTGATTGCATCGAAGACAGCTGCTCCAGTGTCGATTACAAATGGTTGGTGTTGATCTCCTATCTGCAGTGAAATAATAGGTTCCCTGTCCGATTGGAGAGTCCTTATGACTAAATTAGCTAGTCAATCCTGTGTTGGGAAAGGGTTTGCCTGGGAGAAGTCAGTGTCTCTCGGCTGTCCTACCCTTGGTGGCGACGCCCTCCTTTGGGTCGGGTTGTCTCCTTCTGCTGCCCGTCTTTTAAAGGGGCATTCCTGTTACCAGTGATCTGCACGGCCGCAATTAAACATGCATTGTTCCCTCTATATCTGCCCCGCCCTCTTTTCCCAGTAGACCAATGACCATTCAGAGGGGGCGGCAGTTGTGATGTTCTTCGTGCATACGGTGGGCCATAGAGGAGCTGAGGGTCCATTTGGGTGGGTTTGATATCCTAACCCATGCTGATCCACCCACCCTAGGTCACAATATTGGGGTTCCAGCTAGTAAGCCACCGTTTCTGCCGCTGGCTGGGGTCTCAGATCATCCTTTTTCATTATATACTCCGTCTTAATCTTTGGAACGGAGCCTCCTTCCTGGCCTACACCCTCCTTCCAATGAAATCTGACTGCCCTGGCCATCTGAGAAGGGTCATTCTCTGTCCAATTCATGTTCCGACATTTCACGGCAGTAGCCACGGAATGTGGGAGGCAATGCATTAACATAGCACAATATTGAGGGGAATTCTGACCATTTTGATATGGCAAGTCGCATGACTGCCCACGCTAGATTTCATTAAAACGTTCCAGAAATTCCTCTGTCTCTTCAGTCTTTTTAGGTTTGACAGCAGAAATGTTTATGGGCGTTTGAAATGTGACATTCAACGCATTCAGAATTTGTGCCCATCTATCATCGTCCAAAGCATGGCCTTGCTGAAGTGCGGCGTGGCTAGCAGAATTCAAGTGATTGAGATGATTGCGGTACTCTGTTGGGTTTAAAACCTCTGGACTAGGGCCCAGAGGTCCCTTGAATCAGCTTGATAAACTGAGATGGTAGTTCTCAGATAATCCACGAAATCAGCCGGAGATTTCCTCCTGTCTGGGATTGCAGCCAGAATAGCCATCATCTCACTGGGTCTCCATGGGAAATAAACGTCTATCGTGGGCTGGGCGTCCGCCGTTACAGCGTCAGGTTTTAGTATTTTCCGAATAGGCAACTGTCTCAAAGTCTCACTAGGGGGCGCTCTAGCCGATTCTTCTGGCTCTTCAAAGACTTCGACGTCCTTCCCTGCCACTAGGGGGAGCTCCAGCTCCTCAGAACTATTCCCACCCTCTTTGGTTGTTCTCATACTTTTCTGTCCTACCATATCGGTCTGAAGGGATCCAGTTGGTATGCGTGATTGTTTCTGGATAGGATCAGGCCCCTCTCTCACTGTCCGAGATCGGTTCCTAAAGCTAACTGTGCTTGTTGAACAGAGCTCTCCTTGTCTAACAGACAGTGAAGATGCTGTAATCGGACCCAAGCTATCAACCGAAGGGGCTGGAGAGGCTGGCATGATTTGAATCTGGGGAGCAGTGACTGGATATAAATGATGATACCCTGGTGGTTCCGGAAATAGTGCAGACAATGCTATGGTGCAGTCGGCACTCTAGCCGACATGGTCCAATTTTCGAAGTCCTCATCTGCTTCTGTCAATGCAAGGCCAGCCATTGAACTACGTAGCCCATTTTTTTTTCCGAGTCGACCCTCTCTTCACTTGCGCGTTTTTTTCAATGCACACTCCTTTTTCAAGATCTCCAGAGTTTTCTGGTTCCCCTATTCACTAATTGGAATTCCCATTTTAACGGCATTTTCTTGCCAACTTGATAACATGATCTTATCTCTTTCCTCTTGACAATATTGTCTCCATAATCCAATTAATTATTTTGCTTTCATACTTTGGCTCTTTTTCCAGATTTTCCCCTGAACTTTCTTAATGATGTCCAGGTCTTTAGTGCCCCCTAGTGGCCATTCGTCACCCAATTTCTTCCTTAAGGTTGCCGACATTTTCCATAATCTCTCGCTTTATCTCGATAAATATCACATAATATTTGCAATGGCGTGCCTGGATCATTCGTGTTATCCAAGCAATTCCCCATAATCTCAAACTAGTCCTCAAGACTGCGTTTTTTCGCCACTACAGTCCAAGGATACAATTTTAGCTCAATCAACTGTAGTTTCCAAAACACTCACACGTGGAAGTAAATCAATTCCAAAACACACACACCTGGAATTAAACCATCAGCCGATGTCCCATCAACTCCAAAACTACACACATATGGAATTAAACCATCAATTTCAATGCCTCATCAATCCCAAAACTACACACATATGGAATTAAATCATCAATTTCGATGTCCCATCAATCCCAAAACTACACACATATGGAATAAAACCATCAATTTTGATGTTGCATCAATTCCAAAACTAACCCAAACCCAACCATCAATTATGAAATCCTATCAGTTAAATTTTCTAATCACCAGACAGAACTTTGATTTCGTCTAGACGATCTTTCCGTACCAACCGTGAGTGACCAGACCAATCAGACCATAAGAAGAGGGGAAAATCAATGCGCGGTCATTTTCCAGCTACACATTGTGGGCCCTTTTCCACTTTCCTTGTCCAAAATCAGTCTAATTCTGATTTCGCAGTTGGCCGGTAACCGTCTTGAGAAATCCCGGGTTTCGGCACCAAATGACAAATGTTGAATTATTTACCCGTCAGTCTGGCCTCAATAAAACTCGAGATGGATTTGTAGGCCTAGTATTATTTACTTTTAAACAACTTGCAAGTCTGACTTGCTTCACAAAAACCCAGAACACAAGCTGCCTCCAGGGTCTTCCGAATCGAGTGCTATTGGAGACAAAGGAATCTCTACAAATACATTCAAATTGCATCAAGTTTCACATACACGATTCCCATACGTCATCCTATACCCCTCCTGACCTGGCCATACATCCTAATTGGCTCACTTCTCATTCCTTAACCCTGGCCTCTTGTTACCCAGCATCCTTTTCTCCTCCACTACCAGACACCCCTCCCCCTTCCTTGCCATGCTTTCTGAAATCCTTTGTCTGCGAACTCACTAGAATTAGACCGGCCTACATCTACATTACTGTAACTAATATATTTAAACTAGCTATTTTATATCACATTCGTCAGGAACAAAACAAATCAAAGGAAACACTCTTTGTAAGGTCAATGAATCGACAGCACAAATAGATGCAAATGGGTATGATTTGGAAGGGATCACCTAGAAATGATTAGAACAAAGAAAAATACGGCACAGGAACAGGCCATTTAGCACTCTGGGTCTGTATCGGTCATGATACCAACGTTTACCAAAACCCTCAGTATTTATTTGTGCCATATCCCTCTTTCCCCATCCTATCCATGTTTTTGCAAGTTGACTTTTGAACGCCGTTAATGTTTTTGCTTTCATAACCTCCCCTGACAAGGAGTTCCAGGCACTCACCGCCATCTGAGTAAACCACTTACGTCGCACATGTCCTCTACACTTTGTCCTACGGACGCCCATGGTGCCTGACCCGTCCACCATGGGAAAGAGTGCCTTCCCATCCACTCTATCGGTGCCCCTCATAATACTGTCGAACTCTATCAGGTCACCCCTGAACCTCCGTCTTTCTAATGAAAACAGTCTATTCAGCATCTCCGAATAGCTAAGACCGTCCAGACCAGGACAAATCCTGGTAAACCTCCTCTGCACCCTGTCCAAAGCCTCCACATCTTTCTGTAATGTGGATTCCAGAATTGTGCGCAATGTTCCAAGTGTGGCCTGACCATGGTTCTATCTATGACTTGCTCGTTTTTATACTAAATGCCACGTCCAGTGAAGGCAATCATTCCGTATGATTTCTTCACTACATTGTCCACTTGTGTTGCCACTTTTAGAGATCTGTGGATCTGTATGCCCAGATCTCTCTGACTTTCTATATTCCTAAGAGTTTTGCTATTTACTGTATATTGCCACTCTATGTTAGACCTACCAAAATGCAGTAATTCGCATTTATCCTGATTAAAATCCCTATCCAACTCTCCAATCTATATACGTCCTGTTGTATTTTCTGACAATCCTCAACACTCTCTGCCACTCCAACAAACTTGGTGTCATCCACAAACGTACTAATCAGACCAGCTAAAATTTCGTCCAAATTGTTCATATATACTCTAAACAACAGAGGCCCCAGCACAGTTCCCTGCGGAACACCGCGGGTCATTGCCTTCTATTCAGAAAAACAACCCTTTCACTGCTACCTTCTGCCGTCCGTGACCGAGCCAGTTCGGTATCCATCTTATCATCTCACCTCAGATCCCGTGTGACTTCACCTTTTGTAACAGTCTGCCATGAGGCACTTGGTCATAGAATCATAGAGTCATAGAAGTTTACAGCATGGAAACAGGCCCTTCGGCCCAACCAGTCCATGCCGCCGAGTTTTTACCATTAAGCTAGTCCCAGTTGCCCGCACTTGGCCCATAACACTCTATACCCATCTTACCCATGTAACTATCTAATTGCTTTTTAAAAGACACAATTGTACCCGCCTCTACTACTACCTCTGGCAGCCATTCCAGACACTCACTACCCTCTGAGTGAAGAAATTGCCCCTCTTGGCCCTTCTGAATCTCTCCCCTCTCACCTTAAACGTATGCCCTCTAGTTTTAGACTCCCCTACCTTTGGGAAAAGAT
The DNA here is from genome assembly GCF_047496885.1 of Scyliorhinus torazame. Lineage (NCBI taxonomy): Eukaryota > Metazoa > Chordata > Chondrichthyes > Carcharhiniformes > Scyliorhinidae > Scyliorhinus > Scyliorhinus torazame. The sequence continues at coordinate 139,602,373 of NC_092726.1, forward strand.
GTTGACTATCTACCTTATCTATGCCCCTCATTATTTTATAGACCTCTATAAAATCACCCCTAAGCCTCCTACGCTCCAGGGAAAAAAGTCCCAGTCTATCCAGCCTCTCCTTATAACTCAAACCATCAAGTCCCGGCAACATCCTAGTAAATCTTTTCTGCACTCTTTCTAGTTTAATAATATCCTTTCTATAATAGGGTGACCAGAACTGCACACAGTATTCCAAGTGTGGCCGTGCCAATGTCTTGTACAACTTCAACAAGACGTCCCAACTCCTGTATTCAATGTTCTGACCAATGAAACAAAGCATGCCGAATGCCTTCTTCACCACCCTGTCCACCTGCGACTCCACCTTCAAGGAGCTATGAACCTGTACTCCTAGATCTCTTTGTTGTATAACTCTCCCCAACGCCATACCATTAACTGAGTAGGTCCTGGCCTGATTCGATCTGCCAAAATGCATCACCTCACATTTATCTAAATTAAACTCCATCTGCCATTCGTCGGCCCACTGGCCTAATTGATCAAGATCCCGTTGCAATCCTAGATAACCTTCTTCATTATCCACTGTGCCACCAATCTTGTTGTCATCTGCAAAATTACTAACCATGCCTCCTAAATTCTCACCCAAATCATTAATATAAATCACAAATAACAGTGGACCCAGCACCGATCCCTGAGGCACACCACTGGTCACAGGCCTCCAGTTTGAAAAACAACCCTCTACCACCCTCTGCCTTCTGTCGTCCAGCCAATTTTGAATCCAGTTGGCAACCTCACCCTGGATCCCGTGAGCTTTAACCTTCTGCAACAACCTACCATGTGGTACCTTGTCAAAGGCTTTGCTAAAGTCCATGTAGACAACGTCTACTGCACTGCCCTCATCTACCTTCTTGGTCACCCCCTCAAAAAACTCAATCAAATTTGTGAGACATGATTTTCCACGCACAAAGCCATGCTGACTGCCCCGAATCAGTCCTTGCCTCTCTAAATGCTTGTTGATCCTGTCTCTCAGAATACATTCGAGCAACTTACCTACTACAGACGTTCGGCTCACCGGTCTGTAGTTCCCAGCCTTTTCTCTGCTGCCCTTCTTAAACAAGGGCACAACATTCGCCACTCTCCAATCTTCAGGCACCTCACCTGTGGCTGCCGATGATTCAAATATCTCTGTTAGTGGACCTGCAATTTCCTCCCTAGCCTCCCACAACATCCTGGGATACATTTCATAAGGTCCCGGGGATTTATCTACCATGATGCGCTTTAAGACTTCCAGCACCTCCTCCTCTGTAATATGCACACTTCTCAAGAAATCACTATTTATTTCCCTTAGTTTCCTAATATCCATGCCTTTCTCCACCGTGAATACCGATGAGAAATATTCATTCAGGATCTCACCCAACTCTTGTGGCTCTGCACATAGATGTCCTTGTTGATCCTTAAGAGGCCCTACTCTGTCCCTAGTTACTCTGTTCCCATTTATGTACCTGTAGAATCTCTTTGGATTCTCCCTTGCATTATTTGCCAAAGCAATTTCATGTCCCCTTTTTACCCTCCTGATTTCCCTCTTAACGCTATTTCGACAATCTCTATACTCTTCAAGGGATCCACTTGATCCCAGTTGCTTATGTACGTCATATGCCTCCTTCTTCTTTTTGACCAGAGTCTCAATATCTCGAGTCATCCAGGGTTCCCTACTTCTACCAGCCTTGCCCTTCACTCTAAAGAGAATGTGCTTACCCTGCACCCTGGTTAACACATTTTTAAAAGCCTCCCATTTACCAGCCGTCCCTTTGCCTGCCAACAGTCTCCCCCAATCTGCCTCTGCAAGTTCCTGTCTGATACCATCAAAATTGGCCTTGCCCCAATTAAGAATTTTAACTCTTGGGCCAGACCTATCATTCTCCATAGCTATCTTAAAACTAATGGAGTTATGGTCACTTGTCCCAAAGTGATCCTTCACTAGCACTTCTGTCACTTGCCCTGCCTTATTTCCCAAGACGAGGTAAAGTTTTGCCCCCTCTCTAGTCGGTCCATCCACATACTGAATGAGAAATTCCTCCTGAATACACTCAACAAATTTCCCTCCATCCAAGCCCCTAATGCTATGGCTGTCCCAGTCATTGTTGGGAAAGTTAAAGTCCCCTACTACTACCACCCTATTATTCTTGCAGCTATCTGTAATCTCCTTACAGATTTGCTCCTCAATTTCCCGCTGACTATTTGGGGTCCTGTAGTACAGTCCTACCAAGGTGATCTCTCCCTTCTTAGTTTTCAGTTCCACCCATATAGACTCAGTGGGCGAACCCTCGGATATATCCCCTCTAAGTACTGCCGTGATGTTCTCCATAATCAAAAACGCCACTCCCCCTCCTCTCTTACCTCCTGTTCTATCCTTTCTATAGCATCTGTACCCCCGGAACATTGAGCTGCCAGTCCTGCCCCTCCCTTACCTTTGCAGGAGCAGCCCTTTGGATTTCGGCGGCAGCGGTGAGCAGGGGCCTTCTGGGAGGTGAGTAGTGGCTTTAAAAACCCTTACCTTTGCAGGAGCAGCCCTTTGGATTTCGGCGGCAGCGGTGCGCAGGGGCCTTCTTGGTGGTGAGTAGTGACTTTAAAAACCCTTACCTTTGCAGGAGCAGCCCTTTGGATTTCGGCGGCAGCGGTGCGCAGGGGCCTTCTGGGAGGTGAGTAGTGACTTTAAAAACCCTTACCTTTGCAGGAGCAGCCCTTTGGATTTCGGCGGCAGCGGTGCGCAGGGGCCTTCTGGGAGGTGAGTAGTGACTTTAAAAACCCTTACCTTTGCAGGAGCAGCCCTTTGGATTTCGGCGGCAGCGGTGCGCAGGGGCCTTCTGGGAGGTGAGTAGTGACTTTAAAAACCCTTACCTGATCCCGTGTCTGTTCTTCTTTTCTGTTTTTATTTTTTTTATATAAGGCGGGAACCTGAAGTTCGACCCGCGGAACTCTGGGAAGGCACCCCCCCCCCCAACCAATAAATTCTGGTGGAGAGGAAACCCGAGACACTACACGTGTAGTGTCTCCCACCCGCCCTCCTCGTCTAACCTAATAATAAGACCCATTGGTGTGAGTTAAGTGCCATATTATATTATTATTATTATATTATTAGCATTGTGCAGGTCAAGGTTCGGAGGTGGAGGAGCAGTCTCTGTCAGCGAGAGAACCTGAGAACATCTAAGACACTCAGAAGGCAAGACGGTAAGTAAGTGATTTTTACTGATTTTTACATTTATACCTTTTTCAAATTGTGTGTCTCGGGGGGAAACTGAAGTGACATCACAGAAAAGCTGTGGCCTGAGTGGCTGGTTGGGATTCTACACTAAATTTAAAAAAATGTGAGCATTGGTAACTAATTAAACAGAATAACTTAATTATAATTTAGAGGGATATCTAAGCCAGAGATCGGAGAGTACTATATTTAGCTTTCGCATTTCTATTAGAAATCTACTGCTAGGAAACAGATAGTTAACAGTAACTTTGAAATTAAAAAAAATATATTTTTTTAAAAAAATTAATTTTAATTTTAATGAATTGACGCAATGTCAGTTAGAGGGGTGCTGTGCTCTGACTGTGAGATGTGGCAGGTCCGGGAGGCTTCCAGCGTCCCGGATGGCTTCATCTGCAGAAAGTGCACCCAACTGAAGCTCCTCACAGACCGCATGGTTCGGTTGGAGCAGCAATTGGATGCACTTAGGAGTATGCAGGTGGCGGAAAGCGTCATAGATCGCAGTTATGTAAATGTGGTCACACCCAAGGTGCAGGCAGAGAAATGGGTGACCACCAGAAAGGGCAGGCAGTCAGTGCAGGAATCCCCTGTGGTTGTCCCCCTCTCGAACAGGTATAACCCTTTGGATACTGTCGGGGGGAGGGGGTGATAGACTATCAGGGGAAAACAGCAGCCGCCAGAGCAGTGGCACCATGGCTGGCTCTGATGTTCAGAAGGGAGAAGCGCAGAAGAGTAATAGTAATAGGGCACTCTATAGTCAGGGGCACAGATAGGCGCTTCTGTGGACGTGAAAGAGACTCCAGGATGGTATGTTGCCTCCCTGATACCAGGGTCCAGGATGTCTCCGAACGGGTAGAGGGCATCCTGAAGGGAGAGGGCAAACAGGCAGAGGTCGTTGTACATATTGGTACTAACGACATAGGCAGGAAGGGGCATGAGGTCCTGCAGCAGGAGTTCAGGGAGCTAGGCAGAAAGTTAAAAGACAGGACCTCGAGGGTTGTAATCTCGTGATTACTCCCTGTGCCACGTGCCAGTGAGGCTAGAAATAGGAAGATAGAGCAGCTAAACACGTGGCTAAACAGCTGGTGTAGGAGGGAGGGTTTCCATTATCTGGACCACTGGGAGCTCTTCCGGGGCAGGTGTGACCTGTATAAGAAGGACGGGTTGCATCTAAACCGGAGAGGCATAAATATCCTGGCCGTGAGGTTTGCTAGTGTCACACGGGACGGGTTAAACTAGTATGGCAGGGGGGTGGGCACGGGAGCAATAGGTCAGAAGGTGAGAGCATTGAGGGAGAACTAGGGAATAGGGACAGTGTGGCTCTGAGGCAGAGCAGACAGGGAGAAGTTGCTGAACACAGCGGGTCTGGTGGCCTGAAGTGCATATGTTTTAATGCAAGGAGTATTACGGGTAAGGCTGATGAACTTAGAGCTTGGATTAATACTTGGAACTATGATGTTGTTGCCATTACAGAGACCTGGTTGAGGGAAGGGCAGGATTGGCAGCTAAACGTTCCACGATTTAGATGTTTCAGGCGGGATAGAGGGGGATGTAAAAGGGGAGGCGGAGTTGCGCTACTTGTTCGGGAGCCCATCACAGCTGCACTGCGAGAGGACACCTCAGAGGGCAGTGAGGCTATATGGGTCGAGATCAGGAATAAGAAGGGTGCAGTCACAATGTTGGGGGTATACTACAGGCCTCCCAACAGCCAGCGGGAGAATGAGGAGCAGATAGGTAGACACATTTTGGAAAAGAGTAAAAACAACAGGGTTGTGGTGATGGCAGACTTCAACTTCCCCAATATTGACTGGGACTCACTTAGTGCCAGGGGCTTAGACGGGGCGGAGTTTGTAAGGAGCATCCAGGTGGGCTTCTTAAAACAATATGGAGACAGTCCAACTAGCGAAGGGGCGGTACTGGACCTGGTATTGGGGAATGAGCCCGACCAGGTGGTAGATGTTTCAGTAGGGGAGCATTTCGGTAACAGTGACCACAATTCAGTAAGTTTTAAAGTACTGGTGGACAAGGATCAGAGTGGTCCGAGGATGAATGTGCTAAATTGGGGGAAGACTAATTATAACAATATTAGGCGGGAACTGAAGAACATAGATTGGGGGCGGATGTTTGAGGGCAAATCAACATCTGACATGTGGGGGGCTTTCAAGTGGCAGTTGAAAGGAATGCAGGACCGGCATGTTCCTGTGAGTAAGAAGGATAAATACGGCAATTTTCAGGAACCTTGGATGACGAGTGATATTGTAGGCCTCGTCAAAAAGAAAAAGGAGGCATTTGTCAGGGCTAAAAGGCTGGGAACAGACGAAGCCTGCGTGGAATATAAGGAAAGTAGGAAGGAACTTAAGTAAGGAGAGCGGAGGGCTAGAAGGGGTCACGAAAAGTCATTGGCAAATAGAGTTAAGGAAAATCCCAAGGCTTTTTACACGTACATAAAAAGCAAGAATATAGCCAGGGAAAGGGTTGGCCCACTGAAGGATAGGCAAGGGAATCTATGTGTGGAGCCAGAGGAAATGGGCGACGTACTAAATGAATACTTTGCATCAGTATTCACCAAAGAGAAGGAATTGGTCGATGCTGAGTCTGGAGAAAGGTGTGTAGATAGCCTGGGTCACATTGAGATCCAAAAAGATGAGGTGTTGGGCGTCTTTAAAAATATTACGGTAGATAAGTCCCCAGGGCCTGATGGGATCTACCCCAGAATACTGAAGGAGGCTGGGGAGGAAATTGCTAAGGCCTTGACAGAAATCTTTGGATCCTCGCTGTCTTCAGGGTATGTCCCGGAGGACTGGAGAAGAGCCAATGTTGTTCCCCTGTTTAAGAAGGGTAGCAAGGATAATCCCGGGAACTACAGGCCGGTGAGCCTTACTTCAGTGGTAGGGAAATTACTGGAGAGAATTCTTCGAGACAGGATCTACTCCCATTTGGAAGCAAATGGACGTATTAGTGAGAGGCAGCACGGTTGTGTGAAGGGGAGGTCGTGTCTCACTAACTTGATAGAGTTTTTCGAGGAGGTCACTAAGATGATTGATGCAGGTAGGGCAGTGGATGTTGTCTATATGGACTTCAGTAAGGCCTTTGACAAGGTCCCTCATGGTAGACTAGTACAAAAGGTGAAGTCACACGGGATCAGGAGTGAGCTGGCAAGGTGGATACAGAACTGGCTAGGCCATAGAAGGCAGAGAGTAGCAATGGAGGGATGCTTTTCTAATTGGAGGGCTGTGACCAGTGGTGTTCCACAGGGATCAGTGCTGGGACCTTTGCTCTTTGTAGTATATATAAATGATTTGGAGGAAAATGTAACTGGTCTTATCAGTAAGTTTGCAGGCGACACAAAGTTTGGTGGAATTGCGGATAGCGATGAGGACTGTCTGAGGATACAGCAGGATTTAGATAGTCTGGAGACTTGGGCGGAGAGATGGCAGATGGAGTTTAATCCGGACAAATGTGAGGTAATGCATTTTGGAAGGTCTAATGCAGGTAGGGAATATACAGTGAATGGTAGAACCCTCAAGAGTATTGAATGTCAAAGAGGTCGAGGAGTACAGGTCCACAGGTCATTGAAAGGGGCAACACAGGTGGAGAAGGTATTCAAGAAGGCATATGGCATGCTTGCCTTCATTGGCCGGGGCATTGAGTATAAGAATTGGCAAGTCATGTTGCAGCTGTTAGGCCACACTTGGAGTATAGTGTTCAATTCTGGTGGCCACACTACCAGAAGGATGTGGAGGCTTTAGAGAGGGTGCAGAAGAGATTTGCCAGAACGTTGCCTGGTATGGAGGGCATTAGCTATGAGGAGCGGTTGAATAAACTCGGTTTGTTCTTACTGGAACGAAGGAGGTTGAGGGGAGACCTGATAGAGGTATACAAAATTATGAGGGGCATAGACAGAGTGGATAGTCAGAGGCTTTTCCCCAGGATAGAGGGGTCAATTACTAGGGGGCATAGGTTTAAGGTGAGAGGGGCAAGGTTTAGAGTAGATGTACGAGGCAAGTTTTTTACGCAGAGGGTAGTGGGTGCCTGGAACTCGCTACCGGAGGAGGTGGTGGAAGCAGGGACGATAGGGACATTTAAGGGGCATCTTGACAAATACATGAATAGTGTGGGAATAGAAGGATACGGACCTAGGAAGTGTAGAAGATTGTAGTTTAGTCGGGCAGCATGGTCGGCACGGGCTTGGAGGACCGAAGGGCCTGTTCCTGTGCTGTACATTTCTTTGTTCTTTGTTGTCCGCAGAAACGCCTGTCTATTCCCCTTACAATTGAATCCCCTATCACTATAGCTCTGCCACTCTTTTTCCCGCCCTTCTGTGCAGCAGAGCGAGCCACGGTGCCATGAACCAGGCTGCTGCCACCTTCCCCTGGTGAGCCATCTCCCCCAACAGTTTCCAAAACGGTACATCTGTTTTGGAGGAAGATGACCGCAGGGGATCCCTGCACTGCCTTCCTAATCTTCCTCTGTCTGTTGGTCACCCATTCCCTATCTGCCTCAGTAATTTTAATCTGCGGTGTGACCAACTCACTGAATGTGCTATCCACACCTTCCTCAGCATCGCGGATGCTCCAAAGTGAGTCCATCCGCAGCTCCAGAGCCGTCAAGCGGTCTAACAGGAGCTGCAGTTGGACACACTTCGTGCAGATGAAGGAGCCAGGAACACCAGAAGGGTCCCTGACTTGCCACATCTCACTAGAGGAGCATGACACGGGTCTGAGCTCCCCTGCCATGACTTAAACCTGAAGTTAAATTTGAACTACACTACACAGCTAAGAGAAAGTCAAAGAGAGAAAAATCACTTACCAGTTACAAGCCAATCACTTACCTGCTGGCTGTGATGTATTTGCTCCCGAGGCTCCCTCACAGGTCTGCTTCTCTGCACCTCCTTAAGATGAGCACCAAATTCCCTTAACTAGTTAATTAATTTACTTAATTAATTGGATTTTTTTTTTTGGGGGGGGGGTGGGGGGGGGGGGGAGACTCAACCCCAAACACCAAACTCCAAAAAACACAGCCCTCACTCACCTCTTACCCGAACTCAGCCTGACCCAAACTCAGATACACTCTGTTTGCCTACAGCACTCTGTTTCTATAGGCACTTCAGCCACACCCTTTGTATCCTTCCTGATTTACAGTCGGCCTATCTACAATAGGCTTGCTCCCGAAACTGATCTCCCGAAACTAACAGCTGACCTGCAAGGTAAGGAAGTGGTTAAGCAGTACTTACCTCACCCACGCCACGACCTTTTAAACGGTCCCCACTGCCTCGCAGCTCCCGCGCTTTTTCAAACTCCCGCGCTGTTTCCAAGGTCCCGGCTCTCTCTCTCTCCCGAACAGCTGACCTGCAAGGTAAGGACGTGGTTAAGCAGTACTTACCTCACCCACGCTGCGACCTTTTAAACTGTCCCCTCTGCTCGCAGCTCCCGCGCTTTTTCAAACTCCCGCGCTGTTTCCAAGGTCCCGGCTCTCTCTCTCTTTATCTTAAAAACATTTAATGAAGGAGCCTCTACTGCCTCACTTGGCAAGGAATTCCATAGATTCACAACCCTTTGGGTGAAGAAGTTCCTCCTAAGCTCAGTCCTAAATCTACTTCCCCATATTTTGAGGCTATGCCCCCTAGTTCTGCTTTCACCCGCCATTGGAAACAATCTGCCCGCATCTATCCTATCTATTCCCTTCAGAATTTTATATGTTTCTATAAGATCCCCCCCTCATCCTTCTAAATTCCAACGAGTACATTCCCAATCTACTCAACCTCTCCTCGTAATCCAACCACTTCAGCTCTGGGATTAACCGAGTGAATCTCCTCTGCACACCCTCCAGTGCCAGTACGTCCTTTCTCAAGTAAGGAGGCCAAAACTGTACACAATACTCCAGGTGTGGCCTCACTATCACCCTATACAATTGCAGCATAAGCTCCCTAGTCTTAAACTCCATCACTCTAGCAATGAAGGTCAAAATTCCATTTGCCTTCTTAATCATCCTTTGCACCTGTAAACCAACTTTTTGCGACTCATGCACTAGCACACCCAGGTCTCGCTGCACAGCAGCATGTTTTAATATTTTATCATTTAAATAATAATCCCTTTTGCTGTTATTCCTACCAAAATGGATTACCTCACATTTGTCAACATTGTATTCCATCTGCCAGACCCTAGCCCATTCACTTAGCCTATCCAAATCCCTTGCAAACTTCCAGTATCCTGTGCACTTTTTGCTTTCCCACTTATCTTAGTGTTGTCTGCAAACTGAGACATATTGCCCTTGGTCCCCAACTCCAAATCATCTATGTAAATTGTGATCAGTTGTGGGCACAAAACTGATCCCTGCGGGACAGCACTAGCTACTGATTGCCAACCAGAGAAACATCCATTAATCCCCACTCTTTGCTTTCTATTAATTGACCAATCCTCAATCCATGCTACTATTTTCCCCTTAATGCCATGCATCTTTATCTTATGCAGCAACATTTTGTGTGGCATCTTGTCATAGGCTTTCTCGAAATCCAGATATACCACATCCATTGGCTCCCCGTTATCTACGCACTGGTAATGTCCTCAAAAGATTTCACTAAATTAGTGAGGCAAGACCTGCCCTTTATGAACCCATGCTGCGTCTGCCCAATGGGACAATTTACATCCAGATTCCTCACTATTTCTTCTTTGATGATGGATTCCAGCATCTTCCCTAGTACAGAAGTTATGCTCACTGGCCGGTAATTACCCGCTTTCTGCCTCCCTCCTTTTTTAAACAGTGGTGTCACGTTTGCACATGATTATTTCCACCGTTAGAATGACAAATAAGGACAGCGGGATGGCCCAGTGGTTAACCCAGCTGTTTCACGGCGCTGAGTTCTTAGGTTCGATTCCGGCTCTGGATCACTGTCCGTGAGGAGTTCGCACATTCTCCCCGTTTTTGCGTGGGTTTCGCCCCACAACCAAAGATCTGCCGGATAGGTGGATTGGATACACGAAATTGCCCTTTAATTGGAAAAAAGGAATTGGGTCCTGTATATTTATTTTTGAATATTGGAGAACAGTTCATTCCCAGGCCCCAGAAATCCAAAGCACCAATCCATTAAAAACATCACTTTTACTGCATGTGAGAGTTGCTGTTTGGGACAGAATTTATTGCGCATCCCGAGTTGCCCTTCAGAAGGTGGTGGTTATCTGCCTCCTTGAATTGTTGCAGGCCGTGAGGTTTGGGTGCACCCACGTGCTTTAAGGGAGGAAGCTAAATGATTGTTTCCCCCGTTACCGTGAAGAAACGTTTATATGGTTCCAGGTGGGGGTGGTGAGTGGTTTGTAGGGGAAATTGCAGTTGGTGATTTTCCCAAGTAGGGCCCTGTCTAGTTCTTCAAAATGACAGTGGTCGTAGGTCTGGAAGATACTGCCGAAGGAACAATTGCCTGAGGAACTTTGTTGAGTTATTGCGGTGCATTTTGGGATAGCTGTGGCGGAGGGATTGAATGCTTGTGGCAGGAGGAGCAATCAAGCGCACTGCTTGGTCCTGGATGCTTTCGAACACCCTGAGTGTTCTTGGAGATCTGGGGAAGAGCGTTTCACGTGGAATAAACTGGATTAATCAATTCGCCTGCGTAAACTTTCTTGTTCCGAAATTTCAAAAAATGTATAATAGATAATCGTTAATGCTCCTTTCCTCCATTTAGGTCGTGAGTAATTGACAAAGTGTGATCGGTCAGTTATTGCACAGCGCTGGAATCGAAATTGGGTTTCCGCAGCGGAAGATCAGAAAGTAAACACGTGGCACAAGCCTCTTTTAAAAACAATGAATGCAACCTCTAAACAAAATACACCTACTTCTAATTATAAATGTGCTGCTGCTTTTATTTATGCAACACATGTTTTGGAAATAATGTATTGCGCTGTTCACATAGACTATGTTTACAACAGTGCACGGTTCACATAAACATTGTTTACTGCAGGTCCAGTTCACATAAACTCTGTTTACAGCAATGTCCGGTTTAAATATTGTTTACGGTAGGGCACTGTTTAAATTGACTATGTTTACTTTAGGTATTGTTTACATAGACTGTTTACAACAGTTTACGGTTTACATTAACACTGTTTACAGCAGGGCACTGTTTACATAGACTATTTGCAGCAGTGTACGGTTTGCATAAAGACTGTTAACTATCCGGCACTGTTTATACAGCCTGTTTACAGCAGGGCACTGTTTATATAGTCTGCTTCCCGTTTATATACCGTTTATATAAACACTGTTTACTATAGTGCTATATTTACATAGACTCTGTTTACAGTAGTGTACGATTTACATAAACACTGATAACTGTAGGGCACTGTCTACAGAGACTATTTACAGCAGTGTACGGTTTACAATAAGACTGTTTACTGTCCGGCACTGTTTCCATTGCCTCCATTTGCAGAAATTTCCGGTTTAAGAATACTGTTTACTGCAGGACACTGTTTAAATAGACAATGTTAACTACAGGACACATGTACAAAGATTGTTTGCACTAGTGTACGGTTTACATAATCATTGTTTACAGTAGCGCACTGTTATGATGACTGTTTAGTGTAAACGAACACTGTTTACATAGTCACTGTTTACAACAGTGTACGCTTTACAGAAACACTGTTTACTGTAGGGCACTGTTTACAAAGACTCTGTTTACAGAAGTGTATGGTTTACTTTCACCCTGTTTACTGTAGGGCACTGTTTACATCGACTCTGTTTACAGAAGTGTATGGTTTACTTTCACCCTCTTTGCTGTTGGGCACTGTTTACATAGTGTCTGTTACTGTAGGGCACAGTTTAAATTTTGTTGACTTGAGTGCACTGTGTACATAGTCTTTGTTTACAGCAGTGTACATTTTACATATGCACGGTTTACTGTAGGGCTCTCTTTGCACAGACTCCGTTTAGAATATTGTACAGATTACGTAAACACTGCTTCCTGTAAGGCTCTGTTTACACAGACTCTGTTTACATTAGTGTACGGTTTGCTTACACTCTGTTTACTGCAGCGCCCTGTTTACGTAGACTCTGTTTACAGCAGTGTACCGTTTACATATACACTGTTTAGTGTAGTACACTGATTACTCAGACATTGTTTACAGCAGAGTACGATTTACAGAAACACTTTACTGTAGGGCACTGATTACATGGACTCATTTTACAGCAGTATACGGTTTACATTAACACTTTTTACAAGAAGGCACAGTTTACAAAGGGTCTGTTCACTTTAATGTAAGGATTACTTTCACTCTGTTTACTGTATGGTGTTGTTTAAATACTGCTTACTGGAGGGCACTTTGACATAGACTGTTTCCAGTAGTGTACTATTCAATTTCTCTGTTTACTGTAAGGCACTGTTTTCACCGACTTTCCTTACAGCAGTGTACATTTTACATACACACTGTTTGCTGTAGGACACTGTTTACAGAATGTGGAGATGCCGGCGTTGGACTGGGGTTGACAAATATAAATTTCTTAACCCGTCAGTCTGGCCTCAATAAAAGTCGAGATGGATTTGCAGGTACAGCATTAGTTACTTTATTTGACTGCAAGCCTGATTCATTTCACAGAGGTATAGGACACATCTAGTCTCCTACAGCCCGGAAAAGCGAATGAACAAGGAGACAAAGGGATTTCTGCAAATACATTCAAATTGTATCAAGTTTCACATACACGATTCCCATAGGTCATCCTATACCCCTCCTGACCTGGTCATACATTCTGATTGGCTCACTTCTCATCCCTTCCTCTGGCCCCCTTATTACCCAGCATCCTTTTCTCCTCCTTTGGTGGACACACCTCCTACTTGCTTTGCCATGCGGTCTGAAATCCTTTGTCTGTGAACTCACCAGAATGAGACTGGCCTATCTCTACATTACAGGAACTAATATCTCTAAAGAAACTATTTTATATCACATTCGTCAGGGTGAGCACAGTAAGAAGTCCAACAGGTTTGCTTCAAATCACTAGCATTTGGAGCACTACTCAGTACAGCAGTGTACTTTTTACATAACAACTGTTTCCAGTAGGTCACTGATTACAAAAACTCTGTTTACAGCAGTGTACGGATAACATAAACGCTGTTTACCGTAGGTCTCTGTTTACCTTGACGCCGTTTACATCAGCGCACGGTTCACATCAGCACTGTTGACTGTTGGCACTGTTTACATAGACTGTTTACTGTAGGGCATTGCTTAAATACTGGTTACTGTTTGGCACGTTTTACATAGACTCTGTTTACTGTATGGCACTATTTGCGTAGACCCTGTTTATAGCAGTTACGATTTACATAAACACTCTTTACTTTGGTGCACTGTTTACAGAAACTCTGTTTATAGCAGCGTACGATTTACATAAACACTGTTTACTGGAGGGCATTGTTTACATAGACTCTGCTTTCAACAGTATAGGGTGTACATAAACACTGCCCTGTTTACATAGATTCTTTACATAGACATTAGCAGTTTACTGTAGAGTACTGTGTACCTGGACTCTGTCTGCAGTAGTGTACAGTTTACATAAATATTGTTTACAGTTGCGCACTGCTTACATAGACTGTTTAGCGTAGGGCACTGTTTACATAGTCACTGTTTACAGCAGTGTATGATTTACAGAAACACTGTTTACTGTGGGGCACTGGTTACATAGACTCGGTTTACAGTAGTGCATGGTTTGCTTTCACCCTGTTTACTGTAGTGCACTGTTTACATAGTCCCTGTTTACAGCAGTGTACATTTTACATAAGCACGGTTTACTGTACGGCACTGTTTTCACAGACTCTTTTAACAGTTGTGTACCGTTTACATAAACACTGCTTCCTGTAGGGCTCTGTTTACACAGACTCTGTTTATATTAGTGCACGGTTTACTTGCATTCAGTTTACTGTAGGGCAATGTTTACATAGACTCTGGTTACAGCCATGTACGGTGTATCTAAATGTATGGCATTGTTTACATAGACTTTGTTTACAACAGCAGAGGGTGTACATAAACACTGCTTACTGTAGTGCACTCTTTACACAGACTCTTATTACAGCAGGTTACGTTTTTCAAAAACTTTTTACTGTAGGGCACTGTTTACATGGAATCAACTTCCAGCAGTGCATGGTTTTCACAGACACTGTTTACTGCGGGACACTGTTTACATAGACTCTGTTTACAGCAGAGTACGGTTTACGTCGGCACTGTTTACTGTAAGGCGCTGTTTACTTAAACGCTGTTTGCCACGGTATCCGGTTTACATTAGCTGTTTACTGTAGGGCAGTGTTTACATGGACTTTGTTTAGAGCAGTATACAATTTAATAAACTCTGTTTAATTTAGGGCACTGTTCACACAGAGTTTTTTTTACAGCGGTGTCCGGTTCACATACATACTGGTGATTGTAGGGTACTGTTTACATTCACTATATTTACAGTAGTTTACATTTTACATAAACACTGTTTACAGTCGGACACAATTTACATATACTCTCTTTACAGCACTGTACGGTTTACATGAACAATATTTACTGTAAGGCACTGTTTACATAGACTGTTTACAGTAATGTACAGTTTACATAAAGACTGTATACTGAAGGGGACGGTGAGCTCGTATTTGAGACAGTTCTATGAACATTCCATTATCAATGCGATGTATTACCGCTCCTAATTTGCAGAGTGTCTGTCTGCCTAATAGGGTTAGGTGTCGCCAGTTGCGTTACATCCTCCCTGGGGTTTAAGTGCTTCTTGGCCCCTTGCATGATAGCCTCTTTCTCTCTGTTTCCAACCAGTGTTCGAGGAACTCATTTCCTTTGTTCAAATGATTATCATTATTGGGAACGCAGCCCCCATTTATGCCGGTTGGGATCCCATCCTTCAAAGCCAAGATGCACCATAAGAGTACTTTAGAAGCTGCAAAACATCCCCTGGGAGGGGGCTATGAATAGCACACATTTAAGTCAAATCCCAATGATTGATTTAATAGTCATTAGCTATTCTGAGAGAGGTATATTTTTTCTTTATCAATTCGGAAAGGATCAACTGTCTGCTGAAATGGTTAATGTTTCCTGCAGAATCTAAGGGGCAGAGAACTTGGCATGATGCCATTTACGTTTTTTTACGTAATATAAACCTTATTCATATTCAATTACTTTTATTCGTAAAGGCATTTTCTTTCTTTTAAACTGATCGTAATTTCCAATGTTTCCGTTCATTATAGAACTCTCAACAACACTCACTGAGGTTATAATCTCTGACTCACAAAGACAGACGATAAAAATATAACCCAAAATTAATTGGTTCAACAAAACACACAGATTCTTACAGCTCACAAATATCACAGTTAACTGTTAGCCTTATCTCACGGCTCCAGACAAATCTCGCTTTTACCTTAAGCTTCTATTTACTTTTACACCCCTGTTATTTTCTTTTCCGAAAGGGGGTCAGCTTCATTAGATTCCTATGCGGGACAAATAGGTTCACCAACCTCATTCCATTGCTGTACGATTGTTTATTTTCATTTTCTTACTCATTTTGACTCCCTTATCTGTCCTCTTTCAGGAGTTCACCTTCTTTCTCGCTCCGGATATCTTTACCGAGGCTTTGGGACGACATGTGAGGGAGAGGCGAGTTTAGTGTTCATCGTTCCGTCTGCAAAATACGTTAGAACATCTATATAACAATAACAACAACCACGGAGATCGGAAATCATTTACAAATACTACAGGGAGCGCACACCGCTGTTTATCTTTTCACGAACCTCGAAGACTTTTTTTATTTTATTTTAGACTCTAAGGCACCTTTTTCTTCCCATGCAGCTATCATTAATTAATTAATTAAGATAACTCTCCGAGCATGAGTCACTGGCCAGTAATGAAGGCTGCCGAGCCGCAGACCCCCCTTTCAGCTGGGGTCGCGCTGTAGCTCTCTCCCTTTCAGCTGAAAGAGTCCTGTTTAGAGATTCGTTTCGGGGTTCACGTCCCGTTAAATTAGGGAAACTACAACGACTGCGCCAATTTGTCGTGAAAATCATAATAAAGACACATTCCTCGAGGTTTGATTTAAGGAAATTTATTTACACAAATATACTTGTGGAGAGAGAGTGTTTCAGCTGCAAAGCCAAGGCACTGCACTCTGAGTTATGCAGTCAAAAACCATTATATTTATAGGGTGAAATAAACAACTTTGAAGAGATAAAGCTTGGGCACATCCGCAAGAGGAAATATGAATGTTTTGCTCTTGGTTTAAAAACAATTCGAGACCGCATTTTGTTTTCCTTCGGAAGAACAACTTATTATCATAATAAGGCCAGTACCACACACTAGGCAGTATTTGGTTTACATTACTTGACCTTCTTATTTTCGCTCAAAAGCAGTGTTAAAATAGTTAATATTCCCAGCATGCTTCTCAATTGGTAACTCATTAACCTCCCTTCCACACTGACCAACACACGAAGAGTTAAATTTCTCCCAGCTACTGCTAATTGGAGCACTTTCCTTCCCAGCCAATCAGGTCACTGCTTTGCTGAGATGTCACTCTTCAAGGTAAGTTTTTAAAGTTTTGAAAGAGGAAATCTTACCTTCCCGACAGACCCCTGGCCACTGCTCCCGCCGAAAATCTGAAGGTCACTTCTCCGGCAGCTGTGTCACCGTCGCTTTCCTCGCGCTTTTTCACTGTGACCCCGCCGCTCTCCTCGCGCTCTTTCACTGAGTCTCTGCCGCTCTCCTCGTGCTCTTTCACTGAGTCTCCGCCGCTCTCCTCGCGACCTTTCACTGTCTCCCCGCCGCTCTCCTCGCGCTCTTTCCCTGAGTCTCCGCCGCCCTCCTCGCGCTCTTTCCCTGAGTCTCCGCCGCTCTCCTCGCGCTCTTTCACTGAGTCTCCGCCGCTCTCGTCGCGCTCTTTCACTGCAGGCTGTGACGCCACAGTTCTCCTTCTTTCCACTGCTACCTGCCCTCGAGTCTCCCTCTTGATCTTTACTCGGCTGGGATGCTTACAGTGATTGTCTATTTTCTCGGTTAGAGGAGGAGGTAGGGAGGGAAACACTGAAGAAATGTTTCGGGTTAACTGTCACTTGACAACATCTCCTCCACAAACCACCTTCAAGGTGTACAGAGCTGGAATCGAACTCGGGATTCCGCAGCGAGAGGCCAGAAAGTAAACACGTGGCATAAGCCTCTTTTCAAAACAGATCAATGCAACCTCTAAACAAAATACACCTACTTCTAATTATAAATGTGCTGCTGCTTTTATTTATGCAACACACATGTTTTGGGAATATTAAAAACGGCAGGAAGCGCGTACGGTGAGACAGGTCCGAACTTATAATTAAGTTGATGCTGTGAAGTAACCAGTGAGCTAAAGCGGACGTCGGTAGCAAGCATGGACACATTGTATATAAATGATTACCGTAATCATACACGCCGTGGTCGGTAACATTGACGGGAAACTCCAGGTGTTGGTGCACATCACCTCACAGCCAGACATGACCAAATACTTAAAAGTGCGTGAAGTACCGACGGAGGACATTCATTCCGTTTAACCTCAGCGGCTCTTTAGATTAGCCGTTCATTCAATCCCACTCGATGGACCTTTCCCCAAAGTCATGCATTTGATTCCTGTAGTTTCTCGCTTTGACATTTGAAAGCCACTGTTGTATCTGCCTCCACCAATCTCACTGGCAGTGTGGACCAGAGAATTGAACTGTATGCCAGTACATTGAAATAATTATTCGAAAGATCTAACGTAAAAATCTTATCTCGCAGTTATATTCACCTGCGAGCTGCGAGTGCTGTGGCAACTGGAACTGACAGCAAATTACAACAGGGCCACTCACTCCTGCCCCAACATTCAGTTTGATCACAGCTGAGATTCTGCCTCAATGTCAATTCCTACCTGTTCCTCTGATACTTTCATTCCCTCAAAGTTCACTGCCGATCAGAAAAATCAAGGCAGGCACCCACAGCAAAATTTCAAACCGATTTGGACATTAGATGATGTGCTCGAATCTGCAGCGACACAGATCTGGAAGGTGGAACACGTTATAGGGTCAGCGAGGTTTACAGCCTGAAAATAGGCCCTTCGGCCTAACTTGTCCATGCAGCCCAGTTTTTACGACCCAAAGCCTGTCCAATTGTCCACATTTGGTCATACACCTCTATGCCCATCTTCTCCATATAACTATATAAATGCTTTTTAAAGGCAGAATTGAATACGGCTCTATTACTGCAACTGCCAGCTCGTTCCAGACACTCACCACCCTCTGTGTGAAACAATTGTTCCTTTGGACCCTTTTGAATCTCTCGACTCTCACGTTAAACCTATGCCCTCTAGTTTTGGATTCCACTACCTTTGGGAAAATCTACTTAATCTATGCCCCTCATGATTGTATAGACGACGTCAATATAACTCCCAGCCTCCAAGAAAAATGTTCCAGTCTATCCAGCCGCTCTATTCTTATAACTCAAATGATCAAGTCCGGTAGCAGCCTAGCAAATCGTTTCTGCCCTCTTTCTCGGTGAAAATATCCAGAACTGTACACAGTATTCGAAGTGTGTTCTTCCCAAAGTCCTGTAGAACGTCAGCAAGACGTCCCAACTCCTGTATTCAATAATCTGATTATGTATCTGTAGAATAGTAATAATGGGCACAGAAACAGTAATTGTTGGACAAGGAGACTCCTTCAGTGTTGTGAATTTCCAATTATTCATCATGTTTGCTGTGGTTGCAAAAAGCAACGAAGTCGCAGAATGTGTCTGACTGGAAAAAACGTAGAGGAATATCTTGCACAAGAGACCCACAGCTAATCAAATCTTCACCCGATACCAATATAAAGAAAACAGAAACAGAATAAAGGAGAATGGTAAAGAGAGAAAGGGGGAGAGAGCGTTTAATGCTGGAGTATATTGCACACCACTCCCTTCCACCTTACTGCAGCAAGCACGTTGTTTCTATCTTCAAGGATTCATGCTGTTAGAAATACAGTAGATTCAGTTTCCTCTGAAACAGAAGTTACCGGATTCATTTCACCGTTGGAATGGCAAATAGGGACAACACGATGGCCCAGTGGTTAGCACTGCTGCCTCACGCCGATGAGTTCTTAGGTTCGATTCCGGCTCTGGGTCACTGTCCGTGTGGAGTTTTCACATTCTTTCCGTTTTTGCGTGGGTTTCTCCCCCACAACCAAAGATGTGCAGGTTAGATGGATTGGCCACACGAAATTGCCCTTTAATTGCAAAAAAGGAATTGGGTACTGTATATTTATTTTTGAAGATTGGAGAACAGTTCATTCCCAGGCTCCAGAAATTCAAAGCACCAATCCATTAAAAAGATCACTTTTACTGGATGTGAGAGTTGCTGGTTGGGACAGAATTTATTGCCCATCCCTAGTTGCCCTTCAGAAGGTGGTGGTGAGCTGCCTCCTTGAATTGTTGCAGGCCGTGAGGTTTGGGTACACCCACGTGCTTTAAGGGAGGAAGCTCAATGATTTCCCCCCCCCCCACCCCCGTTAACGAGAAGGAACGTTTATCTGGTTCCAAGTGGGAGTGGTGAGTGATTTGGAGGGGGAATTGCAGTTGGTGATTGTCTCAAGTAGGGGCTTGTCTAGTTCTTCAAAGTGGCAGTGGTCGTAGGTCTGGAAGGTACTGCCGAAGGAACAATTGCCTGAGGAGCATTGTGGAGTTATTGCGGTACATTTTGGGATGGCTGTGGCATTTTGGGATGGCTGTGGCGGAGGGATTGAATGATTGTGGCAGGAGGAGCAATCAAACGCACTGCTTGGTCCTGGATGCTTTCGAACTGCCTGAGTGTTCTTGGAGATCTGGGGAACAGCGATCCACGTGAATAAAATGGATTAATCAATTTGCCAGCGTAAACAATCTTGTTCCGAAATTTCAAAAAATGTAAAATCGATAATCGTTAATGCACCTTTCCTCCATTTAGGTCGTGAGTAATTGACAAAATGTGATATGTCAGTTATTGTATAGAGCTGGAATCGAACTAGGATTTCCGCAGCGAGAGGCCAGAAAGTAAACACGCGGCACAAGCTGCTTTTTATAACAGATCAATGCAAACTCTACCAAAATACACCTACTTCTAATTATAAATGTGCTGCAGCCTTTATTTATGCAACACATATATTTTGGATATATTAAAAACGTCAGGCAGCGCCCACGGTGAAACAAGTTCGAACTTACAGTTAAGTTGATGCTGTGAAGTAACCAGTGAGCTCAAGCTGACGCTGACGTCAAACCCGGACACATTGTATATAAAGGATTACCCTGATCAAACTCGCCGTGATGGGTGGCATTGAGGAAAACTCCAGGTGTTGCTGCACATCACCTCACAGCCTGACGTGACCAAAAGCTTAAAAGTGCGTGAATTACCGACAGAGGATATTCATTCTGTTTAACCACAGTGGCTCTTTGCTTTAGCAGATCATTCAATCCCACTCGACCGACCTTTCCCCAGGGGCATGTTGTTTCTCGCATTGAAATTTGAAAGTCACTGTTGTATCT
This sequence comes from Scyliorhinus torazame, assembly GCF_047496885.1. Taxonomy (NCBI): domain Eukaryota; kingdom Metazoa; phylum Chordata; class Chondrichthyes; order Carcharhiniformes; family Scyliorhinidae; genus Scyliorhinus; species Scyliorhinus torazame. Next base: position 139,623,109 of record NC_092726.1, read on the forward strand.
GCCTCCACCAATCTCACAGGCAGTGCAGACCCCATAATTGAAATGTATCACAGGACATTGAAATAATTGTTGGTAAGATGTAACTTAAAAATCTGATCTCGCAGTTATATTCATCTGTGAGTACTGTGGCAATTGAAACTGATAGCAAATTACAACAGGTCCACTTACTCCTGCCCCAACATTCAGTTTGATCACAGATGAGATGCTGCCTCAATGTCATTTGCTGCCTGTTCCTCAGATACTTTCATTCCCTCAAAGTTCACTGTCGATAAGAAAAATGGAAGCAGACAGCCACAGCAAGTTTCAAACCGATTTGGACATATAGATGGAGTGCTCGAATATGCAGCGACACAGATCTGGAAGGTGGGACAAGTCATAGAGTCATATAAGTTTACAGCATGGAAATAGGCCCTTCGGCCTAACTTGTCCGTGCCGTCTAGTTTTTACTACACAAAGCCTGTTCAATTGCCCACATTTGGTCATATTCCTCTATACCCATCTTCTCCATATAACTATCTAAATGCTTTTTAAAAGGCAACAATGCAGCCGCCTCTACTACTGCCTCTGCCAGTTCGTTCCAGACACTCACCACCCTCTGTGTGAAACAATTGTTCCTCTGGACCCTTTTGTTTCTCTCCTCATTCAACTTAAACCTATGCCCTCTAGTTATGGATTCCAGTATCTTTGCGAAAATCTATCTGATTTCTGCCCCTCATTATTTTATAGCCGTCGTCAAGATCACCCCTAGCCTCCAAGAAAAATGTTCCAGTCTATCCAGCCGCTCCTTATAACTCAAATTGTCAAGTCCGTTAGCAGCCGAGCAAATGCTTTCTGCCCTCTTTCTATATTACGGTGACCAGAACTGTACACATTATTCCAATTGTGTCCTTGCCATGTCTTGTACAGCTTCAGCAAGACGTCCTACCTCCTGGATTCAATTATCTGACCATGTATCTGTATAATAGTAACAATGGGCATAGACACAGTAATTGTGGAACAAATAGGCAGTGTTGTTAATTTCCAATTATTCATCATGTTTACAGTCGTGCAAAAAGCAAAAAAGTCGCAGAATGTGTCTGACTGGAATAAGATGGAGAAGAATGTCTTGCTCAAGAGACCCACGGTAAATCAAATCTTCACCCGATGCCAAAAGAAACATAAGAGAAACAAAGGAGAGTGGTAAAGAGAGAAAGGAGGAGAGAGCGTTTACTGCTGGATGCATTGCACGCCAATACCTTCCACCTTACTGCAGCAAGCACATTGTTTCTATCTTCCAGGATTCATGCTGTTAGAAATACCTTCGATCCAGTTTCCTCTGAAGCAGAAGTTACATGATTCATTCCACCGTTAGAATGACAAACAGGGGCAGCGCGGTGGCGCAGTGGCTAGCACTGCTGCCTCACGGTGTCGTGTTCTCAGGTTCGAACCCGGCTCTGCGTTACTCTTTGTGCGGAGTTTGCACATTCTCCCCGCGTTTGCGTGGGTTATGCTCCCACAACCCAATGATGTGCAGAGTAGATGGACTAGTCACGCTAAATTGCGCCTTAATTGGAAAAGGTAAATTGGGTACCCTATATTTTTGTTTCAAGAATGGAGAACAGTTCATCCCAGGTCCCAAAAATTCAAAGCACCAATGCATTAAAAAAATAACATTTACTGGATGTGAGAGTTTCTGGTTTGGACATAATTTATTGCCCATCCCTAGTTGCCCTTCAGAGCTGCCTTCTTGAAGCGTTTCAGGCCGTTGAGGTTTGGGTACACCCAAGCCTTTATGGAGGAAGCTAAATTATGTTTTCCCCGTTACCGTGAATGGACGATTATCTGGTTCCAAGGGGGAGTGGTGAGTGATTTGGAGGGAAATTCCAGTTGGTTATTGTCCCAAGTAGGGGCTTGTCTAGGTCTTCAAGATGATAGTAGTCGGAGGTCTGGAGGTGCTTCCTGAGGAACAGTTGCCCGAGGCACTTTGTTGAGTTATTGCGGTGCATTTTGGGATGGCTGTGGCGGAGGGATTGAATGTTTGTGGCAGGATGAGCAATCAAACGCACTGATACCAAGTTGGATGCTTTGCAACTCCCCGAGTGTTCTTGGAGATCTGGGGAACAGCGTTTAACGTGGAAAGAAATGGATTAATCAATTCGCCTGCGTAACGAAACTTGTTCCGAAATTTCAAAGAACCTATAATACATAATCGTTAAAGCTCTTTTCCTCCATTTAGGTTGTGGATAATTGACAAAGTTTGACACAGTTATTGTACAGAGCTAGAATTGAACTTGGCTTTCCGCAGTGTGAGATCAGAAAGTGAACACGTGGCACAAGGCTCCTTTTAAAACAGATTAATGCAACCTCTGAAAAAAATACACCTTCTTATAATTACAAATGTGCTACTGCTTCATGTACAGACATTTTTTGGGAATGGTAAAAGCGCCAAGCAGCGCCCAGGGTGAGACAGGTCCGAATTTACAACTAAGTTGACGCTGCGAAGTAACCAGTGAGCTAAAGCTGACGCTGACGTCACGCATGGACACATTGTATATAAAGGATTTCCGTGATCGGTATTCGCCGTGGTGGGCAACACTGAGGCGAAACTCCAGGTGTTGCTGCACATCATCTCACAGCCAGACTTGACCAAAATCTTAAAAGTGCGTGAAGTACCGACAGAGGACATTCATTCTGTTTAACCTCAGAGGCTCTTTGGATTCGCAGACCATTCAATCCCACTGGACCGACCTTTCCACCGAGACATGCATTTTATTGCTGCCGTTTCTCGCATTGAAATTTGAAAGCCACTGTTGTATCTGCCTCTACCAATCTCACAGGCAGTGCAGACCAGATAATTGAACTGTATCCCAGAACACTGAAATAATTGTTGGAAAGATGTAACTTAACAATTCTATCTCGCAGTTATATTCATCTGCGTGTGCTGTGGCAACTGGAACTGATAGCAAATGACAACATAGAGAGACGACCCGGCCACTCACTCCTGCCCCAACATTCAGTTTGAGCACAGCTGAGCATCTGCCTCAAAGTTCACTGTCGCTGAGAAAAATGGAGGCAGACATTCAAACCGATTTGGACATTAGACGGTGTGCTCGAATCTGCAGCGACACACAGCTGGAAGGTGGGACAGGTCATAGAGTCGTAGACGTTTACAGCATGGAAATAGGCCCTTCGGCCTAACTTGTCCATGTCGCCCAGTTTTTACTACACAAAGCCTGTCCAATTGGCCACAATTGTTCATATTCCTCCATACCCATCTTCTCCATATAACTTTTTAAATGCTTTTTAAAACGCACAATTGTAGACGCCTCTATTACTGCCTCTGCCAGCTCGTTCCAGACACTCACCACCCTTTGTGTGAAACAATTGTTCCTCTGGACCGTTTTGTATCTCTCCCCTCTCATTTTAAACCTATGCCCTCTACTTTTGGATTCCACTACTTTGGGATAATCTACCTGATCCATGCCCCCTATTATTTTACAGCGGTCGTCAAGATCACCCCGAGGCTCCAAGAACAATATTCCAGTATAAATAACCGCTCCTTATAACTCAAACCATCAAATCCGGTAGCAGCACGGCAAACGTTTTCTGCCCTCTTTCTAGGTTAATAATATCCTTTCTATATTAGGGTTACCAGAACTGTACACAGTAGCCCAAGTGTGTCCTGCCAAACGTGTTGTAGAACTTCAGTAAGACATCCCAACACGTGTGCTCAATTATCTGACCATGTATCTGTATAATAGAATAATGGGCAGACACAGTAATTGGGGAACAAAAAGTCTCGTTCAGTGTTGTGAATTTCCAATTATTCATCATGCTTGCACTGGTTCCAAAAATCAACAATGTCGCAGAATCTGTCTGACTGGAAAAAGATTCAGCAGAATATCTTCGTCAAAAGACCCACACCAAATCAAATCTTCACCCGATACCAATATAAACAAAAGAGAAACAGATTAAAGGAGGGTTGCAAAGAGAGAAAGAGGACGAGGCCGTTTCACGCTAGAGTAGATTGCACACCACTCAGTTCCACCTGACTGCAGCAAGCACATTGTTTCTGTCTTCCAGGATTCATGCTGTTAGAAAAACCTGAGGTCCCGTTTCCTCTGAGGTAGAAGTTATGTGATTCATTCCACCGTTAGAATTAAAAACAGGGGGCAGCACGTTGGCGCAGTGGTTAGCACTGCTGCCGGAAGGCGCCGAGTTCTCAGTTTCGATCCCGTCTCCGGGTCACCGTCCGTGTGGAGTTTGCGCATTCTTCCCGTTTTTGCGTGGGTTTCCCCCCACAACCCAATGATGTGCAGGGTAGGTAGATTGGCCGCGCTAAATTGCCCCTTAATTGGAAAAAAATGAAATGGCTAATCGATGTTTATTTTTTAAGAATGGGGAACAGTTCACCCCAGGCACCAGACATTCAAAACACCAATGCATTAAAAATATCACTTTTACTGGATGTGAGAGTTGCTGGTGAGGACAGAATTTATTGTCCATCCTGAGTTGCCCTGAAGAAGGTGAGCCGCTTTCTTGACTCGTTGCAGACCGTCATTTTTGGGTACACCCAGCGTGCTTTTAGGGCGGAAGCTAAATGATTTTTCCCCGTTACCGTGAAGGAACGTTTATCTGGTTCCAAGTGGGAGTGATGAGTGATTTGGAGGGAAATTCCAGTTGGTGATTTTCCGGAGTAGGGGCTTGTCTAGTCTTTCAAAATGACAGTGGTCGCAGTCTGGAAGGTGCTGTCTAAGGAATAATTGCCTGAGGAACTTTGTTGAGTTATTGCGGTGCATTTTGGGATGGCTGTGGCGGAGGGATTGAATGCTTGTAGCAGGACGAGCAATCAAATGTACTGCTTGGTTCTGGATGCTTTCGAACACCCTGAGTGTTCTTGGAGATTTGGGGAACAGCGTTTCACGTGGGAAAAAAACTGGATTAATCAATTCGCCTGCGGAAGCTATATTGTTCCGAAATTTCAAAAAATGTATCATAGATAATCGTTAATGCTCATTTCCTCCATTTAGGTCGTGAGTAATTGACAAAGTGTGATGGGTCAGTTATTGTACAGAGCTGGAATCGAACTTGTATTTCCGCAGTGTGAGATCAGAAAGTAAACACGTGGCACAAGCCTCTTTTAAAAACAATTAATGCAACCTCTAAACAAAATACACCCACTTCTAATTATAAATGTGCTGCTGCTTTTATTTATGCAACACATGTTTTGGAAATAAAAAAAACGCCAGGCAGCGCCCGCGGTAAGACATGTTCGAACTTACAATTAAGTTGATGCGGTGAAGTAACCAGTGAGCTAAAGCTGACGCTGGTTTGAAGCATGGACACATTGTATATGAAGGATTACCGTGATCATTCTCGCCGTGGTGGGTAGCATTGAGTGAAACTCCAGTGTGGTGGTGCACATCATCTCACAGCCAGACGTGACCAAAAACTGAAAAGTGCGTGAAGTAACGACAGAGGACATTCATTCCGTTTAACCTCAGCGGCTCTTTAGATTAGCAGATCATTCAATCCCACTCGACCGATCTTTTCCCAGAGGCATGGATTTGATTGCTGTCGTTTCTCGCATTGAAATTTGAAAACCACTGTTGTATCTGCCTCCACCAACCTCAGAGGCTGTGCAGACCAGATAACTGAACTGTATCCCCGAACATTGAATTAATTGATGGAAAGATGGAACTAAAAAATCTTATTGCGCAGTTATAGTCATCTGCGAGCGCTGTGGCAACTGGAACTGATAGTAAATGACAACATAGTGAGACGACCCGGCCACTCACTCCTGCCCCAACATCCAGTTTTACAGTACGAAGTCTTACAACATCAGGTTAAAGTCCAACAGGTTTGTTTCAATGTCACTAGCTTTCGGAGCGCTGCTCCTTCCTCAGGTGAATGAAGAGGTCTGTTCCAGAAACACATATATAGACAAATTCAAGATGCCAAACAATGCTTGAAATGCGACCATTAGCAGGTGATTAAATATTTACAGATCCAGAGATGGGGTAACCCCAGGTTAAAGAGGTGTGAATTGTATCAAGCCAGGACAGTTGGTAGGATTTCGCAGGCCAGATGGTGGGGGATGAATGTAATGCGACATGAATCTCAGGTCCCGGTTGAGGCCGCACTCATGTGTGCGGAACTTGGCTATAAGTTTCTGCTCGGCGATTCTGCGTTGTCGCCCGTCCTGAAGGCCGCCTTGGAGAACACTTACCTGGAGATCAGAGGCTGAATGCCCTTGACTGCTGAAGTGTTCCCCGACTGGAAGGGCACATTCCTGCCTGGTGATTGGTTCGCGATATCCGTTCATTCGTTGTCGCAGCGTCTGCATGGTCTCGCCAATGTACCACGCTTCGGGACATCCTTTCCTGCAGCGTATGAGGTAGACAACGTTGGCCTAGTCGCACAAGTATGTACCGCGTACCTGGTGGGTGGTGTTCTCACGTGTAATAGTGGTATCCATGTCGATGATCTGGCACGTCTTGCAGAGATTGCCATGGCAGGGTTGTGTGGTGTCGTGGTCACTGTTCTGAAGACTGGGTAGTTTGCTGCAAACAATGGTTTGTTTGAGGTTGCGAAGTTGTTTGAAGGCAAGTAGTGGGGGTGTGGGGATGACCTTGGCAAGATGTTCATCGTCATCAATGACGTGTTGAAGGCTGTGAAGAACATGACGTAGTTTCTCCGCTCCGAAAGCTAGCGACATCCAAACAAACCTGTTGGACTTTAACCTGGTGTTGTAAGACTTCGTACTGTAAGACTCACCCCAGTCCAACGCCGGCATCTCCACATCATTACATCCAGTTTGATCACAGCTGAGCTTCCGCCTCAATGTCAATTCCTGCCTGTTCCTCAGATCCTTTCAATCACTCAGGGACCATTGTCCATGAGAATGATAGAGGCAGACACCCATAAGAAAATTTCAAAATCACTTGGACATAGAGATGGAGTGCTCGAAACTGCAGCTTTACAGAGCTGGAAGATGGGATAGGGTCACAGAGTGCGAGAAGTTTACAGCATGGAAATAGGCCCTTCGGCCCAACTTATTCATGCCGCCCATTCCTCTGCATTCTCCCCATAACCCCTGATCCCTTTAATAAGACAACATTGTACCCGCTTCTATTACTTCCTCTGACAACTCAGTCCAGACACTCAGCGCACTATTTGTGAAGGAATTACTCTCTGGACCCTTTTGTGTGTCTCCTCTCTAACTTTAAACCTATACCCACTTGTTTTACACTCCCCTATCTTTGGGAAAATAGTTGACGATGTACATTACCTCTGCTCTATTAACTTTATAGACCTCGAGAATTTCACCCCTATGCCTCCTACACTCCAGGGGAAAATGTCCCAGTGTCCCAAACGCACCTTATAACTCAAACTATCAATTTACGGTAGCATCCTTGTAAAACGTTTCTGCACTATTTTTAGTTAAATAATATCATCTCTATAATAGTGAGACCAGAACTGTACACAGGATTCCAAGTGCAGACTTACTTATGTCTTGTACAACTTCAGCAAGGCGTCCAAACTCCTATATTCAATGCTCTGACCATGTGTCTGTATAATAGTAATGATGGGCACAGACACAGTAATGATGCAGCAAATACACTCCTTTCGTGTTATGTAGTGCCAATTATTCTTCATGTTTGCAATGGTTCCACAAAGTAACAAAGTAGCAAAATATGTCTTACTGAACAGAACATATGGAACAATACTCTGCTCAACTTATATCTTCCCCCGAAACCAAGAGATACAAAATAGAAACAGAACAAAGGAGAGTGTTAAAGAGAGAAAGGGGGAGAAAGTGTTTAAATCCATGATAGATTGCACAACACTCCGTTCCACCTTAATGCCGCAACCACATTGTTTCTGTTTTCCTGGATTCATGCTGTTAGAAATACCTTAGATCCAGGTTCCTCTGAAGCAGAAGATATATGATGAGCTCTACCGTAATAATGGGAATCAGTTCATCCCATGTCCCAGAAATTCAAAGCAGCAATGCTATACAAAGTTCACTTTTACGGGATTTGCGAGTTTCTGGTTCGGGCAGCATTTAATTCCCATTCCGAATTGCCCTTGAGTAGGTGGCGGTGAGCTGCCTTGTTGATCCGTTGCTGTCAGTGAGGTGTGGGGACACCCAACCTGCTTTTAGGGAGTTCTTGTCCGTCAAGATGATAGTGTTTGTGCGATTGGTAGTTGATGTCTAAGGAACCTTGGTGAGTTACTGCAGTGCATTTTGGGATGGTAAACAGGGCTGCTACAGTGCGTTTGTGGTGCAGGGATTGAATGTTTCTGTATAAGATGGACGGGTTGCATCTAAACCGGAGAGGCATAAATATCCTGGCCGCGAGATTTGCTAGTGTCACACGGGAGGGTTTAAACTAGTATGGCAGGGGGGTGGGCACGGGAGCAATAGGTCAGAAGGTGAGAGCATTGAGGGAGAACTAGGGAATAGGGACAGTGTGGCTCTGAGGCAGAGCAGACGGGGAGAAGTTGCTGAACACAGCGGGTCTGGTGGCCTGAAGTGCATATGTTTTAATGCAAGGAGCATTACGGGTAAGGCAGATTAACTTAGAGCTTGGATTACTACTTGGAACTATGATGTTGTTGCCATTACAGAGACCTGGTTGAGGGAAGGGCAGGATTGGCAGCTAAACGTTCCAGGATTTAGATGTTTCAGGCGGGATAGAGGGGGATGTAAAAGGGGAGGCGGAGTTGCGTTACTTGTTCAGGAGAGTATCACAGCTATACAGCGAGAGGACACCTCAGAGGGCAGTGAGGCTATATGGGTAGAGATCAGGAACAAGAAGGGTGCAGTCACAATGTTGGGGGTATACTACAGGCCTCCCAACAGCCAGCGGGAGATAGAGGAGCAGATAGGTAGACAGATTTTGGAAAAGAGTAAAAACAACAGGGTTGTGGTGATGGGAGACTTCAACTTCCCCAATATTGACTGGGACTCACTTAGTGCCAGGGGCTTAGACGGGGCAGAGTTTGTAAGGAGCATCCAGGAGGGCTTCTTAAAACAATATGTAAACAGTCCAACTAGGGAAGGGGCGGTACTGGACCTGGTATTGGGGAATGAGCCCGGCCAGGTGGTAGATGTTTCAGTAGGGGAGCATTTCGGTAACAATGACCACAATTCAGTAAGTTTTAAAGTACTGGTGGACAAGGATAAGAGTGGTCCGAGGATGAATGTGCTAAATTGGGGGAAGGCTAATTATAACAATATTAGGCGGGACCTGAAGAACATAGATTGGGGCGGATGTTTGAGGGCAAATCAACATCTGACATGTGGGAGGCTTTCAAGTGTCAGTTGAAAGGAATACAGGACAGGCATGTTCCTGTGAGGAAGAAAGATAAATACGGCAATTTTCGGGAACCTTGGATGACGAGTGATATTGTAGGCCTCGTCAAAAAGAAAAAGGAGGCATTTGTCAGGGCTAAAAGGCTGGGAACAGACGAAGCCTGTGTGGCATATAAGGAAAGTAGGAAGGAACTTAAGCAAGGAGTCAGGAGGGCTAGAAGGGGTCATGAAAAGTCATTGGCAAATAGGGTTAAGGAAAATCCCAAGGCTTTTTACACTTACATAAAAAGCAAGAGGGTAGCCAGGGAAAGGGTTGGCCCACTGAAGGATAGGCAAGGGAATCTATGTGTGGAGCCAGAGGAAATGGGCGAGGTACTAAATGAATACTTTGCATCAGTATTCACCAAAGAGAAGGAATTGGTAGATGTTGAGTCTGGAGAAGGGGGTGTAGATAGCCTGGGTCACATTGTGATCCAAAAAGACGAGGTGTTGGGTGTCTTAAAAAATATTAAGGTAGATAAGTCCCCAGGGCCGGATGGGATCTACCCCAGAATACTGAAGGAGGCTGGAGAGGAAATTGCTGAGGCCTTGACAGAAATCTTTGGATCCTCGCTGTCTTCAGGGGATGTCCCGGAGGACTGGAGAATAGCCAATGTTGTTCCTCTGTTTAAGAAGGGTGGCAGGGATAATCCCGGGAACTACAGGCCGGTGAGCCTTACTTCAGTGGTAGGGAAATTACTGGAGAGAATTCTTCGAGACAGGATCTACTCCCATTTGGAAGCAAATGGACGTATTAGTGAGAGGCAGCACGGTTTTGTGAAGGGGAGGTCGTGTCTCACTAACTTGATAGAGTTTTTCGAGGAGGTCACTAAGATGATTGATGCAGGTAGGGCAGTAGATGTTGTCTATATGGACTTCAGTAAGGCCTTTGACAAGGTCCCTCTTGGTAGACTAGTACAAAAGGTGAAGTCACACGGGATCAGGGGTGAACTGGCAAGGTGGATACAGAACTGGCTAGGCCATAGAAGGCAGAGGGTAGCAATGGAGGGATGCTTTTCTAATTGGAGGGCTGTGACCAGTGGTGTTCCACAGGGATCAGTGCTGGGACCTTTGCTCTTTGTAGTATATATAAATGATTTGGAGGAAAATGTAACTTGTCTGATGAGTAAGTTTGCAGACGACACGAAGGTTGGTGGAATTGCGGATAGCGATGAGGACTGTCTGAGGATACAGCAGGATTTAGATTGTCTGGAGACTTGGGCGGAGAGATGGCAGATGGAGTTTAACCTGGACAAATGTGAGGTAATGCATTTTGGAAGGGCTAATGCAGGTAGGGAATATATGGTGAATGGTAGAACCCTCAAGAGTATTGAAAGTCAAAGAGATCTAGGAGTACAGGTCCACAGATCACTGAAAGGGGCTACACAGGTGGAGAAGGTAGTCAAGAAGGCATACGGCATGCTTGCCTTCATTGGCCGGGGCATTGAGTATAAGAATTGGCAAGTCATGTTGCAGCTGTATAGAACCTTAGTTAGGCCACACTTGGAGTATAGTGTTCAATTCTGGTCGCCACACTACCAGAAGGATGTGGAGGCTTTAGAGAGGGTGCAGAAGAGATTTACCAAAATGTTGCCTGGTATGGAGGGCATAAGCTATGAGGAGCGATTGAATAAACTCGGTTTGTTCTCACTGGAACGAAGGAGGTTGAGGGGAGACCTGATAGAGGTATACAAAATTATGAGGGGCATAGACAGAGTGGATAGTCAGAGGCTTTTCCCCAGGGTCGAGGGGTCAATTACTAGGGGGCATAGGGTTAAGGTGAGAGGGGCAAAGTTTAGAGTAGATGTACGAGGCAAGTTTTTTACGCAGAGGGTAGTGGGTGCCTGGAACTCACTACCGGAGGAGGTAGTGGAGGCAGGGACGATAGGGACATTTAAGGGGCATCTTGACAAATATATGAATAGGATGGGAATAGAAGGATACGGACCCAGGAAGTGTAGAAGATTGTAGTTTAGTCGGGCATTATGGTCGGCACGGGCTTGGAGGGCCGAAGGGCCTGTTCCTGTGCTGTACATTTCTTTGTTCTTTGTTCTAAGAGGGAGAAATCAAGCGGGATACTTGGTCCAGGATGGTGTCGAACTACTTGAGTGCTTTTCGTGATATGTGGAATACTGTATCATGTACAAAACACAAAATAGATTATTACATTTGTCTGAGTAAATAATTGTTGTAGGCCAGAGTTAAGAAACTCCAAACAATGTTATGAAGTCCAACTGACCGACAACCTTATGTTGAATTTGGCTCGGATGAACACAAGAGCCTCCCATTCAGGTGTGATTCAACACTCTTCCTCAACACTTTAATCAACACAAGCTTTATTCGAAGAACTTAGTTAACATATGTAAATAAACAAACACAGCAAGAATTATTATCAATCACAAACATACCCACACCATATAGTAACAATAATCTAAGAAGTATACTTAATGACTTCCCCCTTAACTGTTCCAAATCCAAATCGAAATCCCATGAACGAAAAACCACATTTCAAGGCCGTGGCCCAGCACTCTGCATTCTCACCTGAATAAAACTGACTTTTGCTGAGAATTTAATTTCTTCTCACCAGCAGGTTTAAAACCATCCCGGAGAGAAAACTATATTTTTCTAATTTAGCAAAGCAGGTAACTATAATCAATGTTTTTTTTTAACCGAGTCAGATATTAAGTTTTAAATAGACAAACAGACCAAAACACTACTTTTCTCTGTCTGAGTCCACAACAATCAAAATTGAAAGCGAAAGTAAAAACAACACACAGCCACAGGTCAGCTTCACCCACAAAATGACATCACTGAAGCCATGTGATGAGACAAAAAGCTTTTTAAAAGGCACACTCCCACGACATAATATTGTTTCTAAATTATAAAATCAGATAATCAATAAAGTAAATTTCGCTAATGCACTTTTCCTCCATTTAAGTTGTGAATAATTGATAAAGTGTGATAGAGAATATGGTGAACTGGTGCACGACAATAATGTTTCCCTCAATGTCAACAAAACGAAGGAGGTTGTCATCGACTTCAGGAAGCGGAGTGGAGAACATGCCCCGGTCTACATCTTCGGGAATTAAGTACAAAGGCTTCAATCTTTTAAGTGTCCAGATCACCAACAACCTGTCCTTGTCCCCTCATGCCGATATTATAGTTAAGAAAGCTCACAAAAGACTCTACTTTCTCAGAAGACTAAGGACATTTGGCATGTCAGCTACGACTCTCACCAACTTTTACAGATGCATAAAAAATGCATTCTTCCTGGTTGAATCACAGCTTGGTATGGATCCTGCTTTTCCCCAAGACCGCAGAAAACTACAAAATGTCGTGAATGTAGCCCAGTTCATCACGCAAACCAGCCTCCCATCCATTGACTCTATCTATAATTCCCGCTGCCTTAGAAAGGCAGCCAGCATAATTATGGACCCCACGCACCGCGGACATACCATCTTCCACCTTCTTCCTTCAGTAAAAATATACAAAGGTTTGAGGTGACGTACCAACCGACTCAAGAACAGCTTCTTCCCTGCTGCCATCAGACTTTTAAATGGACCTACCTTGTATTAAGTTGATCTTTTCTCTACACCAGAGCTATAACTGTAACATTACATTCTGCAGTCGCTCCTTCCTTCCCTATGTGCGGTATGCCTTCTCTGTATAGCATGCAAGAAACAATTCTTTTCACTGTAGACTAATAATGTGAGAATAATAACTCAAATCAAATCAAAGAGCAGAGCTCGAATTGAACTTGGGTTTCCTCAGTAAGAACCAGAAAGTAAACACGTGGCACAAGACGCATAAAAAAATAATTGTAGTGCAACCTCTAAAAAATACACCTACTTCTAATTTAGAACTCTGGGTCTGCTTTTAATCGGTGCAAAACACATGTTTTGGAAATATTAAAAACGCCAGGAAGCTCTCATGGTGAGACAGGTTTGAACTTACAATGACGTTGATGCTGTGATGTAGGCAGTGAGCTAAAGCTGACGCTGGCTTCATGTACGGATACAATGTATATAATACAGGCATTGTCAAAGTAGCGGTGGGGACACGCAGGTGGGTCGCGGGCGGGTATCGGGAGGGTCACGGGGCCAGCCTGTGTGGCGTTCATCAGTGCTCATGAGGCCCGGAGTGTTGGGACCTGAACCTGGGGTCAAAGTGCGATCGCGGATGGCGGCGGCTGAAGGCGCGGTGATCACTGGTGATGAACAAGGTTATTATCTCGATCTTTTTGGCATCCCTGAACATTACTCAAGTGATCTGGAGAGAGTCTATATCCCTCATGGTCTCACCATGCACTGAATTGAACGTTTGGCAAGAGATATAATGAGAGCCATGGGAATTCACCACATCGTCGCCCTCGAAGGGTGGCTGAAAGTGTTTTGCTGACCATTAAAACTACATTAAAGCATTGCATCGATACAGTGACCAGTCAATCCCAATGACGGTTGACATCATCCGCTTGAAGAGTTACTGTAATGATCACTGAACAAGGGAGATATTCAGAGTTTACGAACTGAGGTCCGAATTCCACGCTTTACTCCTCGAGAAATTGTCCTCTCTGCTGATTCGAATGCTTATGTAATTTGGATGCTAACTATCATCTTTTCAATTCGAAATGAATTGAACCTCAAATAACAAGAGAAGGATGGTGCTTGCATTCGGCACTGTGAAGAAATCGCAGCTTTCCAAAACCCATTGAAAGTTTGGCAATTGCGAGTGCAAAGCCAAAATCACTACATGTCCCCCACACTGCCCTGGGACATCAAAGAAAACAGCATTAGTAAGGAAAGTGTAGATGGACTGGATAGGCTGACTCCAAATGAAGCTGACTGGACTTCTGCGCCTCAGTTTTGACAGCGCATTAAAATCACGGCACGAGTCAATCAAACTGTCAACATTTTGGAGTAGCGTCTCCGAGGAGTATCTGGAGGTGAGAAAAACAAGTATTTTGTTGCTTTTGCCCTTCACAACGACCTCCGTGTCCGAGGTTGCATTTTCCGTCCTCACTAAGATGAAGACGGCACAAAGGACCCGGCTAAATCCTGCATCCGATATGTACATAGCCCCCTCCCCCTGTGAACCTGCTTGGAGTGAGATTGTGAGGACCAGGCAGGCTCAGCTCTCGTATTAAAGGTAAGCAAAAATGTTGGGTCACGAATGACTGCCTTTTTGGGTCACGAAGGTCGGCCGGAGTGGGTCCCGAAGGTTGGTCGTTTGCTAAAAATGAGTCCCTGTATAAAAAGTTTGAAAAACAGTTAAGAATGCAAATGCAATGTTAGCATTCATGTCAACAGGGCTAGAATAAGACCAGGGGTGTACTTCTGAGGTTGTATAAGGCCCCATTTCGAGTCCTGTGAGCAGATTTGGGCATATCTAGGGAAGGAATCACTGGCCTTGGAAAGGGTCCAGAGGAGGATCATAAGAATAATCCCTGGAATGAAGAACTTGTCGGACGAGGAACGTTTGAGGACTCTGGGTCTGTACTCGTTGGAGTTTAGAAGGATGAAAGGTTATCTCATTGAAACGTACAAAATACTGCGAGGACTGGATAGAGTGGGCGTGGAGCGGATGTTTCCACTTGTAGGAAAAACTAGAACCAGAGGACATCATCTCATATTGAAGGGTCGATCCTTTAAAACCGAGGTGAGGAGGATTTTTTTCAGTCAGAGGGTGGTGTATCTGTGGAACTCTATGCCGCAGAAGGCTGTGGAGGCGAATTCACTGAGTGCCTTTAAGACATAAATAGATAGATTCTTGTTTAATAAGGTTATCAGGGTTATGGGGAGAAGGCAGGAGAATAGGGATGGGAAAAATATCAACCATGATTGAATGGCGGAGCAGATTCGATGGGAAGAGTGGCCTAACTGTGCTCCTATGTCTTATGGTCTTAAGGTCTCATTACCGTGATCATACTCACGTGGTGGGCAACATTGAGGGGAAACTCCATCTGTTGGTCCCTACCATCTCACAGTCAGGCTACACCAAACAACTTAAAGTGCGTGACGTAGGGACGGAGGACATTCATTCCGTTTGACCTCAGCGGCATTCTGGATTAGCAGATCATTCAATCTCATTCGACAGCCTTTCCCCAGAGGGATGCATTTGATTCTTGTCACTCCCATTCCCTTTTGAAGCCACTGTTGTATCTGCCTCCACCGAAATCCCAGGCCGTGCAGACCAGATCAGAACCACTGACTGGGAATCGGTTAGTAGTTTACCGTTCGGGATGCTGGGATACGCTGGGGCTGCGTTATTGGATATAAAAGGTGAAGATGTGAGATCCGTTCGACACATCTCAAATTACGTTAGGTCCGCATAATATGGATCTAAATGAACTGTATCCATGAATATAGAACGAACTCTTGGATGTAACTTAGAAATCTTATCTTGCAGCCATATCCATCAGCAAGTAATGTGACAACTGGAACTGATAACCAATGACAACATGGGGAGACTGCACGGCCACTGACTCCTCTTCCACCATTCAACTTGATCATAGCTGAGCTTCTGCCTGAATGTAATTTCCTGCCTGTTCCTCAGATCATTTCATTCCCTTAAAAATCATTGTCCATAAAAATAATGGATGGAGACACCCAGAGCAACATTTCAAACGGATCTGGACAGATAGAGGGTGTGCTCGAATCTGCTGCATTTCAGAGATGGAAGGTGGGATAGAGTCATACAGGTTTGCAGCATAGAAACAGGCCCGTAGGTTCAACTTGCAAATGTCGCTTAATTTTTACCAGTATGCCTGTTCCAATTGCCCTCATTTCGCCCATATCCCGCTGTACTCATCTTACACATATAACCATCAAAACGCTTTTTAAAAAGCAACATTGTAACCGCCTCGATTACTGCCAATTACAGATCGTTCCAGACACTCAACGCCTTCAGTGTGAAAACATTGCCGTCTGTACACTTTTGTATCTCTCCCGTCTCACCTTTAACCTATTCCCTCTGGTTGTCGACTCCCTGGGAGAAAAGTGTTGTCTCTGTACCTTATCTATGCCCTTCATTATATTATAAACCTCTCTAAGTTCACCCCAAAACCTCCAAAGAGCCTCGGCGAAAATGTCCCATTCGATCCACTCTGTCCTGAAAACTCAAACCATTAAGTACCGATATCACCCTTGTAAATATTTTCAGCACTTTTTCTGGTTTAATAATGTCGTTTCTATAAAAAAAACTATACACCGTATTCCAAGTGTGACCTTACTAATGTCGTTTAAAACTTCAACAAGACGTCCCAACTCCTGTATTCAATGTCCTAACCATGTGTCTGTATCACAGTAATGGGCACAGACACAGTAATGATGGAGCAAATATCCTCTTTCAGTGTTGTGAAGTTCCAAGTACACTTCGTGTTTGCAGTGGTTCGAAAAAGCAACAAAGTCTCAGAATGTATCTGACTGGGAAAAAATGATGCAGAATATTCTGCTCAGGACAACTGCAGCAAATCAAACCTTCACCCGATACCAAGAGAAAGAAAACAGAAACAGAACGAAGGAGAGTGTGAAACATAGAAAGGGGGAGAGCGTTTGAAGCCAGGTTAGATTGCACCCCACACCCTTCCACTTTACTGCATCAAGCACATTGTTTCTGTGTACCAGGAGTCCTGTTATTAGACATTCCTTAGATCTAGGTTCCTCTGAAGCAGAAGTAACATGATGCACTCCACCGGAAGAATTGAGAACAGTTCATAATAATAATAGCAATCGCTTATTGTCACAAGTAGGAATCAATGAAGTTACTGTGAAAAACGCCTAGTTGTCACATTCCGGCGCCTGTTGGAGGAGGCCGGTTCCGGAATTGAAGCCGCACCGCTGACGTTGTTCGGCATTAGAAGCCAGCTGATTAGCCCACTGTGCTAAACCAGCTCCCATGAATTCAAAGCATTAGAGAGATCACTGTTATGGGATATACGAGTTGCTGGTTCGGGCAGTATTTAATTCCCATCTCTAGTTCTTCTCGAGAAGGTGGTGGTGAGCTGTCTTCTTGGACCGCTGCAATCCATGAGGTGCAGGTACACTTTTAGGGAGGGAGTTTCAGGAATTTTTCCCGGTGGCGTGAAGGAATGATTCTATGATTCCAAGTGGGAGTTGTGAGTGACTTGAGGGAAGACCTGCACCTACGGCCTTTTGTTGTCTTTCCAGAGGATAGTGGTTGTGGATTTGGAAGGTGCTGGCTCAGGAACGTTGATGAGTTACCGCAGTGCATTTTGGGATGGGGTGCAGCGCTGCCAATGTGCGTTCGCAGTTGAGGGATCCAATGTTACTGGAATGGGGAGCAATCAAGCGGAATGCTTGGTCCTGGATGGTCTAGAACGTCTTGAGTGTTCTTGCAGATATGGGGTCACGTGAAAAACACAAAATGCATTCATTAATTTGCTTGAGTAAACATCCTCTTCTTAAATTCAAAAAAAGATAATACATAAAGAAAGTATTCTTAACGCACATTTCCCCCATTTAAGTGGTGAACAATTGACAAAGTGTGATAAGTAACTCCTCAGGGAATCTCCTTTATCCAAACAAAATTGCATTCGCCAAAGCTTTTACAATGCCTAATTGCATCTCTGGTCCTAGAATTTTTTTTGTCTTTCAACCTAAGATTTTTCTTTATCCATGACTGCAGCAGTCGCGCACATTCTGGACCACCGGCTTTAGGTTATTGGGCAGAGCTGGATTGGATTGCAATGGTTTATTGTCACGTGTCCCGGGGTATAGTGACCAGCATTGTTCTGCGTACAGTTCAGACAGGTTATTCCGTAAAAGAAAAGAAAATACATAGGGTAAACATAAAATGCACCATGTAAATAGATAGACACTAGCATCGGGTGAAGCATACAGGTGTAGTACTACGCAGTAGAGAAGCGTGCGAATAGATCAGACCAGTTCATAAGAGGTTCGTTTAGGAGTCTGGTAACAGCGGGAATGAAACTGTTTTTGAATCTGTTCGTGCATGTTCTCAGACTTCTGTATCTCCTGCCAGATGGAAGAGGTTGGAAGAGTGAGTAGACTTGGTGGTAGTGGTCTTTGATTATGCTGCCCGCTTTCCCAAGGCAGCGGTAGGTATAGACAGAGTCAATGGACTGGAGGCGGGTTCATGTGAAGGACTGGATTTGTTCACGACTGTCTTTAGTTTCTTACGGACTTAGGTCGAGTAGTTGCTATACCAGGCTGTGCTGCTGCCAGATAGGATGCTTTCTATGGTGCATCTACTAAAATCGGTAGGAGTGAGTGTGAACATGCCGAATTTTCTTATTTTCCTGGGAAGTATAGGCGTTGTCGTGCTTTCTTGGTCATAGCGCCGACCAAGGGTGGACCAGGACATATGTTCTATATGTGCACACCTAATAATTTGAAGCTGTAAACCATCTCCACCACGGCTTCGTTGATGCAGAGAGGGGTGTATAAAATACTTCACTTCCTGAAGTCAATGGCCAGCTCTTCAGTTTTGCTGACATTGAGGGTGGGATTATTGTTGTTAAACCACACCACTGGGTTCTCTATCTCCGTCCAGTATTCTGACTCATCGCTATTCGTGATCCTACCCACTACAGTTGAATGGTCAGCAATCTTGCCTGGCACTGTTTACACAGACTCGTTTTACAGCAAGGTGCGGTTTGCATAAACACTGTTTACAGTAGGCACTTTTAGCATATATTATTTATAACAGTGTACGGTTTACAAAAATACTGTTTATTGTAGGGCACTGTTTACGTCGACTTTACAGCAGTGTGTGGATAACATACACACTGTTTACTGTAGTGCGCTGTTTGGATAGACTATGTTTACAACAAGGTACGGTTCACATAAACACTGTTTACTGCAGGTCCGGTTCAGATCGACTCTGCTTGCAGCAATGTCCGGTTGAAATATTGTTCACTGAAGGGCCCTGTTTAAATTGACTATGTTTACTTTCGGCACTGTTTACATAGACTGTTTGCAAAAGTGTACGGTTTACATTAACACGGTTTACAGCAGGGTACTGCTTACGTAGACTCTGTTTCCAGTGTATACATTTTATATAAACATTGTTTACTGTACTGCTATATTTACATAGACTCTGTTTACAGTAGTGTACGGTTTACATAAACAATGTTTACTGCAGGGCACTGTTTTCAAAGACTATTTACAGCAGTGTACGGTTTCCATAAAGACTGTTAACAACCCGGCACTGTTTACATAGCCTGTTTACACCTGTGCACAGTTTCCAATAAGACTGTTTACTGTACGGCACTGTAGCCTCCGTTTACAAAAATGTCCGGTTTAAGTATGCTGTTTACTGCAGGACACTGTTTAAGTAGACTATGTTAACTGAGGGGCACACGTACAAAGATTGTTTGCAGTAGAGTACAGTTGACAGAAACATTGGTTACAGTAGCGCACTGTTACGATGACGGTTTAGTGTAGGGCACTGTTTACATAGTCACTGTTTACAGGAAGCGTACGATTTACAGAAACACTGTTTATTGTAGGGCATTGTTTACATAGACAAGGTAAACAAAGCAAGGTCACAGTGATCATGGGGGACTTCAATATGCAGGTGGACTGGGTAAATAATGCTGCCAGTGGACCCAAGGAAAGGGAATTCATTGAATTGTTTTGCACTGAGTGCTGAAGGTTTTGCACTGAGTGCTGAAGGTTTTGCACTGAGTGCTGAATTTGGTGCTTTTTGAGTGCGATAGTGAGAGTTTGGTGACCGAGGGAGTATAAGGCTTCATTTTTATCTAAAGTTTAGTCTTTCTTTTATTTAGTTAATTAACTTAAAAGTTGCTGTTTGGTTTAGAAGAAGGTGAATTTTCAATCAGCTTTAAACAGGCTTCTACTTCTAGGCACTTGCAGCTGGAGCTTGTTAATTAGTTAATTGGATTAGGCCAGTTTTTCAGAGGCTAGATTCACAGTATAAAAGTGATCCCCGACAGTGCAGACTTTGTTTGCATTGAGTGCTGAATTTGGTGCTTTTTTAGTGCGATAGTGAGAGTTTGGTGACCGAGGGAGTGCTGAATTTGGTGCTTTTTGAGTGCGATAGTGAGAGTTTGGTGACCGAGGGAGTGCTGAATTTGGTGCGTTTTGAGTGCGATAGTGAGAGTTTGGTGACCGAGGGAGTTAGGTGAGGAGGGAGTAAGGTGCTCCTTTCATTTTGTTTCCGACATTTTCGCAAAGAGTGCGAAGAGAGCCAGGAGTTTACAGGAAGTGTAGCTGACTGGGAGCAGAGTCGGAGGGCGGAGATCTAGTTAGTCCACACAGCAGCTATATTCTGCAAGGTAAGAGGGGATGGAGGCGAGGCCAGTTACATGCTCCTCCTGTAGGATGTGGGTGGTGAGGGATACCACCGGTGTCCCCACTGACTATACCTGCGGGAAGTGCACCCAACTTCAGCTCCTCAAAGACCGTGTTAGGGAACTGGAGCTGAAGCTGGATGAACTTCGGATCATCCGGGAGGCAGAGGGGGTGATTGAGAAGAGTTACAGGGAGGTAACCACACCCAAGGTACAGGGCAAGAATAGCTGGGTTACAGTCAGGGGGAAAAAAACAAACAGGCAGACAGTGCAGGGATCCCTCGTGGCCGTTCCCCTTCAAAACAAGTATACCGTTTTGGATGTTGTTGGGGGGGGGGATGACCTACCGGGGGAAGGCCCTAGCGGCCAGGTCTCTCGCACTGAGTCTGGATCTGGGGCTCAGAAGGGAAGGGGGGAGAATAGAAAAGCAATAGTTGCAGGAGATTCAATGGTTAGGGGAATAGATAGGAGATTATGTGGTCGCGAGCGAGACTCCCGGAAGGTATGTTGCCTCCCGGGTGCCAGGGCCAGGGATGTCTCGGATCGTGTCTTCAGGATCCTTAAGGGGGAGGGCGAGCAGCCAGAAGTCGTGGTGCACATTGGTACCAACGACATAGGTAGGAAAAGGTGTGTGGAGGTAATAAACAAGTTTAGGGAGTTAGGCTGGAAGTTGAAAGCCAGGACAGACAGAGTTGTCATCTCTGGTTTGTTGCCAGTGCCACGTGATAGCGAGGCTAGGAATAGGGAGAGAGTGCAGTTGAACACGTGGCTGCAGGAATGGTGTAGGAGGGAGGGCTTCAGGTATTTGGATAATTGGAGCGCACTCTGGGGAAGGTGGGACCTGTACAAGCAGGACGGGTTGCATCTGAACCAGAGGGGCACCAATATCCTGGGAGGGAGGTTTGCTAGTACTCTTCGGGAGGGTTTAAACTAATTTAGCAGGGGAATGGGAACCGGATTTGCAGTCCAGCAACTAAGGTAGCCGATATTCAGGACGCCAAAGCTTGTAATGAGGCAGTGGGGAAGGGAACACTGACAAAGGAGAGTATTTGCAGGCACGGAGATGGGTTGAAGTGTGTATACTTCAACGCAAGAAGCATCAGGAATAAGGTGGGTGAACTTAAGACATGGATCGGTACTTGGGACTACGATGTGGTGGCCATCACGGAGACTTGGATAGAAGAGGGGCAGAAATGGTTGTTGGAGGTCCCTGGTTATAGATGTTTCAATAAGATTAGGGAGGGTGGTAAAAGAAGTGGGGGGGGGGGTGGTGGCATTATTAATTAGAGATAGTATAACAGCTGCAGAAAGGCAGTTTGAGGAGTATCACCCTATTGAGGTAGTATGGGTTGAAGTCAGAAATAGGAAAGGAGCAGTCACCTTGTTAGGAGTTTTCTATAGGCCCCCCAATAGTAGCAGAGATGTGGAGGAACAGATTGGGAAACAGATTTTGGAAAGGTGCAGAAGTCATAGGGTAGTAGTCATGGGCGACTTTAACTTCCCAAATATTGAGTGGAAACTCTTTAGATCAAATAGTTTGGATGGGGTGGTGTTTGTGCAGTGTGTCCAGGAAGCTTTTCTAACACAGTATGTACATTGTCCAACCAGAGGAGGGGCAATATTGGATTTAGTACTGGGTAATGAACCAGGGCAAGTGATAGATTTGTTAGTGGGGGAGCATTTTGGAGATAGTGACCACAATTCTGTGACTTTCACTTTAGTAATGGAGAGGGATACGTACGTGCAACAGGGCAAGGTTTACAATTGGGGGAAGGGTAAATACGATGTTGTCAGACAAGAATTGAAGTGCATAAGTTGGGAACATTGGCTGGCAGGGAAGGACACATGTGAAATGTGGAACTTGTTCAAGGAACAGGTGCTACGTGTCTTTGATATGTATGTCCCTGTCAGGCAGGGAAGAGATGGTCGAGTGAGGGAACCATGGTTGACAAGAGAGGTTGAATGTCTTGTTAAGAGGAAAAAGGTGACTTATGTAAGGCTGAGGAAACAAGGTTCAGACAGGGCATTGGAGGGATACAAGATAGCCAGGAGGGAACTGAAGAAAGGGATTAGGAGAGCTAAGAGAGGGCATGAACAATCTTTGGCGGGTAGGATCAAGGAAAACCCCAAAGCCTTTTACACATATGTGAGAAATATGAGAATGACTGGAGCGAGGGTAGGTCTGATCAAGGACAGTAGCGGGAGATTGTGTATTTAGTCTGAAGAGATAGGAGAGGTCTTGAATGAGTACTTTTCTTCTGTATTTACAAATGAGAGGGGCGATATTGTTGGAGAGGACAGTGTGAAACAGATTGGTAAGCTCGAGGAAATACTTGTTAGGAAGGAAGATGTGTTGGGCATTTTGAAAAACTTGAGGATAGACAAGTCCCCCGGGCCTGACGGGATATATCCAAGGATTCTATGGGAAGCAAGAGATGAAATTGCAGAGCCGTTGGCAATTATCTTTTCGTCCTCACTGTCAACAGGGGTGGTACCAGGGGATTGGAGAGTGGCGAATGTCGTGCCCCTGTTCAAAAAAGGAACTAGGGATAACCCTGGGAATTACAGGCCAGTTAGTATTACTTCGGTGGTAGGCAAAGTAATGGCAAGGGTACTGAAGGATAGGATTTCTGAGCATCTGGAAAGACACTGCTTGATTAGGGATAGTCAGCACGGATTTGTGAGGGGTAGGTCTTGCCTTACAAATCTTATTGAATTCTTTGAGGAGGTGACCAAGCATGTGGATGAAGGTAAAGCAGTGGTGTAGTGTACATGGATTTTAGTAAGGCATTTGATAAAGTTCCCCATGGTAGGCTTCTGCACAAAGTAAGGAGGCATGGGATAGTGGGAAATTTGGCCAGTTGGATAACGAACTAGCTAACCGATAGAAGTCAGAGAGTGGTGGTGGATGGCAAATATTCAGCCTGGATCCCAGTTACCAGTGGTGTACCGCAGGGATCAGTTCTGGGTCCTCTGCTGTTTGTGATTTTCATTAATGACTTGGATGAGGGAGTTGAAGGGTGGGTCAGTAAATTTGCAGACGATACGAAAATTGGTGGAGTTGTGGATAGTAAGGAGGGCTGTTGTCGGCTGCAAAGAGACATAGATAGGATGCAGAGCTGGGCTGAGAACTGGCAGATGGAGTTTAACCCTGAAAAGTGTGAGGTTGTCCATTTTGGAAGGACAAATATGAATGCGGAATACAGGGTTAACGGTAGAGTTCTTGGCATTGTGGATGAGCAGAGAGACCTTGGGGTCTATGTTCATACATCTTTGAAAGTTGCCACTCAAGTGGATAGAGCTGTGAAGAAGGCCTATGGTGTGCTCGCGTTCATTAACAGAGGGATTGAATTTAAGAGCCATGAGGTAATGATGCGGCTGTACAAAACTTTGGTAAGGCCACATTTGGAGTACTGTGTACAGTTCTGGTCGCCTCATTTTAGGAAGGATGTGGAAGCTCTGGAAAAGGTGCGAAGAAGATTTACCAGGATGTTGCCTGGAATGGAGAGTAGGTCTTACGAGGAAAGGTTGAGGGTGCTAGGCCTTTTCTCATTAGAGCGGAGAAGGATGAGGGGCGACTTGATAGAGTTTTATAAGATGATCAGGGGAATAGATAGAGTAGACAGTCAGAGACTTTTTCCCCAGGTGGAACACACCATTACAAGGGGACATAAATTTAAGGTGAAAGGGGGAAGATATAGGAGGGATATCAGAGGTAGGTTCTTTACCCAGAGAGTAGTGGGGGCATGGAATGCACTGCCTGTGGAAGTAGTTGAGTCGGAAACATTAGGGACCTTCAAACAGCTGTTGGATAGGTACATGGATTACGGGAAAATGATATAGTGTAGATGTATTTGTTCTTAAGGGGAGCACGGTTACATTGTGGATAGCACAATTGCTTCACAGATCCATGGTCCCAGGTTCGATTCCAGCTTGAGTCATTGTCTATGCGGAGTCTGCACGTCCTCCCCGTGTCTGCATGGGTTTCCTCCGGGTGCTCCGGTTTCCTCCCACAGTCCAAAGATGTGCGGGTTAGGTGAATTGGCCAATGATAAATTGCCCTTAATGTCCAAATTGCCCTTGGTGTTGGGTGGAGGTGTTGAGTTTGGGTAGGGTGCTCTTTCCAAGAGCTGGTGCAGACTCAAAGGGCCGAATGGCCTCCTTCTGCACTGTAAATTCAATGATTATGATTAATCTAGGACAAAGGTTCGGCACAACATCGTGGGCCGAAGGGCCTGTTCTGTGCTGTATTTTCTATGTTCTATGTTCAATGACTGTTTACAGGAGGGCTTTTTGGAACAGCTTGTTATGGAGCCCACGAGGGGACAGGCCATTCTGGACTTCGTGTTCTTTCATGAGCCAGACTTGATTAAAGATCTTAAAGTAAGGGAACACTCAGAAGGCAGTGATCATAATATGGTAGAATTCAATCTCCAATTTGAAAGAAAGAAGGTAGAATCATATATAAAGGTGTTGCAGTTAAATCAAGGTAACTACAGGGGCATGAGGGAGGAACTGACGAAAATCGACTGGGAGCAGAGCCGAGTGGGAAAGACAGTAGAACAGCAATGGCAGGAGTTTCTGGGAGTAATTGAGGACACAGTACAGAGGTTTATCCCAAAGAAAAGAAAGGTTATCAGAGGGGGGATTAGGCAGCCATGGCTGACAAAGGAAGTTAGGGAATGCATCAAAGCAAAAGAGAAAGCCTATAATGTGGCAAAGACTAGTGGGAAGTCAGAAGATTGGAAAGGCTACAAAAACAAACAGAGGATAACAAAGAGAGAAATAAGGAAAGAGAGGATCAATTATGAAGGTAGGCTAGCCAGTAACATTAGGAATGATAGTAAAAGTTTCTTTCAATACATTGAAAACAAACGGGAGGCAAATGTAGACATTGGGCCGCTCCAAAACGGCGCTGGTAATCTAGTGATGGGAGACAAGGAAATAGCTGAGGAACAAAATAAGTACTTTGCGTCAGTCTTCACAGTAGAAGACATGACTAATATCCCAACAATTCAGGAGAGTCAGGGGGAAGAGTTGAATATGGTAGCCATCACAGAGGAGAAAGTGCTAGAGAAACTAAGAGGTCTAAAAATGTATAAATCTCCGGGCCCAGATGGGCTACATCCTAGATTTCTAAAGGAGATAGCTGAAGAAATAGTGGAGGCGTTAGCTATGATCTATCAAAAGTCACTGGAGTCAGGGAAAGTCCCAGAGGATTGGAAAATAGCTGTTGTAACCCCCCTGTTCAAGAAGGGAACAAGGAAAAAGATGCAAAATTATAGGCCAATTAGCCTAACCTCTGTTGTTGGCAAGGTTCTGGAAACCATTATTAAGGATGAGATTTCTCAATTCTTGGAAGCGCAGGGTCGGATTATGACAAGTCAGCATGGATTTCGTCAGGGGAGGTCGTGCCTGAGTAGTATATCATTGTTTACAATGGTCCCTGGGTAGTATATCATTATTTACAACGGTCATAGGGTGGAATTACATTATTTACAGTGGTTCCTGTGTAGTCTGTAGTAGCAGGGTCGGATTAGGACAAGTCAGCATGGATTAAGTAAGGGGAGGTCGTGCCTGACAAACCTGATAGAGTTCTTTAAAGAGATAACAAATAGGTTAGACAAAGGAGAGCCAATGGATGTTTTCTATCTTGACCTCCAAAAGGCCTTTGATAAGGTGCCTCACGGGACACTGCTGAGTAAAATAAGGGCCCATGGTATTCGAGGCAAGGTACTAACATGTATTGACGATTGGCTGTCAGACAGAAGGGAGAGAGTTGGGATAAAAGGTTGTTTTTCGGAATGGCAACAGGTGACGAGTGGGGTCCCGCAGGGTTCAGTGTTGTGGTCACAGCTGTTCTCTTTATATATTAACGATCTAGATGACAGGACTGGGGGCATTCTGGGTAAGTTTGCCGATGATACAAAGATAGGTGGAGGAGCATGTAGTATGGAGGAGGTGGGGAGGCTGCAGAACGATTCAGACAGTTTAGGAGAGTGGTCCAAGAAATGGCTGATAAAATTCAACGTGGGCAAGTGCGAGGTCTTGCACTTTGGAAAAAGGAATAGAGGCATGGACTATTTTCTAAACGGTGACAAAATTCAAAATGCTGAAGGGACGTGGGAGTCCTAGTCCAGGATTCTCTATAGATAAACTTGCAGGATGAGTCAGTAATTAAGAAAGCAAATGCAATGTTGTCATTTATCTCAAGAGGCTTGAAATATAAAAGCAGGGATGTACTTCTGAAGCTTTATAAAGCATTAGTTAGGCCCCATTTAGAATACTGTGAGCAATTTTGGGCCCCACACCTTAGGAAGAACATATTGGCACTGGAGCGGGCCCAGCGGAGATTCACACGGATGATCCCAGGAATGGTAGGCCGAACATACGATGACCGTCTGAGGATCTTGGGATTATATTCATTGGAGTTTAGGAGGTTGAGGGGAGATCTAATAGAAACTTACAAGAGAATGAATGGCTGAGATAGGGTGGCCGTAGGGAAGTTGTTTCCATTACCAGAGGACACTTGGACCCGGGGGCACAGCCTTAGAATAAAAGGGAGTCACTTTAGAACAGAGATGAGAAGTCATTTCTTCAGCCAGAGAGTGGTGGATCTGTGGAATTCATTGCCACAGAGGGCGGTGGAGGACGTTGAGTGTCTTTAAGACAGAAGTTGATAAATTCCTGATTTCTCGAGGAATTAAGGGCTATGGACAGAGAGCGGGTAAATGGATTTGAAATCAGCCATGATTGAACTCGATGGGCCGAATGGCCTTACTTGCTCTCCTATGTCTTATGGTCTTATGGACTCTGTTTACAGCTGTGTATGGGTTACTTTCACTCTGTTTACTGTCGGGCACTGTTTACATAGACTCTGTTACAGCAGTGTGTAGTGTACTATCACTCTGTTTACTCTCGGACACTGTTTACATAGACTCTGTTACAGCAGTGTGTGGTGTACTTTCACTCTGTTTACTGTAGGGCACTGTTTACATAGACTCTGTTACAGCAGTGTGTAGTGTACTATCACTTTGTTTACTGTAGGGCACTGTTTACATAGACTGTGTTACAGCAGTGTGTGGTGTACTTTCACTCTGTTTACTGTGGGGCACTGTTTACATAGACTCTGTTACAGCAGTGTGTGGTGTACTTTCACTCTGTTTACTCTCGGACACTGTTTACATAGACTCTGTTTACAGCAGTGTGTGGTGTACGTTCACTCTGTTTACTGTCGGGCACTGTTTGCGTAGACCCTGTTTATAGCAGTTATGATTTACATAAACACTGTTTACTGTAGCGCACTGTTTGCATAGACTCCGGTTACAGCAGCGCACGGTGGATCTAAACAATGTTTTCAACAGTGTAGGGTGTCCATAAACACTGCTTACTGTGTTGCACTGTTTACAGAGACTCTCATTACAGCAGGGTACGATTTTCAAAAACTGTTTACAGTAGGGCACTCTTCACATAGACTCTGTTTTCCTGCAGAATACGGTTTATGTTTGCATTGTTTACTGTAGGGCATTGTTTACAGAGTCACTGTTTGCAGTTTCGTCCGGTTTACATGGACACTGTTTACTGTAGGGCAGTGTTTACATGGACTTTGTTTACAGCAGTTTACGATTTAATAAACACTGTTTAATTTAAGGCACTGTTCACAGAGAGTTTTTTTTACAACAGTGCACGGTTCACATAAACACTGTTTACTGTAGGACACTGTTTAATGGACTCTGTTTACAGCAGTGTACGGTTTACATATAAACTATTTACTGAAGGGGACTGTTACATAGACTCTGTTTACAGCGGGCAACGGCTCATATTATTACTTTGCTGCAGGTAACTGTTTTCATGGACTCTGATTAAGGCACCGCATGGTCAACTTTCACTCTGTTTATTGAAGACCATGTTTACATAGACCATGCTTACCGTATCGTACGGTTTACGCAAACACTGATTACTTTTGGGCACTGTTTACATGGACTCATTTTACAGAAGTGTATGGTGTACTTTCACTCTGTTTACTGTGGGGCACTGTTTACATAGACTCTGTTACAGCAGTGTATGCTGTACTTTCACTCTGTTTACTGTGGGGCACTGTTTACATAGACTCAGGTTACAGCAGTGTATGGTGTACTTTCACTCTGTTTACTGTCGGGCACTGTTTGCATTGACTCTGTTTACTGCAGTGTATGGTGTACTTCCACTCTGTTTACTGTAGGGCACTGTTTACATAGATTCATTTACAGCAGTGTATGGTTTACTTTCACCCTGTTTACAGGGGGGGGGGCACTGTTACATAGTCTCTGGTTACAGCAGTGAATGGTGTACTTTCTCCCTGTTTGCTGTAGGGCACTGTTTACATAGAGTCTGTTTACAGCAGTGTATGGTGTACTTTCACTCTGTTTACTGTAGGGCACTGTTTACATAGACTCTGTTTACAGAAGTGTATGGTGTACTTTCACTCTGTTTACTGTGGGACACTGTTTACAGAGGCTCAGTTTACAGCAGTGTATGGTGTACTTACACTCTGTTCACTGTGGGGCACTGTTTACATAGACTCTGTTACAGCAGTGTACGGTGTACATTCACTCTGTTTATTGTGGGGCACTGTTTTCATCGACTCTGTTACAGCAGCGTATGGTGTACTTTCACTCTCGTTACTGTAGAGCACTGTTTACATAGACTCTGTTACAGCAGTGTATGGTGTACTTTCATTCTGTTTACTGTGCGGCACTATTTACATAGACTCTGTTACAGCAGTGTACGGTGTACTTACACTCTGTTCACTGTGGGGCACTGTTTACATAGTCTCTGTTTACAGTAGTGTCTGGTGTACGTTCACTCTGTTTACTATGGGACACTGTTTACATAGACTCTGTTTACAGCAGTGTATGGTGTACTTTCACTCTGTTTACTGTGGGGCACTGTTTACATAGACTCTGTTGACAGTAGTGTATGGTGTACTTTCACTCTATTTACTGTGGGGCACTGTTTACATAGACTCTGTTTACAGCAGTGTATGGGTCACTTTGACTCTGTTTACTGTAGTGCACTGATTACATAGCCTCTGTTACATCGGTGTGTGGTGAACTTTCATTCTGTTTTACTGTCGGGCACTGTTTACATAGACTGTTTACAGAAGTGTATGGCGTACTTTCACTCTGTTTACTGTGTGGCACTGTTTACATAGACTCAGTTTACAGCAGTGTACGGTGTACTTTCACTCTGCTTACTTAAGTGCACTGTTTACAGAGACTATTACAGCAGTGTATGGTGTACTTTCTCTCTGTTTACTGGAGTTCACTGTTTACATAGACTCTGTTACAGCAGTGTACGGTGTACTTACACTCTGTTTACTGTGGGACACTGTTTACATAGACTCTGTTTACAGCAGTGTATGGGTTACTTTCACTCAGTTCACTGTGGGGCACTGTTTACATAGACTCAGTTTACAATAGTGTATGGTGTACTTTCACTCTGTTTACTGTGGGGCACTGTTTACATAGACTGTTACAGCTGTGTATGGTGTACTTACACTCTGCTTACAGTAGGGCTCTGTTTACATAGACTTTGTTACAGCAGTGTATGGTGTACTTTCACTCTGCATACTGTATTGCACTGTTTACATAGACTCTATTACAGCAGGGAATGGTGTACTTTCACTCTGTTTACTGTGGGGCACTGTTTACATAGATTCAGTTTATAGCAGTGTATGGTGTACTTTCACTCTGCTTACTATAGTGCACTGTTACATAGACTCTGTTACAGCAGTGTATGGTGTACTTTCACTCTGTTTACTGTAGGGCACTGTTTTCATAGACTCTGTTACAGAAGCGTATGGTGTACTTTCACTCTGGTTACTGTAGAGCACTGTTTACATAGACTCTGTAACAGCAGTATACGGTGTACTTTCATTCTGTTTACTGTGGGGCACTGTTTACATAGACTCTGTTTACAGTCGTGTTTGGTGAACTCTCACTCTGTTTATTGTGGGGCATTGTTTACATACACTCTGTTACAGCAGTGCACGGTGTACTTTCACTCTGTTTACTGTAGTGCACTGATTACATAGACTCTGTTACAGCAGTGTATGGTGTACTTTCACTCTGTTTACTGTGGGGCACTGTTTACATTGTCTCTGTTTACAGCAGTGTATTGTGTACTTTCACTCTGTTTACTGTGGGGCACTGTTTACATAGACTCTGTTTCCAGCAGTGGATGAGTTACTTTCACTCTGTTTACTGTAGTGCACTGATTACATAGCCTCTGTTGCATCGGTGTGTGGTGAACTTTCATTCTGTTTACTGTGGGGCACTGTTTACATAGACTCAGTTTACAGTCGTGTTTGGTGTACTTTCACTCTGTTTACTGCAGTGCACTGATTACATAGACTCTGTTACAGCAGTGTATAGTGTACTTTCACTCTGCTTACTGTAGGGCACTGTTTACATAGACTCTATTACAGCAGGGAATGGTGTACTTTCACTCTGTTTACTGTAGGGCACTGTTTACATAAACTCTGTTTACAGCAGTGTATGGTGTACTTTCAATTTGTTTACCGTAGGGCACTGTTTACATAGACTGTGTTACAGAAGGGAATGGTGTACTTTCACTCTGTTTACTGTAGGGCACTGTTTACATAAACTCTGTTTAGTGCAGTGTATGGTGTACTTTCACTTTGTTTACTATAGGACACTGTTTACATAGACTCTGCTAGAGCAGTGTATGGTGTACTTTCACTCTGCTTACTGTCTTGCACTGTTTACATAGACTCTATTACAGCAGGGAATGGTGTACTTTCACTCTGTTTACTGTAGGTCACTGTTTACATAATCTCTGTTTACAGCAGTTTATGGTGTACTTTCACTCTGTTTACTGTGGGGCACTGTTTACATAGACTCTGTTACAGCACTGCATGGTGTACTTTTACTCTGTTTACTATAGGGCACTGTTTACATAGACTCTGTTTTCAGCAGTGTGCGGTGTACTTTCACTCTGTTTACTGTGGGGCACTGTTTTCATAGACTCTGTTACAGCAGCGTATGGTGTACTTTCACTCTTGATACTGTAGTGCACTGTTTACATAGACTCTGTTACAGCAGTGTATGGTGTACTTTCACTCTGTTTACTGTGGGGCACTGTTTACATAGACTCAGTTTACAAAAGTGTATGGTGTACTTTCACTGTGTTTACTGTTGGGCACTGTTTACATAGACTCTGTTTACAGCAGTGTATGTTGTACTTTCACTCTGTTTACTGTGGGGCACTGTTTTCATAGACGCTGTAACAGCAGTGTATGGTGTACTTTCACTCTGTTTACTGTCGTGCACTGTTTACATAGACTCTGTAACATCAGTGTGTGGTGAACTTTCACTCTGTTTACTGTAGGGCACTGTTTACATAGACTCTGTTTACAGAAGTGAATGGTCTACTTTCACTCTGTTTACTGTCTGGTACTGTTTACATCAACTCTGTTCCAGCAGTGTATGGTGTACTTTCACTCTGTTTACTGTGGGGCACTGTTTACATAGACTCTGTTCCAGCAGTGTATGGTGTACTTTCAGTCTGTTTACTGTAGGGCACTGTTTACATAAACTCTGTTTACAGTAGTGTATAGTGTACTTTCATTTTATTTACTGTAGGGCACTGTTTACATAGACTCTGTTACAGCAGTGTATGGTGTACTTTCGCTCTGTTTACTGTGCGGCACTGTTTACATAGACTCTGTTACAGCAGTGTATGGTGTACTTTCACTCTATTTACTGTAGGGCACTGTTTACAAAGACTCTGTTACATCAGTGTATGGTGTACTTTCACTCTGTTTACTGTAGGGCACTGTTTACATAGACTATTTTACAGTAGTGTATGTTGTACTTTCACTCTGTTTATTGGGGGCACTGTTTACATAGACTATATTACAGCAGGGGATGGTGAAATTTCACTCTGTTTACTGGAGGGCACTGTTGACATAGACTCTGTTACAGCAGTGTATGGTGTACTTTCACTCTGTTTACTGTAGTGCACTGTTTACATAGACTCTGTTACATCAGTGAGTGGTGAACTTTCACTCTGTTTACTCGACGGCACTGTTTACATAGACTCTGTTTACAGCAGTGTACGGTGTACTTGCACTCTGTTTACTGTGGGACGCTGTTTACATAGACACTTTTAGAGCAGTGTATGGTGTACTTTCACTCTGTTTACTGTCGGACACTGTTTGCATTGACTCTGTTTACAGCAGTGTTTGGTGTACTTTCACTCTGTTTATTGTGGGGCACTGTTTACATAGACTCTGTTACAGCAGTGCACGTTGTACTTTCACTCTGTTTACTGTAGTGCACTGATTACATAGACTCTGTTTACAGCATTTATGGTGTACTTTCACCCTGTTTACAGTGGGGCACTGTTTACAGAGTCTCTGTTACAGCAGTATATGGTGTTCTTTCACCCTGTTTGCTGTAGGGCACTGTTTACATAGACCCTATTACAGCAGGGGATGGTGTACTTTTACTCTGTTTACTGGAGGACACTGTTTACATAAACTCTGTTTACAGCAGTGTATGGTGTACTTTCACTTTGTTTACTGTAGGGCACTGTTTACATAGACAGTGTTACAGCAGCGTATGGTGTACTTTCACTCTGCTTACTGTAGGGCACTGTTTACATAGACTATATTACAGCAGGGGATGGTGAAATTTCACTCTGTTTACTGGAGGGCACTGTTTACATAAACTCTGTTTACAGCAGTGTATAGTGTACTTTCATTTTATTTACTGTAGGGCACTGTTTACATAGACTCAATTTACAGCAGTGTATGGTGTACTTTCACTCTGTTTACTGTGGGGCACAGTTTACATAGACTCTGTTACAGCAGTGTACGGTGTACTTTCACTATGTTTTTTATGGGGCACTGTTTACATAGACTCTGTTTACAGCAGTGTATGGGGTACTTTAACTTTGTTTCCTGTGGGGCGCTGTTTACATAGACTGTTACAGCAGTGTATAGTGTACTTTGACTCTATTTACTGTAGGGCACTGTTTACATAGACACTGTAACATCAGTGTATGGTGGACGCTCACTCTGTTTACTGTGGGGCACTGTTTTCATATACTCTGTTACAGCAGCGTATTGTATTCTTTCACTGTGGTTACTGTAGAGCACTGTTTACATAGACTCTGTTACAGCAGTGTATGGTGTACTTTCAATCTGTTTACTGTAGGGCACTGTTTACATAGACTCAATTTACAGCAGTGTATAGTGTACTTTCACTCTGTTTACTGTGGGGCACAGTTTACATAGACTCTGTTACAGCAGTGTACGGTGTACTTTCACTATGTTTATTATGGGGCACTGTTTACATAGACTCTGTTTACAGCAGTGTATGGGGTACTTTAACTTTGTTTCCTGTGGGGCGCTGTTTACATAGACTGTTACAGCAGTGTATAGTGTACTTTGACTCTATTTACTGTAGGGCACTGTTTACATAGACACTGTAACATCAGTGTATGGTGGACGTTCACTCTGTTTACTGTGGGGCACTGTTTTCATATACTCTGTTACAGCAGCGTATTGTATTCTTTCACTGTGGTTACTGTAGAGCACTGTTTACATAGACTCTGTTACAGCAGTGTATGTTGTACTTTCACTCTGTTTACTGGGGGGCACTGTTTACATAGACTCTGTTACATCGGTGTATGGTGAACTTTCACTCTGTTTATTGTGGGGCACTGTTTTCATAGACTCTGTTACAGCAGCGTATGGTGTACTTTCACTCTGGTTACTGTAGAGCACTGTTTACATAGACTCTGTTACAGCAGTGTACGGTGTACTTTCACTCTGTTTACTGTGCGGCACTGTTTACATAGACTCTGTTACAGCAGTGTATGGTGTACTTTCAATCGGTTTACCTTGGGGCACTGTTTACATAGACTCTGTTACAGCAGTGTATGTTGTACTTTCACTCTGTTTACTGTGGGGCACTGTTTTCATAGACTCTGTTTACAGCAGTGTATGGTGTACTTTCACTCTGTTTACTGTGCGGCACTGTTTACATAGACTCTGTTTACAGCAGTGTATGGTGTACTTTCACTCTGGTTACTGTAGAGCACTGTTTACATAGACTCTGTTACAGCAGTGTACGGTGTACTTTCACTCTCTTTACTGTGCGGCACTGTTTACATAGACACTGTTACAGCAGTGTACGGTGTACATTGACTCTGTTTACTGTGGGGCACTGTTTACATAGACTCTGTTTACAGCAGCGTATGGGTTACTTTAACTCTGTTTACTGTAGTGCACTGATTACATAGCCTCTGTTACATCGGTGTGTGGTGAACTTTCATTCTGTTTTACTGTAGGGCACTGTTTACATAGACTCTGTTTACAGAAGTGTATGGTGTACTTTCACTCTGTTTACTGTGTGGCACTGTTTACATAAACTCTGCTACAGCAGTGTATGGCGTACTTTCACTCTGTTTACTGTGGGGCACTGTTTACATAGACTCAGTTTACAGCAGTGTATGGGTTACTTTCACTCAGTTCACTGTGCTGCACTGTTTACATAGACTCTGTTTACAATAGTGTATGGTGTACTTTCACTGTTTACCGTGGGGCACTGTTTACATAGACTCTGTTACAGCAGTTTATGGTGTACTTTCACTCTCCTTACTGTAGGGCACTGTTTACACCGACTCTATTACAGCAGGGAATGGTGTACTTTCACTCTGTTTACTGTCGGGCACTGTTTACATAAACTCTGTTTACATCAGTGTATGGTGTACTTTCACTTTCTTTACTGTAGGGCACTGTTTACATAGACTGTGTTACAGCAGTGTATGGTGTACTTTCACTCTGCTTACTGTAGGGCACTGTTTTCATAGACTCTGTTACAGCAGGGGATTGTGTACTTTCACTCTGTTTACTGTGGGGCACTGTTTACATAAACTCTGTTTACAGCAGTGTATGGTGTTCTTTCACTTTGTTTACTGTAGGGCACTGATTACATAGACTCTGTTACAG
The DNA here is from genome assembly GCF_047496885.1 of Scyliorhinus torazame. Classification (NCBI taxonomy): domain Eukaryota; kingdom Metazoa; phylum Chordata; class Chondrichthyes; order Carcharhiniformes; family Scyliorhinidae; genus Scyliorhinus; species Scyliorhinus torazame. The sequence continues at coordinate 139,658,764 of NC_092726.1, forward strand.
TAGATTATGGTGTACTTTCACTTTGCACACTGTATTGCACTGTTTACATAGACTCTATTACAGCAGGGAATAGTGTACTTTCACTCTGTTTACTGTCGGGCACTGTTTACATAAACTCTGTGTACAGCAGTGTATGGTGTACTTTCATTCTGTTTACCGTCGGGCACTGTTTACATGGACTCTGTTACAGCAGTGTATGGTGTACTTTCACTCTGTTTACTGTGGGGCACAGTTTACATAGATTCAGCTTACAGCAGTGTATGGTGTACTTTCACTCTGCTTACTATAGTGCACTGTTACATAGACTCTGTTACAGCAGTGTATGGTGTACCTTCACTATGATTACTATGGGGCACTGTTTACATAGACTTTGTTACGGCAGTGTATGGTGTACTTTCACTCTACTGTGGGGCACTGTTTACATAGACTCTTACAGCAGTGCACGTTGTACTTTCACTCTGTTTACTGTAGTGCACTGATTACATAGCCTCTGTTTACAGCATTTATGGTGTACTTTCACCCTGTTTACAGTGGGGCACTGTTTACAGAGTCTCTGTTACAGCAGTATATGGTGTTCTTTCACCCTGTTTGCTGTAGGGCACTGTTTACATAGACCCTATTACAGCAGGGGATGGTGTACTTTCACTCTGTTTACTGGAGGACACTGTTTACATAAACTCTGTTTATGTAAGTATGGTGTACTTTCACTTTGTTTACTGTAGGGAACTGTTTACATAGACAGTGTTACAGCAGCGTATGGTGTACTTTCACTCTGCTTACTGTAGGGCACTGTTTACATAGACTATATTACAGCAGGGGATGGTGAAATTTCACTCTGTTTACTGGAGGGCACTGTTTACATAAACTCTGTTTACAGCAGTGTATAGTGTACTTTCATTTTATTTACTGTAGGGCACTGTTTACATAGACTCTGTTACAGCAGTGTATGGTGTACTTTCACTCTGTTTACTGTGGGGCACTGTTTACATAGACTCTGTTACAGCAGTGTACGGTGTACTTTCACTCTGTTTATTATGGGGCACTGATTACATAGACTCTGTTTACAGCAGTGTATGGCGTACTTTAACTTTGTTTCCTGTGGGGCACTGTTTACATAGACTGTTACAGCAGTGTATGGTGTACTTTCACTCTATTTACTGTAGGGCACGGTTTACATAGACACTGTTACATCAGTGTATGGTGGACATTCACTCAGTTTACTGTGGGGCACTGTTTTCATAGACTCTGTTACATCAGCGTATTGTATTCTTTCACTGTGGTTACTGTAGAGCACTGTTTACATATACTCTGTTACAGCAGAGTATGGTGTACTTTCACTCTGTTTACTGTGCGGCACTGTTTACATAGACTCTGTTACAGCAGTGTACGGTGTACTTTCACTCTGTTTACTGTGCGGCACTGTTTACATAGACTCTGTTTACAGCAGTGTATGGTGTACTTTCACCCTGTTTGCTGTAAGGCACTGGTTACACAGAGTCTGTTACTGCAGTGTATGGTGTACCTGCACTCTGTTTGCTGGAGTGCACTGTTTAGATAGACTCTGTTACAGTAGTGTACGGTGTACTTTCACTCTGATTACTGTGGGGCACTGTTTACATAGACTCTGTTTACAGTAGTGTAATATGTACTTTCACTCTGTTTACTGTGGGGCACTGTTTACATAGACTCTGTTTACAGCAGTGTATGGGTTACTTTAACTCTGTTTACTGTAGTGCACTGATTACATAGCCTCTGTTACATCGGTGTGTGGTGAACTTTCATTTTGTTTTACTGTAGGGCACTGTTTACATAGACTCTGTTTACAGAAGTGTATGGTGTACTTTCACTCTGTTTACAGTGTGGCACTGTTTACATAAACTCTGCTACAGCAGTGTATGGCGTACTTTCACTCTGTTTACTGTGGGGCACTGTTTACATAGACTCAGTTTACAGCAGTGTACGGTGTACGTTCACTCTGTTTACTGTGGGACACTGTTTACATAGACTCTGTTTACAGCAGTGTATGGGTTACTTTCACTCAGTTCACTGTGGGGCACTGTTTACATAGACTCTGTTACAGCTGTGTGTGGTGTACTTTCACTCTGCTTACTGTAGGGCACTGTTTACATAGACTCTATTACAGCAGGGAATGGTGTACTTTCACTCTGTTTACTGGAGGGCACTATTTACATAAACTCTGTTTACAGCAGTGTATGGTGTACTTTCACTTTGTCTACTGTAGGGCACTGTTTACATAGACTGTGTTACAGCGGTGTATGGTGTACTTTCACTCTGTTTACTGTCGGGCACTGTTTGCATTGACTCTGTTTACAGCAGTGTATGGTGTACTTTCACTTTGTTTACTGTAGGGCACTGTTTACATAGACTGTGTTACAGCAGTGTATGGTGTACTTTCACTTTGTTTACTGTAGGGCACTGTTTACATAGACTCTGTTACAGTAGTGTATGGTGTACTTTCACTTTGCACACTGTATTGCACTGTTTACATAGACTCTATTACAGCAGGGAATAGTGTCCTTTCACTGTGTTTACTGTACGGCACTGTTTACATAAACTCTGTGTTACAGCAGTGTATGCTGTACTTTCACTCTGTTTACCGTTGGGCACTGTTTACATAGACTCTGTTACAGCAGTGTATGGTGTACTTTCACTCTGTTTCCTGTGGGGCACTGTTTACATAGACTATATTCCAGCAGGGGATGGTGAAATTTCACTCTGTTTACTGGAGGGCACTGTTTACATAAACTCTTTTTACAGCAGTGTATAGTGTACTTTCATTTTATTTACTGTAGGGCACTGTTTACATAGACTCTGTTACAGCAGTGTATGGTGTACTTTCACTCTGTTTACTGTGGGGCACTGTTTACATAGACTCTGTTACAGCAGTGTACGGTGTACTTTCACTCTGTTTATTATGGGGCACTGATTACATAGACTCTGTTTACAGCAGTGTATGGCGTACTTTAACTTTGTTTCCTGTGGGGCACTGTTTACATAGACTGTTACAGCAGTGTATGGTGTACATTCACTCTATTTACTGTGGGGCACGGTTTACATAGACACTGTTACATCAGTGTATGGTGGACTTTCACTCAGTTTACTGTGGGGCACTGTTTTCATAGACTCTGTTACATCAGCGTATTGTATTCTTTCACTGTGGTTACTGTAGAGCACTGTTTACATAGACTCTGTTACATCGGTGTATGGTGAACTTTCCCTCTGTTTATTGTGGGGCACTGTTTTCATAGACTCTGTTACAGCAGCGTATGGTGTGCTTTCACTCTGGTTACTGTAGAGCACTGTTTACATAGACTCTGTTACAGCAGTGTACGGTGTACTTTCACTCTGTTTACTGTGCGGCACTGTTTACATAGACTCTGTTTACAGCAGTGTATGGTGTACTTTCACCCTGTTTGCTGTAAGGCACTGTTTACACAGAGTCTGTTACTGCAGTGTATGGTGTACCTGCACTCTGTTTGCTGGAGTGCACTGTTTAGATAGACTCTGTTACAGTAGTGTACGGTGTACTTTCACTCTGATTACTGTGGGGCACTGTTTACATAGACTCTGTTTACAGCAGGGTATGGGTTACTTTAACTCTGTTTACTGTAGTGCACTGATTACATAGCATCTGTTACATCGGTGTGTGGTGAACTTTCATTCTGTTTTACTGTAGGGCACTGTTTACATTGACTCTGTTTACAGACGTGTATGGTGTACTTTCACTCTGTTTACTGTGTGGCACTGTTTACATAAACTCTGCTACAGCAGTGTATGGCGTACTTTCATTCTGTTTACTGTGGGGCACTGTTTACATAGACTCAGTTTACAGCAGTGTACGGTGTACTTTCACTCTGCTTACTAAAGTGCACTGTTTACATAGACTATTACAGCAGTGTATGGTGTACTTTCACTCTGTTTACTGGAGTTCACTGTTTACATAGACTCTGTAACAGCAGTGTACGGTGTACTTACACTCTGTTTACTGTGGGACGCTGTTTACATCGTCTCTGTTTACAGTAGTGTATGGTGTACGTTCACTCTGTTTACTGTGGGACACTGTTTACATAGACTCTGTTTACAGCAGTGTATGGGTTACTTTCACTCAGTTCACTGTGGGGCACTGTTTACATAGACTCTGTTACAGCTGTGTGTGGTGTACTTTCACTCTATTTACTGCAGGGCACTGTTTACATAGACTCTGTTTACAGCAGTGTATGGTGTACTTTCACTTTGTTTACTGTAGGGCACTGTTTACATAGACTGTGTTACAGCAGTGTATGGTGTACTTTCACTCTGTTTACTGTAGGGCACTGTTTACATAAACTCTGTTTACAGCAGTGTATGGTGTACTTCCACTCTGTTTACTGTAGGGCACTGTTTACATAGATTCATTTACAGCAGTGTATGGTTTACTTTCACCCTGTTTACAGGGGGGGGGGCACTGTTACATAGTCTCTGGTTACAGCAGTGTATGGTGTACTTTCTCCCTGTTTGCTGTAGGGCACTGTTTACATAGAGTCTGTTACAGCAGTGTATGGTGTACTTTCTCTCTGTTTACTGTGGAGCACTGTTTACATAGACTCTGTTACAGCAGTGTATGGTGTACTTTCACTCTGTTTACTATGGGGCACTGTTTACATAGAATCTGTTACAGCAGTGTATGCTGTACTTTCACTCTGTTTACTGTGGGGCACTGTTTGCATAGATTCAGTTTACAGCAGTGTATGGTGTACTTTCACTCTGCTTACTATAGTGCACTGTTACATAGACTCTGTTACGGCAGCGTATGGTGTACTTTCACTCTGTTTACTGTGGGGCACTGTTTACATAGACTCTGTTACAGCAGTGCACGTTGTACTTTCACTCTGTTTACTGTAGTGCAATGAATACATAGACTCTGTTTACAGTAGTGTACGGTGTACTTTCACTCTGTTTACTGTGCGGCACTGTTTACATAGACTCTGTTTACAGCAGTGTATGGTGTACTTTCACTCTGTTTACTGTAGTGCACTGTTTACATAGACTCTGTTACATCAGTGTGTGGTGAACTTTCACTCTGTTTACTAGAGGGCACTGTTTACATAGACTCTGTTCACAGCAGTGTACGGTGTACTTACACTCTGTTTACTGTGGGGCACTGTTTACATAGACTCTGTTACAGCAGTGTATGGTGTACTTTCACTCTGTTTACTGTGTGGCACTGTTTACATAAACTCTGCTACAGCAGTGTATGGCGTACTTTCACTCTGTTTACTGTGGGGCACTGTTTACATAGACTCAGTTTACAGCAGTGTACGGTGTACTTTCACTCTGCTTACTAAAGTGCACTGTTTACATAGACTATTACAGCAGTGTATGGTGTACTTTCACTCTGTATACTGGAGATCACTGTTTACATAGACTCTGTTACAGCAGTGTACGGTGTACTTACACTCTGTTTACTGTGGGACACTGTTTACATAGTCTCTGTTTACAGTAGTGTATGGTGTACGTTCACTCTGTTTTCTGTGGGACACTGTTTACATAGACTCTGTTTACAGCAGTGTATGGGTTACTTTCACTCAGTTCACTGTGGGGCACTGTTTACATAGACTATGTTACAGCTGTGTGTGGTGTACTTTCACTCTATTTACTGTAGGGCACTGTTTACATAGACTCTGTTACAGCAGTGTATGGTGTACTTTCACTCTGCTTACTGTAGGGCACTGTTTACATAGACTCTATTACAGCAGGGCATGGTGTACTTTCACTCTGTTTACTGGAGGGCACTGTTTACATAAACTCTGTTTACAGCAGTGTATGGTGTACTTTCACTTTGTTTACTGTAGAGCACTGTTTGCATAGACTCTGTTACAGCAGTGTATGGTGTACTTTCACTCTGTTTACTGTAGTGCACTGTTTACATAGACTCTGTTACATCAGTGAGTGGTGAACTTTCACTCTGTTTACTCGACGGCACTGTTTACATAGACTCTGTTTACAGCAGTGTACGGTGTACTTGCACTCTGTTTACTGTGGGACGCTGTTTACATAGACACTTTTAGAGCAGTGTATGGTGTACTTTCACTCTGTTTACTGTCGGACACTGTTTGCATTGACTCTGTTTACAGCAGTGTTTGGTGTACTTTCACTCTGTTTATTGTGGGGCACTGTTTACATAGACTCTGTTACAGCAGTGCACGTTGTACTTTCACTCTGTTTACTGTAGTGCACTGATTACATAGACTCTGTTTACAGCATTTATGGTGTACTTTCACCCTGTTTACAGTGGGGCACTGTTTACAGAGTCTCTGTTACAGCAGTATATGGTGTTCTTTCACCCTGTTTGCTGTAGGGCACTGTTTACATAGACCCTATTACAGCAGGGGATGGTGTACTTTCACTCTGTTTACTGGAGGGCACTGTTTACATAGACTCTATTACAGCAGTGTATGGTGTACTTTCACTTTGTTTACTGTAGGGCACTGTTTACATAGACAGTGTTACAGCAGCGTATGGTGTACTTTCACTCTGCTTACTGTAGGGCACTGTTTACATAGACTATATTACAGCAGGGGATGGTGAAATTTCACTCTGTTTACTGGAGGGCACTGTTTACATAAACTCTGTTTACAGCAGTGTATAGTGTACTTTCATTTTATTTACTGTAGGGCACTGTTTACATAGACTCAATTTACAGCAGTGTATGGTGTACTTTCACTCTGTTTACTGTGGGGCACAGTTTACATAGACTCTGTTACAGCAGTGTACGGTGTACTTTCACTATGTTTATTATGGGGCACTGTTTACATAGACTCTGTTTACAGCAGTGTATGGGGTACTTTAACTTTGTTTCCTGTGGGGCGCTGTTTACATAGACTGTTACAGCAGTGTATAGTGTACTTTGACTCTATTTACTGTAGGGCACTGTTTACATAGACACTGTAACATCAGTGTATGGTGGACGTTCACTCTGTTTACTGTGGGGCACTGTTTTCATATACTCTGTTACAGCAGCGTATTGTATTCTTTCACTGTGGTTACTGTAGAGCACTGTTTACATAGACTCTGTTACAGCAGTGTATGGTGTACTTTCAATCTGTTTACTGTAGGGCACTGTTTACATAGACTCAATTTACAGCAGTGTATGGTGTACTTTCACTCTGTTTACTGTGGGGCACAGTTTACATAGACTCTGTTACAGCAGTGTACGGTGTACTTTCACTATGTTTATTATGGGGCACTGTTTACATAGACTCTGTTTACAGCAGTGTATGGGGTACTTTAACTTTGTTTCCTGTGGGGCGCTGTTTACATAGACTGTTACAGCAGTGTATAGTGTACTTTGACTCTATTTACTGTAGGGCACTGTTTACATAGACACTGTAACATCAGTGTATGGTGGACGTTCACTCTGTTTACTGTGGGGCACTGTTTTCATATACTCTGTTACAGCAGCGTATTGTATTCTTTCACTGTGGTTACTGTAGAGCACTGTTTACATAGACTCTGTTACAGCAGTGTATGTTGTACTTTCACTCTGTTTACTGGGGGGCACTGTTTACATAGACTCTGTTACATCGGTGTATGGTGAACTTTCACTCTGTTTATTGTGGGGCACTGTTTTCATAGACTCTGTTACAGCAGTGTATGGTGTACTTTCAATCGGTTTACCTTGGGGCACTGTTTACATAGACTCTGTTACAGCAGTGTATGTTGTACTTTCACTCTGTTTACTGTGCGGCACTGTTTACATAGACTCTGTTTACAGCAGTGTATGGTGTACTTTCACTCTGATTACTGTAGAGCACTGTTTACATAGACTCTGTTACAGCAGTGTACGGTGTACATTCACTCTCTTTACTGTGCGGCACTGTTTACATAGACACTGTTACAGCAGTGTACGGTGTACATTGACTCTGTTTACTGTGGGGCACTGTTTACATAGACTCTGTTTACAGCAGCGTATGGGTTACTTTAACTCTGTTTACTGTAGTGCACTGATTACATAGCCTCTGTTACATCGGTGTGTGGTGAACTTTCATTCTGTTTTACTGCAGGGCACTGTTTACATAGACTCTGTTTACAGAAGTGTATGGTGTACTTTCACTCTGTTTACTGTGTGGCACTGTTTACATAAACTCTGCTACAGCAGTGTATGGCGTACTTTCACTCTGTTTACTGTGGGGCACTGTTTACATAGACTCAGTTTACAGCAGTGTACGGTGTACTTTCACTCTGCTTACTAAAGTGCACTGTTTACATAGACTATTACAGCAGTGTATGGTGTACTTTCACTCTGTATACTGGAGATCACTGTTTACATAGACTCTGTTACAGCAGTGTACGGTGTACTTACACTCTGTTTACTGTGGGACACTGTTTACATAGTCTCTGTTTACAGTAGTGTATGGTGTACGTTCACTCTGTTTTCTGTGGGACACTGTTTACATAGACTCTGTTTACAGCAGTGTATGGGTTACTTTCACTCAGTTCACTGTGGGGCACTGTTTACATAGACTATGTTACAGCTGTGTGTGGTGTACTTTCACTCTATTTACTGTAGGGCACTGTTTACATAGACTCTGTTACAGCAGTGTATGGTGTACTTTCACTCTGTTTACTGTGGGGCACTGTTTACATAGATTCAGTTTACAGCAGTGTATGGTGTACTTTCACTCTGCTTACTATAGTGCACTGTTACATAGACTCTGTTACGGCAGCGTATGGTGTACTTTCACTCTGGTTACTGTGGTGCACTGTTTACATAGACTCTGTTCACAGCAGTGTACGGTGTACTTTCAGTCTGTTTACTGTGGGGCACTGTTTACATAGACTCAGTTTACAGCAGTGTACGGTGTACTTTCACTCTGCTTACTAAAGTGCACTGTTTACATAGACTATTACAGCAGTGTATGGTGTACTTTCACTCTGTTTACTGGAGTTCACTGTTTACATAGACTCCGTTACAGCAGTGTACGGTGTACTTACACCCTGTTTACTGTGGGACACTGTTTACATAGACTCTGTTTACAGCAGTGTATGGGTTACTTTCACTCAGTTCACTGTGCTGCACTGTTTACATAGACTCTGTTTACAATAGTGTATGGTGTACTTTCACTGTTTACTGTGGGGCACTGTTTACATAGACTCTGTTACAGCAGTTTATGGTGTACTTTCACTCTCCTTACTGTAGGGCACTGTTTACACCGACTCTATTACAGCAGGGAATGGTGTACTTTCACTCTGTTTACTGTCGGGCACTGTTTACATAAACTCTGTTTACATCAGTGTATGGTGTACTTTCACTTTCTTCACTGTAGGGCACTGTTTACATAGACTGTGTTACAGCAGTGTATGGTGTACTTTCACTCTGCTTACTGTAGGGCACTGTTTTCATAGACTCTGTTACAGCAGGGGATTGTGTACTTTCACTCTGTTTACTGCAGGGCACTGTTTACATAAACTCTGTTTACAGCAGTGTATGGTGTTCTTTCACTTTGTTTACTGTAGGGCACTGATTACATAGACTCTGTTACCGTAGATTATGGTGTACTTTCACTTTGCACACTGTATTGCACTGTTTACATAGACTCTATTACAGCAGGGAATAGTGTACTTTCACTCTGTTTACTGTCGGGCACTGTTTACATAAACTCTGTGTACAGCAGTGTATGGTGTACTTTCATTCTGTTTACCGTCGGGCACTGTTTACATAGACTCTGTTACAGCAGTGTATGGTGTACTTTCACTCTGTTTACTGTGGGGCACAGTTTACATAGATTCAGTTTACAGCAGTGTATGGTGTACTTTCACTCTGCTTACTATAGTGCACTGTTACATAGACTCTGTTACAGCAGTGTATGGTGTACCTTCACTATGATTACTATGGGGCACTGTTTACATAGACTTTGTTACGGCAGTGTATGGTGTACTTTCACTCTACTGTGGGGCACTGTTTACATAGACTCTGTTACAGCAGTGTATGGTGTACTTTCACTTTGTTTACTGTAGGGAACTGTTTACATAGACAGTGTTACAGCAGCGTATGGTGTACTTTCACCCTGTTTGCTGTAGGGCACTGTTTACATAGACCCTATTACAGCAGGGGATGGTGTACTTTCACTCTGTTTACTGGAGGACACTGTTTACATAAACTCTGTTTACAGCAGTGTATGGTGTACTTTCACTTTGTTTACTGTAGGGAACTGTTTACATAGACAGTGTTACAGCAGCGTATGATGTACTTTCACTCTGCTTACTGTAGGGCACTGTTTACATAGACTATATTACAGCAGGGGATGGTGAAATTTCACTCTGTTTACTGGAGGGCACTGTTTACATAAACTCTGTTTACAGCAGTGTATAGTGTACTTTCATTTTATTTACTGTAGGGCACTGTTTACATAGACTCTGTTACAGCAGTGTATGGTGTACTTTCACTCTGTTTACTGTGGGGCACTGTTTACATTGACTCTGTTACAGCAGTGTACGGTGTACTTCCACTCTGTTTATTATGGGGCACTGATTACATAGACTCTGTTTACAGCAGTGTATGGCGTACTTTAACTTTGTTTCCTGTGGGGCACTGTTTACATAGACTGTTACAGCAGTGTATGGTGTACTTTCACTCTATTTACTGTAGGGCACGGCTTACATAGACACTGTTACATCAGTGTATGGTGGACATTCACTCAGTTTACTGTGGGGCACTGTTTTCATAGACTCTGTTACATCAGCGTATTGTATTCTTTCACTGTGGTTACTGTAGAGCACTGTTTACATAGACTCTGTTACAGCAGAGTATGGTGTACTTTCACTCTGTTTACTGTGCGGCACTGTTTACATAGACTCTGTTACAGCAGTGTACGGTGTACTTTCACTCTGTTTACTGTGCGGCACTGTTTACATAGACTCTGTTTACAGCAGTGTATGGTGTACTTTCACCCTGTTTGCTGTAAGGCACTGTTTACACAGAGTCTGTTACTGCAGTGTATGGTGTACCTGCACTCTGTTTGCTGGAGTGCACTGTTTAGATAGACTCTGTTACAGTAGTGTACGGTGTACTTTCACTCTGATTACTGTGGGGCACTGTTTACATAGACTCTGTTTACAGTAGTGTAATATGTACTTTCACTCTGTTTACTGTGGGGCACTGTTTACATAGACTCTGTTTACAGCAGTGTATGGGTTACTTTAACTCTGTTTACTGTAGTGCACTGATTACATAGCCTCTGTTACATCGGTGTGTGGTGAACTTTCATTTTGTTTTACTGTAGGGCACTGTTTACATAGACTCTGTTTACAGAAGTGTATGGTGTACTTTCACTCTGTTTACTGTGTGGCACTGTTTACATAAACTCTGCTACAGCAGTGTATGGCGTACTTTCACTCTGTTTACTGTGGGGCACTGTTTACATAGACTCAGTTTACAGCAGTGTACGGTGTACGTTCACTCTGTTTACTGTGGGACACTGTTTACATAGACTCTGTTTACAGCAGTGTATGGGTTACTTTCACTCAGTTCACTGTGGGGCACTGTTTACATAGACTCTGTTACAGCTGTGTGTGGTGTACTTTCACTCTGCTTACTGTAGGGCACTGTTTACATAGACTCTATTACAGCAGGGAATGGTGTACTTTCACTCTGTTTACTGGAGGGCACTATTTACATAAACTCTGTTTACAGCAGTGTATGGTGTACTTTCACTTTGTCTACTGTAGGGCACTGTTTACATAGACTGTGTTACAGCGGTGTATGGTGTACTTTCACTCTGTTTACTGTCGGGCACTGTTTGCATTGACTCTGTTTACAGCAATGTATGGTGTACTTTCACTTTGTTTACTGTAGGGCACTGTTTACATAGACTGTGTTACAGCAGTGTATGGTGTACTTTCACTTTGTTTACTGTAGGGCACTGTTTACATAGACTCTGTTACAGTAGTGTATGGTGTACTTTCACTTTGCACACTGTATTGCACTGTTTACATAGACTCTATTACAGCAGGGAATAGTGTCCTTTCACTGTGTTTACTGTACGGCACTGTTTACATAAACTCTGTGTTACAGCAGTGTATGCTGTACTTTCACTCTGTTTACCGTTGGGCACTGTTTACATAGACTCTGTTACAGCAGTGTATGGTGTACTTTCACTCTGTTTCCTGTGGGGCACTGTTTACATAGACTATATTCCAGCAGGGGATGGTGAAATTTCACTCTGTTTACTGGAGGGCACTGTTTACATAAACTCTTTTTACAGCAGTGTATAGTGTACTTTCATTTTATTTACTGTAGGGCACTGTTTACATAGACTCTGTTACAGCAGTGTATGGTGTACTTTCACTCTGTTTACTGTGGGGCACTGTTTACATAGACTCTGTTACAGCAGTGTACGGTGTACTTTCACTCTGTTTATTATGGGGCACTGATTACATAGACTCTGTTTACAGCAGTGTATGGCGTACTTTAACTTTGTTTCCTGTGGGGCACTGTTTACATAGACTGTTACAGCAGTGTATGGTGTACATTCACTCTATTTACTGTGGGGCACGGTTTACATAGACACTGTTACATCAGTGTATGGTGGACTTTCACTCAGTTTACTGTGGGGCACTGTTTTCATAGACTCTGTTACATCAGCGTATTGTATTCTTTCACTGTGGTTACTGTAGAGCACTGTTTACATAGACTCTGTTACATCAGTGTATGGTGAACTTTCACTCTGTTTATTGTGGGGCACTGTTTTCATAGACTCTGTTACAGCAGCGTATGGTGTACTTTCACTCTGGTTACTGTAGAGCACTGTTTACATAGACTCTGTTACATCGGTGTATGGTGAACTTTCACTCTGTTTACTGGGGGGCAATGTTTACACAGACTCTGTTACATCGGTGTATGGTGAACTTTCACTCTGTTTATTGTGGGGCACTGTTTTCATAGACTCTGTTACAGCAGCGTATGGTGTACTTTCACTCTGGTTACTGTAGAGCACTGTTTACATAGACTCTGTTACAGCAGTGTACGGTGTACTTTCACTCTGTTTACTGTGCGGCACTGTTTACATAGACTCTGTTTCAGCAGTGTATGGTGTACTTTCACTCTGTTTCCTGTGGGGCACTGTTTACATAGACTATATTCCAGCAGGGGATGGTGAAATTTCACTCTGTTTACTGGAGGGCACTGTTTACATAAACTCTTTTTACAGCAGTGTATAGTGTACTTTCATTTTATTTACTGTAGGGCACTGTTTACATAGACTCTGTTACAGCAGTGTATGGTGTACTTTCACTCTGTTTACTGTGGGGCACTGTTTACATAGACTCTGTTACAGCAGTGTACGGTGTACTTTCACTCTGTTTATTATGGGGCACTGATTACATAGACTCTGTTTACAGCAGTGTATGGCGTACTTTAACTTTGTTTCCTGTGGGGCACTGTTTACATAGACTGTTACAGCAGTGTATGGTGTACATTCACTCTATTTACTGTGGGGCACGGTTTACATAGACACTGTTACATCAGTGTATGGTGGACTTTCACTCAGTTTACTGTGGGGCACTGTTTTCATAGACTCTGTTACATCAGCGTATTGTATTCTTTCACTGTGGTTACTGTAGAGCACTGTTTACATAGACTCTGTTACATCAGTGTATGGTGAACTTTCACTCTGTTTATTGTGGGGCACTGTTTTCATAGACTCTGTTACAGCAGCGTATGGTGTACTTTCACTCTGGTTACTGTAGAGCACTGTTTACATAGACTCTGTTACAGCAGTGTACGGTGTACTTTCACTCTGTTTACTGTGCGGCACTGTTTACATAGACTCTGTTTACAGCAGTGTATGGTGTACTTTCACCCTGTTTGCTGTAAGGCACTGTTTACACAGAGTCTGTTACTGCAGTGTATGGTGTACCTGCACTCTGTTTGCTGGAGTGCACTGTTTAGATAGACTCTGTTACAGTAGTGTACGGTGTACTTTCACTCTGATTACTGTGGGGCACTGTTTACATAGACTCTGTTTACAGCAGGGTATGGGTTACTTTAACTCTGTTTACTGTAGTGCACTGATTACATAGCATCTGTTACATCGGTGTGTGGTGAACTTTCATTCTGTTTTACTGTAGGGCACTGTTTACATAGACTCTGTTTACAGACGTGTATGGTGTACTTTCACTCTGTTTACTGTGTGGCACTGTTTACATAAACTCTGCTACAGCAGTGTATGGCGTACTTTCATTCTGTTTACTGTGGGGCACTGTTTACATAGACTCAGTTTACAGCAGTGTACGGTGTACTTTCACTCTGCTTACTAAAGTGCACTGTTTACATAGACTATTACAGCAGTGTATGGTGTACTTTCACTCTGTTTACTGGAGTTCACTGTTTACATAGACTCTGTAACAGCAGTGTACGGTGTACTTACACTCTGTTTACTGTGGGACGCTGTTTACATCGTCTCTGTTTACAGTAGTGTATGGTGTACGTTCACTCTGTTTACTGTGGGACACTGTTTACATAGACTCTGTTTACAGCAGTGTATGGGTTACTTTCACTCAGTTCACTGTGGGGCACTGTTTACATAGACTCTGTTACAGCTGTGTGTGGTGTACTTTCACTCTATTTACTGCAGGGCACTGTTTACATAGACTCTGTTTACAGCAGTGTATGGTGTACTTTCACTTTGTTTACTGTAGGGCACTGTTTACATCGACTGTGTTACAGCAGTGTATGGTGTACTTTCACTCTGTTTACTGTAGGGCACTGTTTACATAAACTCTGTTTACAGCAGTGTATGGTGTACTTCCACTCTGTTTACTGTAGGGCACTGTTTACATAGATTCATTTACAGCAGTGTATGGTTTACTTTCACCCTGTTTACAGGGGGGGGCACTGTTACATAGTCTCTGGTTACAGCAGTGTATGGTGTACTTTCTCCCTGTTTGCTGTAGGGCACTGTTTACATAGAGTCTGTTACAGCACTGTATGGTGTACTTTCTCTCTGTTTACTGTGGAGCACTGTTTACATAGACTCTGTTACAGCAGTGTATGGTGTACTTTCACTCTGTTTACTATGGGGCACTGTTTACATAGAATCTGTTACAGCAGTGTATGCTGTACTTTCACTCTGTTTACTGTGGGGCACTGTTTGCATAGATTCAGTTTACAGCAGTGTATGGTGTACTTTCACTCTGCTTACTATAGTGCACTGTTACATAGACTCTGTTACGGCAGCGTATGGTGTACTTTCACTCTGTTTACTGTGGGGCACTGTTTACATAGACTCTGTTACAGCAGTGCACGTTGTACTTTCACTCTGTTTACTGTAGTGCAATGAATACATAGACTCTGTTTACAGTAGTGTACGGTGTACTTTCACTCTGTTTACTGTGCGGCACTGTTTACATAGACTCTGTTTACAGCAGTGTATGGTGTACTTTCACTCTGTTTACTGTAGTGCACTGTTTACATAGACTCTGTTACATCAGTGTGTGGTGAACTTTCACTCTGTTTACTAGAGGGCACTGTTTACATAGACTCTGTTCACAGCAGTGTACGGTGTACTTACACTCTGTTTACTGTGGGGCACTGTTTACATAGACTCTGTTACAGCAGTGTATGGTGTACTTTCACTCTGTTTACTGTGTGGCACTGTTTACATAAACTCTGCTACAGCAGTGTATGGCGTACTTTCACTCTGTTTACTGTGGGGCACTGTTTACATAGACTCAGTTTACAGCAGTGTACGGTGTACTTTCACTCTGCTTACTAAAGTGCACTGTTTACATAGACTATTACAGCAGTGTATGGTGTACTTTCACTCTGTATACTGGAGATCACTGTTTACATAGACTCTGTTACAGCAGTGTACGGTGTACTTACACTCTGTTTACTGTGGGACACTGTTTACATAGTCTCTGTTTACAGTAGTGTATGGTGTACGTTCACTCTGTTTTCTGTGGGACACTGTTTACATAGACTCTGTTTACAGCAGTGTATGGGTTACATTCACTCAGTTCACTGTGGGGCACTGTTTACATAGACTATGTTACAGCTGTGTGTGGTGTACTTTCACTCTATTTACTGTAGGGCACTGTTTACATAGACTCTGTTACAGCAGTGTATGGTGTACTTTCACTCTGCTTACTGTAGGGCACTGTTTACATAGACTCTATTACAGCAGGGCATGGTGTACTTTCACTCTGTTTACTGGAGGGCACTGTTTACATAAACTCTGTTTACAGCAGTGTATGGTGTACTTTCACTTTGTTTACTGTAGGGCACTGTTTACATAGACTCTGTTACAGCAGTGTATGGTGTACTTTCACTCTGTTTACTGTGGGGCACTGTTTACATAGATTCAGTTTACAGCAGTGTATGGTGTACTTTCACTCTGCTTACTATAGTGCACTGTTACATAGACTCTGTTACGGCAGCGTATGGTGTACTTTCACTCTGGTTACTGTGGTGCACTGTTTACATAGACTCTGTTCACAGCAGTGTACGGTGTACTTTCAGTCTGTTTACTGTGGGGCACTGTTTACATAGACTCAGTTTACAGCAGTGTACGGTGTACTTTCACTCTGCTTACTAAAGTGCACTGTTTACATAGACTATTACAGCAGTGTATGGTGTACTTTCACTCTGTTTACTGGAGTTCACTGTTTACATAGACTCCGTTACAGCAGTGTACGGTGTACTTACACCCTGTTTACTGTGGGACACTGTTTACATAGACTCTGTTTACAGCAGTGTATGGGTTACTTTCACTCAGTTCACTGTGCTGCACTGTTTACATAGACTCTGTTTACAATAGTGTATGGTGTACTTTCATTTTTTACTGTGGGGCACTGTTTACATAGACTCTGTTACAGCAGTTTATGGTGTACTTTCACTCTCCTGACTGTAGGGCACTGTTTACACCGACTCTATTACAGCAGGGAATGGTGTACTTTCACTCTGTTTACTGTCGGGCACTGTTTACATAAACTCTGTTTACATCAGTGTATGGTGTACTTTCACTTTCTTTACTGTAGGGCACTGTTTACATAGACTGTGTTACAGCAGTGTATGGTGTACTTTCACTCTGCTTACTGTAGGGCACTGTTTTCATAGACTCTGTTACAGCAGGGGATTGTGTACTTTCACTCTGTTTACTGCAGGGCACTGTTTACATAAACTCTGTTTACAGCAGTGTATGGTGTTCTTTCACTTTGTTTACTGTAGGGCACTGATTACATAGACTCTGTTACAGTAGATTATGGTGTACTTTCACTTTGCACACTGTATTGCACTGTTTACATAGACTCTATTACAGCAGGGAATAGTGTACTTTCACTCTGTTTACTGTCGGGCACTGTTTACATAAACTCTGTGTACAGCAGTGTATGGTGTACTTTCATTCTGTTTACCGTCGGGCACTGTTTACATAGACTCTGTTACAGCAGTGTATGGTGTACTTTCACTCTGTTTACTGTGGGGCACAGTTTACATAGATTCAGTTTACAGCAGTGTATGGTGTACTTTCACTCTGCTTACTATAGTGCACTGTTACATAGACTCTGTTACAGCAGTGTATGGTGTACCTTCACTATGATTACTATGGGGCACTGTTTACATAGACTTTGTTACGGCAGTGTATGGTGTACTTTCACTCTACTGTGGGGCACTGTTTACATAGACTCTGTTACAGCAGTGCACGTTGTACTTTCACTCTGTTTACTGTAGTGCACTGATTACATAGCCTCTGTTTACAGCATTTATGGTGTACTTTCACCCTGTTTACAGTGGGGCACTGTTTACAGAGTCTCTGTTACAGCAGTATATGGTGTTCTTTCACCCTGTTTGCTGTAGGGCACTGTTTACATAGACCCTATTACAGCAGGGGATGGTGTACTTTCACCCTGTTTGCTGTAGGGCACTGTTTACATAGACTCTATTACAGCAGTGTATGGTGTACTTTCACTCTGTTTACTGGAGGACACTGTTTACATAAACTCTGTTTACAGCAGTGTATGGTGTACTTTCACTTTGTTTACTGTAGGGAACTGTTTACATAGACAGTGTTACAGCAGCGTATGGTGTACTTTCACTCTGCTTACTGTAGGGCACTGTTTACATAGACTATATTACAGCAGGGGATGGTGAAATTTCACTCTGTTTACTGGAGGGCACTGTTTACATAAACTCTGTTTACAGCAGTGTATAGTGTACTTTCATTTTATTTACTGTAGGGCACTGTTTACATCGACTCTGTTAGAGCAGTGTATGGTGTACTTTCACTCTGTTTACTGTGGGGCACTGTTTACATAGACTCTGTTACAGCAGTGTACGGTGTACTTTCACTCTGTTTATTATGGGGCGCTGATTACATAGACTCTGTTTACAGCAGTGTATGGCGTACTTTAACTTTGTTTCCTGTGGGGCACTGTTTACATAGACTGTTACAGCAGTGTATGGTGTACTTTCACTCTATTTACTGTAGGGCACGGTTTACATAGACACTGTTACATCAGTGTATGGTGGACATTCACTCAGTTTACTGTGGGGCACTGTTTTCATAGACTCTGTTACATCAGCGTATTGTATTCTTTCACTGTGGTTACTGTAGAGCACTGTTTACATAGACTCTGTTACAGCAGAGTATGGTGTACTTTCACTCTGTTTACTGTGCGGCACTGTTTACATAGACTCTGTTACAGCAGTGTACGGTGTACTTTCACTCTGTTTACTGTGCGGCACTGTTTACATAGACTCTGTTTACAGCAGTGTATGGTGTACTTTCACCCTGTTTGCTGTAAGGCACTGTTTACACAGAGTCTGTTACTGCAGTGTATGGTGTACCTGCACTCTGTTTGCTGGAGTGCACTGTTTAGATAGACTCTGTTACAGTAGTGTACGGTGTACTTTCACTCTGATTACTGTGGGGCACTGTTTACATAGACTCTGTTTACAGTAGTGTAATATGTACTTTCACTCTGTTTACTGTGGGGCACTTTTTACATAGACTCTGTTTACAGCAGTGTATGGGTTACTTTAACTCTGTTTACTGTAGTGCACTGATTACATAGCCTCTGTTACATCGGTGTGTGGTGAACTTTCATTTTGTTTTACTGTAGGGCACTGTTTACATAGACTCTGTTTACAGAAGTGTATGGTGTACTTTCACTCTGTTTACTGTGTGGCACTGTTTACATAAACTCTGCTACAGCAGTGTATGGCGTACTTTCACTCTGTTTACTGTGGGGCACTGTTTACATAGACTCAGTTTACAGCAGTGTACGGTGTACGTTCACTCTGTTTACTGTGGGACACTGTTTACATAGACTCTGTTTACAGCAGTGTATGGGTTACTTTCACTCAGTTCACTGTGGGGCACTGTTTACATAGACTCTGTTACAGCTGTGTGTGGTGTACTTTCACTCTGCTTACTGTAGGGCACTGTTTACATAGACTCTATTACAGCAGGGAATGGTGTACTTTCACTCTGTTTACTGGAGGGCACTATTTACATAAACTCTGTTTACAGCAGTGTATGGTGTACTTTCACTTTGTCTACTGTAGGGCACTGTTTACATAGACTGTGTTACAGCGGTGTATGGTGTACTTTCACTCTGTTTACTGTCGGGCACTGTTTGCATTGACTCTGTTTACAGCAGTGTATGGTGTACTTTCACTTTGTTTACTGTAGGGCACTGTTTACATAGACTGTGTTACAGCAGTGTATGGTGTACTTTCACTTTGTTTACTGTAGGGCACTGTTTACATAGACTCTGTTACAGTAGTGTATGGTGTACTTTCACTTTGCACACTGTATTGCACTGTTTACATAGACTCTATTACAGCAGGGAATAGTGTCCTTTCACTGTGTTTACTGTACGGCACTGTTTACATAAACTCTGTGTTACAGCAGTGTATGCTGTACTTTCACTCTGTTTACCGTTGGGCACTGTTTACATAGACTCTGTTACAGCAGTGTATGGTGTACTTTCACTCTGTTTCCTGTGGGGCACTGTTTACATAGACTATATTCCAGCAGGGGATGGTGAAATTTCACTCTGTTTACTGGAGGGCACTGTTTACATAAACTCTTTTTACAGCAGTGTATAGTGTACTTTCATTTTATTTACTGTAGGGCACTGTTTACATAGACTCTGTTACAGCAGTGTATGGTGTACTTTCACTCTGTTTACTGTGGGGCACTGTTTACATAGACTCTGTTACAGCAGTGTACGGTGTACTTTCACTCTGTTTATTATGGGGCACTGATTACATAGACTCTGTTTACAGCAGTGTATGGCGTACTTTAACTTTGTTTCCTGTGGGGCACTGTTTACATAGACTGTTACAGCAGTGTATGGTGTACATTCACTCTATTTACTGTGGGGCACGGTTTACATAGACACTGTTACATCAGTGTATGGTGGACTTTCACTCAGTTTACTGTGGGGCACTGTTTTCATAGACTCTGTTACATCAGCGTATTGTATTCTTTCACTGTGGTTACTGTAGAGCACTGTTTACATAGACTCTGTTACATCGGTGTATGGTGAACTTTCACTCTGTTTATTGTGGGGCACTGTTTTCATAGACTCTGTTACAGCAGCGTATGGTGTACTTTCACTCTGGTTACTGTAGAGCACTGTTTACATAGACTCTGTTACAGCAGTGTACGGTGTACTTTCACTCTGTTTACTGTGCGGCACTGTTTACATAGACTCTGTTTACAGCAGTGTATGGTGTACTTTCACCCTGTTTGCTGTAAGGCACTGTTTACACAGAGTCTGTTACTGCAGTGTATGGTGTACCTGCACTCTGTTTGCTGGAGTGCACTGTTTAGATAGACTCTGTTACAGTAGTGTACGGTGTACTTTCACTCTGATTACTGTGGGGCACTGTTTACATAGACTCTGTTTACAGCAGGGTATGGGTTACTTTAACTCTGTTTACTGTAGTGCACTGATTACATAGCATCTGTTACATCGGTGTGTGGTGAACTTTCATTCTGTTTTACTGTAGGGCACTGTTTACATAGACTCTGTTTACAGACGTGTATGGTGTACTTTCACTCTGTTTACTGTGTGGCACTGTTTACATAAACTCTGCTACAGCAGTGTATGGCGTACTTTCATTCTGTTTACTGTGGGGCACTGTTTACATAGACTCAGTTTACAGCAGTGTACGGTGTACTTTCACTCTGCTTACTAAAGTGCACTGTTTACATAGACTATTACAGCAGTGTATGGTGTACTTTCACTCTGTTTACTGGAGTTCACTGTTTACATAGACTCTGTAACAGCAGTGTACGGTGTACTTACACTCTGTTTACTGTGGGACGCTGTTTACATCGTCTCTGTTTACAGTAGTGTATGGTGTACGTTCACTCTGTTTACTGTGGGACACTGTTTACAGAGACTCTGTTTACAGCAGTGTATGGGTTACTTTCACTCAGTTCACTGTGGGGCACTGTTTACATAGACTCTGTTACAGCTGTGTGTGGTGTACTTTCACTCTATTTACTGCAGGGCACTGTTTACATAGACTCTGTTTACAGCAGTGTATGGTGTACTTTCACTTTGTTTACTGTAGGGCACTGTTTACATCGACTGTTACAGCAGTGTATGGTGTACTTTCACTCTGTTTACTGTAGGGCACTGTTTACATAAACTCTGTTTACAGCAGTGTATGGTGTACTTCCACTCTGTTTACTGTAGGGCACTGTTTACATAGATGCATTTACACCAGTGTATGGTTTACTTTCACCCTGTTTACAGGGGGGGGGCACTGTTACATAGTCTCTGGTTACAGCAGTGTATGGTGTACTTTCTCCCTGTTTGCTGTAGGGCACTGTTTACATAGAGTCTGTTACAGCAGTGTATGGTGTACTTTCTCTCTGTTTACTGTGGAGCACTGTTTACATAGACTCTGTTACAGCAGTGTATGGTGTACTTTCACTCTGTTTACTTTGGGGCACTGTTTACATAGAATCTGTTACAGCAGTGTATGCTGTACTTTCACTCTGTTTACTGTGGGGCACTGTTTGCATAGATTCAGTTTACAGCAGTGTATGGTGTACTTTCACTCTGCTTACTATAGTGCACTGTTACATAGACTCTGTTACGGCAGCGTATGGTGTACTTTCACTCTGTTTACTGTGGGGCACTGAATACATAGACTCTGTTTACAGTAGTGTACGGTGTACTTTCACTCTGTTTACTGTGCGGCACTGTTTACATAGACTCTGTTTACAGCAGTGTATGGTGTACTTTCACTCTGTTTACTGTAGTGCACTGTTTACATAGACTCTGTTACAGCAGGGAATAGTGTCCTTTCACTGTGTTTACTGTACGGCACTGTTTACATAAACTCTGTGTTACAGCAGTGTATGCTGTACTTTCACTCTGTTTACCGTTGGGCACTGTTTACATAGACTCTGTTACAGCAGTGTATGGTGTACTTTCACTCTGTTTCCTGTGGGGCACTGTTTACATAGACTATATTCCAGCAGGGGATGGTGAAATTTCACTCTGTTTACTGGAGGGCACTGTTTACATAAACTCTTTTTACAGCAGTGTATAGTGTACTTTCATTTTATTTACTGTAGGGCACTGTTTACATAGACTCTGTTACAGCAGTGTATGGTGTACTTTCACTCTGTTTACTGTGGGGCACTGTTTACATCGACTCTGTTACAGCAGTGTACGGTGTACTTTCACTCTGTTTATTATGGGGCACTGATTACATAGACTCTGTTTACAGCAGTGTATGGCGTACTTTAACTTTGTTTCCTGTGGGGCACTGTTTACATAGACTGTTACAGCAGTGTATGGTGTACATTCACTCTATTTACTGTGGGGCACGGTTTACATAGACACTGTTACATCAGTGTATGGTGGACTTTCACTCAGTTTACTGTGGGGCACTGTTTTCATAGACTCTGTTACATCAGCGTATTGTATTCTTTCACTGTGGTTACTGTAGAGCACTGTTTACATAGACTCTGTTACATCGGTGTATGGTGAACTTTCACTCTGTTTATTGTGGGGCACTGTTTTCATAGACTCTGTTACAGCAGCGTATGGTGTACTTTCACTCTGGTTACTGTAGAGCACTGTTTACATAGACTCTGTTACAGCAGTGTACGGTGTACTTTCACTCTGTTTACTGTGCGGCACTGTTTACATAGACTCTGTTTACAGCAGTGTATGGTGTACTTTCACCCTGTTTGCTGTAAGGCACTGTTTACACAGAGTCTGTTACTGCAGTGTATGGTGTACCTGCACTCTGTTTGCTGGAGTGCACTGTTTAGATAGACTCTGTTACAGTAGTGTACGGTGTACTTTCACTCTGATTACTGTGGGGCACTGTTTACATAGACTCTGTTTACAGCAGGGTATGGGTTACTTTAACTCTGTTTACTGTAGTGCACTGATTACATAGCATCTGTTACATCGGTGTGTGGTGAACTTTCATTCTGTTTTACTGTAGGGCACTGTTTACATAGACTCTGTTTACAGACGTGTATGGTGTACTTTCACTCTGTTTACTGTGTGGCACTGTTTACATAAACTCTGCTACAGCAGTGTATGGCGTACTTTCATTCTGTTTACTGTGGGGCACTGTTTACATAGACTCAGTTTACAGCAGTGTACGGTGTACTTTCACTCTGCTTACTAAAGTGCACTGTTTACATAGACTATTACAGCAGTGTATGGTGTACTTTCACTCTGTTTACTGGAGTTCACTGTTTACATAGACTCTGTAACAGCAGTGTACGGTGTACTTACACTCTGTTTACTGTGGGACGCTGTTTACATCGTCTCTGTTTACAGTAGTGTATGGTGTACGTTCACTCTGTTTACTGTGGGACACTGTTTACAGAGACTCTGTTTACAGCAGTGTATGGGTTACTTTCACTCAGTTCACTGTGGGGCACTGTTTACATAGACTCTGTTACAGCTGTGTGTGGTGTACTTTCACTCTATTTACTGCAGGGCACTGTTTACATAGACTCTGTTTACAGCAGTGTATGGTGTACTTTCACTTTGTTTACTGTAGGGCACTGTTTACATAGACTGTTACAGCAGTGTATGGTGTACTTTCACTCTGTTTACTGTAGGGCACTGTTTACATAAACTCTGTTTACAGCAGTGTATGGTGTACTTCCACTCTGTTTACTGTAGGGCACTGTTTACATAGATGCATTTACACCAGTGTATGGTTTACTTTCACCCTGTTTACAGGGGGGGGGGCACTGTTACATAGTCTCTGGTTACAGCAGTGTATGGTGTACTTTCTCCCTGTTTGCTGTAGGGCACTGTTTACATAGAGTCTGTTACAGCAGTGTATGGTGAACTTTCTCTCTGTTTACTGTGGAGCACTGTTTACATAGACTCTGTTACAGCAGTGTATGGTGTACTTTCACTCTGTTTACTATGGGGCACTGTTTACATAGAATCTGTTACAGCAGTGTATGCTGTACTTTCACTCTGTTTACTGTGGGGCACTGTTTGCATAGATTCAGTTTACAGCAGTGTATGGTGTACTTTCACTCTGCTGACTATAGTGCACTGTTACATAGACTCTGTTACGGCAGCGTATGGTGAACTTTCACTCTGTTTACTAGAGGGCACTGTTTACATAGACTCTGTTCACAGCAGTGTACGGTGTACTTACACTCTGTTTACTGTGGGGCACTGTTTACATAGACTCTGTTACAGCAGTGTATGGTGTACTTTCACTCTGTTTACTGTGGGGCACTGTTTACATAGACTCTGTTACATCAGTGTATGATGTACTTTCACTCTGTTTACTGTGGGGCACTGTTTACATAGACTCTGTTTACAGCAGTGAATGTTGTACTTTCACTCTGTTTACTGTAGGGCACTGTTTACATAGACTCTGTTACAGCAGTGTATGGTGTACTTTCACTCTGTTTACTGGAGTTCACTGTTTACATAGACTCTGTTCACAGCAGTGTATGGTGTACTTTCACTCTGTTTACTGTGGGGCACTGTTTACATAGACTCTGTTACAGCAGTGTATGATGTACTTACACTCTGTTTACTGTGGGGCACTGTTTACATAGACTCTGTTTACAGCAGTGTATGGGTTACTTTCACTCAGTTCACTGTGCTGCACTGTTTACATAGACTCTGTTTACAATAGTGTATGGTGTACTTTCACTGTTTACTGTGGGGCACTGTTTACATAGACTCTGTTACAGCAGTGTATGGTGTACTTTCACTCTCCTTACTGGAGGGCACTGTTTACATAGACTCTATTACAGCAGGGAATGGTGTACTTTCACTCTGTTTACTGCAGGGCACTGTTTACATAGACTCTGTTACAGCAGTGTATGGTGTACTTTCACTCTGTTTACTGCAGGGCACTGTTTACATAAACTCTGTTTACAGCAGTGTATGGTGTTCTTTCACTTTGTTTACTGTTGGGCACTGTTTACATAGACTCTGTTTACAGTCGTGTTTGGTGTACTTTCACTCTGTTTATCGTGGGACACTGTTTACATAGACTCTGTTACAGCAGTGCACGTTGTACTTTCACTCTTTTTACTGTAGTGCACTGATTACATAGACTCTGTTACAGCAGTGTACGGTGTACTTTCACTCTGTTTACTGTGCGGCACTGTTTACATAGACTCTGTTTACAGCAGTGTATGGTGTAATTTCACTCTGTTTACTGTAGTGCACTGTTTACATAGACTCTGTTACATCAGTGTGTGGTGAACTTTCACTCTGTTTACTAGAGGGCACTGTTTACATAGACTCTGTTCACAGCAGTGTACGGTATACTTTCACTCTGTTTACTGTGGGGCACTGTTTACATAGACTCTGTTACAGCAGTGTATGGTGTACTTTCACTATGTTTCATGTCGGGCAC
This sequence comes from Scyliorhinus torazame, assembly GCF_047496885.1. Taxonomy (NCBI): domain Eukaryota; kingdom Metazoa; phylum Chordata; class Chondrichthyes; order Carcharhiniformes; family Scyliorhinidae; genus Scyliorhinus; species Scyliorhinus torazame. The sequence goes on from NC_092726.1 coordinate 139,684,664, forward strand.
TGTTTGCATAGACTCATTTACAGCAGTATATGGTTTACCTTTACCCTGTTTACAGGGGGGCTCTGTTTACATAGTCTCTGTTACAGCAGTGTATGGTGTACTTTCACCCTGTTTGCTGTCGGGCACTGTTTACATAGAGTCTGTTTACTGCAGTGTATGGTGTACTTTAACCCTGTTTGCTGTAGGACACTGTTTACACAGAGTCTGTTACTGCAGTGTATGGTGTACTTTCACTCTGTTTGCTGGCGTGCACTGTTTACAGAGACTCTGTTACAGCAGTGTACGGTGTACTTTCTCTCTGTTTACTGTGGCGCACTGTTTACATAGACTCTGTTTATAGTAGTGTATGGTGTACTTTCACTCTGTTTACTGTGGGGCACTGTTTACATAGACTCAGTTTACAGCAGTGTATAGTGTACTTTCACTCTGTATATTGTGGGGCACTGTTTTCATAGACTCTGTTACAGCAGCGTATGGTGTACTTTCACTCTGGTTACTGTAGAGTACTGTTTACATGGACTCTGTTACAGCAGTGTACGGTGTACTTACACTCTGTTTACTGTGGGACACTGCTTACATCGACTCTGTTACAGCAGTGTATGGTGTACTTACACTCTGTTCACTGTGGGGCACTGTTTACATAGACTCTGTTTACAGCAGTGTACGGTGTACTTTCACTCTGTTTACTGTGGGGCACTGTTTACATAGACTCTGTTACAGCTGTGTATGGTGTACTTTCACTCTGTTTACTGTAGGGCACGGTTTACATAGACTCTGTTTACAGCAGTGTATGGTGTTCTTTCACTTTGTTTACTGTTGGGCACTGTTTACATAGACTCTGTTTACAGTCGTGTTTGGTGTACTTTCACTCTGTTTATCGTGGGACACTGTTTACATAGACTCTGTTACAGCAGTGCACGTTGTACTTTCACTCTGTTTACTGTAGTGCACTGATTACATAGACTCTGTTACAGCAGTGTACGGTGTACTTTCACTCTGTTTACTGTGCGGCACTGTTTACATAGACTCTGTTTACAGCAGTGTATGGTGTAATTTCACTCTGTTTACTGTAGTGCACTGTTTACATAGACTCTGTTACATCAGTGTGTGGTGAACTTTCACTCTGTTTACTAGAGGGCACTGTTTACATAGACTCTGTTCACAGCAGTGTACGGTATACTTTCACTCTGTTTACTGTGGGGCACTGTTTACATAGACTCTGTTACAGCAGTGTATGGTGTACTTTCACTATGTTTACTGTCGGGCACTGTTTGCATAGACTCATTTACAGCAGTATATGGTTTACCTTTACCCTGTTTACAGGGGGGCTCTGTTTACATAGTCTCTGTTACAGCAGTGTATGGTGTACTTTCACCCTGTTTGCTGTCGGGCACTGTTTACATAGAGTCTGTTTACTGCAGTGTATGGTGTACTTTAACCCTGTTTGCTGTAGGACACTGTTTACACAGAGTCTGTTACTGCAGTGTATGGTGTACTTTCACTCTGTTTGCTGGCGTGCACTGTTTACAGAGACTCTGTTACAGCAGTGTACGGTGTACTTTCTCTCTGTTTACTGTGGCGCACTGTTTACATAGACTCTGTTTATAGTAGTGTATGGTGTACTTTCACTCTGTTTACTGTGGGGCACTGTTTACATAGACTCAGTTTACAGCAGTGTATAGTGTACTTTCACTCTGTATATTGTGGGGCACTGTTTTCATAGACTCTGTTACAGCAGCGTATGGTGTACTTTCACTCTGGTTACTGTAGAGTACTGTTTACATGGACTCTGTTACAGCAGTGTACGGTGTACTTACACTCTGTTTACTGTGGGACACTGCTTACATCGACTCTGTTACAGCAGTGTATGGTGTACTTACACTCTGTTCACTGTGGGGCACTGTTTACATAGACTCTGTTTACAGCAGTGTACGGTGTACTTTCACTCTGTTTACTGTGGGGCACTGTTTACATAGACTCTGTTACAGCTGTGTATGGTGTACTTTCACTCTGTTTACTGTAGGGCACGGTTTACATAGACTCTGTTACAGCTGTGTATGGTGTACTTTCACGCTGTTTACTGTAGGGCACTGTTTACTTAGACTCTGTTACAGCAGTCTATGGTGCACTTTCACTCTGCTTACTGTAGGGCACTGTTTCCATCGACTCTATTACAGCAGGGAATGGTGTACTTTCACTCTGTTTGCTGTAGGGCACTGTTTACATAAACTCTGTTTACAGCAGTGTATGGTGTACTTTCAAGTTGTTTACCGTAGGGCTCTGTTTACAAAGACTGTGTTACAGCAGTGTATGGTGTACTTTCTCTCTGCTTACTGTAGGGCACTGTTTACATAGACTCTATTACAGCAGGGAATGGTGTACATCCACTCTGTTTACTGTAGGGCACTGTTCACATAGACTCTGTTACAGCAGTGTATGGTGTACTTTTACTCTGTTTACTATAGGGCACTGTTTACATAGACTCTGTTTTCAGCAGTGTACGGTGTACTTTCACTCTGTTTACTGTGAGGCACTGTTTTCATAGACTCTGTTACAGCAGCGTATGGTGTACTTTCACTCTTGATACTGTAGTGCACTGTTTACATAGACTCTGTTACAGCAGTGTATGGTGTACTTTCACTCTGTTTACTGTCGGGCATTGTTTGCATTGACTCTGTTTACAGCAGTGTATGGTGTACTTTCACTCTGTTTACTGTAGGGCACTGTTTATATAAACGCATTTACTGCAGTGTATGGTGTACTTTCACCCTGTTTACAGGGGGGCACTGTTTACATAGTCTCTGTTACAGCAGTATATGGTGTACATTCACCCTGTTTGCTGTCGGGCACTGTTTACATAGAGTCTGTTTACTGCAGTGTCCGGTGTACTTTCACTCTGTTTACTGTGGGGCACTGTTTACATAGACTATGTTTACAGCAGTAAATGGGTTACCTTCACTCTGTTTACTGTAGTGCACTGATTACATAGACACTGTTACATCAGTGTGTGGTGTACTTTCACTCTGTTTACTGTGGGGCACTGTTTACAGAGACTCTGTTTACAGCAGTGTATGGTGTACTTTCACTCTCTTTACTGGAGGGCACGGTTTACATACACTCTGTTTACAGCAGTGTATGGGTTACTTTCACTCTGTTTACTGTAGTACACTGTTTACATAGACTCTGTTTACAGACGTGTATGGTGTACTTTCACTCTGTTTACCGTGTGGCACTGTTTACATAATCTCTGTTACAGCAGTGTATGGCGTACTTTCACTCTGTTTACTGTGGGGCTCTGTTTACATATGCTCAATTTACAGCAGTGTATGGTGTACTTTCACTCTGTTTACTGTAGTGCACTGTTTATATAGACTCTATTACAACAGTGTATGGTGTACTTTCACTCTGTTTACTGGAGTGCACTGTTTACATAGACTCTGTTACAGCAGTGTACGGTGTACTTACACTCTGTTTACTGTGGGGCACTGTTTACATAGTCGCTGTTTACAGCAGTGTATGGTGTACTTTCCCTCTGTTTACTGTGGGGCACTGTTTACACAGACTCAGGTTATAGCAGTGTATGGTGTACTTTCACTCTGTTTACTGTAGGCCACTGTTTACATAGACTCTGTTACAGCAGTGTATGGTGTACTTTCACTCTGTTTACTGTAGTGCACTGTTTTCATAGGCTCTATTACAGCAGTGTATGGTGTACTTACACTCTGTTTACTGTGGGGCACTGTTTATATAGACTCTGTTTACATCAGTGTATGGGTTACTTTCACTCAGTTCACTGTGGGGCACTGTTTACATAGACTCTGTTTACAGTAGTGTATGGTGTACTTTCACTCTGTTTACTGTGGGGCACTGTTTACATAGACTCTGTTACAGCAGTGTATGGTGTACTTTCACTCTGCTTACTGTAGGGTACTGTTTACATAGTCTCTATTACAGCAGGGGATGGTGTACGTTCACTATGATTACTGTAGGGCACTGTTTACATAAACTCTGTTTACAGCAGCGTAAGGTGTAATTTTACTTTGTTTACTTTAGGGCACTGTTTACATAGACTGTGTTACTGCAGTGTATGGTGTACTTTCACTCTGTTTACTGTGGGGCTCTGTTTACATAGACTCTGTTACAGCAGTGTATGGTGTACTTTCACACTGTTTACTGTGGGGCACTGTTTACCTAGACTCTGCTACAGCAGTTTATGGTGTGCTTTTACTCTGTTTACTGTAGGGCACTGTTTAATTAGACTCTGTTTACAGCAGTGTACGGTGTACTTTCACTCTGTTTATTGTGGGGCACTGTTTTCATAGACTCTGTTACAGCAGCGTATGGTGTACTTTCCCTCTGGTTACTGTAGTGCACTGTTTACATAGACTCTGTTACAGCATTGTATGGTGTACTTTCAATCGGTTTACTGTAGAGCACTGTTTACATAGACTCTGTTATAGCAGTGTATGGTGTACTTTCACTCTGTTTACTGTGGGGCACTGTTTACATAGACTCAGGTTACAGCAGTGTATGGTGTACTTTCACTCTGTTTACTGTCGGGCACTGTTTACATAGACTCTGTTACACCAGTGTATGGTGTACTTTCACTCTATTTACTGTAGGGCACTGTTTACATAGACTCTGTTACAGCAGTGTATGGTGTACTTTCAATCTGTTTATTGTGGGGCACTGTTTTCATAGACTCTGTTACAGCAGCGTATGGTGTACTTTCCCTCTGTTTACTGTGGGGCACTGTTTACATAGACTCTGTTACAGCAGTTTATGGTGTACTTTCACTCTGCTTACTGTCGGGCACTGTTTACGTAGACTCTATTACAGCAGGGGATGGTGTACTTTCACTCTGTTTACCTTAGGGCACTGTTTACATAAACTCTGTTTACAGCAGAGTAAGGTGTAATTTTACTTTGTTTACTTTAGGGCACTGTTTACATAGACTGTGTTACTGCAGTGTATGGTGTACTTTCACTCTGTTTACTGTGGGGCTCTGTTTACATAGACTCTGTTACAGCAGTGTATGGAGTACTTTCACACTGTTTACTGTGGGGCACTGTTTACCTAGACTCTGCTACAGCAGTGTATGGTGTGCTTTTACTCTGTTTACTGTAGGGCACTGTTTAATTAGACTCTGTTTACAGCAGTGTACGGTGTACTTTCACTCTGTTTATTGTGGGGCACTGTTTTCATAGACTCTGTTACAGCATCGTATGGTGTACTTTCCCTCTGGTTACCGTAGTGCACTGTTTACATAGACTCTGTTACAGCATTGTATGGTGTACTTTCAATCGGTTTACTGTAGAGCACTGTTTACATAGACTCTGTTATAGCAGTGTATGGTGTACTTTCACTCTGTTTACTGTGGGGCACTGTTTACATAGACTCAGGTTACAGCAGTGTATGGTGTACTTTCACTCTGTTTACTGTAGGGCACTGTTTACATAGACTCTTTTACAGCAGTGTATGGTGTACTTTCACTCTGTTTACTGTGGGGCACTGTTTACATAGACTCAGGGTACAGCAGTGTATGGTGTACTTTCACTCTGTTTACTGTAGGGCACTGTTTACATAGACTCTGTTACACCAGTGTATGGTGTACTTTCACGCTGTTTATTGTGGGGCACTGTTTTCATAGACTCTGTTACAGCAGTGTATGATGTACTTTCCCTCTGTTTACTGTGGGTCACTGTTTACATAGACTCTGTTACAGCAGTTTATGGCGTACTTTCACTCTGCTTACTGTCGGGCACTGTTTACGTAGACTCTATTACAGCAGGGGATGGTGTACTTTCACCCTGTTTACGTTAGGGCACTGTTTACAAGACTCTGTTACAGCAGTGTATGGTGTACTTTCACTCTGTTTACTGTGGGGCACTGTTTTCTTAGACTCTGTTACAGCAGCGTATGGTGTACTTTCACTCTGGTTACTGTAGTGCACCGTTTACATAGACTCTGTTACAACAGTGAATGGTGTACTTTCACTCTGTTTACTGTGGGGCACTGTTTACATAGATTCAGTTTACAGCAGTGTATGGTGTACTTTCACTATGTTTACTGCAGGGCACTGTTTATATAGACTCTGTTACAGCAGTGTATGGTGTACTTTCAATCGGTTTACTGTAGGGCACTGTTTACATCGACTCTGTTACCGCAGTATATGGTGTACTTTCAATCTGTTTACTGTGGGGCACTGTTTACATAGACTCTGTTTACAGCAGTGCATGGGTTACTTTCACTCTGTTTACTGTAGTGCACTGTTTACATAGACTCTGTTACATCAGTGTGTGGTGAACTTTCACTCTGTTTACTCGAGGGCACTGTTTACATACACTCTGTTACAGCAGTGTTTCATGTACTTTCACTCTGTTTACTCGAGGGCACTGTTTATATAGACTCTATTACAGCAGTGTATGGTGTACTTTCACTCAGTTCACTGTGGGGCACTGTTTACATAGACTCTGTTTACAGTAGTGTATGGTGTACTTTCACTCTGTTTACTGTGGGGCACTGTTTACATAGACTCTGTTACAGCAGTGTATGGTGTACTTTCAATCGGTTTACTGTAGAGCACTGTTTACATAGACTCTGTTATAGCAGTGTATGGTGTACTTTCACTCTGTTTACTGTGGGGCACTGTTTACATAGACTCAGGTTACAGCAGTGTATGGTGTACTTTCACTCTGTTTACTGTCGGGCACTGTTTACATAGACTCTGTTACACCAGTGTATGGTGTACTTTCACTCTATTTACTGTAGGGCACTGTTTACATAGACTCTGTTACAGCAGTGTATGGTGTACTTTCACTCTGTTTATTGTGGGGCACTGTTTTCATAGACTCTGTTACAGCAGCGTATGGTGTACTTTCCCTCTGTTTACTGTGGGGCACTGTTTACATAGACTCTGTTACAGCAGTTTATGGTGTACTTTCACTCTGCTTACTGTCGGGCACTGTTTACGTAGACTCTATTACAGCAGGGGATGGTGTACTTTCACTCTGTTTACCTTAGGGCACTGTTTACATAAACTCTGTTTACAGCAGAGTAAGGTGTAATTTTACTTTGTTTACTTTAGGGCACTGTTTACATAGACTGTGTTACTGCAGTGTATGGTGTACTTTCACTCTGTTTACTGTGGGGCTCTGTTTACATAGACTCTGTTACAGCAGTGTATGGTGTACTTTCACACTGTTTACTGTGGGGCACTGTTTACCTAGACTCTGCTACAGCAGTGTATGGTGTGCTTTTACTCTGTTTACTGTAGGGCACTGTTTAATTAGACTCTGTTTACAGCAGTGTACGGTGTACTTTCACTCTGTTTATTGTGGGGCACTGTTTTCATAGACTCTGTTACAGCATCGTATGGTGTACTTTCCCTCTGGTTACCGTAGTGCACTGTTTACATAGACTCTGTTACAGCATTGTATGGTGTACTTTCAATCGGTTTACTGTAGAGCACTGTTTACATAGACTCTGTTATAGCAGTGTATGGTGTACTTTCACTCTGTTTACTGTGGGGCACTGTTTACATAGACTCAGGTTACAGCAGTGTATGGTGTACTTTCACTCTGTTTACTGTAGGGCACTGTTTACATAGACTCTTTTACAGCAGTGTATGGTGTACTTTCACTCTGTTTACTGTGGGGCACTGTTTACATAGACTCAGGTTACAGCAGTGTATGGTGTACTTTCACTCTGTTTACTGTAGGGCACTGTTTACATAGACTCTGTTACACCAGTGTATGGTGTACTTTCACGCTGTTTATTGTGGGGCACTGTTTTCATAGACTCTGTTACAGCAGTGTATGATGTACTTTCCCTCTGTTTACTGTGGGGCACTGTTTACATAGACTCTGTTACAGCAGTTTATGGCGTACTTTCACTCTGCTTACTGTCGGGCACTGTTTACGTAGACTCTATTACAGCAGGGGATGGTGTACTTTCACCCTGTTTACGTTAGGGCACTGTTTACAAGACTCTGTTACAGCAGTGTATGGTGTACTTTCACTCTGTTTACTGTGGGGCACTGTTTTCATAGACTCTGTTACAGCAGCGTGTGGTGTACTTTCACTCTGGTTACTGTAGTGCACCGTTTACATAGACTCTGTTACAACAGTGTATGGTGTACTTTCACTCTGTTTACTGTGGGGCACTGTTTACATAGATTCAGTTTACAGCAGTGTATGGTGTACTTTCACTATGTTTACTGCAGGGCACTGTTTATATAGACTCTGTTACAGCAGTGTATGGTGTACTTTCAATCGGTTTACTGTAGGGCACTGTTTACATCGACTCTGTTACCGCAGTGTATGGTGTACTTTCAATCTGTTTACTGTGGGGCACTGTTTACATAGACTCTGTTTACAGCAGTGCATGGGTTACTTTCACTCTGTTTACTGTAGTGCACTGTTTACATAGACTCTGTTACATCAGTGTGTGGTGAACTTTCACTCTGTTTACTCGAGGGCACTGTTTACATACACTCTGTTACAGCAGTGTTTCATGTACTTTCACTCTGTTTACTCGAGGGCACTGTTTATATAGACTCTATTACAGCAGTGTATGGTGTACTTTCACTCAGTTCACTGTGGGGCACTGTTTACATAGACTCTGTTTACAGTAGTGTATGGTGTACTTTCACTCTGTTTACTGTGGGGCACTGTTTACATAGACTCTGTTACAGCAGTGTATGGTGTACTTTCACTCTGTTTGCTGTGGAGAACTGTTTACATAGACTCTGTTACAGCAGTGTATGGTGTACTTTCACTCTGTTTACTGTGGGGCACTGTTCACATAGTCTCTGTTTACAGCAGTGTACGGTGTAGTTTCACTCTGTTTATTGTGGGGCACCGTTTTCATAGGCTCTGTAACAAGCAGCGAATGGTGTACTTTCCCCCTGGTTACTGTAGTGCACTGTTTACATAGACTCTGTTACAGCAGTGTATGGTGTACTTTCACTGTTTATGTAGGGGCACTGCTTTCATAGATTCAGTTTACAGCAGTGTATGGTGTACTTTCACTCTGTTTACTGTAGGGCACTGTTTACATAGACTCTGTTACAGCAGTGTATGGTGTACTTTCAATCGGTTTACTGTAGGGCACTGTTTACATAGACTCTGTTACAGCAGTGTATGGTGTACTTTCACTCTGTTTACTGTGGGGCGCTGTTTACATAGACTCTGTTACACCAGTGTATGGTGTACTTTCACTCTGTTTATTGTGGGGCACTGTTTAAATAGACTCTGTTGCAGTAGTGTACTGTGTACTTTGACTCAGTTTACTGTTGGGCACTGTTTACATAGACTCTGTTTACAGTATTGTTTGGTGTACTTTCAATCTGTTTACTATGGATCACTGTTTACATAGACTCTGTTTACAGCAGTGAATGTTGTACTTTCACTCTGTTTACTGAGGGGCACTGTTTTCATAGACTCTGTTACAGCAGTGTATGGTGTACTTTCACTCTGTTTACTGTGGGGCACTGTTTACATCAGTGTATGGGTTACTTTCACTCAGTTCACTGTGGGGCACTGTTTACATAGACTCTGTTTACAGTAGTGTATGGTATCCTTTCACTCTGTTTACTGTGGGGCACTGTTTACATAGACTCTGTTACAGCATTGTATGGTGTACTTTCACTCTGTTTACTGTGGAGCACTGTTTACATAGACTCTGTTACAGCAGTGTATGGTATATTTTCACTCTGTTTACTGTGGGGCACTGTTTACATAGACTCTGTTACAGCAGTGTATGGTGTACTTTTACACTGTTTGCTCTAGGGCACTGTTTACATAGACTCTGTTTACAGCAGTGTACGGTGTACTTTCACTCTGTTTATTGTGGGGCACTGTTTTCATAGACTCTGTTACAGCAGCGTATGGTGTACTTTCCCTCTGGTTACTGTAGTGCACTGTTTACATAGACTCTGTTACAGCATTGTATGGTGTACTTTCAATCGGTTTACTGTGGGGCACTGTTTACATAGACTCTGTTACAGCAGTGTATGGTGTACTTTCACTCAGTTTACTGTGGGGCACTGTTTACATAGACTCTGTTTACAGTAGTGTTTGGTGTACTTTCACTCTGTTTACGATGGGGCACTGCTTACATAGACTCTGTTTACAGCAGTGAATGTTGTACTTTCACTCTGTTTACTTTGGGGCACTGTATTCATAGTCTCTGTTACAGCAGTGTATGGTGTACTTTCACTCTGTTTACTGTAGGGCACTGTTTACATAGACTCTGTTACAGCTGTGTATGGTGTACTTTCACTCTGTTTACTGTAGGGCACTGTTTACATAGTCTGTTACAGCAGTGAATGGTGTACTTTCACTCACTTTCCTGTAGGGCACTGTTTGCATAGACTCTGTTTACAGCAGTGTACGGTATACTTTCACTCTGTTTACTGTGGGGCGCTGTTTACATAGACTCTGTTACAGCAGCGTATGGTGTACTTTCCCTCTGTTTTGTGTGTGGCACTGTTTATATAGACTATGTTTACAGCAGTGTATGGTGTACGTTCACTCTGTTTACTGTGGGACACTCTTTACATAGACTCTGTTTACATCAGTGTATGGGTTACTTTCACTCAGTTCACTGTGGGGCACTGTTTACATAGACTCAGTTTACAGCAGTGTATGGTGTACTTTCACTCTGTTTACTGTGGAGCACTGTTTACATAGACTCTCTTGCAGCAGTGTATGGTGTACTTTCACTCTGTTTACTGTGGGGCACTGTTTACATAGGCTCTGTAACAAGCAGCGTATGGTGTACTTTCCCTCTGGTAACTGTAGTGCACTGTTTACATAGACTCTGTTACAGCAGTGTATGGTGTACTTTCACTGTTTACTGTGGTGCACTGCTTACATAGATTCAGTTTACAACAGTGTATGGTGTACTTTCACTCTGTTTACTGTAGGGCACTGTTTACATAGACTCTGTTACAGCAGTGTATGGTGTACTTTCAATCGGTTTACTGTAGGGCACTGTTTACATAGACTCTGTTTACGGCAGTGAATGTTGTTCTTTCACTCTGTTTACTGTGGGGGCACTGTTTTGATAGACTCTGTTACAGCAGTGTATGGTGTACATTCACTCTGTTTACTGTGGGGCACTGTTTATATCAGTGTATGTGTTACTTTCACTCAGTTCACTGTGGGGCACTGTTTACACAGACTCTGTTACAGCAGTGTATGGTGTACTTTCACTCTGTTTACTGTGGAGCACTGTTTACATAGACTCTGTTTACAGCAGTGTATGGTGTACTTTCACTCTGTTTACTGTGGGGCGTTGTTTACATAGACTCTGTTACAGCAGTGTATGGTGTACTTTCACTCTGTTTACTGTGGGGCACTGTTTACATAGACTCTGTTACAGCAGTTTATGGTGTACTTTCACTATGCTTACTGTCGGGCACTGTTTATGTAGACTCTATTACAGCAGGGGATGGTGTACTTTCACTCTGTTTACCTTAGGGCACTGGTTACATAAACTCTGTTTACAGCAGTGTATGGTGTACTTTCACTTTGTTTACTGTAGGGCACTGTTTACATAGACTGTGTTACAGTAGTGTATGGTGTACTTTCACTCTGTTTACTGTGGGGCGCTGTTTACATAGACTCTGTTACAGCAGTGTATGGTGTACTTTCACTCTGTTTACTGTGGCGCACTGTTTACATAGACTCTGTTACAGCAGTGTTTGGTGTACTTTCACTCTGTTTACTGTGGAGCACAGTTTACATAGACTCTGTTACAGCAGTGTATGGTGTACTTTCACTTTGTTTACTGTGGGGCACTGTTTACATAGACTCTGTTACAGCAGCGTATGGTGTACTTTCACTCTGTTTACTGTAGGGCACTGTTTACATAGACTCTGTTACAGCTGTGTATGGTGTACTTTCACTCTGTTTACTGTAGGGCACTGTTTACATAGACTCTGTTACAGCAGTGTATGGTGTACTTTCACTCTGTTTATTGTGGGGCACTGTTTTCATAGACTCACTTACAGCAGCGTATGGTGTACTTTCACTTTGTTTACTGTGGGGCACTGTTTACATAGACTCTGTTACAGCAGCGTATGGTGTACTTTCACTCTGTTTACTGTGGAGCACAGTTTACATAGACTCTGTTTACAGCAGTGTACGGTGTACTTTCACTCTGTTTACTGTGGGGCACTGTTTTCATAGACTCTGTTACAGCAGCGTACGGTGTACTTTCACTCTGTTTACTGTGGGGCACTGTTTACATAGATTCAGTTTACAGCAGTGCATGGTGTACTTTCACTCTGTTTACTGTGGGGCACTGTTTACAGAGTCTCTGTTACAGCAGTGTATGGTGTACTTTTACTCTGTTTACTGTGGGGTACTGTTTACATAGACTCTGCTTACAGTAGTGTTTGGTGTACTTTCACTCTGTTTACTGCGGGGCACTGTTTACATAGTCTCTGTTTACAGCAGTGTATGGGTTACTTTCACTCTGTTTACTGTAGTGCACTGTTTACATAGACACTGTTACATCAGTGTGTGATGAACTTTCACTCTGTTTACTAGAGGGCACTGTTTACATAGACTCTGTTTACAGCAGTGTATGGATTACTTTCACTCTGTTTACTGTAGTGCACTGATTACATAGACTCTGTTACAGCAGTGTATGGTGTACTTTCCCTCTGTTTATTGTGGGTCACTGTTTACATAGACTATGTTTGCAGTAGAGTGTGGTATACGTTCACTCTGTTTACTGTGGGACACTGTTTACATAGACTCTGTTTACATCAGTGTATGGGTTACTTTCACTCAGTTCACTGTGGGGCACTGTTTACATATATTCTGTTTACAGTAGTGTATGGTATACTTTCACTCTGTTTACTGTGGGGCACTGTTTACATAGACTCTGTTACAGCAGTGTACGGTGTACTTTCACTCTGTTTACTGTGGGGCACTGTTTACATTGACTCTGTTACAGCAGTGTTTGGTGTACTTTCACTCTGTTTACTGCGGGGCACTGTTTACATAGTCTCTGTTTACAGCAGTGTATGGGTTACTTTCACTCTGTTTACTGTAGTGCACTGTTTACACAGACACTGTTACATCAGTGTTTGGTGAACTTTCACTCTGTTTACTAGAGGGCACTGTTTACATAGACTCTGTTTACAGCAGTGTATGGATTACTTTCACTCTGTTTACTGTAGTGCACTGATTACATAGACTCTGTTACAGCAGTGTATGGTGTACTTTCACTCTGTTTACTGTAGGGCACTGTTTACATAGATTCTGTTTACAGCAGTGTACGGTGTACTTTTACTCTGTTTACTGTGGGGTACTGTTTTCATAGACTCTGTTACAGCAGCGTACGGTGTACTTTCACTCTGGTTACTGTAGTGCACTATTTACATAGACTCTGTTACAGCAGTGTATGGTGTACTTTCACTCTGTTTACTGTGGGGCACTGTTTACATAGATTCAGTTTACAGCAGTGTATTGTGTACTTTCACTCTGTTTACTGTGGAGCGCTGTTTATATAGACTCTGTTACAGCAGTGGATGGTGTACATTCACTCTGTTTACTGTCGGGCACTGTTTATATAGACTCTGTTACAGCAGTGGATGGTGTAATTTCACTCTGTTTACTGTAGGGCACTGTTTACATAGATTCTGTTTACAGCAGTGTACGGTGTACTTTTACTCTGTTTACTGTGGAGCACTGTTTATATAGACTCTGTTACAGCAGTGTATGGTGTACTTTCACTCTGTTTACTGTGGGGCACTGTTTACATAGATTCAGTTTACAACAGTGTATTGTGTACTTTCACTATGTTTACTGCAGGGCACTGTTTACATAGACTCTGTTACAGCAGTGTATGGTGTACTTTCAATCGGTTTACTGTAGGGCACTGTTTACATAGACTCTGTTACAGCAGTGTACGGTGTACTTACACTCAGTTTACTGTGGGGCACTGTTTACATAGACTCTGTTTACAGTAGTGTATGGTGTACTTTCACTCTGTTTACTGTGGGGCACTGTTTACATTGACTCTGTTACAGCAGTGTTTGGTGAACTTTCACTCTGTTTACTAGAGGGCACTGTTTACATAGACTCTGTTTACAGCAGTGTATGGATTACTTTCACTCTGTTTACTGTAGTGCACTGATTACATAGACTCTGTTACAGCAGTGTATGGTGTACTTTCCCTCTGTTTACTGTGGGGCACTGTTTACATAGACAATGTTTGCAGTAGTGTGTGGTATACGTTCACTCTGTTTACTGTGGGACACTGTTTACATAGACTCTGTTAACATCAGTGTATGGGTTACTTTCACTCAGTTCACTGTGGGGCACTGTTTACATAGACTCTGTTTACAGTAGTGTATGGTGTACTTTCACTCTGTTTACTGTGGGGCACTGTTTACATAGACTCTGTTGCAGCAGTGTAAGGTGTACTTTCACTCTGTTTACTGTGGGGCACTGTTTACGTAGACTCTGTTACAGCAGTGTATGGTGTACTTTTATTCTGTTTACTGTAGGGCACTGTTTACATAGACTCTGTTTACAGCAGTGTACGGTGCACTTTCACTCTGTTCATTGTGGGGCACTGTTTACATAGACTCTGTTTACAGTAGTGTATGGTGTACTTTCACTCTGTTTACTGTGGGGCACTGTTTACATAGACTCTGTTACAGCAGTTTATGGTGTACTTTCACTCTGCTTACTGTCGGGCACTGTTTACGTAGACTCTATTACAGCAGGGGATGGTGTACTTTCACTCTGTTTACCTGAGGGCACTGTTTACATAAACTCTGTTTACAGCAGCGTATGGTGTACTTTCACTTTGTTTACTGTAGGGCACTGTTTACATAGACGGTGTTACAGCAGTGTCTGGTGTACTTTCACTCTGTTTACTGTGGAGCACTGTTTATATAGACTCTGTTACAGCAGTGGATGGTGTACTTTCACTCTGTTTACTGTAGGGCACTGTTTACATAGATTCTGTTTACAGCAGTGTACGGTGTACTTTTACTCTGTTTACTGTGGGGCACTGTTTTCATAGACTCTGTTACAGCAGCGTATGGTGTACTTTCACTCTGGTTACTTTAGTGCACTATTTACATAGACTCTGTTACAGCAGTGTATGGTGTACTTTCACTCTGTTTACTGTGGGGCACTGTTTACATAGATTCAGTTTACAGCAGTGTATTGTGTACTTTCAATATGTTTACTGCAGGGCACTGTTTACATAGACTCTGTTACAGCAGTGTATGGTGAACTTTCACTCTGTTTATTGTTGGGCACTGTTTACATAGACTCTGTTACAGCAGTGTACGGTGTACTTACACTCAGTTTACTGTGGGGCACTTTTTACATAGACTCTGATTACAGCAGTGTATGGGTTACTTTCACTCTGTTTACCGTAGTGCACTGTTTACATAGACTCTGTTACATCAGTGTGTGGGGAACTTTCACTCCGTTTACTGGAGGGCACTGTTTACATAGACTCTGTTACAGCACTGTATGGTGTACTTTCACTCTGTTTACTGTGGGGCACTGTTTACATAGACTCTGTTACAGCAGTGTACGGTGTACTTTCACTCTATTTACTGTGGGGCATGGTTAACATAAACTCTGTTACAGCAGTGTACGGTGTACTTTCACTCTGTTTACTGTCGGGCACTGTTTGAATTGACTCTGTTTACAGCAGTGTATGGTGTAATTTTACTCTGTTTACTGGAGGGCGCTGTTTACATAGACACATTTTCAGCAGTGTTTGGTGTTTTTTCACCCTATTTACAGGTGGCCACTGTTTACATAGTCTCTGTTACAGCAGTGTATGGTGTACTTTCACCCTGATTGCTGTAGGGCACTGTTTACATAGAGTCTGTTTACTGCAGTGTATGGTGTACTTTCACTCTGTTTGATGGAGTTCACTGTTTACATAGACTCGGTTTACAGTAGTGTATGTTGTGCTTTCACGCTGTATACTGTGGGACACTGTTTACATAGACTCTGTTTACAGCAGTGTATGGGTTACTTTCTCTCTGGTTACTGTAGTGCACTGATTACATAGACTCTGTTACATCAGTGTGTGGTGAACTTTCACTCTGTTTACTGTAGGGCACTGTTTACATAGACTCTGTTTACAGCAGTGTACGGTGTACTTTCACTCTGTTTACTGAGGGGCACTGTTTACATATACTCTGTTTACAGTAGTGTATCGTGTACTTTCACTCTGTTTACTGTGGGGCACTGTTGACATAGACTCAATTTACAGCAGTGTATTGTGTACTTTCACTCTGTTTACTGCGGGGCACTGTTTACATAGTCTCTGTTTACAGCAGTGTATGGGTTGCTTTCACTCTGTTTACTGTAGTGCATTGTTTACACAGACACTGTTACATCAGTGTTTGGTGAACTTTCACTCTGTTTACTAGAGGCCACTGTTTACATAGACTCTGTTTACAGCAGTGTATGGATTACTTTCACTCTGTTTACTGTAGTGCACTGATTACATAGACTCTGTTACAGCAGTGTATGGTGTACTTTCACTTTGTTTACTGTAGGGCACTGTTTACATAGACGGTGTTACAGCAGTGTATGGTGTACTTTCACTCTGTTTACTGTGGAGCACTGTTTATATAGACTCTGTTACAGCAGTGGATGGTGTACTTTCACTCTGTTTACTGTAGGGCACTGTTTACATAGATTCTGTTTACAGCAGTGTACGGTGTACTTTTACTCTGTTTACTGTGGGGTACTGTTTTACTAGACTCTGTTACAGCAGCGTACGGTGTACTTTCACTCTGGTTACTGTAGTGCACTATTTACATAGACTCTGTTACAGCAGTGTATGGTGTACTTTCACTCTGTTTACTGTGGGGCACTGTTTACATAGATTCAGTTTACAGCAGTGTATTGTGTACTTTCACTCTGTTTACTGTGGAGCGCTGTTTATATAGACTCTGTTACAGCAGTGGATGGTGTACTTTCACTCTGTTTACTGTAGGGCACTGTTTATATAGACTCTGTTACAGCAGTGGATGGTGTACTTTCACTCTGTTTACTGTAGGGCACTGTTTACATAGATTCTGTTTACAGCAGTGTACGGTGTACTTTTACTCTGTTTACTGTGGAGCACTGTTTATATAGACTCTGTTACAGCAGTGTATGGTGTACTTTCAATCGGTTTACTGTAGGGCACTGTTTACATAGACTCTGTTACAGCAGTGTACGGTGTACTTACACTCAGTTTACTGTGGGGCACTGTTTACATAGACTCTGTTTACAGCAGTGTATGGATTACTTTCACTCTGTTTACTGTAGTGCACTGATTACATAGACTCTGTTACAGCAGTGTATGGTGTACTTTAGGGCAGCACGGTAGCACAAGTGGATAGCACTGTGGCTTCACAGCGCCAGGGTCCCAGGTTCGATTCCCCGCTGGGTCACTGTCTGTGCGGAGTCTGCACGTTCTCCCCGTGTCTGCGTGGGTTTCCTCCGGGTGCTCCGGTTTCCTCCCACAGTCCAAAGACGTGCAGGTTAGGTGGATTGGCCATGCTAAAAATTGCCCGTAGTGTCCATAAGGGTTGGGAGGGGTTATTGGGTTGCGGGGATAGGGTGGAAGTGAGGGATTAATGTGGGTCGGTGCAGACTCGATGGGCCGAATGGCCTCCTTCTGCACTGTATGTTCTATGTAATCTATGTAATCTGTTTACAGTAGTGTTGGTGTACTTTCACTCTGTTTACTGTGGGGCACTGTTTACATTGACTCTGTTACAGCAGTGTTTGGTGAACTTTCACTCTGTTTACTAGAGGGCACTGTTTACATAGACTCTGTTTACAGCAGTGTATGGATTACTTTCACTCTGTTTACTGTAGTGCACTGATTACATAGACTCTGTTACAGCAGTGTATGGTGTACTTTCCCTCTGTTTACTGTGGGGCACTGTTTACATAGACAATGTTTGCAGTAGTGTGTGGTATACGTTCACTCTGTTTACTGTGGGACACTGTTTACATAGACTCTGTTAACATCAGTGTATGGGTTACTTTCACTCAGTTCACTGTGGGGCACTGTTTACATAGACTCTGTTTACAGTAGTGTATGGTGTACTTTCACTCTGTTTACTGTGGGGCACTGTTTACATAGACTCTGTTGCAGCAGTGTAAGGTGTACTTTCACTCTGTTTACTGTGGGGCACTGTTTACATAGACTCTGTTACAGCAGTGTATGGTGTACTTTTATTCTGTTTACTGTAGGGCACTGTTTACATAGACTCTGTTTACAGCAGTGTACGGTGCACTTTCACTCTGTTCATTGTGGGGCACTGTTTACATAGACTCTGTTTACAGTAGTGTATGGTGTACTTTCACTCTGTTTACTGTGGGGCACTGTTTACATAGACTCTGTTACAGCAGTTTATGGTGTACTTTCACTCTGCTTACTGTCGGGCACTGTTTACGTAGACTCGATTACAGCAGGGGATGGTGTACTTTCACTCTGTTTACCTTAGGGCACTGTTTACATAAACTCTGTTTACAGCAGCGTATGGTGTACTTTCACTTTGTTTACTGTAGGGCACTGTTTACATAGACGGTGTTACAGCAGTGTCTGGTGTACTTTCACTCTGTTTACTGTGGAGCACTGTTTATATAGACTCTGTTACAGCAGTGGATGGTGTACTTTCACTCTGTTTACTGTAGGGCACTGTTTACATAGATTCTGTTTACAGCAGTGTACGGTGTACTTTTACTCTGTTTACTGTGGGGCACTGTTTTCATAGACTCTGTTACAGCAGCGTACGATGTACTTTCACTCTGGTTACTTTAGTGCACTATTTACATAGACTCTGTTACAGCAGTGTATGGTGTACTTTCACTCTGTTTACTGTGGGGCGCTGTTTACATAGACTCTGTTACAGCAGTGTATGGTGTACTTTCACTCTGTTTACTGTGGGGCACTGTTTACATAGACTCTGTTACAGTAGTGTATGGTGTACTTTCACTCTGTTTACTGTGGGGCACTGTTTACATAGATTCAGTTTACAGCAGTGTATTGTGTACTTTCAATATGTTTACTGCAGGGCACTGTTTACATAGACTCTGTTACAGCAGTGTATGGTGTACTTTCACTCTGTTCACTGTGGGGCACTGTTTCCATAGACTCTGTTTCAGCAGTGTATGGTGTACTTTCACTCTGTTTATTGTTGGGCACTGTTTACATAGACTCTGTTACAGCAGTGTATGGTGTACTTTCACTCTGTTTACTGTGGGGCACTGTTTACATAGACTCTGTTACAGCAGTGTACGGTGTACTTACACTCAGTTTACTGTGGGGCACTGTTTACATAGACTCTGATTACAGCAGTGTATGGGTTACTTTCACTCTGTTTACCGTAGTGCACTGTTTACATAGACTCTGTTACATCAGTGTGTGGGGAACTTTCACTCCGTTTACTGGAGGGCACTGTTTACATATACTCTGTTACAGCAGGGTATCATGTACTTTCACTCTGTTTACTGTGGGGCACTGTTTACATAGACTCTGTTTACAGCAGTGTACGGTGTACTTTCACTCTATTTACTGTGGGGCATGGTTAACATAAACTCTGTTACAGCAGTGTACGGTGTACTTTCACTCTGTTTACTGTCGGGCACTGTTTGAATTGACACTGTTTACAGCAGTGTATGGTGGAATTTTACTCTGTTTACTGGAGGGCGCTGTTTACATAGACTCATTTTCAGCAGTGTTTGGTGTTTTTTCACCCTATTTACAGGTGGCCACTGTTTACATAGTCTCTGTTACAGCAGTGTATGGTGTACTTTCACCCTGATTGCTGTAGGGCACTGTTTACATAGAGTCTGTTTACTGCAGTGTATGGTGTACTTTCACTCTGTTTGATGGAGTTCACTGTTTACATAGACTCGGTTTACAGTAGTGTATGTTGTGCTTTCACGCTGTATACTGTGGGACACTGTTTACATAGACTCTGTTTACAGCAGTGTATGGGTTACTTTCTCTCTGGTTACTGTAGTGCACTGATTACATAGACTCTGTTACATCAGTGTGTGGTGAACTTTCACTCTGTTTACTGTAGGGCACTGTTTACATAGACTCTGTTTACAGCAGTGTACGGTGTACTTTCACTCTGTTTACTGAGGGGCACTGTTTACATATACTCTGTTTACAGTAGTGTATCGTGTACTTTCACTCTGTTTACTGTGGGGCACTGTTGACATAGACTCAATTTACAGCAGTGTATTGTGTAATTTCACTCTCTTTACTGGAGTGGACTGGTTACATAGACTCTGTTACAGCAGTGTACGGTGTACTTTCACTCTGTTTACTGTGGGGCACTGTTTAAATAGACTCTGTTTACAGCAGTGTATGGTGTACTTTCACTCTGTTTACTGTGGGGCACTGTTTACATAGTTTCAGTTTACAGCAGTATATGGTGTACTTTCAGTCTTTTTACTGTAAGGCACTGTGTACATAGACTCTGTTACACCAGTGTATGGTGTACTTTCACTCTGTTTACTGTGGGGCACTGTTTACATAGACTCTGTTTACAGCAGTGTATGTTGTACTTTCACTCTGTTTACTGTGGGGCACTGTTTACATAGACTCTGTTACAGCAGTGTACGGTGTACTTTCACTCTGTTTACTGTGGGGCACTGTTTACATAGACTCTGTTACAGCAGTGTATGGTGTACTTTCACTCTGTTTACCGTGGGTCACTGTTTACATAGACTCTGTTTACAGCAGTGTATGTTGTACTTTCACTCTGTTTACTGTGGGGCACTGTTTACATAGACTCTGTTACAGCAGTGTACGGTGTACTTTCACTCTGTTTACTGTGGGGCACTGTTTACATAAACTGTGTTTACAGTAGTATATGGTGTACTTTCACTCTGTTCACTGTGGGGCACTGTTTACATAGACTCTGTTACAGCAGTGTATGGTGTACTTTCACTCTGTTTACTGTGGGGCACTGTTTACATAGACTCTGTTACAGCAGTGTATGGTGTGCTTTCACTCTGTTTAGTGTGGAGCACTGCTTACATAGACACTGTTACAGCAGTGTATGGTGTACTTTCACTCTGTTTACTGTGGGGCACTGTTTACATAGACTCTGTTACAGCAGTGTATGGTGTACTTTCACTCTGTTTACTGTGGGGCACTGTTTACATAGACTCTGTTTACAGTAGTGCATGGTGTACTTTCACTCAGTTTACTGTGGGGCACTGTTAACATAAACTCTGTTACAGCAGTGTACGGTGTACTTTCACTCTGTTTACTGTCGGGCACTGTTTGCATTGACTCTGTTTACAGCAGTGTATGGTGTAATTTCACTCTCTTTACTGGAGTGCACTGGTTACATAGACTCTGTTACATCAGTGTATGGTGTTCTTTCACTCTGTTTATTGTGGGGCACTGTTTACATAGACTCTGTTACAGCAGTGTACGGTGTACTTTCACTCTGTTCACTGTGGGGCACTGTTTACATAGACTCTGATTACAGCAGTGTATGTTGTACTTTCACTCTGTTTACTGTGGGGCACTGTTTACATAGACTCTGTTACAGCAGTGTACGGTGTACTTTCACTCTGTTTACTGTGGGGCACTGTTTACATAAACTGTGTTTACAACAGTGTATGGTGTACTTTCACTCTGTTTACTGTGGGGCACTGTTTACATAAACTCTGTTACAGTAGTATATGGTGTACTTTCACTCTGTTCACTGTGGGGCACTGTTTACATAGACTCTGTTACAGCAGTGTATGGTGTACTTTCACTCTGTTTACTGTGGGGCACTGTTTACATAGACTCTGTTACAGCAGTGTATGGTGTGCTTTCACTCTGTTTAGTGTGGAGCACTGCTTACATAGACACTGTTACAGCAGTGTATGGTGTACTTTCACTCTGTTTACTGTGGGGCACTGTTTACATAGACTCTGTTACAGCAGTGTATGGTGTACTTTCACTCTGTTTACTGTGGGGCACTGTTTACATAGACTCTGTTTACAGTAGTGCATGGTGTACTTTCACTCAGTTTACTGTGGGGCACTGTTAACATAAACTCTGTTAAAGCAGTGTACGGTGTACTTTCACTCTGTTTACTGTCGGGCACTGTTTGCATTGACTCTGTTTACAGCAGTGTATGGTGTAATTTCACTCTCTTTACTGGAGTGCACTGGTTACATAGACTCTGTTACATCAGTGTATGGTGTACTTTCACTCTGTTTATTGTGGGGCACTGTTTACATAGACTCTGTTACAGCAGTGCACGGTGTACTTTCACTCTGTTCACTGTGGGGCACTGTTTACATAGACTCTGTTTACAGTAGTGTATGGTGTAATTTCACTCTGTTTACTGTGGGGCACTGTTTAAATAGACTCTGTTTACAGCAGTGCATGGTGTACTTTCACTCTGTTTACTGTGGGGCACTGTTTTCATAAACTCTGTTACAGCAGTGTATGGTGTACTTTCACTCTGTTTACTGTAGTGCACTTTTTACATAGACTCTGTTACAGCATTGTATAGTGTACTTTCACTCTGTTTACTATGGGGCACTGTTTACATAGACTCAGTTTACATCAGTGTATGGTGTACTTTCAATCTGTTTACTGTGGGGCACTGTTTACAGAGACTCTGTTATAGCAGTGTATAGTGTACTTTCACTCTGTTTACTGTGGGGCACTGTTTACATAGACTCAGGTAACAGCAGTGTATGGTATACTTTCACTCTGTTTACTGTAGGGCACTGTTTACATAGACTCTGTTACACAAGTGTATGGTGTACTTTCAGTCTGTTTACTGTGGGGCACTGTTTACATAGACTCTGTTACAGCAGTGTACGGTGTACTTTCACACTGTTCACTGTGGGGCACTGTTTACATAGACTCTGTTTACAGTAGTGTATGGTGTACTTTCAGTCTGTTTACTGTGGTGCACTGTTTACATAGTCTCTGTTCCAGCAGTATATAGTGTACTTTCACGCTGTTTACTGTGGGGCACTGTTTACTTAGACTCAGGTTACAGCAGTGTATGGTATACTTTCACTCTGTTTACTGTAGGGCACTGTTTACATAGACTCTGTTACACCAGTGTATGGTGTACTTTCAGTCTGTTTACTGTAGGGCACTGTTTACAGATACTCTATTACAGCAGTGTACGGTGTACTTTCACTCTGTTTACTATGTGGCACTGTTTACATAGACTCAGTTTACATCAGTGTATGGTGTACTTTCACTCTGTTTACTGTGGGGCACTGTTTTCATAGACTCTGTTACAGCAGCGTATGGTGTACTTTCACTCTGGTTACTTTAGTGCACTATTTACATAGACTCTGTTACAGCAGTGTATGGTGTACTTTCACTCTGTTTACTGTGGGGCACTGTTTACATAGATTCAGTTTACAGCAGTGTATTGTGTACTTTCAATATGTTTACTGCAGGGCACTGTTTACATAGACTCTGTTACAGCAGTGTATGGTGAACTTTCACTCTGTTTATTGTTGGGCACTGTTTACATAGACTCTGTTACAGCAGTGTACGGTGTACTTACACTCAGTTTACTGTGGGGCACTGTTTACATAGACGCTGATTACAGCAGTGTATGGGTTACTTTCACTCTGTTTACCGTAGTGCACTGTTTACATAGACTCTGTTACATCAGTGTGTGGGGAACTTTCACTCCGTTTACTGGAGGGCACTGTTTACATAGACTCTGTTACAGCAGTGTATGGTGTACTTTCACTCTGTTTACTGTGGGGCACTGTTTACATAGACTCTGTTACAGCAGTGTACGGTGTACTTTCACTCTATTTACTGTGGGGCATGGTTAACATAAACTCTGTTACAGCAGTGTACGGTGTACTTTCACTCTGTTTACTGTCGGGCACTGTTTGAATTGACTCTGTTTACAGCAGTGTATGGTGTAATTTTACTCTGTTTACTGGAGGGCGCTGTTTACATAGACTCATTTTCAGCAGTGTTTGGTGTTTTTTCACCCTATTTACAGGTGGCCACTGTTTACATAGTCTCTGTTACAGCAGTGTATGGTGTACTTTCACCCTGATTGCTGTAGGGCACTGTTTACATAGAGTCTGTTTACTGCAGTGTATGGTGTACTTTCACTCTGTTTGATGGAGTTCACTGTTTACATAGACTCGGTTTACAGTAGTGTATGTTGTGCTTTCAC
Organism: Scyliorhinus torazame; assembly: GCF_047496885.1. Taxonomy (NCBI): domain Eukaryota; kingdom Metazoa; phylum Chordata; class Chondrichthyes; order Carcharhiniformes; family Scyliorhinidae; genus Scyliorhinus; species Scyliorhinus torazame. Next base: position 139,708,866 of record NC_092726.1, read on the forward strand.
GCTGTATACTGTGGGACACTGTTTACATAGACTCTGTTTACAGCAGTGTATGGGTTACTTTCTCTCTGGTTACTGTAGTGCACTGATTACATAGACTCTGTTACATCAGTGTGTGGTGAACTTTCACTCTGTTTACTGTAGGGCACTGTTTACATAGACTCTGTTTACAGCAGTGTACGGTGTACTTTCACTCTGTTTACTGAGGGGCACTGTTTACATATACTCTGTTTACAGTAGTGTATCGTGTACTTTCACTCTGTTTACTGTGGGGCACTGTTGACATAGACTCAATTTACAGCAGTGTATTGTGTACTTTCACTCTGTTTACTGTGGGGCACTGTTTACATAGACTCTGTTACAGCAGTGTACGGTGTACTTTCACTCTGTTTACTGTGGGGCACTGTTTACATTGGCTCTGTTACAGCAGTGTTTGGTGTACTTTCACTCTGTTTACTGCGGGGCACTGTTTACATAGTCTCTGTTTACAGCAGTGTATGGGTTGCTTTCACTCTGTTTACTGTAGTGCACTGTTTACACAGACACTGTTACATCAGTGTTTGGTGAACTTTCACTCTGTTTACTAGAGGCCACTGTTTACATAGACTCTGTTTACAGCAGTGTATGGATTACTTTCACTCTGTTTACTGTAGTGCACTGATTACATAGACTCTGTTACAGCAGTGTATGGTGTACTTTCACTTTGTTTACTGTAGGGCACTGTTTACATAGACGGTGTTACAGCAGTGTATGGTGTACTTTCACTCTGTTTACTGTGGAGCACTGTTTATATAGACTCTGTTACAGCAGTGGATGGTGTACTTTCACTCTGTTTACTGTAGGGCACTGTTTACATAGATTCTGTTTACAGCAGTGTACGGTGTACTTTTACTCTGTTTACTGTGGGGTACTGTTTTCATAGACTCTGTTACAGCAGCGTACGGTGTACTTTCACTCTGGTTACTGTAGTGCACTATTTACATAGACTCTGTTACAGCAGTGTATGGTGTACTTTCACTCTGTTTACTGTGGGGCACTGTTTACATAGATTCAGTTTACAGCAGTGTATTGTGTACTTTCACTCTGTTTACTGTGGAGCGCTGTTTATATAGACTCTGTTACAGCAGTGGATGGTGTACTTTCACTCTGTTTACTGTAGGGCACTGTTTATATAGACTCTGTTACAGCAGTGGATGGTGTACTTTCACTCTGTTTACTGTAGGGCACTGTTTACATAGATTCTGTTTACAGCAGTGTACGGTGTACTTTTACTCTGTTTACTGTGGAGCACTGTTTATATAGACTCTGTTACAGCAGTGTATGGTGTACTTTCAATCGGTTTACTGTAGGGCACTGTTTACATAGACTCTGTTACAGCAGTGTACGGTGTACTTACACTCAGTTTACTGTGGGGCACTGTTTACATAGACTCTGTTTACAGCAGTGTATGGATTACTTTCACTCTGTTTACTGTAGTGCACTGATTACATAGACTCTGTTACAGCAGTGTATGGTGTACTTTAGGGCAGCACGGTAGCACAAGTGGATAGCACTGTGGCTTCACAGCGCCAGGGTCCCAGGTTCGATTCCCCGCTGGGTCACTGTCTGTGCGGAGTCTGCACGTTCTCCCCGTGTCTGCGTGGGTTTCCTCCGGGTGCTCCGGTTTCCTCCCACAGTCCAAAGACGTGCAGGTTAGGTGGATTGGCCATGCTAAAAATTGCCCGTAGTGTCCATAAGGGTTGGGAGGGGTTATTGGGTTGCGGGGATAGGGTGGAAGTGAGGGATTAATGTGGGTCGGTGCAGACTCGATGGGCCGAATGGCCTCCTTCTGCACTGTATGTTCTATGTAATCTATGTAATCTGTTTACAGTAGTGTTGGTGTACTTTCACTCTGTTTACTGTGGGGCACTGTTTACATTGACTCTGTTTACAGCAGTGTATGGATTACTTTCACTCTGTTTACTGTAGTGCACTGATTACATAGACTCTGTTACAGCAGTGTATGGTGTACTTTCCCTCTGTTTACTGTGGGGCACTGTTTACATAGACAATGTTTGCAGTAGTGTGTGGTATACGTTCACTCTGTTTACTGTGGGACACTGTTTACATAGACTCTGTTAACATCAGTGTATGGGTTACTTTCACTCAGTTCACTGTGGGGCACTGTTTACATAGACTCTGTTTACAGTAGTGTATGGTGTACTTTCACTCTGTTTACTGTGGGCACTGTTTACATAGACTCTGTTGCAGCAGTGTAAGGTGTACTTTCACTCTGTTTACTGTGGGGCACTGTTTACATAGACTCTGTTACAGCAGTGTATGGTGTACTTTTATTCTGTTTACTGTAGGGCACTGTTTACATAGACTCTGTTTACAGCAGTGTACGGTGCACTTTCACTCTGTTCATTGTGGGGCACTGTTTACATAGACTCTGTTTACAGTAGTGTATGGTGTACTTTCACTCTGTTTACTGTGGGGCACTGTTTACATAGACTCTGTTACAGCAGTTTATGGTGTACTTTCACTCTGCTTACTGTCGGGCACTGTTTACGTAGACTCTATTACAGCAGGGGATGGTGTACTTTCACTCTGTTTACCTTAGGGCACTGTTTACATAAACTCTGTTTACAGCAGCGTATGGTGTACTTTCACTTTGTTTACTGTAGGGCACTGTTTACATAGACGGTGTTACAGCAGTGTCTGGTGTACTTTCACTCTGTTTACTGTGGAGCACTGTTTATATAGACTCTGTTACAGCAGTGGATGGTGTACTTTCACTCTGCTTACTGTAGGGCACTGTTTACATAGATTCTGTTTACAGCAGTGTACGGTGTACTTTTACTCTGTTTACTGTGGGGCACTGTTTTCATAGACTCTGTTACAGCAGCGTACGATGTACTTTCACTCTGGTTACTTTAGTGCACTATTTACATAGACTCTGTTACAGCAGTGTATGGTGTACTTTCACTCTGTTTACTGTGGGGCGCTGTTTACATAGACTCTGTTACAGCAGTGTATGGTGTACTTTCACTCTGTTTACTGTGGGGCACTGTTTACATAGACTCTGTTACAGTAGTGTATGGTGTACTTTCACTCTGTTTACTGTGGGGCACTGTTTACATAGATTCAGTTTACAGCAGTGTATTGTGTACTTTCAATATGTTTACTGCAGGGCACTGTTTACATAGACTCTGTTACAGCAGTGTATGGTGTACTTTCACTCTGTTCACTGTGGGGCACTGTTTCCATAGACTCTGTTTCAGCAGTGTATGGTGTACTTTCACTCTGTTTATTGTTGGGCACTGTTTACATAGACTCTGTTACAGCAGTGTATGGTGTACTTTCACTCTGTTTACTGTGGGGCACTGTTTACATAGACTCTGTTACAGCAGTGTACGGTGTACTTACACTCAGTTTACTGTGGGGCACTGTTTACATAGACTCTGATTACAGCAGTGTATGGGTTACTTTCACTCTGTTTACCGTAGTGCACTGTTTACATAGACTCTGTTACATCAGTGTGTGGGGAACTTTCACTCCGTTTACTGGAGGGCACTGTTTACATATACTCTGTTACAGCAGGGTATCATGTACTTTCACTCTGTTTACTGTGGGGCACTGTTTACATAGACTCTGTTTACAGCAGTGTACGGTGTACTTTCACTCTATTTACTGTGGGGCATGGTTAACATAAACTCTGTTACAGCAGTGTACGGTGTACTTTCACTCTGTTTACTGTCGGGCACTGTTTGAATTGACACTGTTTACAGCAGTGTATGGTGGAATTTTACTCTGTTTACTGGAGGGCGCTGTTTACATAGACTCATTTTCAGCAGTGTTTGGTGTTTTTTCACCCTATTTACAGGTGGCCACTGTTTACATAGTCCCTGTTACAGCAGTGTATGGTGTACTTTCACCCTGATTGCTGTAGGGCACTGTTTACATAGAGTCTGTTTACTGCAGTGTATGGTGTACTTTCACTCTGTTTGATGGAGTTCACTGTTTACATAGACTCGGTTTACAGTAGTGTATGTTGTGCTTTCACGCTGTATACTGTGGGACACTGTTTACATAGACTCTGTTTACAGCAGTGTATGGGTTACTTTCTCTCTGGTTACTGTAGTGCACTGATTACATAGACTCTGTTACATCAGTGTGTGGTGAACTTTCACTCTGTTTACTGTAGGGCACTGTTTACATAGACTCTGTTTACAGCAGTGTACGGTGTACTTTCACTCTGTTTACTGAGGGGCACTGTTTACATATACTCTGTTTACAGTAGTGTATCGTGTACTTTCACTCTGTTTACTGTGGGGCACTGTTGACATAGACTCAATTTACAGCAGTGTATTGTGTAATTTCACTCTCTTTACTGGAGTGGACTGGTTACATAGACTCTGTTACAGCAGTGTACGGTGTACTTTCACTCTGTTTACTGTGGGGCACTGTTTAAATAGACTCTGTTTACAGCAGTGTATGGTGTACTTTCACTCTGTTTACTGTGGGGCACTGTTTACATAGTTTCAGTTTACAGCAGTATATGGTGTACTTTCAGTCTTTTTACTGTAAGGCACTGTGTACATAGACTCTGTTACACCAGTGTATGGTGTACTTTCACTCTGTTTACTGTGGGGCACTGTTTACATAGACTCTGTTTACAGCAGTGTATGTTGTACTTTCACTCTGTTTACTGTGGGGCACTGTTTACATAGACTCTGTTACAGCAGTGTACGGTGTACTTTCACTCTGTTTACTGTGGGGCACTGTTTACATAGACTCTGTTACAGCAGTGTATGGTGTACTTTCACTCTGTTTACCGTGGGTCACTGTTTACATAGACTCTGTTTACAGCAGTGTATGTTGTACTTTCACTCTGTTTACTGTGGGGCACTGTTTACATAGAATCTGTTACAGCAGTGTACGGTGTACTTTCACTCTGTTTACTGTGGGGCACTGTTTACATAAACTGTGTTTACAGTAGTATATGGTGTACTTTCACTCTGTTCACTGTGGGGCACTGTTTACATAGACTCTGTTACAGCAGTGTATGGTGTACTTTCACTCTGTTTACTGTGGGGCACTGTTTACATAGACTCTGTTACAGCAGTGTATGGTGTGCTTTCACTCTGTTTAGTGTGGAGCACTGCTTACATAGACACTGTTACAGCAGTGTATGGTGTACTTTCACTCTGTTTACTGTGGGGCACTGTTTACATAGACTCTGTTACAGCAGTGTATGGTGTACTTTCACTCTGTTTACTGTGGGGCACTGTTTACATAGACTCTGTTTACAGTAGTGCATGGTGTACTTTCACTCAGTTTACTGTGGGGCACTGTTAACATAAACTCTGTTACAGCAGTGTACGGTGTACTTTCACTCTGTTTACTGTCGGGCACTGTTTGCATTGACTCTGTTTACAGCAGTGTATGGTGTAATTTCACTCTCTTTACTGGAGTGCACTGGTTACATAGACTCTGTTACATCAGTGTATGGTGTACTTTCACTCTGTTTATTGTGGGGCACTGTTTACATAGACTCTGTTACAGCAGTGTACGGTGTACTTTCACTCTGTTCACTGTGGGGCACTGTTTACATAGACTCTGATTACAGCAGTGTATGTTGTACTTTCACTCTGTTTACTGTGGGGCACTGTTTACATAGACTCTGTTACAGCAGTGTACGGTGTACTTTCACTCTGTTTACTGTGGGGCACTGTTTACATAAACTGTGTTTACAGCAGTGTATGGTGTACTTTCACTCTGTTTACTGTGGGGCACTGTTTACATAAACTCTGTTACAGTAGTATATGGTGTACTTTCACTCTGTTCACTGTGGGGCACTGTTTACATAGACTCTGTTACAGCAGTGTATGGTGTACTTTCACTCTGTTTACTGTGGGGCACTGTTTACATAGACTCTGTTACAGCAGTGTATGGTGTGCTTTCACTCTGTTTAGTGTGGAGCACTGCTTACATAGACACTGTTACAGCAGTGAATGGTGTACTTTCACTCTGTTTACTGTGGGGCACTGTTTACATAGACTCTGTTACAGCAGTGTATGGTGTACTTTCACTCTGTTTACTGTGGGGCACTGTTTACATAGACTCTGTTTACAGTAGTGCATGGTGTACTTTCACTCAGTTTACTGTGGGGCACTGTTAACATAAACTCTGTTACAGCAGTGTACGGTGTACTTTCACTCTGTTTACTGTCGGGCACTGTTTGCATTGACTCTGTTTACAGCAGTGTATGGTGTAATTTCACTCTCTTTACTGGAGTGCACTGGTTACATAGACTCTGTTACATCAGTGTATGGTGTACTTTCACTCTGTTTATTGTGGGGCACTGTTTACATAGACTCTGTTACAGCAGTGTACGGTGTACTTTCACTCTGTTCACTGTGGGGCACTGTTTACATAGACTCTGTTTACAGTAGTGTATGGTGTAATTTCACTCTGTTTACTGTGGGGCACTGTTTAAATAGACTCTGTTTACAGCAGTGCATGGTGTACTTTCACTCTGTTTACTGTGGGGCACTGTTTTCATAAACTCTGTTACAGCAGTGTATGGTGTACTTTCACTCTGTTTACTGTAGTGCACTTTTTACATAGACTCTGTTACAGCATTGTATAGTGTACTTTCACTCTGTTTACTATGGGGCACTGTTTACATTGACTCAGTTTACATCAGTGTATGGTGTACTTTCAATCTGTTTACTGTGGGGCACTGTTTACAGAGACTCTGTTATAGCAGTGTATAGTGTACTTTCACTCTGTTTACTGTGGGGCACTGTTTACATAGACTCAGGTAACAGCAGTGTATGGTATACTTTCACTCTGTTTACTGTAGGGCACTGTTTACATAGACTCTGTTACACAAGTGTATGGTGTACTTTCAGTCTGTTTACTGTGGGGCACTGTTTACATAGACTCTGTTACAGCAGTGTACGGTGTACTTTCACACTGTTCACTGTGGGGCACTGTTTACATAGACTCTGTTTACAGTAGTGTATGGTGTACTTTCAGTCTGTTTACTGTGGTGCACTGTTTACATAGTCTCTGTTCCAGCAGTATATAGTGTACTTTCACGCTGTTTACTGTGGGGCACTGTTTACTTAGACTCAGGTTACAGCAGTGTATGGTATACTTTCACTCTGTTTACTGTAGGGCACTGTTTACATAGACTCTGTTACACCAGTGTATGGTGTACTTTCAGTCTGTTTACTGTAGGGCACTGTTTACAGATACTCTATTACAGCAGTGTACGGTGTACTTTCACTCTGTTTACTATGGGGCACTGTTTACATAGACTCAGTTTACATCAGTGTATGGTGTACTTTCACTCTGTTTACTGTGGGGCACTGTTTACAGAGACTCTGTTATAGCAGTGTATAGTGTACTTTTACTCTGTTTACTGTGGGGCACTGTTTACATAGACTCAGGTAACAGAAGTGTATGGTATACTTTCACTCTGTTTACTGTAGGGCACTGTTTACATAGACTCTGTTACACAAGTGTATGGTGTACTTTCAGTCTGTTTACTGTGGGGCACTGTTTACATAGACTCTGTTACAGCAGTGTACGGTGTACTTTCACTCTGTTCACTGTGGGGCACTGTTTACATAGACTCTGTTTACAGTAGTGTATGGTGTACTTTCAGTCTGTTTACTGTGGTGCACTGTTTACATAGTCTATGTTCCAGCAGTATATAGGGTACTTTCACTCTGTTTACTGTGGGGCACTGTTTACTTAGACTCAGGTTACAGCAGTGTATGGTATACTTTCACTCTGTTTACTGTAGGGCACTGTTTACATAGACTCTGTTACACCAGTGTATGGTGTACTTTCAGTCTGTTTACTGTAGGGCACTGTTTACATATACTCTATTACAGCAGTGTACGGTGTACTTTCACTCTGTTTACTGTAGGGTACTGTTTACATAAACTCTGTTGACAGCAGTGTATGGTGTACTTTCACTTTGTTTACTGTAGGGCTCTGTTTACATAGACTCGGTTACAGCAGAGTATGGTGTACTTTCACTCTGTTTACTGTGGGGCACTGTTTACATAGACTCTGTTACAGCAGTGTATGGTGTACTTTCACTCTGTTTACCTTGGGGCACTGTTTACATAGTCTGTTACAGCAGTGAATGGTGTACTTTCACTCACTTTCCTGTAGGGCACTGTTTGCATAGACTCTGTTTACAGCAGTGTACGGTATACTTTCACTCTGTTTACTGTGGGGCGCTGTTTACATATACTCTGTTACAGCAGTGTATGGTGTACGTTCAATCGGTTTACTGTAGTGCACTGTTTACATAGACTAATTTATAGCAGTGTATGGTGTACTTTCACCCTGTTTACAGGGGGGCACTATTTACATAGTCGCTGTTACAGCAGTGTATGGTGTACTTTCACTTTGTTTGCTGTAGGGCACTGTTTACATCGAGTCTGTTTACTGCAGTGTATGGTGTACTTTCACTCTGTTTGCTGGAGTCCACTGTTTACAGAGACTCTGTTACAGCAGTGTACGGTGTACTTTCACTCTGTTTACTGTGGGGCACTGTTTACATAGACTGTGTTTACAGTAGTATATGGTGTACTTTCACTCTGTTTACTGTGGGGCACTGTTTACATAGATTCAGTTTACAGCAGTGTATGGTGTACTTTCACTCTGTTTACTGTGGGTCACTGTTTACATAGACTCTGTTTACATCAGTGTATGGTGTACTTTCACTCAGTTCGCTGTGGGGCACTGTTTACATAGACTCTGTTTACAGTAGTGTATGGTGTACTTTCACTCTGTTTACTGTGGGGCACTGTTTACATAGACTCTGTTACAGCAGTGTATGGTGTGCTTTCACTCTGTTTAGTGTGGAGCACTGTTTACATAGACACTGTTACAGCAGTGTATGGTTTACTTTCACTCTGTTTGAAAGGAACTTAAGCAGGGAGTCAGGAGGGCTAGAAGGGGTCATGAAAAGTCATTGGCAAATAGGGTTAAGGAAAATCCCAAGGCTTTTTACACTTACATAAAAAGCAAGAGGGTAGCCAGGGAAAGGGTTGGCCCACTGAAGGATAGGCAAGGGAATCTATGTGTGGAGCCAGAGGAAATGGGCGAGGTACTAAATGAATACTTTGCATCAGTATTCACCAAAGAGAAGGAATTGGTAGATGTTGAGTCTGGAGAAGGGGGTGTAGATAGCCTGGGTCACATTGTGATCCAAAAAGACGAGGTGTTGGGTGTCTTAAAAAATATTAAGGTCGATAAGTCCCCAGGGCCGGATGGGATCTACCCCAGAATACTGAAGGAGGCTGGAGAGGAAATTGCTGAGGCCTTGACAGAAATCTTTGGATCCTCGCTGTCTTCAGGGGATGTCCCGGAGGACTGGAGAATAGCCAATGTTGTTCCTCTGTTTAAGAAGGGTGGCAGGGATAATCCCGGGAACTACAGGCCGGTGAGCCTTACTTCAGTGGTAGGGAAATTACTGGAGAGAATTCTTCGAGACAGGATCTACTCCCATTTGGAAGCAAATGGACGTATTAGTGAGAGGCAGCACGGTTTTGTGAAGGGGAGGTCGTGTCTCACTAACTTGATAGAGTTTTTCGAGGAGGTCACTAAGATGATTGATGCAGGTAGGGCAGTAGATGTTGTCTATATGGACTTCAGTAAGGCCTTTGACAAGGTCCCTCATGGTAGACTAGTACAAAAGGTGAAGTCACACGGGATCAGGGGTGAACTGGCAAGGTGGATACAGAACTGGCTAGGCCATAGAAGGCAGAGGGTAGCAATGGAGGGATGCTTTTCTAATTGGAGGGCTGTGACCAGTGGTGTTCCACAGGGATCAGTGCTGGGACCTTTGCTCTTTGTAGTATATATAAATGATTTGGAGGAAAATGTAACTGGTCTGATTAGTAAGTTTGCAGACGACACAAAGGTTGGTGGAATTGCGGATAGCGATGAGGACTGTCTGAGGATACAGCAGGATTTAGATTGTCTGGAGACTTGGGCGGAGAGATGGCAGATGGAGTTTAACCTGGACAAATGTGAGGTAATGCATTTTGGAAGGGCTAATGCAGGTAGGGAATATACAGTGAATGGTAGACCCCTCAAGAGTATTGAAAGTCAAAGAGATCTAGGAGTACAGGTGCACAGATCACTGAAAGGGGCTACACAGGTGGAGAAGGTAGTCAAGAAGGCATACGGCATGCTTGCCTTCATTGGCCGGGGCATTGAGTATAAGAATTGGCAAGTCATGTTGCAGCTGTATAGAACCTTAGTTAGGCCACACTTGGAGTATAGTGTTCAATTCTGGTCGCCACACTACCAGAAGGATGTGGAGGCTTTAGAGAGGGTGCAGAAGAGATTTACCAGAATGTTGCCTGGTATGGAGGGCATAAGCTACGAGGAGCGATTGAATAAACTCGGTTTGTTCTCACTGGAACGAAGGAGGTTGAGGGGCGACCTGATAGAGGTATACAAAATTATGAGGGGCATAGACAGAGTGGATAGTCAGAGGCTTTTCCCCAGGGTAGAGGGGTGAATTACTAGGGGGCATAGGTTTAAGGTGAGAGGGGCAAGGTTTAGAGTAGATGTACGAGGCAAGTTTTTTACGCAGAGGGTAGTGGGTGCCTGGAACTCACTACCGGAGGAGGTAGTGGAGGCAGGGACGATAGGGACATTTAAGGGGCATCTTGACAAATATATGAATAGGATGGGAATAGAAGGATACGGACCCAGGAAGTGTAGAAGATTGTAGTTTAGTCGGGCAGTATGGTCGGCACGGGCTTGGAGGGCCGAAGGGCCTGTTCCTGTGCTGTACATTTCTTTGTTCTTTGTTCTTTGTTTTGTTTACTGTGGGGCACTGTTTACATCGAGTCTGTTACAGCAGTGTATGGTGTACTTTCACTCTGTTTACTTTGGGGCACTGTTTACATAGACTCTGTTTACAGCAGTGTATGTTCTACTTTCACGCTGTTTACTGTGGGGCACTTTTTTCATAGACTCTGTTACAGCAGTGTATGGTGTACTTTCACTCTGTTTACTGTGGGGCACTGTTTATATAGACTCTGTTACAGCAGCGTACGGTGTACTTTCACTCTAGTTACTGTAGTGCACTGTTTACATAGACTCTGTTACAGCAGTGTATGGTGTACTTTCAAACTGTTTACTGTGGGGCACTGTTTACATAAATTCAGTTTACAGCTGTGTATGGTGTACTTTCACTATATTTTCTGTCGGGCACTGTTTACATAGGCTCTGTTACATCTGTGTATGGTGTACTTTCACACTGTTTACTGTGTGGCACTGTTTACATCGACTCAGTTTACAGCAGTGTATGGTGCACTTTCACTCTGTTTACTGTGGGGCACTGTTTACATAGACTCTGTTTACAGCAGTGTATGGGTTACTTTCACTCTGTTTACTGTGGGGCACTGTTTACATAGACAGTGTTACAGCAGTGTATGGTGTACTTTCGCTCTGTTTACTGTGGGGCACTGTTTACATAGACTCTGTTACAGCAGTGTATGGTGTAAATTCACTCAGTTTCCTGTAGGGCACTGTTTACATAGACTCTGTTTACAGCAGTGTACGGTGTACTTTCACTCTGTTTAATGTGGGTCACTGTTCACATAGACTCTGTTACAGCGGTGTATGGTGTACTTTCACTCTGTTTACTGTGGGGCGCTGTTTACATAGACTCTGTTACAGCAGTGTGTGGTGTACTTTCACTCTGTTTACTGTCGGGCACTGTTTGCATTGACTCTGTTTACAGCAGTGTATGGTGTACTTTCACTCTGTTAACTACAGGGCACTGTTTACATAGACTCTGTTACAGCAGTGTATGGTGTACTTTCACTCTGTTTACTGTGGGGCACTGTTTAAATAGACTCTGTTACAGCAGTGTATGGTGTACTTTCACTCTGTTTACTGTGGGGCACTGTTTATATAGACTGTTACAGCAGTGGATCGTGTACTTTCACTCTGTTTACTGGAGGGCACTGTTTACATAGAATCTGTTACAGCAGTGTACGGTGTACTTTCACTCTGTTTACTGTGGGGCACTGTTTCCATAGACTCTGTTTACAGTAGTGTATGGTGTACTTTCACTCTGTTTACTGTGGGGCACTGTTTACATAGACTCTGTTACAGCAGTGTATGGTGTACTTTCACTCTGTTTAATGTAGGGCACTGTTTACTAGACTCTGTTACAGCAGTGTATGGTGTACTTTCACTCTGCTTACTGTAGGGCACATTTTACACAGACTCTATTACAGCAGGGGATGGTGTACTTTCACTCTGTTTACTGTAGGATACTGTTTACAAAAACTCTGCTTACAGCAGTGTATGGTGTAGTTTCACTTTGTTTACTGTAGGGCACTGTTTACATAGACAGTGTTACTGCAGTGTATGGTGTACTTTCACTCTGTTTACTGTGGGGCACTGTTTACATAGACGCTGTTACAGCAGTGTATGGTGTACTTTCACTCTGTTTACTGTGGGGCGCTGTTTACATATACTCTGTTACAGCAATGTATGGTGTACTTTCACTCTGTTTACTGTCTGGCACTGTTTGCATTGACTCTGTTTACAGCAGTGTATGGTGTACTTTCTCTCTGTTTACTGTGGGGCACTGTTTAAATACACTCTGTTTCCAGTAGTGTGTGGTGTGCGTTCACTCTGTTTACTGTGGGACACTGTTTACATAGACTCTGTTTACAGCAATGTATGGGTTACTTTCACTCTGTTTACTGTGGGGCACTGTTTACATAGACAGTGTTACAGCAGTGTACGGTGTACTTTCGCTCTGTTTACTGTGGGGCACTGTTTATATAGACTCTGTTACAGCAGTGGATGGTGTACTTTCACTCTGTTTACTGTAGGGCACTGTTTACATAGAATCTGTCACAGCAGTGTACGGTGTACTTTCACTCTGTTCACTGTGGGGCACTGTTTACATAGACTCTGTTTACAGCAGTGTACGGTGTACTTTCACTCTGTTTAATGTGGGTCACTGTTCACATAGACTCTGTTACAGCGGTGTATGGTGTACTTTCACTCTGTTTACTGTGGGGCGCTGTTTACATAGACTCTGTTACAGCAGTGTGTGGTGTACTTTCACTCTGTTTACTGTCGGGCACTGTTTGCATTGACTCTGTTTACAGCAGTGTATGGTGTACTTTCACTCTGTTAACTACAGGGCACTGTTTACATAGACTCTGTTACAGCAGTGTATGGTGTACTTTCACTCTGTTTACTGTGGGGCACTGTTTAAATAGACTCTGTTACAGCAGTGTATGGTGTACTTTCACTCTGTTTACTGTGGGGCACTGTTTATATAGACTGTTACAGCAGTGGATCGTGTACTTTCACTCTGTTTACTGTCGGATACTGTTTACAAAAACTCTGCTTACAGCAGTGTATGGTGTACTTTCACTCTGTTTACTGTGGGGCGCTGTTTACATAGACTCTGTTACAGCAATTTATGGTGTACTTTCACTCTGTTTACTGTCTGGCACTGTTTGCATTGACTCTGTTTACAGCAGTGTATGGTGTACTTTCACTCTGTTAACTGTAGGGCAGTGTTTACATAGACTCATTTATAGCAGTGTATGGTGTACTTTCACGCTGTTTACAAGGGGGCACTGTTTACATAGTCTCTGTTACAGCAGTGTATGGTGTACTTTCACCCTGTTTGCTGTAGGGCACTGTTTACATATAGTCTGTTTACTGCAGTGTTTGGTGTACTTTCCCCCTGTTTGCTGTAGGGCACTGTTTACATAGACTCTGTTACAGCAGTGTATGGTGTACTTTCAATCGGTTTACTGTAGGGCACTGTTTACATAGACTCTGTTACAGCAGTGTATCGTGTACTTTCACTCTGTTTATTGTGGGGCAATGTTTACATAGCCTCTGTTACAGCAGTGTACGGTGTACTTTCACTCTGTTTATTGTGGGGCACTGTTTCCATAGACTCTGTTACATCAGTGTGTGGTGGAGTTTCACTCTGTTTACTAGAGGCACTGTTTACATAGAATCTGTTACAGCAGTGTATGATGTACTTTCACTCTGTTTACTGTGGGGCGCTGTTTACATAGACTCTGTTACAGCAGTATATGTTGTACTTTCACTCTGTTTACTTTCGGGCACTGTTTGCATTGACTCTGTTACAGCAGTTTACGGTGTACTTTCACTATGTTTACTGTAGGGCACTGTTTACATAGACTCTGTTACAGCAGTGTATGGTGTACTTTCACTCTGCTTACTGTAGAGCACATTTTACACAGACTCTATTACAGCAGGGGATGGTGTACTTTCACTCTGTTTACTGTAGGTTACTGTTTACATAAAGTCTGTTTACAGCAGTGTATGGTGTACTTTCACTTTGTTTACTGTAGGGCACTTTACAGAGACAGTGTTACAGCAGTGTATGGTGTACTTTCACTCTGTTTACTGTGGGGTACTGATTACATAAACTCTGTTAGAGCAGTGTATGGTGTACATTCACTCTGTTTACCTTGGGGCACTCTTTACATAGTCTGTTACAGCAGTAGATGGTGTACTTTCACTCAGTTTCCTGTAGGGCACTGTTTACATAGACTCTGTGTACAGCAGTGTATGCTGTACTTTCACTCTGTTTACTGTCGGGCACTGTTTGCATTGACTCTGTTTACAGCAGTGTATGGTGTACTTTCACTCTGTTTACTGTCGGGCACTGTTTATATAGACTCTGTTACAGCAGTGGATGGTGTACTTTCACTCTGTTTACTGTAGGGCACTGTTTACATAGAATCTGTCACAGCAGTGTACGGTGTACTTTCACTCTGTTCACTGTGGGGCACTGTTTACATAGACTCTGTTTACAGTAGTGTATGGTGTACTTTCACTCTGTTTACTGTGGGGCGCTGTTTACATAGACTCTGTTACAGCAGTGTGTGGTGTACTTTCACTCTGTTTATTGTAGGGCACTGTTTACATAGACTCTGTTACAGCAGTGTATGGTGTACGTTCACTCTGCTTACTGTAGGGCACATTTTACACAGACTCTATTACAGCAGGGGATGGTGTACTTTCACTCTGCATACTGTAGGGTACTGTTTACATAAACTCTGTTTACAGCAGTGTATGGTGTACTTTTACTTTATTTACTGTAGGGCACTGTTTACATAGACAGTGTTATAGCAGTGTATGGTGTACTTTCACTCTGTTTACTCTGGGGCACTGTTTACACAGACTCTGTTACAGCAGTGTATGGTGTACATTCACTCTGTTTACCTTGGGGCACTGTTTACCTAGTCTGTTACAGCAGTGGATGGTGTACTTTCACTCAGTTTCCTGTAGGGCACTGTTTACATAGACTCTGTTTACAGCAGTGTACGGTGTACTTTCACTCTCTTTACTGTGGGGCACTGTTTACATAGACTCTGTTACAGCAGTGTATGGTGTACTTTCACTCTGTTTACCTTGGGGCACTGTTTACATAGTCTGTTACAGCAGTGAATGGTGTACTTTCACTCACTTTCCTGTAGGGCACTGTTTGCATAGACTCTGTTTACAGCAGTGTACGGTGTACTTTCACTCTGTTTACTGTGGGGCACTGTTTACATAGACTCTGTTACAGCAGTGTACGGTGTACTTTCACTCTGTTTACTGTGGGGCGCTGTTTACATAGACTCTGTTACAGTAGTGTATGGTGTACGTTCAATCGGTTTACTGTAGTGCACTGTTTACATAGACTAATTTATAGCAGTGTATGGTGTACTTTCACCCTGTTTACAGGGGGGCACTATTTACCTGGTCGCTGTTACAGCAGTGTATGGTGTACTTTCACTTTGTTTACTGCAGGGCTCTGTTTACATAGACTCTGTTACAGCAGAGTATGGTGTAGTTTCACTCTGTTTCCCTTGGGGCACTGTTTACAAAGACTCTGTTACAGCAGTGGATGGTGTACTTTCACTCACTTTCCTGTAGGGCACTGTTTACATAGACTCATTTATAGCAGTGTATGGTGTACTTTCACCCTGTTTACAGGGGGGCACTATTTACATAGTCGCTGTTACAGCAGTGTATGGTGTACTTTCACCCTGTTTGCTGTAGGGCACTGTTTACATCGAGTCTGTTTACTGCAGTGTATGGTGTACTTTCACTCTGTTTGCTGGAGTCCACTGTTGACAGAGACTCTGTTACAGCAGTGTACGGTGTACTTTCACTCTGTTTACTGTGGGGCACTGTTTACATAGACTGTGTTTACAGTAGTATATGGTGTACTTTCACTCTGTTTACTGTGGGGCACTGTTTACATAGATTCAGTTTACAGCAGTGTATGGTGTACTTTCACTCTGTTTACTGTGGGTCACTGTTTACATAGACTCTGTTTACATCAGTGTATGGGTTACTTTCACTCAGTTCACTGTGGGGCACTGTTTACATAGACTCTGTTTACAGTAGTGTATGGTGTACTTTCACTCTGTTTACTGTGGGGCACTGTTTACAGAGACGGTGTTACAGCAGTGTATGGTGTGCTTTCACTCTGTTTAGTGTGGAGCACTGTTTACATAGACACTGTTACAGCAGTGTATGGTTTACTTTCACTCTGTTTGAAAGGAACTTAAGCAGGGAGTCAGGAGGGCTAGAAGGGGTCATGAAAAGTCATTGGCAAATAGGGTTAAGGAAAATCCCAAGGCTTTTTACACTTACATAAAAAGCAAGAGGGTAGCCAGGGAAAGGGTTAGCCCACTGAAGGATAGGCAAGGGAATCTATGTGTGGAGCCAGAGGAAATGGGCGAGGTACGAAATGAATACTTTGCATCAGTATTCACCAAAGAGAAGGAATTGGTAGATGTTGAGTCTGGAGAAGGGGGTGTAGATAGCCTGGGTCACATTGTGATCCAAAAAGACGAGGTGTTGGGTGTCTTAAAAAATATTAAGGTAGATAAGTCCCCAGGGCCGGATGGGATCTACCCCAGAATACTGAAGGAGGCTGGAGAGGAAATTGCTGAGGCCTTGACAGAAATCTTTGGATCCTCGCTGTCTTCAGGGGATGTCCCGGAGGACTGGAGAATAGCCAATGTTGTTCCTCTGTTTAAGAAGGGTGGCAGGGATAATCCTGGGAACTACAGGCCGGTGAGCCTTACTTCAGTGGTAGGGAAATTACTGGAGAGAATTCTTCGAGACAGGATCTACTCCCATTTGGAAGCAAATGGACGTATTAGTGAGAGGCAGCACGGTTTTGTGAAGGGGAGGTCGTGTCTCACTAACTTGATAGAGTTTTTCGAGGAGGTCACTAAGATGATTGATGCAGGTAGGGCAGTAGATGTTGTCTATATGGACTTCAGTAAGGCCTTTGACAAGGTCCCTCATGGTAGACTAGTACAAAAGGTGAAGTCACACGGGATCAGGGGTGAACTGGCAAGGTGGATACAGAACTGGCTAGGCCATAGAAGGCAGAGGGTAGCAATGGAGGGATGCTTTTCTAATTGGAGGGCTGTGACCAGTGGTGTTCCACAGGGATCAGTGCTGGGACCTTTGCTCTTTGTAGTATATATAAATGATTTGGAGGAAAATGTAACTGGTCTGATTAGTAAGTTTGCAGACGACACAAAGGTTGGTGGAATTGCGGATAGCGATGAGGACTGTCTGAGGATACAGCAGGATTTAGATTGTCTGGAGACTTGGGCGGAGAGATGGCAGATGGAGTTTAACCTGGACAAATGTGAGGTAATGCATTTTGGAAGGGCTAATGCAGGTAGGGAATATACAGTGAATGGTAGAACCCTCAAGAGTATTGAAAGTCAAAGAGATCTAGGAGTACAGGTGCACAGATCACTGAAAGGGGCTACACAGGTGGAGAAGGTAGTCAAGAAGGCATACGGCATGCTTGCCTTCATTGGCCGGGGCATTGAGTATAAGAATTGGCAAGTCATGTTGCAGCTGTATAGAACCTTAGTTAGGCCACACTTGGAGTATAGTGTTCAATTCTGGTCGCCACACTACCAGAAGGATGTGGAGGCTTTAGAGAGGGTGCAGAAGAGATTTACCAGAATGTTGCCTGGTATGGAGGGCATAAGCTACGAGGAGCGATTGAATAAACTCGGTTTGTTCTCACTGGAACGAAGGAGGTTGAGGGGCGACCTGATAGAGGTATACAAAATTATGAGGGGCATAGACAGAGTGGATAGTCAGAGGCTTTTCACCAGGGTAGAGGGGTGAATTACTAGGGGGCATAGGTTTAAGGTGAGAGGGGCAAGGTTTAGAGTAGATGTACGAGGCAAGTTTTTTACGCAGAGGGTAGTGGGTGCCTGGAACGCACTACCGGAGGAGGTAGTGGAGGCAGGGACGATAGGGACATTTAAGGGGCATCTTGACAAATATATGAATAGGATGGGAATAGAAGGATACGGACCCAGGAAGTGCAGAAGATTGTAGTTTAGTCGGGCAGTATGGTCGGCACGGGCTTGGAGGGCCGAAGGGCCTGTTCCTGTGCTGTACATTTCTTTGTTCTTTGTTCTTTGTTTTGTTTACTGTGGGGCACTGTTTACATCGAGTCTGTTACAGCAGTGTATGGTGTACTTTCACTCTGTTTACTTTGGGGCACTGTTTACATAGACTCTGTTTACAGCAGTGTATGTTCTACTTTCACGCTGTTTACTGTGGGGCACTTTTTTCATAGACTCTGTTACAGCAGTGTATGGTGTTCTTTCACTCTGTTTACTGTGGGGCACTGTTTACATAGACTCTGTTACAGCAGTGTATGGTGTACTTTCACTCTGTTTACTGTGGGGCACTGTTTATATAGACTCTTACAGCAGTGGATGGTGTACTTTCACTCTGTTTACTGTGGGGCACTGTTTTCATAGACTCTGTTACAGCAGCGTACGGTGTACTTTCACTCTGTTTACTGTGGGGCACTGTTTACATAGACTCTGTTACAGCAGTGTATGGTGTACTTTCAAACTGTTTACTGTGAGGCACTGTTTACATAAATTCAGTTTACAGCTGTGTATGGTGTACTTTCACTATATTTTCTGTAGGGCACTGTTTACATAGGCTCTGTTACAGCAGTGTATGGTATACTTTCACTCTGTTTACTGTCGGGCACTGTTTACATCGACTCAGTTTACAGCAGTGTATGGTGCACTTTCACTCTGTTTACTGTAGTGAACTGTTTACATAGACACTATTACAGCAGTGTATGGTGTACTTTCACTCTCTTTACTGGAGTGCACTGGTTACATAGACTCTGTTACAACAGTGTACGGTGTACTTTCTCTCTGTTTACTGTGGGGCACTGTTTAAATACACTCTGTTTCCAGTAGTGTGTGGTGTGCGTTCACTCTGTTTACTGTGGGACACTGTTTACATAGACTCTGTTTACAGCAGTGTATGGGTTACTTTCACTCTGTTTACTGTGGGGCACTGTTTACATAGACAGTGTTACAGCAGTGTATGGTGTACTTTCGCTCTGTTTACTGTGGGGCACTGTTTACATAGACTCTGTTACAGCAGTGTATGGTGTAAATTCACTCAGTTTCCTGTAGGGCACTGTTTACATAGACTCTGTTTACAGCAGTGTACGGTGTACTTTCACTCTGTTTAATGTGGGTCACTGTTCACATAGACTCTGTTACAGCGGTGTATGGTGTACTTTCACTCTGTTTACTGTGGGGCGCTGTTTACATAGACTCTGTTACAGCAGTGTGTGGTGTACTTTCACTCTGTTTACTGTCGGGCACTGTTTGCATTGACTCTGTTTACAGCAGTGTATGGTGTACTTTCACTCTGTTAACTACAGGGCACTGTTTACATAGACTCTGTTACAGCAGTGTATGGTGTACTTTCACTCTGTTTACTGTGGGGCACTGTTTAAATAGACTCTGTTACAGCAGTGTATGGTGTACTTTCACTCTGTTTACTGTGGGGCACTGTTTTTATAGACTGTTACAGCAGTGGATCGTGTACTTTCACTCTGTTTACTGTAGGGCACTGTTTACATAGAATCTGTTACAGCAGTGTACGGTGTACTTTCACTCTGTTCACTGTGGGGCACTGTTTCCATAGACTCTGTTTACAGTAGTGTATGGTGTACTTTCACTCTGTTTACTGTGGGCACTGTTTACTAGACTCTGTTACAGCAGTGTATGGTGTACTTTCACTCTGCTTACTGTAGGGCACATTTTACACAGACTCTATTACAGCAGGGGATGGTGTACTTTCACTCTGTTTACTGTAGGATACTGTTTACAAAAACTCTGCTTACAGCAGTGTATGGTGTACTTTCACTCTGTTTACTGTGGGGCACTGTTTACATAGACGCTGTTACAGCAGTGTATGGTGTACTTTCACTCTGTTTATTGTGGGGCAATGTTTACATAGCCTCTGTTACAGCAGTGTACGGTGTACTTTCACTCTGTTTATTGTGGGGTACTGTTTACATAGACTCTGTTACATCAGTGTGTGGTGGAGTTTCACTCTGTTTACTAGAGGCACTGTTTACATAGAATCTGTTACAGCAGTGTATGATGTACTTTCACTCTGTTTACTGTGGTGCGCTGTTTACATAGACTCTGTTACAGCAGTGTATGATGTACTTTCACTCTGTTTACTGTAGTGCACTGTTTACATAGACTCTGTTACAGCAGTGTATGGTGTACTTTCACTCTGTTTACTATGGGGCACTGTTTACATAGAATCTGTTACAGCAGTGTATGATGTACTTTCACTCTGTTTACTGTGGGGCGCTGTTTACATAGACTCTGTTACAGCAGTATATGGTGTACTTTCACTCTGTTTACTTTCGGGCACTGTTTGCATTGACTCTGTTACAGCAGTTTACGGTGTACTTTCACTATGTTTACTGTAGGGCACTGTTTACATAGACTCTGTTACAGCAGTGTATGGTGTACTTTCACTCTGCTTACTGTAGAGCACATTTTACACAGACTCTATTACAGTAGGGGATGGTGTACTTTCACTCTGTTTACTGTAGGTTACTGTTTACATAAAGTCTGTTTACAGCAGTGTATGGTGTACTTTCACTTTGTTTACTGTAGGGCACTTTACAGAGACAGTGTTACAGCAGTGTATGGTGTACTTTCACTTTGTTTACTGTAGGGCACTTTACAGAGACAGTGTTACAGCAGTGTATGGTGTACTTTCACTCTGTTTACTGTGGGGCAGTGTTTACATAGATTCAGTTTACAGCAGTGTATGATGTACTTTCACTCTGTTTACTGTGGGGCGCTGTTTACATAGACTCTGTTACAGCAGTATATGGTGTACTTTCACTCTGTTTACTTTCGGGCACTGTTTGCATTGACTCTGTTACAGCAGTTTACGGTGTACTTTCACTATGTTTACTGTAGGGCACTGTTTACATAGACTCTGTTACAGCAGTGTATGGTGTACTTTCACTCTGCTTACTGGAGAGCACATTTTACACAGACTCTATTACAGCAGGGGATGGTGTACTTTCACTCTGTTTACTGTAGGTTACTGTTTACATAAAGTCTGTTTACAGCAGTGTATGGTGTACTTTCACTTTGTTTACTGTAGGGCACTTTACAGAGACAGTGTTACAGCAGTGTATGGTGTACTTT
Organism: Scyliorhinus torazame; assembly: GCF_047496885.1. Lineage (NCBI taxonomy): Eukaryota > Metazoa > Chordata > Chondrichthyes > Carcharhiniformes > Scyliorhinidae > Scyliorhinus > Scyliorhinus torazame. The sequence continues at coordinate 139,730,459 of NC_092726.1, forward strand.
CACTCTGTTTACTGTGGGGTACTGATTACATACACTCTGTTAGAGCAGTGTATGGTGTACATTCACTCTGTTTACCTTGGGGCACTGTTTACATAGTCTGTTACAGCAGTAGATGGTGTACTTTCACTCAGTTTCCTGTAGGGCACTGTTTACATAGACTCTGTGTACAGCAGTGTATGCTGTACTTTCACTCTGTTTACTGTCGGGCACTGTTTGCATTGACTCTGTTTACAGCAGTGTATGGTGTACTTTCACTCTGTTAACTGTAGGGCACTGTTTACATAGACTCTGTTACAGCAGTGTATGGTGTACTTTCACTCTGTTTACTGTGGGGCACTGTTTACATAGACTCTGTTACAGCAGTGTATGGTGTACTTTCACTCTGTTTACTGTCGGGCACTGTTTATATAGACTCTGTTACAGCAGTGGATGGTGTACTTTCACTCTGTTTACTGTAGGGCACTGTTTACATAGAATCTGTCACAGCAGTGTACGGTGTACTTTCACTCTGTTCACTGTGGGGCACTGTTTACAGAGACTCTGTTTACAGTAGTGTATGGTGTACTTTCACTCTGTTTACTGTGGGGCACTGTTTACATAGACTCTGTTACAGCAGTGTGTGGTGTACTTTCACTCTGTTTATTGTAGGGCACTGTTTACATAGACTCTTTTACAGCAGTGTATGGTGTACGTTCACTCTGCTTACTGTAGGGCACATTTTACACAGACTCTATTACAGCAGGGGATGGTGTACTTTCACTCTGCATACTGTAGGGTACTGTTTACATAAACTCTGTTTACAGCAGTGTATGGTGTACTTTCACTTTATTTACTGTAGGGCACTGTTTACATAGACTGTGTTATAGCAGTGTATGGTGTACTTTCACTCTGTTTACTCTGGGGCACTGTTTACATAGACTCTGTTACAGCAGTGTATGGTGTACATTCACTCTGTTTACCTTGGGGCACTGTTTACCTAGTCTGTTACAGCAGTGGATGGTGTACTTTCACTCAGTTTCCTGTAGGGCACTGTTTACATAGACTCTGTTTACAGCAGTGTACGGTGTACTTTCACTCTCTTTACTGTGGGGCACTGTTTACATAGAGTCTGTTACAGCAGTGTATGGTGTACTTTCACTCTGTTTACTGTCGGGCACTGTTTGCATTGTCTCTGTTTACAGCAGTGTATGGTGTACTTTCACTCTGTTAACTGTAGGGCACTGTTTACATAGACTCATTTATAGCAGTGTATGGTGTACTTTCACGCTGTTTACAAGGGGACACTGTGTACATAGTCTCTGTTACAGCAGTGTATGGTGTACTTTCCCCCTGTTTGCTGTAGGGCACTGTTTACATAGACTCTGTTACAGCAGTGTATGGTGTACTTTCAATCGGTTTACTGTAGGGCACTGTTTACATAGACTCTGTTACAGCAGTGTATCGTGTACTTTCACTCTGTTTATTGTGAGGCACTGTTTACATAGACTCTGTTACAGCAGTGTACGGTGTACTTTCACTCTGTTTACTGTGGGGCACTGTTTACATATACTCTGTTACATCAGTGTATCGTGTACTTTCACTCTGTTTATTGTGGGGCAATGTTTACATAGCCTCTGTTACAGCAGTGTATGGTGTACTTTCAATCGGTTTACTGTAGGACACTGTTTACATAGACTCTGTTACAGCAGTGTATCGTGTACTTTCACTCTGTTTATTGTGGGGCAATGTTTACATAGACTCTGTTACATCAGTGTGTGGTGGAGTTTCACTCTGTTTACTAGAGGCACTGTTTACATAGAATCTGTTACAGCAGTGTATGATGTACTTTCACTCTGTTTACTGTGGTGCGCTGTTTACATAGACTCTGTTACAGCAGTGTATGGTGTACTTTCACTCTGTTTACTTTCGGGCACTGTTTGCATTGACTCTGTTACAGCAGTTTTTCGGTGTACTTTCACTCTGTTTACTGTTGGGCACTGTTTACATAGACTCTGTTACAGCAGTGTATGGTGTACTTTCACTCTGCTTACTGTAGAGCACATTTTACACAGACTCTATTACAGCAGGGGATGGTGTACTTTCACTCTGTTTACTGTAGGGTACTGTTTACATAAAGTCTGTTTACAGCAGTGTATGGTGTACTTTCACTTTGTTTACTGTAGGGCACTTTACAGAGACAGTGTTACAGCAGTGTATGGTGTACTTTCACTCTGTTTACTGTGGGTTAGTGATTACATAGACTCTGTTACAGCAGTGTATGGTGTACATTCACTCTGTTTACCTTGGGGCACTGTTTACATAGTCTGTTACAGCAGTAGATGGTGTACTTTCACTCTGTTTACTGTGGGGCACTGTTTACATAGACTCTGTTACAGCAGTGTATGGTGTACTTTCACTCTGTTTACTGTCGGGCACTGTTTATATAGACTCTGTTACAGCAGTGGATGGTGTACTTTCACTCTGTTTACTGTAGGGCACTGTTTACATAGAATCTGTCACAGCAGTGTACGGTGTACGTTCACTCTGTTCACTGTGGGGCACTGTTTACATAGACACTGTTTACAGTAGTGTATGGTGTACTTTCACTCTGTTTACTGTGGGGCACTGTTTACATAGACTCTGTTTACAGCAGTGTATGGTGTACTTTCACTTTGTTTACTGTATGGCACTGTTTACATAGACAGTGTTATAGCAGTGTATGGTGTACTTTCACTCTGTTTACTCTGGGGCACTGTTTACATAGACTCTGTTACAGCAGTGTACGGTGTACTTTCACTCTGTTCATTGTGGGGCACTGTTTACATAGACTCTGTTAAAGCAGTGTATGGTGTACATTCACTCTGTTTACCTTGGGGCACTGTTTACCTAGTCTGTTACAGCAGTGGATGGTGTACTTTCACTCAGTTTCCTGTAGGGCACTGTTTACATAGACTCTGTTTACAGCAGTGTACGGTGTACTTTCACTCTCTTTACTGTGGGGCACTGTTTACATAGACTCTGTTACAGCAGTGTACGGTGTACTTTCACTCTGTTTACTGTGGGGCACTGTTTACATAGACTCTGTTACAGCAGTGTATGGTGTACTTTCACTCTGTTTACTGTCGGGCACTGTTTGCATTGACTCCGTTTACAGCAGTGTATGGTGTACTTTCACTCTGTTAACTGTAGGGCACTGTTTACATAGACTCATTTATAGCAGTGTATGGTGTACTTTCACGCTGTTTACAAGGGGACACTGTGTACATAGTCTCTGTTACAGCAGTATATGGTGTACTTTCCCCCTGTTTGCTGTAGGGCACTGTTTACATAGACTCTGTTACAGCAGTGTCTGGTGTACTTTCAATCGGTTTACTGTAGGGCACTGTTTACATAGACTGTTACAGCAGTGTATCGTGTACTTTCACTCTGTTTATTGTAAGGCACTGTTTACATAGACTCTGTTACAGCAGTGTACGGTGTACTTTCACTCTGTTTACTGTGGGGCACTGTTTACATATACTCTGTTACATCAGTGTGTGGTGGACTTTCACTCTGTTTACTAGAGGGCACTGTTTATATAGAATCTGTTACAGCAGTGTATGATGTACTTTCACTCTGTTTACTGTGGGGCGCTGTTTACATAGACTCTGTTACAGCATTGTATGGTGTACTTTTACTCTGTTTACTGTCGGGCACTGTTTGCATTGACTCTGTTTACAGCAGTGTATGGTGTACTTTCACTCTGTTAACTGTAGTGCACTGTTTACATAGACTCATTTATAGCAGTGTATGGTGTACTTTCACCCTGTTTGCTGGAGGGCACTGTTTACATAGAGTCTGTTTACTGCAGTGTATGTTGTACTTTCACCCTGTTTGCTGTAGGGCACTGTTTACATAGAGTCTGTTTACTGCAGTGTATGTTGTACTTTCACCCTGTTTGCTGTAGGGCACTGTTTACATAGAGTCTGTTTACTGCAGTGTATGGTGTACTTTCACCCTGTTTACTGTCGGGCACTGTTTACATAGAGTCTGTTTACTGCAGTGTATGGTGTACTTTCACTCTGTTTGCTGGAGTGCACTGTTTATATAGACTCTGTTACAGCAGTGGATGGTGTACTTTCACTCTGTTTACTGTAGGGCACTATTTACATAGAATCTGTTACAGCAGTGTACGGTGTACTTTCACTCTGTTTACTGTAGGGCACTGTTTACATAGACTCTGTTAAATCAGTGTGTGGTGGACTTTCACTCTGTTTACTCGAGGGCACTGTTTACATAGAATCTGTTACAGCAGTGTATGATGTACTTTCACTCTGTTTACTGTGGGGCGCTGTTTACATAGACTCTGTTACAGCAGTGTATGGTGTACTTTCACTCTGTTTACTGTCGGGCACTGTTTGCATTGACTCTGTTTACAGCAGTGTGTGGTGTACTTTCACTCTGTTAACTGTAGTGCACTGTTTACATAGACTCATTTATAGCAGTGTATGGTGAACTTTCACCCTTTTTTACAGGGGGGCACTGTTTACATCGTCTCTGTTACAGCAGTGTATGGTGTACTTTCACCCTGTTTGCTGAGGGCACTGTTTACATAGAGTCTGTTTACTGCAGAGTATGTTGTACTTTCACCCTGTTTGCTGTAGGGCACTGTTTACATAGAGTCTGTTTACTGCAGTGTATGGTGTACTTTCACTCTGTTTGCTGGAGTGCACTGTTTATATAGACTCTGTTACAGCAGTGGATGGTGAACTTTCACTCTGTTTACTGTAGGGCACTATTTACATAGAATCTGTTACAGCAGTGTACGGTGTACTTTCACTCTGTTCACTGTGGGGCACTGTTTACATAGACTCTGTTTACAGTAGTGTATGGTGTAATTTCACTCTGTTTACTGTGGGGCACTGTTTACATAGACTCTGTTACAGCAGTGTACGGTGTACTTTCACTCTGTTTACTGTAGGGCACTGTTTACATAGACTCTGTTACAGCAGTGTATGGTGTACTTTCACTCTGTTTATTGTGGGGCACTGTTTACATAGAATCTGTTACAGCAGTGTACGGCGTACTTTCACTCTGTTCACTGTGGGGCACTGTTTTCATAGACTCTGTTACAGCAGTGTATGGTGTACTTTCACTCTGTTTACTGTGGGGCACTGTTTACTAGAGTCTGTTTACAGTAGTGTATGGTGTACTTTCACTCTGTTTACTGTGGGGCACTGTTTACATAGACTCTGTTACAGCAGTGTATGGTGTACTTTCACTCTGTTTACTGTAGGGCACTGTTTACACAGACTCTGTTACAGCAGTGTATGGTGTACTTTCACTCTGCTGACTGTAGGGCACATTTTACACAGACTCTATTACAGCAGGGGATGGTGTACTTTCACTCTGTTTACTGTAGGGTACTGTTTACATAAACTCTGTTTACAGCAGTGTACGGTGTACTTTCACTCTGTTCACTGTGGGGCACTGTTTACATAGACACTTTTACAGTAGTGTATGGTGTAATTTCACTCTGTTTCCTGTGGGGCACTGTTTACATAGACTCTGTTACAGCAGTGTACGGTGTACTTTCACTCTGTTTACTGTAGGGCACTGTTTACATAGACTCTGTTACAGCAGTGTACGGTGTACTTTCACTCTGTTTACTGTAGGGCACTGTTTACATAGACTCTGTTACAGCAGTGTACGGTGTACTTTCACTCTGTTTACTGTGGGGCACTGTTTACATATACTCTGTTAAATCAGTGTGTGGTGGACTTTCACTCTGTTTACTCGAGGGCACTGTTTACATAGCATCTGTTACAGCAGTGTATGATGTACTTTCACTCTGTTTACTGTGGGGCGCTGTTTACATAGACTCTGTTACAGCAGTGTATGGTGTACTTTCACTCTGTTTACTGTCGGGCACTGTTTGCATTGACTCTGTTTACAGCAGTGTGTGGTGTACTTTCACTCTGTTAACTGTAGTGCACTGTTTACATAGACTCATTTATAGCAGTGTATGGTGAACTTTCACCCTTTTTTACAGGGGGGCACTGTTTACATCGTCTCTGTTACAGCAGTGTATGGTGTACTTTCACCCTGTTTGCTGAGGGCACTGTTTACATAGAGTCTGTTTACTGCAGAGTATGTTGTACTTTCACCCTGTTTGCTGTAGGGCACTGTTTACATAGAGTCTGTTTACTGCAGTGTATGGTGTACTTTCACTCTGTTTGCTGGAGTGCACTGTTTATATAGACTATGTTACAGCAGTGGATGGTGAACTTTCACTCTGTTTACTGTAGGGCACTATTTACATAGAATCTGTTACAGCAGTGTACGGTGTACTTTCACTCTGTTCACTGTGGGGCACTGTTTACATAGACTCTGTTTACAGTAGTGTATGGTGTAATTTCACTCTGTTTACTGTGGGGCACTGTTTACATAGACTCTGTTACAGCAGTGTACGGTGTACTTTCACTCTGTTTACTGTAGGGCACTGTTTACATAGACTCTGTTACAGCAGTGTATGGTGTACTTTCACTCTGTTTATTGTGGGGCACTGTTTACATAGAATCTGTTACAGCAGTGTACGGCGTACTTTCACTCTGTTCACTGTGGGGCACTGTTTACATAGACTCTGTTACAGCAGTGTATGGTGTACTTTCACTCTGTTTACTGTGGGGCACTGTTTACTAGAGTCTGTTTACAGTAGTGTATGGTGTACTTTCACTCTGTTTACTGTGGGGCACTGTTTACATAGACTCTGTTACAGCAGTGTATGGTGTACTTTCACTCTGTTTACTGTAGGGCACTGTTTACACAGACTCTGTTACAGCAGTGTATGGTGTACTTTCACTCTGCTGACTGTAGGGCACATTTTACACAGACTCTATTACAGCAGGGGATGGTGTACTTTCACTCTGTTTACTGTAGGGTACTGTTTACATAAACTCTGTTTACAGCAGTGTATGGTGTACTTTCACTCTTTTTACTGTGGGGCACTGTTTACATAGACTCCTTTATAGCAGTGTATGGTGTACTTTCACGCTGTTTACAGGGGGGCACTGTTTACATAGTCTCTGTTACAGCAGTGTATGGTGTACTTTCACCCTGTTTGCTGTAGGTCACTGTTTACATAGAGTCTGTTTACTGCAGTGTTTGGTGTACTTTCCCCCTGTTTGCTGTAGGGCACTGTTTACATAGACTCTGTTACAGCAGTGTATGGTGTACTTTCAATCGGTTTACTGTAGGGCACTGTTTACATAGACTCTGTTACACTGTGTATCGTGTACTTTCACTCTGTTTATTGTGGGGCACTGTTTACATAGACTCTGTTACAGCAGTGTACGGTGTACTTTCACTCTGTTTACTGTAGGGCACTGTTTACATAGACTCTGTTACAGGAGTGTATGGTGTACTTTCACTCTGTTTACTGTCGGGCACTGTATGCATTGACTCTGTTTACAGCAGTGTATGGTGTACTTTCACTCTGTTAACTGTAGTGCACTGTTTACATAGACTCATTTATAGCAGTGTATGGTGTACTTTCACCGTGTTTACAGGCGTGCACTGATTACTGTGGGGCACTGTTTACATAGACTCTGTTTCCAGCAGTGTATGTTCTACTTTCACTCTGTTTACTGTGGGGCACTTTTTCCGTAGACTCTGTTACAGCAGTGTATTGTGTACTTTCACTCTATTTACTGTAGGACACTGTTTTCATAGCCTCTGTTACAGCAGTTTATGGTGTACTTTCACTCTGCTTTCTGTCGGGCACTGTTTACATAGACTCTGTTACAGCAGTGTATGGTGTACTTTCACTCTGTTCACTGTCGGGCACTGTCTATATAGACTCTATTACAGCAGGGGATGGTGTACTTTCACTCTGTTTACTGTAGGGCACTGTTTACATAAACTCTGTTTACAGCAGTGTATGGTGTACTTTCACTTTGTTTACTGTAGGGCACTGTTTACACAGTCTTTGTTACAGCAGTGTATGGTGTACTTTCACTCTGTTTACTGTGGGGCACTGTTTACATAGACTCTGTTACAGCAGTGTATGGTGTACTTTCACTCTGTTTACTACGGGGCACTGTTTATCTATACTCTGTTACAGCAGTGGATGGTGTACTTTCACTCTGTTTACTGTAGGGCACTGTTTACATAGACTCTGTTACATCAGTGGATGGTGTACTTTCACTCAGTTTACTGTAGGGCACTATTTACATAGACTCTGTTTACAGCAGTGTACGGTGTACTTTCACTCTGTTTACTGTGGGGCACTGTTTTCATAGACTCTGTTACAGCAGCGTACGGTGTATTTTCACTCTGGTTACTGTAGTGCCCTGTTTACATAGACTCTGTTACAGCAGTGTATGGTGTACTTTCACACTGTTTACTGTGGGGCACTGTTTACATAGATTACGTTTACAGCAGTATATGGTGTTCTTTACCTCTGTTTATTGTGGGGCACTGTTTACCTAGGTCTGTTACATCTGTGTATGGTGTACTTTCACTCTGTTTACTGTGGGGCACTGTTTACATCGACTCAGGTTGCAGCAGTGTATGGTATACTTTCACTCTGTTTCCTGTAGGGCACTGTTTACATAGACTCTGTTACACCAGTGTTTGGTGTACTTTCAGTCTGTTTACTGTAGGGCACTGTTTTCATAGACTCTGTTACAGCAGTGTATGGTGTACTTTCGCTCTGTTTATTGTGGGGCACTGTTTACATAGAATCTGTTACAGCAGTGTACGGTGTACTTTCACTCTGTTCACTGTGGGGCACTGTTTACATAGACTCTGTTTACAGTAGTGTATGGTGTACTTTCACTCTCTTTACTGTAGGGCACTGTTTACATAGACTCTATTACAGCAGTGTATGGTGTACTTTCACTCTCTTTATTGTAGGGCACTGTTTACATAGACTCTGTTACAGCAGTGTATGGTGCACTTTCACTCTGCTTACTGTAGGGCACATTTTACACAGACTCTATTACAGCAGGGCATGGTGTACTTTCACTCTGTTTCCTGAAGGGTACCGTTTACATAAACTCTGTTTACTGCAGTGTATGGTATACTTTCACTTTGTTTACTGTAGGGAAATGTTTACATAGACTCTGTTACAGCAGTGTATGGTGTACTTTCACTCTGTTTACCTTGGGGCACTGCTTACATAGTCTGTTACAGCAGTGGATGGTGTTCTTTCACTCAGTTTCCTGTAGGGCACTGTTTACAGAGACTCTGTTTACAGCAGTTAATGGTGTACTTTCACCCTGTTTACAGGGGTCACTGTTTACATAGTCTCTGTTACAGCATTGTATGGTGTACTTTCACCCTGTTTGCTGTAGGGCACTGTTTACATAGAGTCTGTTTACTGCAGTGTATGGTGTACTTTCCCCCTGTTTGCTGTAGGGGACTGTTTACATAGACTCTGTTACAGCAGTGTATGGTGTACTTTCAAACGGTTTACTGTAGGGCACTGTTTACATAGTCGCTGTTACAGCAGTGTATGGTGTACTTTCACTCTGTTTGTTGTGGGGCACTTTTTACATAGACTCTGTTACAGCAGTGTACGGTGTACATTCACTCTGTTTACTGTGGGGCGCTGTTTACATAGACGCTGTTACATCAGTGTGTGGTGGACTTTCACTCTGTTTACTGTGGGGCACTGTTTACATAGACTCTGTTACAGCAGTGTACGGTGTACTTTCACTCTGTTTACTGTAGGGCACTGTTTACATAGACAGTGTTACTGCAGTGTATGGTGTACTTTCACTCTGTTTACTGTGGGGCACTGTTTACATAGATTCAGTTTACAGCAGTGTCTGGTGAAATTTCACTCTGTTTACTGTGGAGCACTGTTTACATAGAATCTGTTACAGCAGTGTATGGTGTACTTTCACTCTGTTTACTGTGGGGCACTGTTTACATAGACTCTGTTTACAGCAGTGCATGTTCTACATTCACTCTGTTTACTGTGGGGCACTTTTTTCATAGACTTCTGTTACAGCGGTGTATGGTGTACTTTCACACTGTTTACTGTAGGGCACTGTTTGCATTGACTCTGTTACAGCAGTGTATGGTGTACTTTCACTCTGTTTACTGTGGGGCACTGTTTACATAGACTCTGTTTACAGTAGTGTATGGTGTACTTTCACTCTGTTTACTGTGGGGCGTTGTTTACGTAGACTCTGTTACAGCAGTGTATGGTGTACTTTCACTCTGTTTACCGGTGGGCACTGTTTACATAGACTCTGTTACAGCAGTGTATGGTGTACTTTCACTCTGTTTACTGTCGGGCACTGTTTGCATTGACTCTGTTTACAGCAGTGAATGGTGTACTTTCACCCTGTTTGCTGGAGTGCACTGTTTACATAGACTCTGTTACAGCAGTGTATGGTGTACTTTCACTCTCTTTACTGGAGTGCACTGGTTACATAGACTCTGTTTACAGCAGTGTACGGTGTACTTTCTCTCTGTTTACTGTGGGGCACTGTTTAAATACACTCTGTTTCCAGTAGTGTGTGGTGTGCGTTCACTCTGTTTACTGTGGGACACTGTTTACATAGACTCTGTTTACAGCAGTGTATGGGTTACTTTCACTCTGTTTACTGTGGGGCACTGTTTACATAGACAGTGTTACAGCAGTGTATGGTGTACTTTCGCTCTGTTTACTGTGGGGCACTGTTTACATAGACTCTGTTACAGCAGTGTATGGTGTAAATTCACTCAGTTTCCTGTAGGGCACTGTTTACATAGACTCTGTTTACAGCAGTGTACGGTGTACTTTCACTCTGTTTAATGTGGGTCACTGTTCACATAGACTCTGTTACAGCGGTGTATGGTGTACTTTCACTCTGTTTACTGTGGGGCGCTGTTTACATAGACTCTGTTACAGCAGTGTATGGTGTACTTTCACTCTGTTAACTACAGGGCACTGTTTAGATAGACTCTGTTACAGCAGTGTATGGTGTACTTTCACTCTGTTTACTGTGGTGCACTGTTTAAATAGACTCTGTTACAGCAGTGTATGGTGTACTTTCACTCTGTTTACTGTGGGGCACTGTTTACACAGACTCTGTTACAGCAGTGTATGGTGGACATTCACTCTGTTTACCTTGGGGCACTGTTTACATTGTCTGTTACAGCAGTGGATGGTGTACTTTCACTCAGTTTTCTGTAGGGCACTGTTTACATAGACTCTGTTTACAGCAGTGTACGGTGTACTTTCACTCTGTTTACTGTGGGGCACTGTTTACATAGACTCTGTTGCAGCAGTGTATGGTGTACTTTCACTCTGTTTACTGTGGGGCGCTGTTTACATAGACTCTGTTACAACAGTGTATGCTGTACTTTCACTCTGTTTACTGTCGGGCACTGTTTGCATTGACTCTGTTTACAGCAGTGTATGGTGTACTTTCATTCTGTTAACTGTAGGGCACGGTTTACATAGACTCTGTTACAGCAGTGTATGGTATACTTTCACTCTGTTTACTGTGGGGCACTGTTTACATAGACTCTGTTACAGCAGTGTATGGTGTACTTTCACTCTGTTCACTGTCGGGCACTGTCTATATAGACTCTATTACAGCAGTGTATGGTGTACTTTCACTCTGTTTACTGTGGGGCACTGTTTACATAGACTCTGTTTACAGCAGTGCATGTTCTACTTTCACTCTGTTTACTGTGGGGCACTTTTTTCATAGACTTCTGTTACAGCGGTGTATGGTGTACTTTCACTCTGTTTACTGTAGGGCACTGTTTGCATTGACTCTGTTACAGCAGTGTATGGTGTACTTTCACTCTGTTTACTGTGGGGCACTGTTTACATCGACTCTGTTTACAGTAGTGTATGGTGTACTTTCACTCTGTTTACTGTGGGGCGTTGTTTACATAGACTCTGTTACAGCAGTGTATGGTGTACTTTCACTCTGTTTACTGTAGGGCACTGTTTACATAGACTCTGTTACAGCAGTGTATGGTGTACTTTCACTCTGTTTACTGTGGGGCACTGTTTACATAGACTCTTTTACAGCAGTGTATGGTGTACTTTCACTCTGTTTACTGTGGGGCACTGTTTACATAGACTCTGTTTACAGTAGTGTATGGTGTACTTTCACTCTGTTTACTGTGGGGCGTTGTTTACATAGACTCTGTTACAGCAGTGTATGGTGTACTTTCACTCTGTTTACTGTAGGGCACTGTTTACATAGACTCTGTTACAGCAGTGTATGGTGTACTTTCACTCTGTTTACTGTCGGGCACTGTTTGCATTGACTCTGTTTACAGCAGTGAATGGTGTACTTTCACCCTGTTTGCTGGAGTGCACTGTTTACATAGACTCTGTTACAGCAGTGTATGGTGTACTTTCACTCTCTTTACTGGAGTGCACTGGTTACATAGACTCTGTTACAGCAGTGTACGGTGTACTTTCTCTCTGTTTACTGTGGGGCACTGTTTAAATACACTCTGTTTCCAGTAGTGTGTGGTGTGCGTTCACTCTGTTTACTGTGGGACACTGTTTACATAGACTCTGTTTACAGCAGTGTATGGGTTACTTTCACTCTGTTTACTGTGGGGCACTGTTTACATAGACAGTGTTACAGCAGTGTATGGTGTACTTTCGCTCTGTTTACTGTGGGGCACTGTTTACATAGACTCTGTTACAGCAGTGTATGGTGTAAATTCACTCAGTTTCCTGTAGGGCACTGTTTACATAGACTCTGTTTACAGCAGTGTACGGTGTACTTTCACTCTGTTTAATGTGGGTCACTGTTCACATAGACTCTGTTACAGCGGTGTATGGTGTACTTTCACTCTGTTTACTGTGGGGCGCTGTTTACATAGACTCTGTTACAGCAGTGTATGGTGTACTTTCACTCTGTTTACTGTGGGGCACTGTTTACACAGACTCTGTTACAGCAGTGTATGGTGGACATTCACTCTGTTTACCTTGGGGCACTGTTTACATTGTCTGTTACAGCAGTGGATGGTGTACTTTCACTCAGTTTTCTGTAGGGCACTGTTTACATAGACTCTGTTTACAGCAGTGTACGGTGTACTTTCACTCTGTTTACTGTGGGGCGCTGTTTACATAGACTCTGTTACAACAGTGTATGCTGTACTTTCACTCTGTTTACTTTCGGGCACTGTTTGCATTGACTCTGTTTACAGCAGTGTATGGTGTACTTTCATTCTGTTTACTGTGCGGCACTGTTTACATAGACTCTGATACAGCAGTGTATGGTGTACTTTCACTCTGTTCACTGTCGGGCACTGTCTATATAGACTCTATTACAGCAGTGGATGGTGTACTTTCACTCTGTTTACTGTAGGGCACTGTTTACATAGACTCTGTTACAGCAGTGTATGGTGTACTTTCACTCTGGTTACTGTAGGCACATTTTACACAGACTCTATTACAGCAGGGGATGGTGTACTTTCACTCTGTTTACTGTAGGGCACTGTTTGCATTGACTCTGTTTACAGCAGTGAATGGTGTACTTTCACCCTGTTTGCTGGAGTGCACTGTTTACATAGACTCTGTTACAGCAGTGTATGGTGTACTTTCACTCTCTTTACTGGAGTGCACTGGTTACATAGACTCTGTTACAGCAGTGTACGGTGTACTTTCTCTCTGTTTACTGTGGGGCACTGTTTAAATACACTCTGTTTCCAGTAGTGTGTGGTGTGCGTTCACTCTGTTTACTGTGGGACACTGTTTACATAGACTCTGTTTACAGCAGTGTATGGGTTACTTTCACTCTGTTTACTGTGGGGCACTGTTTACATAGACAGTGTTACAGCAGTGTATGGTGTACTTTCGCTCTGTTTACTGTGGGGCCCTGTTTACATAGACTCTGTTACAGCAGTGTATGGTGTAAATTCACTCAGTTTCCTGTAGGGCACTGTTTACATAGACTCTGTTTACAGCAGTGTACGGTGTACTTTCACTCTGTTTAATGTGGGTCACTGTTCACATAGACTCTGTTACAGAAGTGTGTGGTGTACTTTCACTCTGTTTACTGTCGGGCACTGTTTGCATTGACTCTGTTTACAGCAGTGTATGGTGTACTTTCACTCTGTTAACTACAGGGCACTGTTTACATAGACTCTGTTACAGCAGTGTATGGTGTACTTTCACTCTGTTTACTGTGGGGCACTGTTTGCATTGACTCTGTTTACAGCAGTGTATGGTGTACTTTCACTCTGTTAACTACAGGGCACTGTTTACATAGACTCTGTTACAGCAGTAGATGGTGTACTTTCACTCAGTTTCCTGTAGGTCACTGTTTACATAGACTCTGTGTACAGCAGTGTATGCTGTACTTTCACTCTGTTTACTGTCGGGCACTGTTTGCATTGACTCTGTTTACAGCAGTGTATGGTGTACTTTCACTCTGTTAACTGTAGGGCACTGTTTACATAGACTCTGTTACAGCAGTGTATGGTGTACTTTCACTCTGTTTACTGTGGGGCACTGTTTACATAGACTCTGTTACAGCAGTGTATGGTGTACTTTCACTCTGTTTACTGTGGGGCACTGTTTACATTGACTCTGTTTACAGCAGTGTATGGTGTACTTTCACTCTGTTTACTGTAGGGCACTGTTTACATAGAATCTGTTACAGCAGTGTACGGTGTACTTTCACTCTGTTCACTGTGGGGCACTGTTTCCATAGACTCTGTTTACAGTAGAGTATGGTGTACTTTCACTCTGTTTACTGTGGGGCACTGTTTACATAGACTCTGTTACAGGAGTGTGTGGTGTACTTTCACTCTGTTTACTGTCGGGCACTGTTTGCATTGACTCTGTTTACAGCAGTGTATGGTGTACTTTCACTCTGTTAACTACAGGGCACTGTTTACATAGACTCTGTTACAGCAGTGTATGGTGTACTTTCACTCTGTTTACTGTGGGGCACTGTTTAAATAGACTCTGTTACAGCAGTGTATGGTGTACTTTCACTCTGTTTACTGTGGGGCACTGTTTATATAGACTGTTACAGCAGTGGATCGTGTACTTTCACTCTGTTTACTGTAGGGCACTGTTTACATAGAATCTGTTACAGCAGTGTACGGTGTACTTTCACTCTGTTCACTGTGGGGCACTGTTTCCATAGACTCTGTTTACAGCAGTGTATGGTGTACTTTCACTCTGCTTACTGTAGGGCACATTTTACACAGACTCTATTACAGCAGGGGATGGTGTACTTTCACTCTGTTTACTGTAGGATACTGTTTACAAAAACTCTGCTTACAGCAGTGTATGGTGTACTTTCACTTTGTTTACTGTAGGGCACTGTTTACATAGACAGTGTTACTGCAATGTATGGTGTACTTTCACTCTGTTTACTGTGGGGCACTGTTTACATAGACTCTGTTTACATCAGTGTATGGTGTACTTTCACTCTGGTTACTGTGGGGCACTGTTTACATAGACTCTGTTACAGCAGTGTATGGTGTACTTTCACTCTGTTTATTGTGGGGCAATGTTTACATAGCCTCTGTTACAGCAGTGTACGGTGTACTTTCACTCTGTTTATTGTGGGGCACTGTTTACATAGACTCTGTTACATCAGTGTGTGGTGGAGTTTCACTCTGTTTACTAGAGGCACTGTTTACATAGAATCTGTTACAGCAGTGTATGGTGTACTTTCACTCTGCTTACTGTAGAGCACATTTTACACAGACTCTATTACAGCAGGGGATGGTGTACTTTCACTCTGTTTACTGTAGGTTACTGTTTACATAAAGTCTGTTTACAGCAGTGTATGGAGTACTTTCACTCTGTTTACTGTGGGGCACTGTTTACATAGACTCTGTTTGCAGTAGTGTATGATGTACTTTCACTCTGTTTACTGTGGGGCGCTGTTTACATAGACTCTGTTACAGCAGTATATGGTGTACTTTCACTCTGTTTACTTTCGGGCACTGTTTGCATTGACTCTGTTACAGCAGTTTACGGTGTACTTTCACTATGTTTCCTGTAGGGCACTGTTTACATAGACTCTGTTTACAGCAGTGTATGGTGTACTTTCACTTTGTTTACTGTAGGGCACTTTACAGAGACAGTGTTACAGCAGTGTATGGTGTACTTTCACTCTGTTTACTGTGGGGTACTGATTACATAAACTCTGTTAGAGCAGTGTATGGTGCACATTCACTCTGTTTACCTTGGGGCACTGTTTACATAGTCTGTTACAGCAGTAGATGGTGTACTTTCACTCAGTTTCCTGTAGGTCACTGTTTACATAGACTCTGTGTACAGCAGTGTATGCTGTACTTTCACTCTGTTTACTGTCGGGCACTGTTTGCATTGACTCTGTTTACAGCAGTGTATGGTGTACTTTCACTCTGTTAACTGTAGGGCACTGTTTACATCGACTCTGTTACAGCAGTGTATGGTGTACTTTCACTCTGTTTACTGTGGGGCACTGTTTACATAGACTCTGTTACAGCAGTGTATGGTGTACTTTCACTCTGTTTACTGTCGGGCACTGTTTATATAGACTCTGTTACAGCAGTGGATGGTGTACTTTCACTCTGTTTACTGTAGGGCACTGTTTACATAGAATCTGTCACAACAGTGTACGGTGTACTTTCACTCTGTTCACTGTGGGGCACTGTTTACATAGACTCTGTTTACAGTAGTGTCTGGTGTACTTTCACTCTGTTTACTGTGGGGCACTGTTTACATAGACTCTGTTACAGCAGTGTATGGTGTACGTTCACTCTGCTTACTGTAGGGCACATTTTACACAGACTCTATTACAGCAGGGGATGGTGTACTTTCACTCTGCATACTGTAGGGTACTGTTTACATAAACTCTGTTTACAGCAGTGTATGGTGTACTTTCACTTTATTTACTGTAGGGCACTGTTTACATAGACAGTGTTATAGCAGTGTATGGTGTACTTTCACTCTGTTTACTCTGGGGCACTGTTTACATAGACTCTGTTACAGCAGTGTATGGTGTACATTCACTCTGTTTACCTTGGGGCACTGTTTACCTAGTCTGTTACAGCAGTGGATGGTGTACTTTCACTCAGTTTCCTGTAGGGCACTGTTTACATAGACTCTGTTTACAGCAGTGTACGGTGTACTTTCACTCTCTTTACTGTGGGGCACTGTTTACATAGACTCTGTTACAGCAGTGTATGGTGTACTTTCACTCTGTTTACTTTCGGGCACTGTTTGCATTGACTCTGTTTACAGCAGTGTATGGTGTACTTTCATTCTGTTTACTGTGCGGCACTGTTTACATAGACTCTGATACAGCAGTGTATGGTGTACTTTCACTCTGTTCACTGTCGGGCACTGTCTATATAGACTCTATTACAGCAGTGGATGGTGTACTTTCACTCTGTTTACTGTAGGGCACTGTTTACATAGACTCTGTTACAGCAGTGTATGGTGTACTTTCACTCTGGTTACTGTAGGCACATTTTACACAGACTCTATTACAGCAGGGGATGGTGTACTTTCACTCTGTTTACTGTAGGGCACTGTTTGCATTGACTCTGTTTACAGCAGTGAATGGTGTACTTTCACCCTGTTTGCTGGAGTGCACTGTTTACATAGACTCTGTTACAGCAGTGTATGGTGTACTTTCACTCTCTTTACTGGAGTGCACTGGTTACATAGACTCTGTTACAGCAGTGTACGGTGTACTTTCTCTCTGTTTACTGTGGGGCACTGTTTAAATACACTCTGTTTCCAGTAGTGTGTGGTGTGCGTTCACTCTGTTTACTGTGGGACACTGTTTACATAGACTCTGTTTACAGCAGTGTATGGGTTACTTTCACTCTGTTTACTGTGGGGCACTGTTTACATAGACAGTGTTACAGCAGTGTATGGTGTACTTTCGCTCTGTTTACTGTGGGGCCCTGTTTACATAGACTCTGTTACAGCAGTGTATGGTGTAAATTCACTCAGTTTCCTGTAGGGCACTGTTTACATAGACTCTGTTTACAGCAGTGTACGGTGTACTTTCACTCTGTTTAATGTGGGTCACTGTTCACATAGACTCTGTTACAGAAGTGTGTGGTGTACTTTCACTCTGTTTACTGTCGGGCACTGTTTGCATTGACTCTGTTTACAGCAGTGTATGGTGTACTTTCACTCTGTTAACTACAGGGCACTGTTTACATAGACTCTGTTACAGCAGTGTATGGTGTACTTTCACTCTGTTTACTGTGGGGCACTGTTTGCATTGACTCTGTTTACAGCAGTGTATGGTGTACTTTCACTCTGTTAACTACAGGGCACTGTTTACATAGACTCTGTTACAGCAGTAGATGGTGTACTTTCACTCAGTTTCCTGTAGGTCACTGTTTACATAGACTCTGTGTACAGCAGTGTATGCTGTACTTTCACTCTGTTTACTGTCGGGCACTGTTTGCATTGACTCTGTTTACAGCAGTGTATGGTGTACTTTCACTCTGTTAACTGTAGGGCACTGTTTACATAGACTCTGTTACAGCAGTGTATGGTGTACTTTCACTCTGTTTACTGTGGGGCACTGTTTACATAGACTCTGTTACAGCAGTGTATGGTGTACTTTCACTCTGTTTACTGTGGGGCACTGTTTACATTGACTCTGTTTACAGCAGTGTATGGTGTACTTTCACTCTGTTTACTGTAGGGCACTGTTTACATAGAATCTGTTACAGCAGTGTACGGTGTACTTTCACTCTGTTCACTGTGGGGCACTGTTTCCATAGACTCTGTTTACAGTAGAGTATGGTGTACTTTCACTCTGTTTACTGTGGGGCACTGTTTACATAGACTCTGTTACAGGAGTGTGTGGTGTACTTTCACTCTGTTTACTGTCGGGCACTGTTTGCATTGACTCTGTTTACAGCAGTGTATGGTGTACTTTCACTCTGTTAACTACAGGGCACTGTTTACATAGACTCTGTTACAGCAGTGTATGGTGTACTTTCACTCTGTTTACTGTGGGGCACTGTTTAAATAGACTCTGTTACAGCAGTGTATGGTGTACTTTCACTCTGTTTACTGTGGGGCACTGTTTATATAGACTGTTACAGCAGTGGATCGTGTACTTTCACTCTGTTTACTGTAGGGCACTGTTTACATAGAATCTGTTACAGCAGTGTACGGTGTACTTTCACTCTGTTCACTGTGGGGCACTGTTTCCATAGACTCTGTTTACAGCAGTGTATGGTGTACTTTCACTCTGCTTACTGTAGGGCACATTTTACACAGACTCTATTACAGCAGGGGATGGTGTACTTTCACTCTGTTTACTGTAGGATACTGTTTACAAAAACTCTGCTTACAGCAGTGTATGGTGTACTTTCACTTTGTTTACTGTAGGGCACTGTTTACATAGACAGTGTTACTGCAATGTATGGTGTACTTTCACTCTGTTTACTGTGGGGCACTGTTTACATAGACTCTGTTTACATCAGTGTATGGTGTACTTTCACTCTGTTTACTGTGGGGCACTGTTTACATAGACTCTGTTACAGCAGTGTATGGTGTACTTTCACTCTGTTTATTGTGGGGCAATGTTTACATAGCCTCTGTTACAGCAGTGTACGGTGTACTTTCACTCTGTTTATTGTGGGGCACTGTTTACATAGACTCTGTTACATCAGTGTGTGGTGGAGTTTCACTCTGTTTACTAGAGGCACTGTTTACATAGAATCTGTTACAGCAGTGTATGGTGTACTTTCACTCTGCTTACTGTAGAGCACATTTTACACAGACTCTATTACAGCAGGGGATGGTGTACTTTCACTCTGTTTACTGTAGGTTACTGTTTACATAAAGTCTGTTTACAGCAGTGTATGGAGTACTTTCACTCTGTTTACTGTGGGGCACTGTTTACATAGACTCTGTTTACAGTAGTGTATGATGTACTTTCACTCTGTTTACTGTGGGGCGCTGTTTACATAGACTCTGTTACAGCAGTATATGGTGTACTTTCACTCTGTTTACCTTCGGGCACTGTTTGCATTGACTCTGTTACAGCAGTTTACGGTGTACTTTCACTATGTTTCCTGTAGGGCACTGTTTACATAGACTCTGTTTACAGCAGTGTATGGTGTACTTTCACTTTGTTTACTGTAGGGCACTTTACAGAGACAGTGTTACAGCAGTGTATGGTGTACTTTCACTCTGTTTACTGTGGGGTACTGATTACATAAACTCTGTTAGAGCAGTGTATGGTGCACATTCACTCTGTTTACCTTGGGGCACTGTTTACATAGTCTGTTACAGCAGTAGATGGTGTACTTTCACTCAGTTTCCTGTAGGTCACTGTTTACATAGACTCTGTGTACAGCAGTGTATGCTGTACTTTCACTCTGTTTACTGTCGGGCACTGTTTGCATTGACTCTGTTTACAGCAGTGTATGGTGTACTTTCACTCTGTTAACTGTAGGGCACTGTTTACATAGACTCTGTTACAGCAGTGTATGGTGTACTTTCACTCTGTTTACTGTGGGGCACTGTTTACATAGACTCTGTTACAGCAGTGTATGGTGTACTTTCACTCTGTTTACTGTCGGGCACTGTTTATATAGACTCTGTTACAGCAGTGGATGGTGTACTTTCACTCTGTTTACTGTAGGGCACTGTTTACATAGAATCTGTCACAGCAGTGTACGGTGTACTTTCACTCTGTTCACTGTGGGGCACTGTTTACATAGACTCTGTTTACAGTAGTGTCTGGTGTACTTTCACTCTGTTTACTGTGGGGCACTGTTTACATAGACTCTGTTACAGCAGTGTATGGTGTACGTTCACTCTGCTTACTGTAGGGCACATTTTACACAGACTCTATTACAGCAGGGGATGGTGTACTTTCACTCTGCATACTGTAGGGTACTGTTTACATAAACTCTGTTTACAGCAGTGTATGGTGTACTTTCACTTTATTTACTGTAGGGCACTGTTTACATAGACAGTGTTATAGCAGTGTATGGTGTACTTTCACTCTGTTTACTCTGGGGCACTGTTTACATAGACTCTGTTACAGCAGTGTATGGTGTACATTCACTCTGTTTACCTTGGGGCACTGTTTACCTAGTCTGTTACAGCAGTGGATGGTGTACTTTCACTCAGTTTCCTGTAGGGCACTGTTTACATAGACTCTGTTTACAGCAGTGTACGGTGTACTTTCACTCTCTTTACTGTGGGGCACTGTTTACATAGACTCTGTTACAGCAGTGTATGGTGTACTTTCACTCTGTTTACTGTCGGGCACTGTTTGCATTGTCTCTGTTTACAGCAGTGTATGATGTACTTTCACTCTGTTAACTGTAGGGCACTGTTTACATAGACTCATTTATAGCAGTGTATGGTGTACTTTCACGCTGTTTACAAGGGGACACTGTGTACATAGTCTCTGTTACAGCAGTGTATGGTGTACTTTCCCCCTGTTTGCTGTAGGGCACTGTTTACATAGACTCTGTTACAGCAGTGTATGGTGTACTTTCAATCGGTTTACTGTAGGGCACTGTTTACATAGACTCTGTTACAGCAGTGTATCGTGTACTTTCACTCTGTTTATTGTGAGGCACTGTTTACATAGACTCTGTTACAGCAGTGTATGGTGTACGTTCACTCTGCTTACTGTAGGGCACATTTTACACAGACTCTATTACAGCAGGGGATGGTGTACTTTCACTCTGCATACTGTAGGGTACTGTTTACATAAACTCTGTTTACAGCAGTGTATGGTGTACTTTCACTTTATTTACTGTAGGGCACTGTTTACATAGACAGTGTTATAGCAGTGTATGGTGTACTTTCACTCTGTTTACTCTGGGGCACTGTTTACATAGACTCTGTTACAGCAGTGTATGGTGTACATTCACTCTGTTTACCTTGGGGCACTGTTTACCGAGTCTGTTACAGCAGTGGATGGTGTACTTTCACTCAGTTTCCTGTAGGGCACTGTTTACATAGACTCTGTTTACAGCAGTGTACGGTGTACTTTCACTCTCTTTACTGTGGGGCACTGTTTACATAGACTCTGTTACAGCAGTGTATGGTATACTTTCACTCTGTTTACTGTCGGGCACTGTTTGCATTGTCTCTGTTTACAGCAGTGTATGGTGTACTTTCACTCTGTTAACTGTAGGGCACTGTTTACATAGACTCATTTATAGCAGTGTATGGTGTACTTTCACGCTGTTTACAAGGGGACACTGTGTACATAGTCTCTGTTACAGCAGTGTATGGTGTACTTTCCCCCTGTTTGCTGTAGGGCACTGTTTACATAGACTCTGTTACAGCAGTGTATGGTGTACTTTCAATCGGTTTACTGTAGGGCACTGTTTACATAGACTCTGTTACAGCAGTGTATCGTGTACTTTCACTCTGTTTATTGTGAGGCACTGTTTACATAGACTCTGTTACAGCAGTGTACGGTGTACTTTCACTCTGTTTACTGTGGGGCACTGTTTACATATACTCTGTTACATCAGTGTATCGTGTACTTTCACTCTGTTTATTGTAGGGCAATGTTTACATAGCCTCTGTTACAGCAGTGTATGGTGTACTTTCACTCTGTTTATTGTGGGGCAATGTTTACATAGCCTCTGTTACAGCAGTGTACGGTGTACTTTCACTCTGTTTATTGTGGGGCACTGTTTACATAGACTCTGTTACATCAGTGTGTGGTGGAGTTTCACTCTGTTTACTAGAGGCACTGTTTACATAGAATCTGTTACAGCATTGTATGATGTACTTTCACTCTGTTTACTGTGGTGCGCTGTTTACATAGACTCTGTTACAGCAGTGTATGATGTACTTTCACTCTGTTTACTGTGGTGCGCTGTTTACATAGACTCTGTTACAGCAGTGTATGGTGTACTTTCACTCTGTTTACTTTCGGGCACTGTTTGCATTGACTCTGTTACAGCAGTTTACGGTGTACTTTCACTCTGTTTACTGTAGGGCACTGTTTACATAGACTCTGTTACAGCAGTGTATGGTGTACTTTCACTCTGCTTACTGTAGGGCACATTTTACACAGACTCTATTACAGCAGGGGATGGTGTACTCTGTTTACTGGAGGGTACTGTTTACATAAGCTCTGTTTACAGAAGCGTATGGTGTACTTTCACTCAGTTTCCTGTAGTGCACTGTTTACATAGACTCTGTTTACAGCAGTGTACGGTGTACTTTCACTCTGTTTACTGTGGGGCACTGTTTACATCGACTCTGTTACAGCAGTGTATGGTGTAATTTCACTCTGTTCACTGTGGGGCGCTGTTTACATAGACTCTGTTACAGCAGTGTATGGTGTTCTTTCTCTCTGTTTACTGTCGGGCCCTGTTTGCATTGACTCTGTTTACAGCAATGTATGGTGTACTTTCACTCTGTTAACTGTAGGGCACTGTTTACATAGTCTCTGTTCCAGCAGTGTATGGTGTACTTTCCCCCTGTTTGTTGTAGGGCACTGTTTACATAGACTCTGTTACATCAGTGTGTGGTGGACTTTCACTCTGTTTACTAGAGTGCACTGTTTACACAGAATCTGTTACAGCAGTGTATGATGTACTTTCACTCTGTTTACTGTGGGGCACTGTTTACACAGAATCTGTTACAGCAGTGTATGATGTACTTTCACTCTGTTTACTGTGGGTCGCCGTTTACATAGACTCTGTTACAGCAGTGTATGGTGTACTTTCACTCTGTTTTCTGGAGTGCACTGTTTACATAGACTCTGTTACAGCAGTGTACGGTGTACTTTCACTCTGTATACTGTGGGGCACTGTTTACATAGACTCTGTTTACAGTAGTGTATGGTGTAATTTCACTCTGTGTACAGTGGGACACTGTTTACATAGACTCTGTTTACATCAGTGTATGGGTTACTTTCGCTCAGTTCACTGTGTGGCATTGTTTTCATAGACTCTGTTACAGCAGCGTTTGGTGTACTTTCACTCTGGTTACTGTAGTGCACTGTTTACATAGACTCATTTATAGCAGTGTATGGTGTACTTTCACCCTTTTTTACAGGGGGGCACTGTTTACATCGTCTCTGTTACAGCAGTGTATGGTGTACTTTCACCCTGTTTGCTGAGGGCACTGTTTACATAGAGTCTGTTTACTGCAGAGTATGTTGTACTTTCACCCTGTTTGCTGTAGGGCACTGTTTACATAGAGTCTGTTTACTGCAGTGTATGGTGTACTTTCACTCTGTTTGCTGGAGTGCACTGTTTATATAGACTCTGTTACAGCAGTGGATGGTGAACTTTCACTCTGTTTACTGTAGGGCACTGTTTACATAGAATCTGTTATAGCAGTGTACGGTGTACTTTCACTCTGTTCACTGTGGGGCACTGTTTACATAGACTCTGTTTACAGTAGTGTATGGTGTAATTTCACTCTGTTTACTGTGGGGCACTGTTTACATAGAATCTGTTACAGCAGTGTATGATGTACTTTCACTCTGTTTACTGTGAGACGCTGTTTACATAGACTCTGTTACAGCAGTGTATGGTGTTCTTTCAATCTGTTTACTGTCGGGCACTGTTTGCATTGACTCTGTTTACAGCAGTGTATGGTGTACTTTCACTCTGTTAACTGTAGTGCACTGTTTACATAGACTCATTTATAGCAGTGTATGGTGTACTTTCACCCTGTTTACAGGGGGGCACTGTTTACATAGTCTCTGTTACAGCAGTGTATGGTGTACTTTCACCCTGTTTGCTGGAGGGCACTGTTTACATAGAGTCTGTTTACTGCAGTGTATGTTGTACTTTCACCCTGTTTGCTGTAGGGCACTGTTTACATAGAGTCTGTTTACTGCAGTGTATGGTGTACTTTCACTCTGTTTGCTGGAGTGCACTGTTTACACAGACTCTATTGCAGCAGTGGATGATGTACATTCACTCTGTTTACCTTGGGGCACTGTTTACATTGTCTGTTACAGCAGTGGATGGTGTACTTTCACTCAGTTTTCTGTCGGGTACTGTTTACATAAACTCTGTTTACAGCAGTGTATGGTGTACTTTCACTTTGTTTACTGTAGGGCACTGTTTACATAGACAGTGTTACAGCAGTGTATGGTGTACTTTCACTCTGTTTACTGTGGGGCACTGTTTACACAGACTCTGTTACAGCAGTGTATGGTGGACATTCACTCTGTTTACCTTGGGACACTGTTTACATTGTCTGTTACAGCAGTGGATGGTGTACTTTCACTCAGTTTTCTGTAGGGCACTGTTTACATAGACTCTGTTTACAGCAGTGTACGGTGTACTTTCACTCTGTTTACTGTGGGGCGCTATTTACATAAACTCTGTTGCAGCAGTGTATGGTGTACTTTCACTCTGTTTACTGTGGGGCACTGTTTACATAGACTCTGTTACAGCAGTGTATGCTGTACTTTCACTCTGTTTACTGTGGGGCACTGTTTACATAAACTCTGTTGCAGCAGTGTATGGTGTACTTTCACTCTGTTTACTGTGGGGCACTGTTTACATAGACTCTGTTACAGCAGTGTATGGTGTACTTTCACTCTGTTTACTGTGGGGCACTGTTTCCATAGACTCTGTTTACAGCAGTGTATGGTGTACTTTCACTCTGTTTACTGTGGGGCGCTGTTTACATAGACTCTGTTACAACAGTGTATGCTGTACTTTCACTCTGTTTACTGTCGGGCACTGTTTGCATTGACTCTGTTTACAGCAGTGTATGGTGTACTTTCATTCTGTTAACTGTAGGGCACGGTTTACATAGACTCTGTTACAGCAGTGTATGGTATACTTTCACTCTGTTTACTGTGGGGCACTGTTTACATAGACTCTGTTACAGCAGTGTATGGTGTACTTTCACTCTGTTCACTGTCGGGCACTGTCTATATAGACTCTATTACAGCAGTGGATGGTGTACTTTCACTCTGTTTACTGTGGGGCGCTGTTTACATAGACTCTGTTACAACAGTGTATGCTGTACTTTCACTCTGTTTACTGTCGGGCACTGTTTGCATTGACTCTGTTTACAGCAGTGTATGGTGTACTTTCACTTTGTTTACTGTAGGGCACTGTTTACATAGACAGTGTTACAGCAGTGTATGGTGTACTTTCACTCTGTTTACTGTGGGGCACTGTTTACACAGACTCTGTTACAGCAGTGTATGGTGGACATTCACTCTGTTTACCTTGGGGCACTGTTTACATTGTCTGTTACAGCAGTGGATGGTGTACTTTCACTCAGTTTTCTGTAGGGCACTGTTTACATAGACTCTGTTTACAGCAGTGTACGGTGTACTTTCACTCTGTTAACTGTGGGGCACTGTTTACATAGACTCTGTTACAGCAGTGTATGCTGTACTTTCACTCTGTTTACTGTGGGGCACTGTTTACATAAACTCTGTTGCAGCAGTGTATGGTGTACTTTCACTCTGTTTACTGTGGGGCGCTGTTTACATAGACTCTGTTACAACAGTGTATGCTGTACTTTCACTCTGTTTACTGTCGGGCACTGTTTGCATTGACTCTGTTTACAGCAGTGTATGGTGTACTTTCATTCTGTTAACTGTAGGGCACGGTTTACATAGACTCTGTTACAGCAGTGTATGGTATACTTTCACTCTGTTTACTGTGGGGCACTGTTTACATAGACTCTGTTACAGCAGTGTATGGTGTACTTTCACTC
Source organism: Scyliorhinus torazame (assembly GCF_047496885.1). Lineage (NCBI taxonomy): Eukaryota > Metazoa > Chordata > Chondrichthyes > Carcharhiniformes > Scyliorhinidae > Scyliorhinus > Scyliorhinus torazame. Next base: position 139,757,073 of record NC_092726.1, read on the forward strand.
TGTTCACTGTCGGGCACTGTCTATATAGACTCTATTACAGCAGTGGATGGTGTACTTTCACTCTGTTTACTGTAGGGCACTGTTTACATAGACTCTGTTACAGCAGTGAATGGTGTCCTTTACACTGCTTACTGTAGGGCACATTTTACACAGACTCTATTACAGCAGGGGATGGTGTACTTTCACTCTGTTTACTGGAGGGTACTGTTTACATAAGCTCTGTTTACAGAAGCGTATGGTGTACTTTCACTTTGTTTACTGTAGGGCACTGTTTACATAGACAGTGTTACAGCAGTATATGGTGTACTTTCACTCTGTTTACTGTGGGGCACTGTTTACATAGACTCTGTTACAGCAGTGTATGGTGTACATTCACTCTGTTTACCTTGGGGCACTGTTTACATAGACTCTGTTACAGCAGTGTATGGTGTACTTTCACTCTGTTCACTGTCGGGCACTGTCTATATAGACTCTATTACAGCAGTGGATGGTGTACTTTCACTCTGTTTACTGTAGGGCACTGTTTACATAGACTCTGTTACAGCAGTGTATGGTGTACTTTCACTCTGCTTACTGTAGGGCACATTTTACACAGACTCTATTACAGCAGGGGATGGTGTACTTTCACTCTGTTTACTGGAGGGTACTGTTTACATAAGCTCTGTTTACAGAAGCGTATGGTGTACTTTCACTCAGTTTCCTGTAGTGCACTGTTTACATAGACTCTGTTTACAGCAGTGTACGGTGTACTTTCGCTCTGTTTACTGTGGGGCACTGTTTACATCGACTCTGTTACAGCAGTGTATGGTGTAATTTCACTCTGTTCACTATGGGGCGCTGTTTACATAGACTCTGTTACAGCAGTGTATGGTGTTCTTTCTCTCTGTTTACTGTCGGGCCCTGTTTGCATTGACTCTGTTTACAGCAATGTATGGTGTACTTTCACTCTGTTAACTGTAGGGCACTGTTTACATAGTCTCTGTTCCAGCAGTGTATGGTGTACTTTCCCCCTGTTTGCTGTAGGGCACTGTTTACATAGACTCTGTTACATCAGTGTGTGGTGGACTTTCACCCTGTTTACTAGAGTGCACTGTTTACACAGAATCTGTTACAGCAGTGTATGATGTACTTTCACTCTGTTTACTGTGGGGCGCTGTTTACATAGACTATTACAGCAGTGTATGGTGTACTTTCACTCTGTTTACTGTAGAGCACTGTTTACATAGACTCTGTTACAGCAGTGTATGATGTACTTTCACTCTGTTTACTGTGGGTCGCCGTTTACATAGACTCTGTTACAGCAGTGTATGGTGTACTTTCACTCTGTTTTCTGGAGTGCACTGTTTACATAGACTCTGTTACAGCAGTGTACGGTGTACTTTCACTCTGTATACTGTGGGGCACTGTTTACATAGACTCTGTTTACAGTAGTGTATGGTGTAATTTCACTCTGTGTACAGTGGGACACTGTTTACATAGACTCTGTTTACATCAGTGTATGGGTTACTTTCGCTCAGTTCACTGTGTGGCATTGTTTTCATAGACTCTGTTACAGCAGCGTTTGGTGTACTTTCACTCTGGTTACTGTAGTGCACTGTTTACATAGACTCATTTATAGCAGTGTATGGTGTACTTTCACCCTTTTTTACAGGGGGGCACTGTTTACATCGTCTCTGTTACAGCAGTGTATGGTGTACTTTCACCCTGTTTGCTGAGGGCACTGTTTACATAGAGTCTGTTTACTGCAGAGTATGTTGTACTTTCACCCTGTTTGCTGTAGGGCACTGTTTACATAGAGTCTGTTTACTGCAGTGTATGGTGTACTTTCACTCTGTTTGCTGGAGTGCACTGTTTATATAGACTCTGTTACAGCAGTGGATGGTGAACTTTCACTCTGTTTAATGTAGGGCACTGTTTACATAGAATCTGTTATAGCAGTGTACGGTGTACTTTCACTCTGTTCACTGTGGGGCAATGTTTACATAGACTCTGTTTACAGTAGTGTATGGTGTAATTTCATTCTGTTTACTGTGGGGCACTGTTTACATAGAATCTGTTACAGCAGTGTATGATGTACTTTCACTCTGTTTACTGTGAGGCGCTGTTTACATAGACTCTGTTACAGCAGTGTATGGTGTTCTTTCAATCTGTTTACTGTCGGGCACTGTTTGCATTGACTCTGTTTACAGCAGTGTATGGTGTACTTTCACTCTGTTAACTGTAGTGCACTGTTTACATAGACTCATTTATAGCAGTGTATGGTGTACTTTCACCCTGTTTACAGGGGGGCACTGTTTACATAGTCTCTGTTACAGCAGTGTATGGTGTACTTTCACCCTGTTTGCTGGAGGGCACTGTTTACATAGAGTCTGTTTACTGCAGTGTATGTTGTACTTTCACCCTGTTTGCTGTAGGGCACTGTTTACATAGAGTCTGTTTACTGCAGTGTATGGTGTACTTTCACTCTGTTTGCTGGAGTGCACTGTTTACACAGACTCTATTGCAGCAGTGGATGATGTACATTCACTCTGTTTACCTTGGGGCACTGTTTACATTGTCTGTTACAGCAGTGGATGGTGTACTTTCACTCAGTTTTCTGTAGGGCACTGTTTACAGAGACTCTGTTTACAGCAGTGTACGGTGTACTTTCACTCTGTTTACTGTGGGGCACTGTTTACATAGACTCTGTTACAACAGTGTATGCTGTACTTTCACTCTGTTTACTGTGGGGCGCTGTTTACATAAACTCTGTTGCAGCAGTGTATGGTGTACTTTCACTCTGTTTACTGTGGGGCACTGTTTACATAAACTCTGTTGCAGCAGTGTATGGTGTACTTTCACTCTGTTTACTGTGGGGCGCTGTTTACATAGACTCTGTTACAACAGTGTATGCTGTACTTTCACTCTGTTTACTGTCGGGCACTGTTTGCATTGACTCTGTTTACAGCAGTGTATGGTGTACTTTCATTCTGTTAACTGTAGGGCACGGTTTACATAGACTCTGTTACAGCAGTGTATGGTATACTTTCACTCTGTTTACTGTGGGGCACTGTTTACATAGACTCTGTTACAGCAGTGTATGGTGTACTTTCACTCTGTTCACTGTCGGGCACTGTCTATATAGACTCTATTACAGCAGTGGATGGTGTACTTTCACACTGTTTACTGTAGGGCACTGTTTACATAGACTCTGTTACAGCAGTGTATGGTGTACTTTCACTCTGCTTACTGTAGGGCACATTTTACACAGACTCTATTACAGCAGGGGATGGTGTACTTTCACTCTGTTTACTGGAGGGTACTGTTTACATAAGCTCTGTTTACAGAAGCGTATGGTGTACTTTCACTTTGTTTACTGTAGGGCACTGTTTACATAGACAGTGTTACAGCAGTATATGGTGTACTTTCACTCTGTTTACTGTGGGGCACTGTTTACATAGACTCTGTTACAGCAGTGTATGGTGTACATTCACTCTGTTTACCTTGGGGCACTGTTTACATAGTCTCTGTTACAGCAGTGTATGGTGTACTTTCACTCTGTTCACTGTCGGGCACTGTCTATATAGACTCTATTACAGCAGTGGATGGTGTACTTTCACTCTGTTTACTGTAGGGCACTGTTTACATAGACTCTGTTACAGCAGTGTATGGTGTACTTTCACTCTGCTTACTGTAGGGCACATTTTACACAGACTCTATTACAGCAGGGGATGGTGTACTTTCACTCTGTTTACTGGAGGGTACTGTTTACATAAGCTCTGTTTACAGAAGCGTATGGTGTACTTTCACTCAGTTTCCTGTAGTGCACTGTTTACATAGACTCTGTTTACAGCAGTGTACGGTGTACTTTCACTCTGTTTACTGTGGGGCACTGTTTACATCGACTCTGTTACAGCAGTGGATGGTGTAATTTCACTCTGTTCACTGTGGGGCGCTGTTTACATAGACTCTGTTACAGCAGTGTATGGTGTTCTTTCTCTCTGTTTACTGTCGGGCCCTGTTTGCATTGACTCTGTTTACAGCAATGTATGGTGTACTTTCACTCTGTTAACTGTAGGGCACTGTTTACATAGTCTCTGTTCCAGCAGTGTATGGTGTACTTTCCCCCTGTTTGCTGTAGGGCACTGTTTACATAGACTCTGTTACATCAGTGTGTGGTGGACTTTCACTCTGTTTACTAGAGTGCACTGTTTACACAGAATCTGTTACAGCAGTGTATGATGTACTTTCACTCTGTTTACTGTGGGTCGCCGTTTACATAGACTCTGTTACAGCAGTGTATGGTGTACTTTCACTCTGTTTCCTGTCGGGCACTGTTTGCATTGACTCTGTTTACAGTAGTGTATGGTGTACTTTCACTCTGTTAACTGTAGTGCACTGTTTACATAGACTCATTTATAGCAGTGTATGGTGTACTTTCACCCTGTTTACAGGGGAGCACTGTTGACATAGTCGCTGTTACAGCAGTGTATGGTGTACTTTCACCCTGTTTGCTGTAGGGCACTGTTTACATAGAGTCTGTTTACTGCAGTGTATGTTGTACTTTCACCCTGTTTGCTGTAGGGCACTGTTTACATAGAGTCTGTTTACTGCAGTGTATGGTGTAATTTCACTCTGTTTGCTGGAGTGCACTGTTTACATAGACTCTGTTAACAGCAGTGTATGGTGTACTTTCACTTTGTTTACTGTAGGGCACTGTTTACATAGACTGTGTTACAGCAGTGTATGGTGTACTTTCACTCTGTTTACTGTGGGGCACTGTTTACATAGACTCTGTTACATCAGTGTGTGGTGAACTTTCACTCTGTTTACTGTGGGGCACTGTTTAGATAGAGTCTGTTTTCTGCAGTGTATGGTGTACTTTCACCCTGTTTGCTGTAGGGCACTGTTTACATAGAGTCTGTTTACTGCAGTGTATGGTGTACTTTCACTCTGTTTGCTGGAGTGCACTGTTTACATAGACTCTGTTACAGCAGTGTACGGTGTACTTTCACTCTGTTTACTGTGGGGCACTGTTTACATAAACTCTGTTTACAGTAGTGTATGGTGTAATTTCACTCTGTGTACAGTGGGACACTGTTTACATAGACTCTGTTTACATCAGTGTATGGGTTACTTTCGCTCAGTTCACTGTGTGGCATTGTTTTCATAGACTCTGTTACAGCAGCGTTTGGTGTACTTTCACTCTGGTTACTGTAGTGCACTGTTTACATAGACTCTGTTACAGCAGTGTATGGTGTACTTTCACTCTGTTTACTGTGGTGCACTGTTTACATAAATTCAGTTTACAGCAGTGTATGGTGTACTTTCACTATATTTTCTGTAGGGCACTGTTTACATAGACAGTGTTATAGCAGTGTATGGTGTACTTTCACTCTGTTTACTCTGGGGCACTGTTTACATAGACTCTGTTACAGCAGTGTATGGTGTACATTCACTCTGTTTACCTTGGGGCACTGTTTACATAGTCTGTTACAGCAGTAGATGGTGTACTTTCACTCAGTTTCCTGTAGGGCACTGTTTACATAGACTCTGTGTACAGCAGTGTATGGTGTACTTTCACTCTGTTTACTGTCGGGCACTGTTTGCATTGACTCTGTTTACAGCAGTGTATGGTGTACTTTCACTCTGTTAACTGTAGGGCACTGTTTACATAGACTCTGTTACAGCAGTGTATGGTGTACTTTCACTCTGTTTACTGTGGGGCACTGTTTACATAGACTCTGTTACAGCAATGTATGGTGTACTTTCACTCTGTTTACTGTAGTGCACTGTTTACATAGACTCATTTATAGCAGTGTATGGTGTACTTTCACTCTGTTTACTGTGGGGCACTGTTTAAATAGACTCTGTTTGCAGTAGTGTGTGGTGTGCGTTCAGTCTGTTTACTGTGGGACACAGTTTACATAGACTCTGTTTACAGCAGTGTGTGGGTTACTTTCACTCTGTTTACTGTGGGGCACTGTTTACATAGATTCAGTTACAGCAGTGTACGGTGTACTTTCACCCTGTTTACTGTAGGGCACTGTTTACATTGACTCGGTTTACAGCAGTGTTTGGTGTATTTTCACTCTGTTTACTGTGGGGCACTGTTAACATAAACTGTGTTACAGCAGTGTATGGTGTACTTTCACTCTGTTTACTGTGGGGCACTGTTTACATAGTTTCAGTTTACAGCAGTGTATGGTGTACTTTCAGTCTGTTTACTGTAAGGCACAGTTTACATAGACTTTGTTTCAGCAGTGTATGGTGTACCTTCACTCTGTTTACTGTGGGGCACTGTTTACATAGACTCTGGTTACAGCAGTGTATGGTATACTTTCACTCTGTTTACTGTAGGGCACTGTTTACATAGACTCTGTTACACCAGTGTATGGTGTACTTTCAGTCTGTTTACTGTAGGGCACTGTTCACATAGACTGTGTTACAGCAGTGTATGGTGTACTTTCACTCTGTTTACTGTGGGGCACTGTTTATATAGACTCTGGTTACAGCAGTGTATGGTATACTTTCACTCTGTTTACTGTAGGGCACTGTTTACATAGACTCTGTTACACCAGTGTATGGTGTACTTTCAGTCTGTTTACTGTAGGGCACTGTTCACATAGACTGTGTTACAGCAGTGTATGGTGTACTTTCACTCTGTTTACTGTGGGGCACTGTTTACATAGACACTGTTACAGCAGTGTACGGTGTACTTTCACTCTGTTTACTGTGGGGCACTGTTTATATAGACTCTGTTACAGCCGTGGATGGTGTACTTTCACTCTGTTTGCTGTAGGGCACTGTTTACATAGACTCTGTTACAGCAGTGTATGGTGTACTTTCACTCTGTTTATTGTGGGGCACTGTTTACATAGAATCTGTTACAGCAGTGTACGGCGTACTTTCACTCTGTTCACTGTGGGGCACTGTTTACTAGAGTCTGTTTACAGTAGTGTATGGTGTACTTTCACTCTGTTTACTGTGGGGCACTGTTTACATAGACTCTGTTACAGCAGTGTATGGTGTACTTTCACTCTGTTTACTGTAGGGCACTGTTTACACAGACTCTGTTACAGCAGTGTATGGTGTACTTTCACTCTGCTGACTGTAGGGCACATTTTACACAGACTCTATTACAGCAGGGGATGGTGTACTTTCACTCTGTTTACTGTAGGGTACTGTTTACATAAACTCTGTTTACAGCAGTGTATGGTGTACTTTCACTCTTTTTACTGTGGGGCACTGTTTACATAGACTCCTTTATAGCAGTGTATGGTGTACTTTCACGCTGTTTACAGGGGGGCACTGTTTACATAGTCTCTGTTACAGCAGTGTATGGTGTACTTTCACCCTGTTTGCTGTAGGTCACTGTTTACATAGAGTCTGTTTACTGCAGTGTTTGGTGTACTTTCCCCCTGTTTGCTGTAGGGCACTGTTTACATAGACTCTGTTACAGCAGTGTATGGTGTACTTTCAATCGGTTTACTGTAGGGCACTGTTTACATAGACTCTGTTACACTGTGTATCGTGTACTTTCACTCTGTTTATTGTGGGGCACTGTTTACATAGACTCTGTTACAGCAGTGTACGGTGTACTTTCACTCTGTTTACTGTAGGGCACTGTTTACATAGACTCTGTTACAGCAGTGTATGGTGTACTTTCACTCTGTTTACTGTCGGGCACTGTATGCATTGACTCTGTTTACAGCAGTGTATGGTGTACTTTCACTCTGTTAACTGTAGTGCACTGTTTACATAGACTCATTTATGGCAGTGTATGGTGTACTTTCACCGTGTTTACAGGCGTGCACTGATTACTGTGGGGCACTGTTTACATAGACTCTGTTTACAGCAGTGTATGTTCTACTTTCACTCTGTTTACTGTGGGGCACTTTTTCCGTAGACTCTGTTACAGCAGTGTATTGTGTACTTTCACTCTATTTACTGTAGGACACTGTTTTCATAGCCTCTGTTACAGCAGTTTATGGTGTACTTTCACTCTGCTTTCTGTCGGGCACTGTTTACGTAGACTCTATTACAGCAGGGGATGGTGTACTTTCACTCTGTTTACTGTAGGGCACTGTTTACACAGTCTTTGTTACAGCAGTGTATGGTGTACTTTCACTCTGTTTACTGTGGGGCACTGTTTACATAGACTCTGTTACAGCAGTGTATGGTGTACTTTCACTCTGTTTACTATGGGGCACTGTTTATATATAATCTGTTACAGCAGTGGATGGTGTACTTTCACTCTGTTTACTGTAGGGCACTGTTTACATAGACTCTGTTACATCAGTGGATGGTGTACTTTCACTCAGTTTACTGTAGGGCACTATTTACATAGACTCTGTTTACAGCAGTGTACGGTGTACTTTCACTCTGTTTACTGTGGGGCACTGTTTTCATAGACTCTGTTACAGCGGCGTACGGTGTATTTTCACTCTGGTTACTGTAGTGCCCTGTTTACATAGACTCTGTTACAGCAGTGTATGGTGTACTTTCACACTGTTTACTGTGGGGCACTGTTTACATAGATTACGTTTACAGCAGTATATGGTGTTCTTTACCTCTGTTTATTGTGGGGCACTGTTTACCTATGTCTGTTACATCTGTGTATGGTGTACTTTCACTCTGTTTACTGTGGGGCACTGTTTACATCGACTCAGGTTGCAGCAGTGTATGGTATACTTTCACTCTGTTTCCTGTAGGGCACTGTTTACATAGACTCTGTTACACCAGTGTTTGGTGTACTTTCAGTCTGTTTACTGTAGGGCAATGTTTTCATAGACTCTGTTACAGCAGTGTATGGTGTACTTTCACTCTGTTTATTGTGGGGCACTGTTTACATCGAATCTGTTACAGCAGTGTACGGTGTACTTTCACTCTGTTCACTGTGGGGCACTGTTTACATAGACTCTGTTTACAGTAGTGTATGGTGTACTTTCACTCTCTTTACTGTAGGGCACTGTTTACATAGACTCTATTACAGCAGTGTATGGTGTACTTTCACTCTCTTTACTGTAGGGCACTGTTTACATAGACTCTGTTACAGCAGTGTATGGTGCACTTTCACTCTGCTTACTGTAGGGCACATTTTACACAGACTCTATTACAGCAGGGCATGGTGTACTTTCACTCTGTTTCCTGAAGGGTACTGTTTACATAAACTCTGTTTACTGCAGTGTATGGTATACTTTCACTTTGTTTACTGTAGGGCACTGTTTACACAGACTCTGTTACAGCAGTGTATGGTGTACTTTCACTCTGTTTACCTTGGGGCACTGCTTACATAGTCTGTTACAGCAGTGGATGGTGTTCTTTCACTCAGTTTCCTGTAGGGCACTGTTTACAGAGACTCTGTTTACAGCAGTTAATGGTGTACTTTCACCCTGTTTACAGGGGTCACTGTTTACATAGTCTCTGTTACAGCATTGTATGGTGTACTTTCACCCTGTTTGCTGCAGGGCACTGTTTACATAGACTCTGTTACAGCAGTGTATGGTGTACTTTCAAGCGGTTTACTGTAGGGCACTGTTTACATAGTCGCTGTTACAGCAGTGTACGGTGTACATTCACTCTGTTTACTGTGGGGCGCTGTTTACATAGACGCTGTTACATCAGTGTGTGGTGGACTTTCACTCTGTTTACTAGAGGACACTGTTTACATAGACTCTGTTACAGCAGCGTATGGTGTACTTTCACTCTGGTTACTTTAGTGCACTATTTACATAGACTCTGTTACAGCAGTGTATGGTGTACTTTCACTCTGTTTGCTGTGGGGCGCTGTTTACATAGATTCAGTTTACAGCAGTGTCTGGTGAAATTTCACTATGTTTACTGTGGAGCACTGTTTACATAGAATCTGTTACAGCAGTGTATGGTGTACTTTCACTCTGTTTACTGTGGGGCACTGTTTACATAGACTCTGTTTACAGCAGTGTATGTTCTACTTTCACTCTGTTTACTGTGGGGCACTGTTTACATAGACTCTGTTTACAGTAGTGTATGGTGTACTTTCACTCTGTTTACTGTGTGGCACTGTTTACATAGATTCAGTTTACAGCAGTGTATGGTGACATTTCACTCTGTTTACTGTGGAGCACTGTTTACATAGAATCTGTTACAGCAGTGCATGTTCTACTTTCACTCTGTTTACTGTGGGGCACTTTTTTCATAGACTTCTGTTACAGCGGTGTATGGTGTACTTTCACTCTGTTTACTGTGGGGCACAGTTTACATAGACTCTGTTTACAGCAGTGCATGTTCTACTTTCACTCTGTTTACTGTGGGGCACTTTTTTCATAGACTTCTGTTACAGCGGTGTATGGTGTACTTTCACACTGTTTACTGTAGGGCACTGTTTGCATTGACTCTGTTACAGCAGTGTATGGTGTACTTTCACTCTGTTTACTGTGGGGCACTGTTTACATAGACTCTGTTACAGCAGTGTATGGTGTACTTTCACTCTGTTTACCGTTGGGCACTGTTTACATAGACTCTGTTACAGCAGTGTATGGTGTACTTTCACTCTGTTTACTGTCGGGCACTGTTTGCATTGACTCTGTTTACAGCAGTGAATGGTGTACTTTCACCCTGTTTGCTGGAGTGCACTGTTTACATAGACTCTGTTACAGCAGTGTACTGTGTACTTTCACTCTGTTTACTGTAGGGCACTGTTTACATAGTCGCTGTTACAGCAGTTTATGGTGTACTTTCACTCTGCTTCTGTCGGGCACTGTTTACGTAGACTCTATTACAGCAGGGCATGGTGTACTTTCACTCTGTTTACTGTCGGGCACTGTTTGCATAAACTCATTTATAGCAGTGTACTGTGTACTTTCACTCTGTTTACTGTGGGGCACTGTTTACATAGACTCTGTTACAGCAGTTTATGGTGTACTTTCACTCTGCTTCTGTCGGGCACTGTTTACGTAGACTCTATTACAGCAGGGCATGGTGTACTTTCACTCTGTTTACTGTGGGGCACTGTTTACATAAACTCTGTTTACAGCAGTGTATGGTGTACTTTCACTTTGTTTACTGTAGGGCACTGTTTACATAGACTGTGTTACAGCAGTGTATGGTGTACTTTCACTCTTTTTACTGTGGGGCACTGTTTCCATAGACTATGTTACATCAGGTTATGGTGTACTTTCACTCTGTTTACTGTGGGGCACTGCTTATATAGACTCTGTTATAGCAGTGGATGGTGTTCTTTCACTCTGTTTACTGTAGGGCACTGTTTACATAGACTCTGTTTACAGCAGGGTACGGTGTACTTTCACTCTGTTTACTGTGGGGCACTATTTTCATAGACTCTGTTACAGCAGCGTACGGTGTACTTTCAATCTGGTTACTGTAGTGCACTGTTTACATAGACTCTGTTACAGCAGTGTATGGTGTTCTTTCCCTCTGTTTATTGTGGGGCACTGTTTACCTAGACTCTGTTACAGCAGTGTACGGTGTACTTTCACTCAGTTTACTGTGGGGCACTGTTTACATAGACTCTTTTTACAGCAGTGTATGGGTTACTTTCACTCTGTTTACTGTAGTGCACTGTTTACATAGACTCTGTTACATCACTGAACGGTGAACTTTCACTCTGTTTCTAGAGGGCACTGTTTACATAGACTCTGTTACAGCAGTGTATGCTATACTTTCACTCTGTTTACTGTGCGGCACTGTTTACATAGACTGCTTACAGCAGTGTATGGATTACTTTCACTCTGATTACTGTAGTGCACTGATTACTCTGTTACATCAGTGTGTGGTGAACTTTCACCCTGTTTACAGGGGGGCACTATTTACATAGTCTCTGTGACAGCAGTGTATGGTGTACTTTCACCCTGTTTGCTGTAGGGAACTGTTTACATAGAGTCTGTTTACTGCAGTGTACGGTGTACTTTTACTCTGTTTACTGTGGGGCACTGTTTACATAGACTCTGTTTACAGTAGTGTATGTTGTACTTTCACTCTGTTTACTGTGGGACTCTGTTTACATAGACTCTGTTTACAGCAGGGTATGGTTTACTTTCACTCTGTTTATGGTAGTGCACTGATTACATAGGCTCTGTTACATCAGTGTGTGGTGAAATTTCACTCTGTTTACTGTAGGGCACTGTTTACATAGACTCTGTTACAGCAGTGTATGGTGTACTTTCACTCTGTTTTCTGTGGGGCACTGTTTACATAGACTCTGTTTACAGTAGTGTATGGTGTACTTTCACTTTGTTTACTGTGGGGCACTGTTTACATTAACTCTGTTACAGCAGTGTATGTTCTACTTTCACTCTGTTTACTGTGGGACACGTTTTTCATAGACTTCTGTTAGAGCGGTGTATGGTGGTCTTTCACTCTGTTTACTGTAGGGCACTGTTTACAAACACTCTGTTACAGCAGTTTATAGTGTACATTCACTCTGCTTTCTGTCGGGCACTGTTTACGTAGACTCTATTACAGCAGGGGATGGTGTACTTTCACTCTGTTTACTGTAGGGCACTGTTTACATAAACTCTGTTTACAGCAGTGTATGGTGTACTTTCACTTTGTTTACTGTGGGGCGCTGTTTACATAGACTCTATTACAGCAGGGGATGGTGTACTTTCACTTTGTTTACTGTGGGGCACTGTTTACATAGACTCTGTTACATAAGTGTGTGGTGGACTTTCACTCTGTTTACTGGAGGGCACTGTGTATATAGACTCTGTTACAGCAGTGTATGATGTACTTTCACTCCGTTTACCGTGGGGCGCTGTTTACATAGACTCTGTTACAGCAGTGTATGGTGTACTTTCACTCTGTTTACTGTCGGGCACTGTTTGCATAAACTCTGTTTACAGCAGTGTATGGTGTACTTTCACTTTGTTTACTGCAGGGCACTGTTTACATAGACTGTGTTACAGCAGTGTATGGTGTACTTTCACTCTTTTTACTGTGGGGCACTGTTTACATAGACTATGTTGCAGCAGTTGATGGTGTACTTTCACTCTGCTTTCTGTCGGGCACTTTTTTCATAGACTCTGTTACAGCAGTGTATGGTGTACTTTCACTCTGTTTACTGTAGGGCACTGTTTACATAGACTCTGTAACAGCAGTTTAAGGTGTACTTTCACTCTGTTTACTGTAGGGCACTGTTTACATAAACTCTTTTTACAGCAGTGTGTGGTGTACTTTCACTTTGTTTACTGTAGGGCACTGTTTACATAGACTGTGTTACAGCAGTGTATGGTGTACTTTCACTCTGTTTACTGTTGGGCACTGTTTACATAGACTCTGTTACAGCAGTGTATGGTGTAGTTTCACTCTATTTACTGTAGGGCACTGTTTACATAGACTCTGTTTTCAGCAGTGTATGGTGTACGTTAACTCTCTTTATTTTAGAGCACTGTTTACATAGACTCTGTTTACAGCAGTGTTTTGTGTAGTTTCACTCTGTTTCCTGTATTGCACTGTTTACATAGACTCTGTTACATCAGTGTGTCGTGAACTTTCACTCTGTTTACTGTAGGGCACTGTTTACATAGACTCTGTTACAGCAGTGTATGGTGTACTTTCACTCTGTTTACTGCAGTGCACTGTTTTCATAGACTCTGTTACAGCAGTGCGTGGTGTACTTTTGACGAATTCCAATTTTCTTTACCCGTCCGTCATGGCCTCAATAACAGTCTAGATGGATTTGCAGGTACTGCATTAGTAGTTTTATTTGACTTGCAAGTCTTTCTCAATTGACAGCAAGTATAAAGCACATCTTGCTTCGTACACCTCATGAATCAAGTGAGTCTGTAGGACAAAGAGATCTCTACTACTCACACAACTGGCATCAAGTTTCACATTCACGATTCCCATAGGTAATCCTATACCCCTCCTGATCTGGCCATACACTCTAATTGGCTCACATACAATCCCTTCCTCTGGCCCCTATTACCCAGCATCCGATTCTCCTCCTTTGGTGGACACACCTCCTCCTTGCTTTGCCATGCGGTCTGAAATCCTTTGTCTGTGAACTCACCAGGATGAGACTGGCCTATCTCTACATTACAGTAACTAATATCTCTGAAGTAACTATTTTATATCACATTCGTCATTCCCTCCTTTTATCATTCCATGATAACCGAACTATCCAATTCATAGCTACGGTCCCTCATCTAAAAGGATCCGTCGCTGCATTTCCAATTCCTGGCGTAGCCCCCCCCCCCCCCCCGCATCTGCTGCACCGTCATGGAGTTTGACAGCCAAGATTTGAGGGGCGTTGATCTGTCCCAGTGCACCCCGCATTCTAACCATTGCACATTTCAGGATGGCTAGGCCCACAAAGATGCAGCCGATAGCCACCACTAAATACGTGGCCATATATTCAACCAGTCCTTCCAACCTCCAAATCCCCAGTTACCCCAAGAGCCAGGATCCTGCATTCCGTCCAGGTGATCCTGTATGTGATCCATAAATTTAGTGATGTTTGCGGTCAAGTTCTGAACTCCCATGGTACACTTGCCCTGTACTATGGCGCATACCCCACCCTCACGGGCCAGAAGATAGTCAAGAGCATACCGGTTCTGCATTGCAAACAACCGCAGCTGACACAATTCCTTGGTTATTACCCGAGGGCTCCTAAAGTTTCATTTCCCAAGATGGTAAGGCCACAAATAAAATAATTCCTATCGCTGACAGCCAAGGAACCCCCCATACCTCCCAGTGTCAAGACGCTCAGAATCCCCCACCCGACTGAGTGGTCCCGGTTGGGTGCAAGAACCTGAGGTTTTTTCCAGTTCTCGCAAAATTCAGCTGAGACTGCACGGCGTGCTAACTGATTATGCAGCTTCCACGCCGAAGAGCAGGGGACTGTGGTAGGGACTAGAGTCCCAATAGCAATTTGGCGGGGAAATGGGGGTGACAAAACATTGGTCGCTGTGCCATTAAATAAAAAGTAGTATCCTTGCTCCGTGTGCAGGCTAGCATCACAATCACTATATCGATTGCGTAAAGATCCCCCTGTAGCCCAGTTTATCCAGCATCGAATCGCCCATTCGGGCCGCCTAGCAATGCGGAAAGCCCTAGTCCCAACAGTGATATGAGAAACATTCGCCCAGCCACAAAGGAGCTGGAGGCCGACGTTCAATGGAACGCAGGTGGTGTTGTAACAAATGCATTGGCCAGACGCCTCGGTGATATGACACCCCCTGTCCGTACAGGTGGGGAACAGACATGTAATATTCGTTTCCACCTCTACCAGCAAACAGCCATATCCTTCACTGCTGAAACAATTCTCGTACAACCGGGAATCCCTATAGGGAGTGAAGTGGCTAGGTATGTACGCCCTCCACCGTTGCAGCCTATCATACTGTGAGTGTGAATTATCCCGAGGAAGGGGAAGGCAAATAGCCGGTGGTGCTGAACCCGGATCGTAAGGAAGAGTGACTTGCTCGGGCGGTGGCTCGGAATGTTGACAATGAACCACCGTTTGGGGAGTGCCCCAAAGCGGTGAAACAGAAAATAAACTAGACATCGCTGCGGGGTTCGGGTAGCAGACAATCCGTCCGTGGCCATACAAGCGGTGGTAAATCTGGTAGAAGGGAGTCATTCTACCCGGGGTTTCCTCAGTTTGGCCTTTAACTAAAATAAGTGTATCTCCTGATAACCTACGTTCTAGCTGTACTTCCCTTCTCACACGCCCCATCCTCTCTCTAGTCCCCCTCTCTCTCTCACAGCCTCTTCCTACGCTCTCCTGACGGTCTGATGTTGCCTTTATCACACCAATCTTAACACGTCCAAAATCAAATTTACATGTACTCCAAAAACAAGGCAATGTCCATATAATGTTCCCTTCCCATCGCCGGGACCGGTGCAATTGCTTCATGAGTCCTGCATTGTCCGTGAACTTGATGACCTTCCATCAGTCGATACCATGTCCTCGTATATGGGGGCAGCGAAGAACATCACCTTTGCATAAATGAAATGTCCGTGTAGTTTGGTTAGGGTTACAGATGTAGGTGATATTTCCCTTTTCCATTTCTGCCGCCGATGTCACTCTAGCGAGGCGAGGCCGAAGATCACACAAGCGGTGCGTAGCCACCCCATCATGCTCCACACCTGTAACCGGTTAGTAACCGACCTTTTTACAGTGGTGGAGGTGGACCCAATTTACAGTGGTGGAGATGGACCCAAGCACTTCGCCCCTCCACTTTAACTGCTGTGGGGGTGGTAAGGAGAACTTGAAAGGGCCCGTCCCATCGCGGCTCCGACCCCTTCCTAGTCCAAACTTTGACCATGACATAACTACCGGGCTGGACTGAAAGTGAGCTAGGTACTGGGGGCGATGGCTGGTGAACCGCGCGGACATGGCCATGGAGCTCCTTGAGCACCTGCGTGAGGACTCGAACATAGGTGGTAATCTCTTCAGTCATATGGTGAAACTGAACCAGTCTGGAAGCATGCAGGTCCCAGGGAGTTCTAAGAGCCCTGCCATAAAGAATCTCGGCAGGAGAGACCGGGCCGGTCCCGCAGGTGTAACCCGCAGCTGGAAGAGGGCAACGGGGAGCAACTTAAGCCATGTCAGTCCCGTGCCTGCTCTTAATTTAGCCAATTTAGTTTTAAGGGTCTGATTGTGTCTCTCAGCCATCCCGGCCGCCTGCGTTCTGTAAGCACAGTGTAACTGCTGGCGTATGCCCAACTGGGAGCAAAACTCCTTGTTAATTTGTCCAATAAAATGAGGCCCATTATCAGAACTGAACTGAGCTGGTATACCGTACCGGGGAATGATTTCCCGCATCAAAACTTTAACCACAGTAGCAGCTTTATTATCGATAGTCGGATACGCCTCAACCCATCTGCTGAACACATCCACAATGATCAACACATATTTATAACATTGACACCTTTTCAACTAAATGTAATCCCACAAGGGATACCTTTGCCGGTGTTATATTGCTGACAAAGCAAACACCGATTACTGATACTCTGGGCCAACCCCTGCATTTTAGGGTGCCACCAAGTGTCCAGCAACAAATCTCTAGTTCCCCGGGCCCCACAATGAGTTGCAAAGTGTATGCATTCGATGACCCATAAAGCCAGTGCATCAGACATACAAGTTTTGTTACAATACCACCACATTTGTTTATCATTCTCAGGAGCGTCCTCCTGTAACCTTATGACGTCTTGGATGGTTGGCATTGGCTTGGCAGAGGCAGCCCTATTTATTGCAGAACGTTTAGTCTGACGTAACATTTTAGGCAGCATCACTTTCTGAATTTGCGCGGCTGTCCGCACTGCACAATCTGCTTGTTCATTACCAACGTCAACTGGGGTCTTACCATTTGTGTGGGCAGCGCATTTAATAACGGAAATCTGCGCGGGCATAAGGAGGGCCTGTAGTAGGTCATTCACTAAACCCCGGTGGGATATTTGACCACACATAATCATGTCAGGTTGTTCTGACGAAATATCACTCAAATCGTCCCTTATTGTGGCAGTTTCCTGAATCAAGGCTAAACAGTCGTGGCCAGGTGCGTCTTCATGGACAGGGGGACCACTAAGAAAACAGGCTGGATTGATAGTGGTACAGTGTTTAAATGTCAGACGTGGATTGTTCAAAAGGTATATCTCATACCTATTCTGACGAGCTGCGGTAAGATGCTGAGTCTGCAGTTGCCTCAGTAGTGCGATGACCGAGTGGGAGCTATACATCGTAATATCCTGTTGGAGAGTGAGAGCATGTAACGGCTGTGTGATGGCATTGATTGAACGTAAATCATGTACTAATCAGTACTGGTCTGTCTTAGCTGGTTTAAGCACAGCAAGTATGGGGGTGTTACATTCTGATTGGCAAGGGACCAAAATACCCTGTTGCAACAGCTCTCGGATTAATTTGTCCATAGACGGGGCTGCAGTCGAGTGTTAATCGTTTCACGGCCCTCAAAATGTTTTATGGCAGTGCCGTCTGGCGTGACTTGAATTACGTACTCGGTTGGATCTGAATGATCCACTGCCCTCCTTACCATAGGTCTCAGATCCCTGGCATTGTACTGGTCGTGGACCTGACGTGTAATATGAGGGCTTGCCGAAGCTGACTGTGGCCATAAATGTGGTGGTTTTGTAACAAAATCGGCTGTACCTTCTTTTCCCGTGACTGTAACTTTGACTGGCCATTCGGTCCCAATTAATGGCCGGTATTTGTCCTCCAACTCCCTGTTTTGTCCGGTTCTGTCATAGGCCAGGGTAACGTGATGCAGTGAATGTTCAATGTCTAACGTCCACCACTGGGGGGTGATAGAAATAGAGCACTGTTGTCTCATCCTACATGATTGAACCGTTACCCCTTCGTCTCCGCACTCTAGCTGTAGCTGGAAGATGCTCAGTAAATCTCGGGCCAACAAGTTACAGTCCAATCCAGTAGTCACTACAAACTGATGATTTGCAGACTTATTCTCGTAAGTGACTGTCACAGGTTCAGAAATAGGATACTCACACACCTATCCTTGGAACCCTGACAAATGCTGGGTGTGGTCAGATAGTGGCAGTCGAAGTTCTGATTGCCCCGAAACATTGGCTGCTCCAGTGTCGAGTACAAATGGGTGATGTTGATCTCCTATCTGCAGAGAGATAATAGGTTCCCTGTCCGATTGGAAAGTCCTTATGACTAAATTAGCTAGTCAATCCTGTGTTGGGAAAGGGTTTGCCTGGGAGAAGTCAGTGTATCTCGTCTGTCCTCCCCTTGGTGGGTACCCCCTCCTTTGGGTTGGGTCGTCTCCTTCGTCTTTTAAAGGGGCATTCCTGTTGCCAGTGATCTGCACGGCCGCAATTAAGACATGTATTGTTCCCTCTATAACTGCCCCGTCCTTTTCTCCCAGTAGACCAATGGCCCCTCAGAGGGTGCGGCGGTTGTAAAGCTGTTGGTGCATACGGTGGGCCATAAAGAGGAGCTGAGGGTCCCTTTGGGTGGGTTTGATATCCTCCCCCTTGCTGATCCACCCACCCAAAGTCACAATATTGGGGTTCCAGCTGGTAAGCTACCGTTTCTGCCGCTTGTTGGGGTCTCAGATCATCCTTTTTCATTACATACTCAGTCTTAACCTTTGTAACTGAGCCTCCTTCCTGGCCTACACCCTCATTCCAATAAAATCTGACTGCCCTTGCCATCTGGGAAGGGTCGTTCTCTGTCCAATTCATGTTATTACATTTCACGGCAGTAGCCACGGAAGGTGGTAGGCAATGCATTAACATTGCACAATATTGAGGGGAATTCTGACCATTTTGATATGGCAAGTCGCCTGACTGCCCACGGTAGATTTCAACGTTCCAGAAATTCCTCTGGCTCTTCAATCGTCTTAGGTTTTAGGTCTAAGATAGCCGAAATATTTATGGGCTTTTGAAATGTGCTATTAAACGCATTCAGGATTTGTGTCCGTCTATCGTCGTCCAATGCATGGGCTTGTTGAATTGCGGCGTGGCTAGCATAATTCAAGTGATTAAGATGATTGCGGTACTCTGCTGGGGTAAAAACCTGCTGGACTAGGGCCCAGAGGTCCCTAGAATCAGCTTGATAAATTGAGATGGTCGTTCTCAGGGAATCCACGAAAGCAGCAGGAGATTTTTTTCTGTCTGGGATTGTAGCCATAACAGCCATCATCTCACTGGGTGTCCATGGGAAATAAACGTCTATCGTGGGCTGGGCGGCCGGCGTCTCAGCGTCAGGGTTTGGTATTTTCCTAATCGGCAACTGTCTCAGAGTCTCACCAGGGGGCACTCTAGCTATTTCCTCTGGTTCTTCCAAGACTTCGACGACCCTCGCTGTCACTAGAGGGAGTTCTTTCTCTTCAGAATCATCCCTGGCATCTCCCTTTGTTCTCGAAGTTTGCGGTTTCCTCTTGGTCTGAAGGGATTTAGGTGATGTGCTTAATTGTTTCTGGTTAGGATCAGGCCCTTCTCTCACTTTCCAAGATCGGGTCCTAGAGCTAAGTGGGCTTGTGGAACAGAGCTCCTCTTCCCTCTTAGATCGTGAAAATGGTAAATTAGGACCCACGCTGTCAACCAAAAGGGCTGGAGTTACTGGCATGATTGGAATCTGGGGAGCAGTGACTGGATATAAATTATTATACTCTGGTGGTTCTGGAATTAGTGCAGACAATGCTACAGGTGCAGTCAAAATCCTAGCCGACCTGGTCAAATTATCTTAATCTTCATCTTCTGTCTCTGTCAATGCAAGGCCAGCCATTGAACTACCATTGTTTGTTTTTTCTTCTTCACTAATTGGAATCCCCATTTTAAGGGCATTTTCTTTTCAACTTAATAACATGATCTTATCCCTCTCATGTTGACGATATTGTTTCCATAATCTAATTAACTCTTTAGCTTTCATACTTTGGCTCTTTCTTTTTTTTAAATTATATATATATATATATTATTTGCTTATTTATAACCAATGGCAATTTTTTTTGCTCCTTGGCAAAATTATTAAAAAGGTTCTAACAGTGTTCTTTTAAAAGTTAAAATGTTTGAAAATTCAAATTGAATTACTGCAACTTGCAAGCTTAGCTCTGATCTCAACTCAGTAAATTTACGATTTGCTCAACACAAACTTGTATAACATTTACAACTTAATTAATTCTTTATCTTAACAATTTTTCTTTTCACAAGTTTTTCTTACATTCTCAAAAATGTTGGCTGCTATCAATGAGGGAGCAGTTAGCTGCGGTAATGTATACCGGACCAAAGTCAACTGTCATCTCCAGATTTACACTTTTTAAAATAGTGTCAGTGAGTTTCTTTCAGTTTCTATTAATTCACAAATAAAATGAGATAAACACTATTTCAAGTAAGTAAAAGTTAAGATTCTGGCAATTTCAATCATTTGCTTTCGAAAATAATAACTTTTATCAAAGAGGTGGAGAAACCCACTGGTTTCCTTTAATTAATTCAAAACGTAACTTTGCTGGAGTTCACTGACTCAAAGGAATGGTATCCGATTACATCACAGGCTGCTGCTGTTATCTCAAGGTCTGTGTGAGAAGCACAGTCTGTCGTCTTTAACTTTGGCTGCTGCTGTTAACCCTTTGAGAGACTTCTGCTTTAACTAACATGCAGCATCCACTTCTATGGATGGTCTTTGTTTTGAAATTTATCCAAGCAATTACCCATAATCTCAACTAGTCCTCTGAACTGCGTTTTTCGCCACTACAGTCCAAGGGTACAATTTTAACTTCATCAACTATAGATTTAAAACACTCACACATGGAATTGAGTCATCTGTTTTAAATGTTGCATCAACCCAAAACCTAACCCAAGCCGAATCAGAACTCACACATGGAGTTGAACCATCTTTGTTTAGATGTTCCATCAACCCAAAACCTAACCCAAGCCGAAACAGAACTCACACATGGAGTTGAACCATCTTTGTTTAGATGTTCCATCAACCCATAACCTAACCCAAGCCGAATCAGAACTCACACATGGAGTTGAACCATCTTTGTTTAGATGTTCCATCAACCCATAACCTAACCCAAGCCGAATCAACAATATGAAATACCATCAATTAATTTTCTAATCCCCAGACTGACCTTTGATTTCGTCGAGACGATCTTTCCGTACCAACCGCGAGTGACCAGACTAATCCGACGATAAGAAGAGGGGGAAAAGCAATGCGCGGTCATTTTCCAGCTATACATTGTGGGCCCCTTCTTCCCACTCTCCATGTTCATAATCAGTCTAATTCTGATTTCGTGGTTGGTCAGAACCGTCTTGAGAAATCCCAGGTTTCCGGCACCAAATGACAAAACTTAAATTTCTTTACCCGTCAGTCTGGCCTCAATAAAAGTCGAGATGGATTTGCAGGTACAGCATTAGTTATTTTATTTGACTTGCTAGTCTGATTCATTTCACAGAGGCACATGACTAGTCTCCGACACCCTTGGAAAACGAATGAAGAAGGAGACAAAGGGATTTCTGCAAGTACATTCAAATGGCATCAAGTTTCACATATACGATTCCCATAGGTCATCCTATACACCTCCTGACCTGGCCATACATCCTGATTGGCTCACTTCTCATCCCTTCCTCTGGCCCCCTATTACCCAGCATCCTTTTCTCCTCCTTTGCTGATCACACCTCCTCCTTGTTTTGCCATGCGTTCTGAAATCCTTTGTCTGTGAACTCACCAGAATGAGACTGGCCTATCTCTACATTAAAGCAACTAATATCTCGAAAGTAACTATTTGAGATCACATTCGTCACTCCCACCACACAGCCAGCACTGCCAGTGCCCCCCCCCCCCCCCCCACCAACAGGCAGCACTGTCAGTGCTCCCCACACACAGCCAGCACTGTCAGTGCTCGCCCACACAGCCATCACTGTCAGTGCTCCCACCACACAGCCAGCACTGTCAGTGCTCCCCCACACAGCCAGCACGGTCAGTGCTCCCCACACACAGCCAGCACTGTCAGTGCTGACCCCACACAGCCAAAACTGACAGTGCTCCCAGCACACAGCAAGCACTGTCAGTGCTCCCCCCACACAGCCAGCACTGTCAGTGCTCCCACCACACAGCCAGCACTGTCAGTGCTCCCCCACACAGCCAGCACGGTCAGTGCTCCCCACACACAGCCAGCACTGTCAGTGCTGACCCCACACAGCCAGAACTGGCAGTGCTCCCAGCACACAGCAAGCACTGTCAGTGCTCCCCCCACACAGCCAGCACTGTCAGTGCTCCCACCACACAGCCAGCACTCTCGGTGCTCCTACCACACAGCCAGCACTGTCAGTGCACCCACCACACAGCAAGCACTGTCAGTGCTCCCACCACACAGTCAGCACTGTCAGTGCTCCCAACACACAGCTAGCACTGTCAGTGCTCCCCCCACACAGCCAGCACTGTCAGTGCTCCCACCACACAGCGAGCACAGTCAGTGCTCCCCCACACAGCCAGCACTGTCAGTGCCCCCCCCCACACAGCAAGCACTCTCAGTGCTCCCCCCACAAAGCCAGCACTGTCAGTGCTGACCCCACACAGGCAGAACTGTCAGTGCTCCCCACACACAGCCAGCACTGTCAGTGCTGACCCCACACAGCCAGAACTGGCAGTGCTCCCAGCACACAGCAAGCACTGTCAGTGCTCCCCCCACACAGCCAGCACTGTCAGTGCTCCCACCACACAGCCAGCACTCTCGGTGCTCCTACCACACAGCCAGCACTGTCAGTGCACCCACCACACAGCAAGCACTGTCAGTGCTCCCACCACACAGTCAGCACTGTCAGTGCTCCCAACACACAGCTAGCACTGTCAGTGCTCCCCCCACACAGCCAGCACTGTCAGTGCTCCCACCACACAGCGAGCACAGTCAGTGCTCCCCCACACAGCCAGCAATGTCAGTGCCCCCCCCCCCCCCACACAGCAAGCACTCTCAGTGCTCCCCCACAAAGCCAGCACTGTCAGTGCTGACCCCACACAGGCAGAACTGTCAGTGCTCCCACCACACAGCAAGCACTGTCAGTGCTCCCACCAGACAGCCAGCACTGTCAGTGCTCCCACCACACAGCCAGCATTGTCAGTGCTCCTACCACACAGCCAGCACTGTCAGTGCACCACCCACACAGCCAGCACTGTCAGTGCTCCCCACACAGCCAGCACTGTCAGTGCTCCCACCACACAGCCAGGACTGTCAGTGCTCCCTCCACACAGCCAGCACTGTCAGTGCTCCCACCACACCGCCAGCACTGTCAGTGCTCCCACCACACAGCCTGCATTGTCAGTGCTCCTACCACACAGCCAGCACTGTCAGTGCACCACCCACACAGCCAGCATTGTCAGTGCTCCTACCACACAGCCAGCACTGTCAGTGCACCACCCACACAGCCAGCACTGTCAGTGCTCCCCACACAGCCAGCACTGTCAGTGCTCGCCCACACAGCCATCACTGTCAGTGCTCCCACCACACAGCCAGCACTGTCAGTGCTCCCCCACACAGCCAGCACGGTCAGTGCTCCCCACACACAGCCAGCACTGTCAGTGCTGACCCCACACAGCCAGAACTGGCAGTGCTCCCAGCACACAGCAAGCACTGTCAGTGCTCCCCCCACACAGCCAGCACTGTCAGTGCTCCCACCACACAGCCAGCACTGTCAGTGCTCCCCCACACAGCCAGCACGGTCAGTGCTCCCCACACACAGCCAGCACTGTCAGTGCTGACCCCACACAGCCAGAACTGGCAGTGCTCCCAGCACACAGCAAGCACTGTCAGTGCTCCCCCCACACAGCCAGCACTGTCAGTGCTCCCACCACACAGCCAGCACTCTCGGTGCTCCTACCACACAGCCAGCACTGTCAGTGCACCCACCACACAGCAAGCACTGTCAGTGCTCCCACCACACAGTCAGCACTGTCAGTGCTCCCAACACACAGCTAGCACTGTCAGTGCTCCCCCCACACAGCCAGCACGGTCAGTGCTCCCACCACACAGCGAGCACAGTCAGTGCTCCCCCACACAGCCAGCACTGTCAGTGCCCCCCCCCCCCACACAGCCAGCGCTCTCAGTGCTCCCCCCACAAAGCCAGCACTGTCAGTGCTGACCCCACACAGGCAGAACTGTCAGTGCTCCCACCACACAGCAAGCACTGTCAGTGCTCCCACCAGACAGCCAGCACTGTCAGTGCTCCCACCACACAGCCAGCATTGTCAGTGCTCCTACCACACAGCCAGCACTGTCAGTGCACCACCCACACAGCCAGCACTGTCAGTGCTCCCCACACAGCCAGCACTGTCAGTGCTCCCACCACACAGCCAGGACTGTCAGTGCTCCCTCCACACAGCCAGCACTGTCAGTGCTCCCACCACACCGCCAGCACTGTCAGTGCTCCCACCACACAGCCTGCACTGTCAGTGCTACCAACACACAGCCAGCACTGTCAGCGCTCCCCCACACAGCCCGCACTGTCAGTGCTCCTCCCCACACAGCCAGCACTGGCAGTGCTCCCACCACACAGCCAGCACTATCAGTGCTCCGCCCGCACAACCAGCACTGTCAGTGCTCCACTACACAGCCAGGACAGCCAGTGCTCCCCCAGAGCCAGCATTGTCAATGCTCCCCCACACAGCCAGCACTGTCAGTGCTCCCCCTACAGCTAACACTGCCAGTGTTCCTCCACATTCTGTCTGTGTCTCTGTCTGTGTCGCTATGTCTGTCTGTGTCTCTGTCTGTGTCTCTGTCTGTGTGTCTGTCTCTGTCTTTGTCTGTCTCTGTCTCTGTCCCTATCTCTGTCGCTGTCCCTGTCTCTGTCTGTGCCCCTGTCTCTGTCTGTGTCTTTGTCTCTGTCTTTGTCCCTGTCTCTGTTTGTGTCCCTGTCTCTGTCTGTATCGCTGCCTGTGTCCCTGTCTCTGTCTGTGTTCCTGTCTGTGTCTGTCTGTGTCTCTGTTTCTGTCTATGTCTCAGTCTCTGTCTCTGTCTGTGCCTGTGTCTCTGCCTGTGTCTATGTCTGTGTCACTGTGTCTGTCTGCGTCTCTCTCTGTGTCTCTGTGTCTGTCTCTGTCTCATTCTCTTTCTCTGCCTCTGTCTGTATCTCCGTGTCTGTCATTGTCTCAGTCTCTGTCTCTGTCTCTGTCTGGGGCACATTCTGCTTCACAGAATATGTTCAGGTGTGAGGCACCCACCCAGCTGATCGGCATTGGGGGAGTCACGCACACCCAGCTGATCGGCCATGGTGGAGGCACATACCCAGCTGATCGGCAATGGAAAGAGGCACACATCCAGCTGATCGGCATTGGGGGAGTCACACACACCCAGCTGATCGGCAATGGGGGGAAGTACACACCCAGCTGATTAGCCGTGGGGGAAGCACACTCCCTGCTGATCAGCAATGGTGGTGGGGAAGCACACACACAGCTGATGTGCCAATGGGGAAGTCACACTGAACCAGGTGAAAGGCCATGGGGGAGCCACACTGAACCAGCTCATCGGCCATGGGGGAGTCACACTGACCGAGTTGATCGGCCATGGGGGAGTCACACAGACTCAGCTCATCGGCCATGGTGGAGTCACACTGACCCAGCTGATCGGCCATGGGGGAGTCACACAGACCCAGCTCATCGGCCATGGGGGAGTCACACTGACCGAGTTGATCGGCCATGTGGGAGTCACGCTGACCCAGCTGATCGGCCATGGGGGAGTCACACAGACCCAGCTCATCGGCCATGGGGGAGACACATTGACCCAGCTGATCGGCAATGGGGGAGTCACACCCACCCACCGACAGTCTCTCCTGGTAATTCAGAATGGTAAATCTCTGCCTGTGTCTCTGCCTGTACCTGTCCATCTCTGTCTGAATCTGTGTTTCTGTCTATGTTTCTGTCTGTGTTTCTGTTTGTGTTTCTGTCTGTTTCTCTGTCTGTGACTGTGTCTGTGTCTGTCTGTATCTGTGCCTGTGCCTCTGTCTGTATCTGTGCCTGTGTCTCTGTCTGTGCTTGTGTCCCTGTCTTTGTTTGTGTCTCTGTCTATATTTGTGCCTGTGTCCCTGTCTTTGTCTGTGTCTCTGTCTGTGTCTACGTCTCTGTCTGTGTCTCTGTCTGTGTCTGGCTGTGCAGCTGTCTCTGTCGCTGTCTCTGTCGCTGTTTCTGTCTGTTTCTCTGTCTATGTCAAGAGCAGTATTATGGTGCTCAAGAGCTAGTCAAGAGCAGTATTACGGTGGCGGAGAGGATGCTAGAGGGGGACTCATCTTCTGAGGTAGTATGGGCTGAGGTTAGAAACAGGAAAGGAGAGGTCACCCTGTTGGGAGTTTTCTATAGGCCTCCAAAAAGTTCCAGGGATGTAGAGGAAAGGATGGCGAGGATGATCCTGGATAAGAGCGAAAGTAACAGGGTAGTTATTATGGGAGACTGTAACTTTCCAAATATTGACTGGAAAATATATAGTTCGAGGACATTAGATGGGTCGTTTTATGTACAGTGTGTGCAGGAGGGTTTCCTGACACAATATGTTGACAGGCCAACAAGAGGCGAGGCCACGTTGGATTTGGTTTTGGGTAATGGACCAGGCCAGGTGTTGGATTTGGAGGTAGGAGAGCACTTTGGGGACAGTGACCACAATTCGGTGACGTTTACGTTAATGATGGAAAGGGATAAGTACACACCGCAGGGCAAGAGTTATTCCTGGGGGAAGGGCGATTATGATGCCATTAGATGTGACTTGGGGGGGGGGGGGGATAAGGTGGAGAAGTAGGCTGCAAGTGTTGGGCACACTGGATAAGTGGAGCTTGTTCAAGGATCAGCTACTGCGTGTTCTTGATAAGTATGGACCGGTCAGGCAGGGAGGAAGGCGTAGAGCGAGGGAACCGTGGTTGACCAAAGAAGTGGAATCTCTTGTTAAGAGGAAGAAGGAGGCCTATGTGAAGATGAGGTGTGAAGTTTCAGTTGGGGCGATGGATAGTTACAAGGTAGCGAGGAAGGATCTAAAGAGAGAGCTAAGACGAGCAAGGAGGGGACATGAGAAGTATGTGGCAGGTAGGATCAAGGAAAACCCAAAAGCTTTCTATAGGTATGTCAGGAATAAGCGAATGACTAGGGAAGAGATTGCTGGACCTTTGGCTTTGATTTTTATGTCATCATTGGCTACAGGAATAGTGCCAGAGGGCTGGAGGATAGCAAATGTGGTCCCTTTGTTCAAGAAGGGAAGCAGAGACAACCCCGGCAACTATAGACCGGTGAGCCTCACGTCTGTAGTGGGTAAGGTCTTGGAGGGGATTATAAGAGACAAGATTTACAATCATCTAGATAGGAATAATATGATCAGGGATAGTCAGCATGGCTTTGTGAAGGGTAGGTCATGCCTCACAAACCTTATCGAGTTCTTTGAGAAGGTGACTGAACAGGTAGACGAGGGTAGAGCAGTTGATGTGGTGTATATGGGTTTCAGTAAAGCGTTTGATAAGGTTCCCCACGGTAGGCTATTGCAGAAAATACGGAGGCTGGGATTGAGGGAGATTTAGAGATGTGGATCAGAAATTGGCTAGCTGAAAGAAGACAGAGGGTGGTGGTTGATGGGAAATGTTCAGAATTGAGTTCAGTTACAAGTGGAGTACCACAAGGATCTGTTCTGGGGCCGCTGCTGTTTGTCATTTTTATAAATGACCTAGAGGAAGGCGCAGAATGGTGGGTGAGTATATTTGCAGGCGATACTAAAGCCGGTGGTGTTGTCGACAGTGTGGAAGGATGTAGCAGGGTGCAGAGGGAGATAGATAAGATGCAGAGCTGGGCTGAGAGGTGGCAAATGGAGTTCAATGTAGAGAAGTGTGAAGTGATTCACTTTGGAAGGAATAACAGGAATGCGGAATATTTGGCTAATGGTAAAGTTCTTTGAAGTGTGGATGAACAGGGGGATCTAGGTGTCCATGTACATAGATCCCTGAAAGTTGCCACCCAGGTTGATAGGGTTGTGAAGAAGGCCTATGGAGTGTTGGCCTTTATTGGTAGAGGGATTGAGTTCCGGAGTCGGGAGGTCATGTTGCAGCTGTACAGAACGCTGGTTCGGCCGCATTTGGAGTATTGCGTCCAGTTCTGGTCACCGCATTATAGGAAGGACGTGGAGGCTTTGGATCGGGTGCAGAGGAGATTTACAAGAATGTTGCCTGGTATGGAGGGAAAATCTTACGAGGAAAGGCTGATGGACTTGACGTTGTTTTCGTTGGAGAGAAGAAGGTTAAGAGGAGACTTAATAGAGGCATACAAAATGATCAGGGGGTTAGATCGGGTGGACAGTGAGATCCTTCTCCCGCGGATGAAAATGGCTGGCACGAGGGGACATAGCTTTAAACTGAGGGGTAATAGATATAGGACAGAGGTCAGAGGTAGGTTCTTTACGCAAAGAGTAGTGAGGCCGTGGAATGCCCTCCCTGCAACAGTAGTGATCTCGCCAACATTGAGGGCATTTAAAAGTTTATTGGATAAACATATGGATGATAATGGCATAGTGTAGGTTAGATGGCTTTTGTTTCGGTGCAACATCGTGGGCCGAAGGGCCTGTACTGCGCTGTATCGTTCTATGTTCTATGTTCTATATCTGTGTCCGTGTCTCTGTCTAAATCTGTGCCTGTGTCTCTGTCTGTCCCTGTGTCTCTGTCTGTGCCTGTGTCTCTGTCTGTGCCTGTGTCCCTGTCTCTGTCCGTGTCTCTGTCTGTGTCTATGCCTCTGTCCGTGTCTCCGTCTGTGTCTGTCTGTGTCGCTGTCTCTGTCGCTGACTCTGTCGCTGTCTTTGTCTGTGTCTCTGTCTCTGTCTGTTTCGGTGTCTGTGTTGGTGTCTATGTCTCTGTGTCTGCCTGTGTCCCTGTGTCTGTCTGTGTCTCAGCCTGGGTCTCTGTCTGTGTCTCTGAATCTGACTGCGTTTCTGTTTGTGTCTCTGCCTGTATTTTTCTCTCCCCGGTCTGTGTCTGTCTGTGTTTCTGTCTGTGTCTCTGTCTGTGTCGCTGTCTCTGTCTGTGTCTCTGCCTGCGTCGCTGTGTCTGCATGTGTCTCTGTCTCCGTCTGTATATCTGCCTGTGTCTCTGTGTCTGCCTGTGTCCCTGTATCTGTCTGTGTCTCAGCCTGGGTCTCTGTCTGTATCTCGGAATCTGACAGCGTTTCTGTCTGTGTCTCTGCCTGTGTCTTTTTCTCTCTCTCGGTCCGTGTCTGTCTGTGTTTCTGTCTGTGTCTCTTTCTCTGTCTGTGCCTGTGTATCTGTCTTTGTCTCTGTCTGTGTCTCTGTCTGAGTCTGTGTCTCTGTCTGTCTCTCTGTCTGTGTCTCGGTCTGTGTCTCTGTCTGTGTACCTGCCTGTGTCTGAGTCTGTGTCTGTGCATGTGCTTGTGTCTGTGTCAGTGTCTCTGTCTCTGTCTGAGTCTCTGTTTGTGTCTGTGTCTTTGTGTCTCTGTTTGTGTCTGTATCTCAGTCTGTGTCTCTGTCTGTGTCACTGCCTCTGTCTGTGTCTCTGCCTCTGTCTGTTTCTGTGTTTGTGTCTCTATCTGTGTCCCTGCCTCTGTCTGTGTCTGTGTCTGCCTCTGTATCTCTGCCTGTATCTCTGTCTGTGTCACTGCCTCTGTCTGTGTCTCTGTCTCTGTCTGTTTCTGTCTGTGTCTCGGCCTGTGTCTCTGTCTGTGTATCTGCCTGTGTCTGTGTCTGTGTCTGTGCTTGTGTCAGTGTCGGTGTCTCTGTCTCTGTCTGAGTCTCTGTTTGTGTCTGTGTCTTTGTGTCTCTGTTTGTGCCCGTGTCTCTGTCTGTGTCACTGCCTCTGTCTGTGTCTCTGTCTCTGTCTGTTTCTGTGTTTGTGTCTCTATCTGTGTCTCTGCCTCTGTCTGTGTCTGTGTCTGCCTCTGTATCTCTGCCTGTGTCTCTGTCTGTGTCACTGCCTCTGTCTGTGTCTCTGTCTCTGTCTGTTTCTGTCTGTGTCTCGGCCTGTGACTCTGTCTGTGTATCTGCCTGTGTCTGTGTCTGTGTCTGTGCTTGTGTCTGTATCGGTGTCTCTGTCTGAGTCTCTGATTGTGTCTGTGTCTTTGTGTCTCTGTTTGTGTCCGTGTCTCTGTCTGTAATTCTGTCTCTATCTGTGACTCTATCTGTATCTCTGTCTGTGTTTCTGTCTGTGTCTCTGGCTGTTTCTCTTTCTCTGTCTGTGTCTGTCCCTGTATCTCTGTCTCTGTCTGTTTCTGTGTTTGTGTCTCTCTATCTGTGTCTCTGTCTGTGTCTCGGTCTCTCCCTCTGTCTGTGTCTCGGTCTCTGCCTGTGTCTCTCTGTACATCTGTCTGTGTCTCTGTCTGTATCTCTCTCTGTGTCCGTGTCCCTGTCTCTGTCTGTGTCTCTGTCTCTGCCTCTGTCTGTGTCTGTATCTATGTCTGTGTCTCTGTCTGTGTCTCTCTGTACCTCTGTCTATCTCTGTGTCTGTCTGTTTCTCAGTCCCTGTCTCTGTCTGTGTCTCTGTCTGTGTCTATGCCTCTGTCCGTGTCTCCGCCTGTGTCTGTCTGTGTCGCTGTCTCTGTCGCTGACTCTGTCGCTGTCTTTGTCTGTGTCTCTGTCTCTGTCTGTTTCGGTGTCTGTGTTGGTGTCTGTGTCTCTGTGTCTGCCTGTGTCCCTGTGTCTGTCTGTGTCTCAGCCTGGGTCTCTGTCTGTGTCTCTGAATCTGACTGCGTTTCTGTCTGTGTCTCTGCCTGTGTATTTTTCTCTCTCCCGGTCTGTGTCTGTCTGTGTTTCTGTCTGTGCCTCTGTCTGTGTCGCTATCTCTGCCTGCGTCGCTGTGTCTGCCTGAGTCTCTGTCTCCGTCTGTATATCTGCCTGTGTCTCTGTGTCTGCCTGTGTCCCTGTATCTGTCTGTGTCTCAGCCTGGGTCTCTGTCTGTGTCTCTGAATCTGACAGCGTTTCTGTCTGTGTCTCTGCCTGTGTCTTTTTCTCTCTCTCGGTCCGTGTCTGTCTGTGTTTCTGTCTGTGTCTCTTTCTCTGTCTGTGCCTGTGTATCTGTCTGTGTCTCTGTCTGTGTCTCTGTCTGAGTCTGTGTCTCTGTCTGTCTCTCTGTCTGTGTCTCGGTCTGTGTCTCTGTCTGTGTATCTGCCTGTGTCTGAGTCTGTGTCTGTGTCTGTGTCTGTGCTTGTGTCTGTGTCGGTGTCTCTGTCTCTGTCTGAGTCTCTGTTTGTGTCTGTGTCTTTGTGTCTCTGTTTGTGTCCGTGTCTCTGTCTGTGATTCTGTTTCTATCTGTGTCTCTATCTGTATCTCTGTCTGTGTTTCTGTCTGTGTCTCTGGCTGTTTCTCTTTCTCTGTCTGTGTCTGTCCTTGTATCTCTGTCTGTGTCTCTGTCTGTGTCACTGCCTCTGTCTGTGTCTCTGTCTCTGTCTGTTTCTGTGTTTGTGTCTCTATCTGTGTCTCTGCCTCTGTCTGTGTCTGCCTCTGTATCTCTGCCTGTGTCTCTGTCTGTGTCACTGCCTCTGTCTGTGTCTCTGTCTCTGTCTGTTTCTGTCTGTGTCTCGGTCTGTGTCTCTGTCTGTGTATCTGCCTGTGTCTGTGTCTGTGTCTGTGCTTGTGTCTGTGTCGGTGTCTCTGTCTCTGTCTGAGTCTCTGTTTGTGTCTGTGTCTTTGTGTCTCTGTTTGTGTCCGTGTCTCTGTCTGTGATTCTGTCTCTATCTGTGTCTCTATCTGTATCTCTGTCTGTGTTTCTGTCTGTGTCTCTGGCTGTTTCTCTTTCTCTGTCTGTGTCTGTCCCTGTATAGCTGTCTGTGTCTCTGTCTGTGTCACTGCCTCTGTCTGTGTCTCTGTCTTTGTCTGTTTCTGTGTTTGTGTCTCTCTATCTGTGTCTCGGTCTCTCCCTCTGTCTGTGTCTCGGTCTCTGCCTGTGTCTCTCTGTACCTCTGTCTGTGTCTCTGTATGTATCTCTCTCTGTGTCCGTGTCCCTGTCTCTGTCTGTGTCTCTGTCTCTGCCTCTGTCTGTGTCTGTATCTATGTCTGTGTCTCTGTCTGTGTCTCTCTGTACCTCTGTCTATCTCTGTGTCTGTCTGTGTCTCAGTCTCTGTATCTGTCTGGGGCACATTCTGCTGCACAGACTTTGTTTAAGTGTAAGGCACACACCCAGCTGAACGGCAATGGGGAGAATCACACACCCAGCTGATCGGCAATGGGGGGAAGTACGCATCCTGCTGATCGACAATCCGGGGAAGGACACACCCACCTGATCGGCCATGGCGGAGGCACACACCCAGCTGATCGGCATTGGGGGAGTCACACACACCCAGCTGATGGGCCATGGTGGAGGCACATACCCAGCTGATCGGCAATGGGGGGAAGTACGCACTCTGCTGATCGGCAATGCGGGGACGCACACTCCCAGCTGATCGGCAATGGGGGGAAGAACAGACCCAGCTGATCGACAATGGGGAGAAGGACACACCCAGCTGATCGGCAATGCGGGGAAGCACACTCCCAGCTGATCGGCAATGGGGGGAAGGACAGACCCAGCTGATCGGAAATGGGGGGAAGCACACTCCCAGGTGATCGGCAATGGGGGAAAAGGACAGACCCCGCTGATCGGCAATGGGGGGAAGCACACTCCCAACTGATCGGCAATGGGGGAAAGGACAGATCCAGCTGATCGGCAATGGGGGGGGGGGGGACGCACACACCCAGCTGTTCGGCAATGCGGGGAAGCATACACCCAGCTGATCCGCAATGGGGGGGAGTCACACCCACCCACCGATAGTCCTGGTAATGCAGAATAGTAAATCAGGCTAAGGCTGGCTGGGGAGGGTCAGTTTTACCGGCAGTGCGAGGAGAGAGATGCCGTGTGGGTGTGGTATCCTCTCAGGGTTTAATGAATTGAAGAGTTGAACTAAAGTTAACTTTCAGCACATTCTTCAACTGCTGTCTGAACAAAGTCTGTGTCACGGCGTAAATCGCTGTGTTTGTGCAGCAACTCAGGAGCTGCAGCATGAAGCCCAATTCCAGAACATAATGATGTACAAACGGATTGGCCGTGATAAATTGCCCTTAGTGTCCAAAATTGCCCTTAGTGTTGGGTGGGGTTACTGGGTTATGGGGATAGGGTGGAGGTGTTGACCTTGGGTAGGGTGCTCTTTCCAAGAGCCGGTGCAGACTCGATGGGCCGAATGGCCTCCTTCTGCTCTGTAAATTCTATGAATTCTCTGAAGACACACAGAGACACTAATACACACACTCACTGACACGCAGATACAGTAATACAAACTCACAGACACACACAGACACTAATACACACACACACAGACAATAATACACACACACAGACACATAGAGAAATAAGTATACACACTCACAGACACACACTGACACTAATACACACTCACACACACACAGACACATAGAGAAAGAAATATACACACTTACAGGCACACACTGACACTAATACACACTCACACTAACAGGCGGAGATACAATAATACACATACTCACACACAGACACTAATACACACTCACAGACAGACTGCGACACTGATACACACACTCGCACACAGATACACTAATATACACAATCACTGATTCACACAGACATTAATACATACACACACAGACGCACAGAGACACGAATACACACACACATAAACTATTAGACACACACACAGCCGCACAAAAGACACTAATACACACATGCACTCACACACACAAATACACACACTCTCAGACACACAGATAGAACATAGAACATAGAACATTACAGCGCAGTACAGGCCCTTCAGCCCTCGATGTTGCGCCGACCTGTAGATAGACTAATACACACACGCACTGACACGCAGATACACTAATACATACTCACAGGCACACACACAAACACACAGACAGTAAGACACACACTCAGACACACAGGGACACAAATACACACTCACACAGATACAGTAATACACACACACATTCACACACGCAAACACAAATACACACACTCACAGACACTCAGATCGACCCCAATACACACACTGTCTCACACACACACACAAAGACACCAATGCACACAATCTCACACACAGATACACTAATACACATACACTCACAGGCCTAAACAGAGACTCTCATACACACACGCACTCACACACAGACACTAATACTCACAAACAGATACACTAATGCACACACTCACAGACAAACACACAGACAGCAATACGCACACTCACACACACAGATACTAGTACACACACTCACACAAAACAGACACACACAGGGGCACTAATTCACACTCACAGACACAGAGACACGAATACACACACACTCACAGAGAGACAATAATACACACACTCACAGACACAAACACAGACATTAATACACACACTCACACACACAGACACTCACACACACACACAGACACAGACAGAGGCACGAATACACAAACTCATAAACACAGGCAGCCACACACAGATACACTAATGCACACACACAGACATACACAGACACTAATACACACACTCAACGACACACATAGACACTAATACACACACTCACTGGCAAGCAGATACACTAATACATACTCAGACACATACTAATACACACACAAACAGACAACAATACAGTGTCTCTCACATACAGTACACTCACATACACACGCCCACTAAAGCACACACTTTCACACACAAGCACTAATGCACACACTCACAGACACACATAGACACTAATCCACACGCACACACAGGCGCTAATACACACACTCACTGACACATAGAGACAGTAATATACACACTCAGAGACACAGACACAATAATATACACACTCACCCACAGGCACTAACACACACTCACAGACACACTAATACACACTCACACACACACACATCCATTATACACACACTCACGCACACAGGAGCACTAATACATACACTCACAGTCACACACAGACACTAATACACAAACTCATAGACACCCAGAGATACTATTTCACACACTCACTGACACACAGAGACACTAATGTACACACTTACAGACGCAGAGACACAAAACTCACAAACACGGACATACACAGGTAGATTGATAGATAAATTGAAACACACAGGGACTGCAATGCACACAATCACGCCCACCCACTAATGCACACACTCACAGACATACAGAGACACTAAGACACGCACTGACTGACACATAGAGACACTTATATACACACTTACAGACACATAGACACCACAACACACACACAGACACACACAGATACAATGATACACACAGAGGGGCAGTAATAAACACAATCACAGACTCACACACACTAGCACACACACAGAAACACTAATACACACACTCACAGGCACACACAGCGACACTAATACACAGACTCACAGACACACACATAGACACTACTCACAGACTCACACAGACAGTAGCACACACACTCACAGACACAGAGCGACACTAATACACAGACTCACAGACACACACATAGACACTACTCACAGACTCACACAGACAGTAGCACACACACTCACAGACACACAGAGACACGAATACACACACTCACAGACACACACAGACAATAGCACACAACTCACAGGCACACAGAGACACTAATACACACACTGACTGACATATAGAGACACTATTATACACACTCACAGACACACACAGAGACACTAATACATACACTCACAGACTCACACAGACAGTAGCACACACACTCACAGACACACAGAGACACTAATACACGCACTCACAAACACACAGAGACACTAATACACACACTCACAGACACACAAATACACACACTTACATACACACAGAGACACTAACACACTCTCAGACACACAGAGACACTAATACACAGACTCACAGACACACAGAGACACTAATACACACACTCACAGACACACAGAGACACGAATATTCACACACTCTCCCAGACACTAAGACAGACACTCACTGACACACAGAGACACTGACATACCCAGTCTCAGGTACACACAGAGACACTAATAAACACACTCACACAATTCAGACACTAATGCACAGACTCGTACACACACAGACACTAACACATACACACAGACACACACATACACTAATGTACAAACTCAAAGACACACACAGAGACACTAATACACACACACAGACACACAGAGACACTAATACACACACACAGACACACAGAGACACTAATAAAACTACTCACACACAGGCACTAATACACACACACACACACTGATATGCAGGTACACTAATACACACACTCACACACACACAGACACAAATGCACACACTCACACACACACAGACACTAATACATTTAAACAGGCACACACATACACTAATGCACAAACTCAAATACACACACAGAGGCACTAATACCCACAGACAGACACACAGAGACACTAATACACCACTCACACACAGACACTATCACACTCACTCACTGGCACCCAGATGCACTGAAACACACACTCACACAACACACAAACACACTAATACACACACACGCGCACAGATAGTAATACACACTCAAAGACACAGACACTAACACACAAACTCACACAAACACACACAGTCACACACAAACACTAATGCACAAACCGAAAGACACACACAGAGACACAAATGCACACACACAGACACTAAAACACACACAGACAGACACACTAATACACACACTCACACATGCAGTCACTAATACACACACTCACACACACAGACACTAATACACGGATTGAAAAATAGCAAACGTGACACCACTGTTTAAAAAAGGAGGTAGGCAGAAAGCGGGTAATTATAGGCCAGTGAGCTTAACTTCGATAGTAGTTAAGATGCTGGAATCTATCACCAATGATATAATAGCGAGGCATCTGGCTGGAAATTGTTCCATTGGGCAGACGCAGCATGGGTTCATAAAGGGCAGGTGGTGCCTAACTAATTTAGTGGAATTTTTTGAGGACATTACCAGTGCGATAGATAACGGGGAGCCAATGGATGTGGTATATCTGGATTTCCAGAATACCATTGACAAGGTGCCACAAAAAAGGTTGTTGCATCAGATAAAGATGCATTGCATTAAGGGGAAAGTAGTCGCATGGATAGAGGATTGGTTGATTAATAGAAAGCAAAGAGTGG
The DNA here is from genome assembly GCF_047496885.1 of Scyliorhinus torazame. NCBI lineage: Eukaryota > Metazoa > Chordata > Chondrichthyes > Carcharhiniformes > Scyliorhinidae > Scyliorhinus > Scyliorhinus torazame. The sequence goes on from NC_092726.1 coordinate 139,794,577, forward strand.
GGATTAATGGGTGTTTCTCTGGTTGGCAATCAGTAGCTAGTGGTGTCCCTCAGGGATCAGTGTTGGGCCCACAATTGTTCACAATTTACATAGATGATTTGGAGTTGGGGACCAAGGGCAATGTGTCCAAGTTTGCAGACAACACTAAGATGAGTGGTGAAGCAAAAAAGTGCAGAGGATACTGGAAGTCTGCAGAGGGATTTGGATAGGCTAAGTGAATGGGCTAGGGTCTGGCAGATGGAATACAATGTTGACAAATGTGAGGTTATCCATTTTGGTAGGAATAATAGCAAAAGGGATTATTATTTAAATGATAAAATATTAAACATGCTGCTGTGCAGAGAGACCTGGGTGTGCTAGTGCATGAGTTGCAAAAAGTTGGTTTACGGGTGCAACAGGTGATTAGGAAGGCAAATTGAATGTTGTGCTTCATTGCTAGAGGGATGGAGTTTAAGACACGGAAGGTCATGCTGCAATTGTACAAGGTGTTAGTGAGGCCACACCTGGAGTATTGTGTTCAGTTTTGGTCTCCTTACTTGAGAAAGGAATTACTGGCACTGGAGGGTGTGCAGAGGAGATTCACGAGGTTAATCCCAGAGCTGAAGGTGTTGGATTACGAGGAGAGGTTGAGTAGACTGGGACTGTACTCGTTGGAATTTAGAAGGATGAGGGTTGATCTTATAGAAACATATAAAATTATGAAGGGAATAGATAGGATAGATGCGGGCAGGTTGTTTCCACTGGCGGGTGAAAGCAGAAGTAGGGGGCATAGCCTTAAAATAAGGGGAAGTAGATTTAGGACTGAGTTTAGGAGGAACTTATTCACCCAAAGGGTTGTGAATCTATGGAATTCCCTGCCCAGTGAAGCACTAGTGGCTCCTTCACTAAATGTTTTTAAGATAAAGATAGATAGTTTTTTGAAGAATAAAGGGATTAAGCGTTATGGTGTTCGGGCCGGAAAGTGGAGCTGAGTCCACAAAAGATCAGCCATGATCTCATTGAATAGCGAAGCAGGCTCGAGGGGCCAGATGGCCTACTCCTGCTCCTAGTTCTTATGTTCTCACAGACACACGCTGGCACTAATACACACTCACAGGCTCAAAGAAACACTAATACACACTCGCAGACACACAGAGACACTAATACAGACTCACAGAAACACATACAGACACTAATACATACACACAGAGACACGAATACACCCACTCACAGACACACACCGGCACCAATACACACAGACATTAACACACACACACAGATACTAATACACACACTAACGATGCACAGAGACAATAATATACACACTCACAGACACGGGGAGACTCGAATGCATACACTCACAGACTGCAACACTAATCCACACAGTCACACACGCATGCATTAATACACACACACAGAAACTAATACACACACTCACTGATACACAGCGACAACCATATACACACTCACAGACACAGGGAGATTGTAATGCACACACTCACAGACACACTAATACAAACACTCAAAGAGACATGCAGATACTAATAAACACACTAACACACAGAGACACTAATACACATTCACAGACACACAGATACACTAATACATCAACTCACACACACAGAGGCACTAGTACACAGCTCACAGACCGACAGAGACACTAATACACAAACACACACACATTAGTAGAGACACTCTCACACATAGCCACTAATGCACTCACACAATCAGACACTAATGCACACATTCTCACACACACTCAGCACACACAGACACTAATGCACACACTCACACACACACAGACACTAGTACACACACTCACAGACACACATACAGACACTAATACACACACTTACATACACAGACAATAATACACGCACTCACAGACAGACACTGGCACCAGTACACACACTCACAAACACAGACACTAATACACACACTCACAAAGGCACACTGGCACTAATACACACACTAACGCACAGACACAGATACTAATACACACACCCAGTGATACACAGAGACAATAATATACACACTCACAGACACAGGGAGACTCTAATGCACAAACTCACACACACAGCGACACTAATAAACACACTAACACAAACACACAGATACTAATACCCATACTTACTGATACACAGAGGCAATACTACACACTCACAGACACACACAGACACTAATGCACACACTCACACAAAGTGACACTAATACACACACTCACACACATAGGCACTAATACACTCACACACACAGATTAATGCACACATTCTCACACACACCGACACTCACAGATACATTAATATACACAGAAATACAGACGCGCACAGACTCTAATACACACACTCAAACGTCCCTCCACACACACACTAACCCCCTCAACCACAGACATACAAACCCCCCACAGACACTAACCCACCCTCCACACACACGAACCTCCCCACAAACACTGCCCCCACCCCACACACACTGACCCCCTCCCCCACACACACTCAACCCCCCACACACACTAACCCCCTCATACACTAACCCCCCCACACACACGAACCCCCCCCCCCACACACACCCTAACCCCCCCACACACACACACTAACCCCCACACACACAAACCACCCCCACACACTACCCCCCCCCCACACACTAACCCACTCCACACACACACTAACCACACCCACACACACTAACCACAGCAACACACGACCCCCCCCACCACACACACTAACCCCCCAACACACACTAACCCCCCCCACACACACTAACCCCCACACACACACTAACACCCCACACACACTAACCCCCCCACACACACACTAACCCCCACACACACTAACCCCTCCCACACACTAACCCCCCCCACACACACACACTAACCCCCACACCCCCTGGCACACACACACACACACAGACCCACCCACCCACACTAACCCCCTCACACACTAACCCTCCCACACCCACACTAACCCTCCCACACCCACACTAACCCCCACACACACTAACCCCCCCACACACACACTAACCGCCCATACACACTGACCCCCCACACACACACGAACACTCCCACACCCACACTAACCCTCCCACACCCACACTAACCCCCCCACACACACTAACCACCACCCCCACAGAAACACACATAGTAACCCCCCCACACACATTCATCCCCACGCCTCACACACACTAATCCCCCACACATACTAACCCCTTCACACACACTAATCCCTCCACACACACTAACACGCCCACACATACTAACCCCCCCACATACACACAGACCCCCCCCCACACACACTAACCCCCACCACACACACACTAACCCCACACATACTAACCTCCCCAGCAAACACACTAAACCCGCCCCACACACACTAACCCCCTCACACACTCAAACACTACAACCCCCACCACACACACACATTAACCCACCCACACAAAAACTAAACCCTCCACACACACGAACCACACACACGCACTAATGACACCCAACGTACACACTAACTCCCCCACACGCACTAAGCCCCCCCACACACACATTAACCCTCCCACACACACTAACCATCCCACACACACACACTAAGCCCCCACCCGCACACACTAAACCTCCCACATACACTAATACCTCACTAACAAACGTTAACACCCCCCACACACACACACACTAACCCTCCCACACACACTAACCCCCTCAGAAACACATTAATCCCCCCACACACACTAACCCTCCCACACACTCAACCCCCCCCCCCCCCGGCACACATTAACCCTCCCACCCACACACTAACACCCCACAAACTCACTAACCCTCCCATACACACACTAGCCCCGTGTGGTGGTATGTACTAGGGATATTGCGGTACCCTGTGATGCCGAGAGGCTATTGGTGGATAGATGCTGGGTCCCGAGTGGATCAGCCGCCTACTGGCTCCACCCAGTAAGGCAGAGTATAAGAGCCCGTGTTCTCCCAGCAGCCGCATTCTGTAACTCTGCTGCTGGGGAAGAAGTCTGCGTAATAAAGTCATCGATCGACTCCTTCTCTTCTCGTCTCGTGAGTGATTGATTGTGCTGCAATTTATTACGAAGACTTAAAGGACATGGAGCTCCGACTCACTCCGGAGTGTCTGCGAATCAGCCCCCACGCGGCAGACTCAGCGGCCACTTTTAAACACTGGCTAGCGTGGTTCGAAGGATACCTCCGAACGGGCACCTGCATGACTACAGAAGACCAGAAAATGCAAGTACTGCATTCCAGGGTGAGCCCGTGATCCCCTCTCCGCCCCCCACCCCCCCGTGGGAGCACGGAGAGTTTTATACATCCCGATACGGTAAGACGCTGTTCCCTTTCAATCCACCCAAGTAATCAAAAGACTTTCCTGGCGGCAGGATTCCATTCCGTACAGATCAAAGGGTTCTGCATCGCAAACCTCACGGTGCAGGGGAGGGAGTTCAAGAACTATCGGCTTTACGTCCTTCCCCACCTCTGCGCTGCCACACTGCTGGGTTGGATTTTCAGTGCAACCTCCAGAGTTTAACGTTTCAATCCGGCGGCCCTTTTCCCCCCACTCACTATCTGCGGCCTAGCGACCCACAAGGTCGACCCACCGTCCCTATTTGCGAACCTCACCCCTGATTGCAAACCTAATGCCACTAGGAGCAGACGGTACAGCGCCCAGGACCGAACATTTATCCAGTCTGAAGTCCAGCGGCTGCTGCGGGAAGGCGTAATCCAGACCAGCAATAGTCCTTGGAGAGCTCAGGTGGTAGTTGTAAAGACCAGGAAGAAGCAGAGGATGGTTATAGACTATAGTCAAACCATCAATAGGTACACGCAGCTGGATGCATACCCTCTCCCCCGCATATCTGACATGGTCAATCGGATTGCACAGTACAAGGTATTTTCCACTGAGAACCTTAATTCTGCATATCATCAGCTCCCCATCCGCCCGAGCGACCGCAAATAGACTGCTTTTGAAGCAGGTGGGCGGCTCTATCACTTTTTAAGGGTTCCATTCGGTGTCACTAACGGTGTCTCGGTCTTCCAATGGGAGATGGACCAAATGGTTGACCAGAACGGTTTGCCGGCCACGTTCCCAAACCACAATAATGGCCACGACCAGCAGCACCACGACGCCAACCTACGCAAATTCCTCCAGACCGCAAACGCCCAGAATCTCACATACAACATGGAGAAATGCGTGTTTAGCCATCCTCGGCTACATAGTGCGAAAAGGAGCGATAGGCCCAGACCCCAAACCTCTTGGAGTTCCCCCTCCCTCACTGCTCCAAGGCCTTGAAACGCTGCCTGGGCTTTTTCTCTTATTACGCCCAGTGGGTCCCCAACTACGTGGACAAGTCCGTCCGCTAATCCAGTCCACTGTTTTTCCCCTGTCGACAGAGGAACGCCAGGCTTTCAGCCACATCAAAGCGGATTTCGGAAAGGCCACGATGCGTGCCATCGACGAGTCCCTCCCCTTCCAGGTCGAGAGTGACACATCCGATGTAGCTCTGGCGGCCACCCTCAACCAAGCGGGCAGAACCGTGGCCTTTTTTTCACGCACCACCCACGGTTCAGAAATCCGCAACTCCTCAGTGGACAAGGAGGCCCAGGCCATAGTGGAAGCTGTGCGGCATTGGAGGCATTACCTGGCCGGTAGGAGATTTACTCTCCTCACTAATTAACGGTCGGTTGCCTTCATGTTCGATAATGAGCAGCGGGGCAGGATCAAGAACGACAAGATCCTGTGGTGGAGGATCGAACTCTCCACATATAACTATGAGATCTTGTATCGTCCCGGAAAGCTGAACGAGCCTCCTGATGCCCTCTCCCGCGGCACATGTGCCAACGCACAAGTGGACCATCTCTGAACCCTCTACGAGGACCTCTGCCACCCGGGGGTTACCCGGTTCTATCACTTCGTAAAGACCCGCTACGTGCCCTACTCCATCGAGGAGGTCAGGACAGCCACAAGGAACCAAATCTTCCGCACTTCTACAGGCCAGAGAAAAAGCACGTGATAAAGGCTTCCCGTCCCTTTGAGCGCCTCAGTCTGGACTTCAAAGGCCCCTTCCCCTCCACCGACCGCAACAAGTACTTCCTGAACGTGATTGACGAATACTCCCGGTTCTCATTCGCCAACCCCTGTCCCGACATGAGAGCGGCCATGGCCATTCGAACCGTCGGCACCATCTTTACCCTGTTCCGTTTCCCCGCGGACATACATAGCGATAGGGGGTCCTCCATCATGAGCGACGAACTGCGTCAATTCCTGCTCTGCATGGGCATCGCCTCGAGCAGGATGACCAGTTACAACCCGCGGGTAAACGGTCAGGTAGAATGGGAGAACGGAACGGTCTGGAAGACCGTCCTGCTGACCCTACGGTCCAGAAGTCTCCAAGTTTTCCGCTGCAGGAAGTCCTCCTGGACGCCCTCCACTCCATCCGGTCGCTGCTTTGTACAACGACGAATCAAACACCTCACGAACGCCACCTTGTCTTCCGTAGGAGGTCCTCTTCCAGAACGTCACTTCCGACCTGGCTGGCAGCCCCGGGACCTATCCTGCTCCGAAAACATGTGCGGACGCACAAATCGGACCCGTTGGTCGAGAGGGTTCATCTCCCCAACGCAAACCCTCAATACGCCTACGTGGCGTACCCCGACGGCCGACAGGACACGGTCTTCCTGCGGGACCTAGCACCCGCCGGAGCTCCACCCCTCACCCCCCCCCCCCCCCAACACCACTCACCCCCTCTCTCCCACCGGCGCACCCAACAGCATCCCCCTCCGGAGATCCACACCCCCCCCAACACCAGTCACCCACTGTGGAGCTCTACACCCCCCCCCCCTCACACATCCCCTAACACCAATCACCCCCTCACTCCCACCGGCGCATCCCCAGCGAGTGGGGAGGATCGGTCCTTCCCCCGGTCCCGAATAGGGATGTTGGAGCAGGAGGAGGCATCGCGACGCTCCCAGAGACGACGGGGCCTTAACCAGCGCCTGCATCACCACCAGGGCTAAGCCGATCGGCGAGGCTGACCAGGGCACGAATTCGACTCATCAAATCAGTATAGTAAAGCAAGAAATGTCTCTGAAAATAATTTTTTTTGGTTGCCCAGTAAAAGCGGCATTTTAAGTAGTACTAGAGGTTGATATCGGAGCATTGCCGCCGTGTTAGCGGCATTCTAGGTCCCGACTCTGTAAACCCCGAACACCAAACGCCACACTACCCCGCCGGGTTCTTTTTCAACAAGGTGTGAATGTGGTGGTATGTATTAGGGGTATTAAGGTACCCTGTGATGCCGACAGCATATTGGTGGAGAGACGCTGTGTCCCGAGTGGATCAGCCGCCTTCTGGCTCCACCCAGTAAGGTGGAGAAAAGAGCGCGGGTTCTCCCAGCAGCCGCAGTCAATAACTGTGCTGCTGGGGATGAAGTCTGTGTAACAAAGCCATCGTTCGACTCATTCTCGTCTCGTCTCGTGAGTGATTGATTGTGCTACACCCTGTGTCTGCAGACAGTTAACCATTTACTGCTCAATAATCTCTGGGAGCAGGTGACAGGCAGTGTGGTCTGGGAGCCCCCAATTAAAAAGCTGTTTCAGAGACCTCTGTGCTGTATATCGTTAACCATTTACTGCTCAATAATCTCTGGGTGCAGGGGACAGGCAGTGTGGCCTCAGGAGTCACCAATTAAAAAGCTGTTTCAGAGACCTCTGTGCTGTATGTAGTTAACCATTTACTGCTCAATAATCCCTGGGTGCAGGGGACAGGCAGTGTGGTCTGGGAGCCCCCAATTAAAAAGCTGTTTCAGAGACCTCTGTGCTGTATATAGTTAACCATTTACTGCTCAATAATCCCTGGGTGCAGGGGACAGGCAGTGTGGCGCAGGGAGCCCCCAATTAAAAAGCTGTTTCAGAGACCTCTGTGCTGTATACAGTTAACCATTTACTGCTCAATAATCCCTGGGTGCAGGGGACAGGCAGTGTGGCCTCGGGAGCCCCCAATTAAAAAGCTGTTTCAGAGAACTCTGTGCCTGTATATAGTTAACCTTTTACTGCTCAATAATCCCTGGGAGGTGGGGACAGGCAGTGTGGCTTCGGGAGCCCCCAATTAAAAAGCTGTTTCAGAGACCTCTGTGCTGTACACAGTTAACCATTTACTGTTCAATAATCCCTGGGAGCAGAGGACAGGCAGTGTGGCTCCAGGATCCCCCAATTAAAATGCTGTTTCTGTGACCTCTCTGCTGTATATATTTAAGCATTTTCTTCCTCTCAATATTCCCTGGGAGCAGGGAACAGGCTGTTTGGCCACGGGAGCCCCCAGTTAAAAAGCTGTTTCAGAGACCTCTGTGCCTGTATATAGTTAACCATTTACTGCTCAATAATCCCTGGGAGCAGGGTACAGGCAGCGTGGCCTCGGGTGCCCCCAATATAAAAGCTGATTCAGTGACCTCTGTGCTGTATATATTTAACCATTTTCTTCCTCTCAATAATCCCTGGGAGCAGGGAACAGGCAGTTTGGCCTCGGGAGCCCCCACTTTAAAAGCTGTTTCAGAGACCTCTGTGCCTGTATATAGTTAACCATTTACTGCTCAATAATCCCTGGGAGCAGGGAACAGGCAGTTTGGCCTCGGGAGCCCCCACTTAAAACGCTGTTTCAGAGACGTCTGTGCCTGTATATAGTTAACTATTTACTGCTCGATAATCCCTGGGAGCAGGGTACAGGCAGAGTGGCCTTGGGTGCCCCCAATAAAAAAGCTGATTCGGTGATCTCTGTGCTGTGTATAGTTAACCATTTACTTCTCAATAATCCGTCGGAGCAGGGGACAGGAAGTGTGTCCTCGGGTGCCCAGAATTAAAAAGCTGTTTCAGTGACCTCTGTGCTGGATATAGTTAACCATTTACTGCTCAATAATCCCTGGGAGCAGTGTACAGGCAGCGTGGCCTCGGGTGCCCCCAATATAAAAGCTGATTCAGTGACCTCTGTGCTGTATATATTGAACCATTTTCTTCCTCTCAATAATCCCTGGGAGCAGGGAACAGGCAGTTTGGCCTCGGGAGCCCCCACTTTAAAAGCTGTTTCAGAGACCTCTGTGCCTGTATATAGTTAACCATTTACTGCTCAATAATCCCTGGGAGCAGGGAACAGGCAGTTTGGCCTCGGGAGCCCCCACTTAAAACGCTGTTTCAGAGACGTCTGTGCCTGTATATAGTTAACTATTTACTGCTCTATAATCCCTGGGAGCAGGGTACAGGTAGCGTGGCTTCGGGTGCCCCCAATAAAAAAGCTGATTCGGTGATCTCTGTGCTGTGTATAGTTAACCATTTACTTCTCAATAATCCGTCGGAGCAGAGGACAGGCAGTGTGGCTCCGGGAGCCCCCAATTAAAAAGCTGTTTCAGAGACCGCTGTGCTGTATATAGTTAACCATTTACTGCTCAATAATCCCTGGGAGCAGGGGACAAGCAGTGTGGCCTCGGGAGCCCCGAATTAAAAAGCTGTTTCAGAGACTTCTGTGCTGTATATAGTTAACCATTTACTGCTCAATAATCCCTGGGAGCAGGTTACAGGCAGTGAGGCCTCGAGAGCCCCCAATTAAAAAGCTGATTCGGTGATCTCTGTGCTGTATATAGTTAACCATTTACTTCTCAATAATCCCTGGGAGCAGGGGTCAGAGTGTGTGGTCCGGGAGCCCACAATTAAAAAGCTGTTTCAGAGACCTCTGTGCTGTATATAGTTAACCATTTACTGCTCAATAATCCCCTGGGAGCAAGGGACAGGCAGTGTGGCTCCGGCAGCCCCCAATTAAAAAGCTGTTTTAGAGACCTCTGTGCCTGTATCTTGTTAACAATTTACTGCTCAATAAAAACAGGGAGAAGGGAACAGGCAGTGTGGCCTCGGGAGCCCCCAATTAAAAAGCTGTGTCAGAGACCTCTGTGCTGTATATAGTTAACCATTTACTGCTCAATAATCCCTGGGAGCAGGGGACAGGCAGTGTGGTCCGGGAGCCCTGTTGAAATCTTTAATTTGAAGGGTTCTTAACTTGCCAAACTACGCCATGTTGGGGGAAGCTTAGTTGATGCATCAATGTCCTGGCGCAATACGACAAGTTGTAAGATTTGTAATATTTCTGGACTACGCCAAATTGTTCGATTCCTAGTATTATTCCGCACCCATCAGCGCCCCAATCATTATGCCCACATCTGCCACGGCATCGGCCCCCTCCACTCCTTCTGGGAGAGCCAGGATCCTCAAATTGTTTCTCCTCGACCTGTTCTCCAGATCTTCGAGTTTTCCCGACCACGTCTTGTGTCGCGCCTCGTGCTACTCCACTCTCACCGCCAGGCCCACGAGCTCGTCGTCATTCTCAGTCATTTTTACCTGGGTCTCCTGGATCTTCACCTCTTGGGATTTCTGGGTTGCTCCAAGTCCTTCAATTATTGCCAGCATAGGCGCCAACATCTCCTTGCGCAGCTCCTCGAAGCAGCGCTTGATGAACTCTTGCATCTCCTCTTTGTCCGTGGGCACCACCATTTTGCTTGTTTTCTCTTTCTTCTCCCGCTGCTCCAGGGCCGCTTTTTGAGCAATTTCGCTGCGGGTCCGGTCCATGCAGGTTAGTAGGGGACCTCTCTCCTCCCTTCCCCACGGTTTGGCTGTATAACAAGTTCCGGTGGGGTCCGTTAGCGAACCCAAAAGTCCGTCTTCGCGGGAGCTGCCGAATCGTGCGGCGGAGCTCCGCATCGCCGCAACCGGAAGTCGCGCCTGTACATCGGTAACCATTTACTGCTCAATAATCCCTGGGAGCAGGAGACAGGCAGTGTGGCCTCGGGAGACCCCAATTAAAAAACTGTTTCACTGACATCTGTGCTGTATATAGTTTTTGTAAGGGCCACGAAGAATCCAGCACGAGTTTTAAGGATACAGAGTAATAACATTTATTTACTATAACATATATACATAACAGTAGCAGTAACTTCCCTTGCTACATACTCCTTCCTCCTGGTTCCTGAATGGTCAGTTTATTTATACTAGGAGTTTACTAGTATACTCATTGGGGAAGCTCATACTCCCAGAGGATTGTGGGATTGTCATTATTCCCCAGCCAATGGTAAGTAGGCAGGTTATAACAATAGTTACTAATTTACTGCTAAATAATCCCTGGGAGCAGGGGTCAGGAGAGTGGCCTCCGGAGCTCCCAATTAAAAAGCTGTTTCAGATACATCTGTGCCTGTCTATAGTTAACCATTTACTTCTCAACAATCCCTGGGAGCACGGGAAACGCAGTGTGGTCTCGGGAAACTCTAATTAATAAGCTGTTTCAGAGACCTCTGTGCTGTATATAGTTAACCATTTACTGCTCAATAATCCCTGGGAGGAGGGGACAGGCAGTGTGGCATCGGGAGCCCCCAATTAAAAAGCTGGTTCAGAAACTTATGTTCCTGTATATAGTTAACCATTTACTGCTCAATAATCCCTGGGAGCAGGGGACAGGCAGTGTGGCCTCGAGAGCCCCCAATTAAAAAGCTGTTTCAGAGACCTCTGTGCCTGTATATAGTTAGCCATTTACTGGTCAATAATCCCTGGGAGCAGGGGGTCAGGCATTGTGGTCTCGGGAGACCCCAATTTAAAAGCTGTTTCAGTGACCCAGTGTGCCTGTACATAGTTAACCATTTACTGCTCAATAATCCCTGGGAGCAGGGGTCAGGCATTGTGGTCTCGGGAGACCCCAATTTAAAAGCTGTTTCAGTGACCCCTGTGCCTGTATATAGTCGGGATAAGGATTGGCTCTAAGGGCTGGGTCGGTCGGGCTGGGGTGCGAAGCGGGGCTGGGCACGTGCCGCGGCTGGACGAGGCGCCGCCCTCCGGGGCGGTGGCGACTCTGGACGCGCGCCGGGCCCTTCCTGTGGATCGCCCCAGCTGCGGTGCTCATCGGCCTCCTCGGCAGGCGAGTGGCCTCGGCCGGCGCCTAGCAGCTGACTTAGAACTGGTGCGGACCAGGGGAATCCGACTGTTTAATTAAAACAAAGCATCGCGAAGGCCGCTGGCGGGTGTTGACGCGATGTGATTTCTGCCCAGTGCTCTGAATGTCAAAGTGAAGAAATTCAATGAAGCGCGGGTAAACGGCGGGTGTAACTATGACTCTCTTTAACTATGACTCTCTTGGATTGGTCTCCGAGGAGAGTCGGCTCTGGATAGTTACCCTTGTGATGTTTTCACGTGCTATTGTCATCACATGGAAAGGCGTGCCTCCACGACGGCCCCGCTGGTAAACTCAGTAGTCGTAAAAGAATACTGAGGGACGAAACGTCGAGAAAAAGCACGAGACGGCTGTTGTGATCTGTGTAGATCCGAGATATCTTGCGATATTGCTATTAAAAAACTTGTGAATATGCTATCAATGATAGATGAGACCGGTTGGGCTGCGTCCCGGAAGACAAACCGCCCCGCAGAAGCGTCAGCAGCAGCGCTCTGTGAAAATTGCCGATGCTGCCCATGTTCTAGCCGATCCGCCGGGCTAGTAACAGCGTCCGCCTCGACCCAAAAGTCAGGTGTAGATGCGAGACCAATTTGACATTATCTCCTTCCCTATTGGGAGCTGGATCCGGGTGCCAGACCAAAAAGACCAGTATCCCCAATAGTCGATGACTCAACTGCTATAGAAGAACCTGAGCGGGCGACCCACCCGACAGGAGCAATAGTAACACAAACCTTCTATAGTAAGAAATACAAAAAAGGGAATAAGGGAACGGAAACTGAAACTAATCTGGGGGCACAAGACGAGTGCAATGAACCAGCCGATACGGTCGCCTTCATGGAAGAGGTCGTTATCGAACCCAGTTATGAGCGAACAACAGTTAATGAAGTTACGATCCACTATCCCACCGATGCGTTGTACTGCAGAATCTGCGATTCCGTCCTCCCCAGCATGGGACTATTTAATAGTCATATGACAAAACGCCACCAGGTTAAAACCATCAGAACCAAGTGCTCAAAATGCAGCAAAACAGGTGAATACCACGCGATCGCCTGCCACTTTGCAAAGTGCAAAGGGCCAAGGGAAACGGCACCGGCCGGGGCCTTTGGATGCAGCATTTGTGAGGCACGGTTCTCGACCAAAAGTGGACTCGGGCAGCATGAACGGCACGAGCACCCGGCTCTGCGGAACGAGAAAAGGCTCGAGTCCACCAAAGTCATAACCAAGCCGGGGAGGCGAGGCCAAGTATGGTCCACAGAGGAGGTTGCCCTCTTGAGACAACTTGAGGTTCGGTTCGAGAATGAGCGGTGTATCAATAAAATGATCGCCGCAAGTTTGACAACCAAGTCTGCGAAACAAATCTCAGACAAACGCAGAATCCTGCCGAGAACGCATACGGTGGCCCCAGACGCTGAGGACCATCTTGCGGAAGATGTCCCAGCACCCGAGCCTGAAGGGGAGACGAGCAGCCCCGAAACGTCAAACCCACGCCCACAGAGAGTATTAAGACCTCCGAAGGTCACCCCTAGACATAGGGAAGTGGATGAACAGCTAACGAAAGCTGAACAGTTACTGGGCGTGAGGAACAACCCCATCAGCCGGGCGAAGGGCATTGGGATAGTGGAGAGTATAACGGATTTGCTGTTAACAAGGGGAAAGAAACACCAGAAAGCTCAAGGGCCTCCAAGAGGTCAGAAAGAACGGAAACGGAAAGAGACGTGCAACGTTAATAGCGGCGCACGGAAAAGGTTGGCCACCCGGAAAGCAGCCTTTAGAGCAACACAGCTGCTCTATAAAAACAATAGGCGCCAACTGGCCCGTCAAATCATGGGCGCCCCATCCACACACACATGTCCTCTACCCATAGAGGAGCTCGAAAAGTGTTTTCGAGAGAAGCTATCGAAACCCAATAATAAGGCGAACGTGAGCAAGTTCGCTAAGTACAAAGGCAATATTGATAGGGGGGAGCTGATGAGACCAATTGAGGAAGAAGAGGTAACGAAAGCGATCAAGGGCGTGAAAGACAAAAGCGCGCCCGGCCCGGATGGCATGACACTGATAGACATCCAGGAAATACATGACGAGGATGATACACGGATTCCTCGGCTCTTCTCCCTTTGGTTAAAATCGGCAACGATCCCCGAATCACTCAAAAAGAGTCGAACGGTCTTGATTCCTAAGTGCGAGGATCAAGAACGCCTGAAAGACATTGACAACTGGCGTCCGATCACCATCGGTCCTATGCTGCTGCGCCTATTCACGAAGATCATGGCGAAACGTCTCAGCGAGACAGTGCGGATCAACCCGCGTCAGAAGGGTTTCCTAGCAGCTACTCCCGGGTGCAATGAAAACATTGCAATCCTCGATAACATCAACAAGGGAGCGAAAAAGAACAGGAAGGGCCTCGCAGTTGTCTTTGTCGATCTGGCCAAGGCGTTCGACTCGGTTGGGCACAAACTCATTGTTAAGGCACTACAAAGAGTGCAGCTACCATCAGATTTCATAACAATGGTCGCAGACCTATATACCGACAATACCACCAGAGTTGAAGGTAACAAAACCAAAACTCATGAAATAAGCATAGAGAGGGGTGTCAAGCAAGGAGACCCACTCTCGCCAATCCTATTCAACATTGCTCTGGATCCATTGATATGCTCCCTGGAGGAGGCCAACTCAGGGGTAGCCATGCCCCTGGGAGAGGGCCGAGTCAACTGCTCGGCGTTGGCCTTCGCGGATGACATAGCCCTTCTGAGTGACTCTCACGCGTGGATGGACAAGAACCTGAAGCTCCTCCAGTCCTTTTGCACAAATACGGGCTTAGCGATTAATATCAATAAGACCAAAGGTTATTTCTTTACCCACAAAGCGAAAACCTTCAGATACAATCATTGCGAAAACTGGAAGCTCGGGAACGAGGTCATCGCGTACATCCCGCCAGGTGAAACAGAGAAATACCTGGGAGCCAGAATAGACCCATGGGCTGGCGTGACAGAAGGGGAGTGGTCGGAAAAGCTCAAAGCCTGGACTAGTGCTTTACAGGCGGCGGCTCTCCGACCGGCACAGAAAATCGAGGTCCTAAAGACCCATGTCATCCCCAGGTTGTATTTTCATTTGATCCTTTCCGAGGTATCGCAGAATACGCTCCGTAAACTGGACCAGATCATCCGGAATGCCACGAAAGAACTCCTACACCTTCCCCCGCACGTAACCGACGGACTCCTGTACTCGAGAAACAGGAGTGGTGGTCTGGGAATGCCCAAACTCGAAGTGCAAATACCATCCGCGATCGTTCGCAAAAGAGAAGCACTCGAGAAGTCCACAGACAGGATCATAAGGGCGTCCTTCCAGTACCGGGATGAATGCAATACTGACACCATCGGGGGACTGCGTATGCTCAAAATCCTAAAGGAAGTCGAGGACTTCCTTGCCAGCAAGCCAGATTGCAACCCGGACGAAGAGGACCCCGGAAATCCTGTTGAGGCGACATTGCCCATGGTGGAAGACCAAGACCGGCCCCGAGACAAGCCGGTGAACCGGTACGCTGCGTGGAGAGAGTGGGAGTTCGAAAAGTGGAAAAACCTGATCAGCCAGGGCCCTGGCATCACATACTATCAAAATGATAACATATCCAGTACGTGGATCAGAGCCTTCCACGAAATGAAGTCGTACCGACTTATCAATAACCTGTTGCTGCGCACCAACTTATACCCTACACGGAATCCCTATCAAGGGGACTTCCAAACGCTGTTAAAGCGTGCAGAAGGTGCGAGGCACCAAATGAGACGCTATCACACATCTCGGGTGGCTGCCCGTTTGTGAAGACGGCTAGGATCAAGCGTCACAACAAGATCCTAGACCGGTTGCGCATGTATGTATCCAAGTACGGCTGGACATCCTACATAGAACCAAGGCTAGTGGCAAAAGACGGAACCCTCTGGAAACCTGACGTAATATTCAGGAAGGACCAGAAAATAGCATTGGTGGATGTCACAGTTCGCTACGAGGACAACAACATGTCGCTGGAGAAGGCATGGAATGAGAAAAGGCTGAAATATAACCATCTGGGATCGGAGATGATGGAACTAACAGGAGGTTCACAACTGGAACATTTTGGCTTTGTACTGGGCGCAAGAGGCAAATGGTTGGACCTCAATAACACCCTGTTTACGTTCCTCGGCATCAAGAGATATAAGTCTTTTGCCCAGCAAGTATCGCGACTTACAATCTCCCTGACGCTGGAATTACTGCAAATATTCAGCGACAGGTAAGGGATACTTGAATAAGCTCACAGAACACTAGCTGGGAAGATGTGCCAACCCCGAGGGGTCGGGTAAAGGCTGTCGGAAGGCCTTCTCCCAGGATGCGCGAGCTGGCCTGTCACCCCCCAAAGTAATTGGGAGCCTACGGTTATTGTCACAATGCTGTTCGCTGTCAATTAACTTTGTAATCAAATGATGACCGTCAATCTTTACCTACGGGTAAGATGACAAACAGGGTAAGTCTCCGGACACACCGTTAACAACTAACCTGTTCCCAGCTCACATGGGTGCGACACCAAGCTTGTGATCCCGCTGAATGAAAGGTCGTTCATACTGAGCAAAGATCCCCCCGGTCCACCACACAGTCCACCGGGGCTGTGGTAAGACGCTATGGTGGTAGGAAAAACACGTCGACGAGCGACGTAAAGACTCGGAAAAGGCGCTCTCCGGAGTGTAATCAATAGCCAAATGATTGAGTATAAGAATTGGCAAGTCATGTTACAGCTGTATAGAACCTTAGTTAGGCCACACTTGGAGTATAGTGTTCAATTCTGGTCGCCACACTACCAGAAGGATGTGGAGGCTTTAGAGAGGGTGCAGAAGAGATTTACCAGAATGTTGCCTGGTATGGAGAGCATAAGCTATGAGGAGCGATTGAATAAACTCGGTTTGATCTCACTGGAACGAAGGAGGTTGAGGGGCGACCTGATAGAGGTATACAAAATTATGAGGGGCATAGACAGAGTGGATAGTCAGAGGCTTTTCCCCAGGGTAGAGGGGTCAATTACTAGGGGGCATAGGTTTAAGGTGAGAGGGGCAAGGTTTAGAGTAGATGTACGAGGCAAGTTTTTTACGCAGAGGGTATTGGGTGCCTGGAACTCACTACCGGAGGGGGTAGTGGAAGCAGGGACGATAGGGACATTTAAGGGGCATCTTGACAAATATACGAATAGGAAGGGAATAGAAGGATACGGACCCAGGAAGTGTAGAAGATTGTAGTTTAGTCGGGCAGTATGGTCGGCACGGGCTTGGAGGGCCGAAGGGCCTGTTCCTGTGCTGTACATTTCTTTGTTCTTTGTTGTTCTTTAATCATTTACTGCTCAATATTCCCTGGGAACAGGGGACAGGCAGTGTGGCCTCGGGAGCCCCCAATTAAAAAGCTGTGTCAGAGACCTCTGTGCTGTATATAGTTAACCATTTACTTCTCAATAATCCATGGGAGCAGGAGACAGGTAGTGTGGCCTCGGGAGTCCCCAAATAAAAAGCTGTTTCAGAGACCTCTGTGCCTGCATCTAGTTAACTATTTATTCTCAATAATCCCTGGGAGGAGTGGTCAGGCAGTGTGGCCTCGGGAGCCCCCAATTGAAAAGCTATGTCAGAGACCTCTTTGCTGTATATAGTTCACTGTTTAATTCTCAATAATTCCTGGGAGCAGGGGACAGTCAGCGTGACCTCGGAAGCCTCCAATTAAAAAGCTGTTTCAGAGACCTCTTTGCTGTATATAGTTAACCATTTACTTCTCAATAATCCCTGGGAGAAGGGGACTTGCAGTGTGGCCTCGAGAGCCCCAATTAAATAGCTGTTTCAGAGACCTCTATGCTGTATATAGTTAACCATTTACTTCTCAATAAAGCCTGGGAGCAGGGGACAGGTAGCATGCCCTGGGCAGCCCCCAATTGAAAAGCTGTTTCAGAGACCTCTGTGCTATATATAGTTAACCATTTACTTCTCAATAATCCATGGGAGCAGGAGACAGGTAGTGTGGCTTCGTGAGCCCCCAATTAAAAAGCTGTTTCAGACACCTCCATGTGGTGGTATGTATCTGGGATATTAAGGTACCCTGTGATGTCGAGAGGCTATTGGTGGATAGACACTGTATCCCGATTGGATTAACCGCCTACTGGCTCCACCCAGTAAGGCGGCGTATAAGAGCCCGGGTTCTCCCAGCAGCCGCATTCTGTAACTGTGCTGCTGGGGAACAAGTCTGCAGGAAAAGCCATTGATTGACTCCTTCTCATCTCGCCTCGTGAGTGATTGATTGTGCGACAACTTATTCCGCACACTTTAAAGGACATGGAGCTCCGAATCACTCGGGAGTGTCTGCGAATCAGCCCCCACGCGGCAAACTCAGCGGCCACTTTTAAACATTGGGTAGCGTGTTTTCATGGATACCTCCGAACGGCCCCCGGCATACCTACAGAAGACCAGTAAATCCAGGTACTGCATGCCAGGGTGAGCCCGGAATTCTACACTCCCATAAAGGATGTGGACGATTTCCCGACGACGATCGCAATGCTGAGAGGAATCTGCATTAGCCCCGTCGACCAGGTATATGCACGCCACCAGCTCGCGACGAAACGGCAAATCCCCGGAGAATCGCTGGACGAATTCCACAGTGTGCTGTTAATACTGGGGAGAAATGCAACTGCCCATCGGTTTTGGCTAATGAACACAGGGAGCTGCTGGTCTGAGACCAGCGATGGCTGGAGAGAGACGCACTAGGCCTCAAAGAGGCATGCGCCCTCGCGGCCTCGTTCGATGCGGCATTGCAGAACACCTGTGCCTACGCCCGCGACCGCGCGGCAGCCCCCTGGACACTGTGGACCCGCACGCGACCGTACCCCCGGCACATCCCCCGCCCCCCCCCCCCCACCCAGCAGGCCTGCGCTTCCAGAGCTACTTTTGTGGGCTGGGGAAACACCCCCGACTTCGCTGCCCGGCCCGCTCAGCCCTCTGTAAAGGCTGCGGCAAAAAGGAGCACTTTGCAGCAGTGTGCCAGGCCCGGGGGTCGCCGCAATCTCCTGGGGAGAACCGCAAACTCACTCCCCCCCCACCGATCCATGTGCAGCGAACGGGCGCCGCCATCTTGGGTCCCGGACTCCATGCGGGAGGGTTGGGCGCCGCCATTTTCTGCTCCTCCGGCAACTTGCGATCCATAGGCGGCGCCACCTTGTCCACCCCCGACCGTGTGAGACCCGTGGACGCCGCCATCTTGGCTGACGTCTAAGGACCCCGGGATGGACGGCCCCACGAGCCTGAAGAAAACGCCCCGATGCAGCAACTGCGACTGGCTTTGTTGACCCTGGACCCATCGCGGCCCTGAACGCTGCAAAAGGCAACAACGACGGTATTCATAAACGGGTACGAGACGCCCTGCCTGATCGACTCTTGGTGCACGAAGAGTTTTCTACATCCCGATACAGTAAGACGCTGTTCCCTTCCGATCCACCCGAGTAATGAAAAAAACATTCTGGCGGCAGAGTCCCATTCTGTAGAGATAAAAGGGTTCTGCATCGCAAACCTCACGGTGCAGGGGAGGGAGTTCTCCCCCACCTCTGCGCTTACACACTCCTGGGGTTGGATTTTCAGTGTAACCTCCAGAGTTTAACGTTTAAATTTGGCGGCCCTATACACCCACTCACTATCTGCAGCCTCACGACCCTCAGTTTTCTATCCTCCTTCCCAGTTCGCGAACCTGACCCCGGATTGCAAACCAGTCGCCACTAGGAGCAGACGGTACAGCGCCCAGGACCGATCTTTTTTCCAGTCAGAAGACCAGCGGCTGCTGATGGAAGGCATAATCCAGGCCAGCAAGAGTCCCTGGAGAGCTCAGGCGGTAGTTGTAAAGACCAGGGAGAAGCAGAGGATGGGCGTAGACTATAGTCAAACCATCAATAGGTACACACAGCTGAATGCGTACCCTCTCCCCCGCATATCCGACATGGTCAATTGGATTGCACAGTACAATGTCTTTTCCACGGTGGACCTTAAGTCCGCCTATAACCAGCTCCCCATCCGCCCGAGCGACCGCAAATACACTGCTTTTGAAGCAGGTGGGCGGCTCTATCACATTTTAAGGGTTCCATTCGGTGTCACTAACGGGGTCTCGGTCTTCCAACGGGATATGGACCGAATGGTTGACCAGAACGGTTTGCGGCCTTGACCAGCAAGACCACAACGCCAACCGACGCAAATTCTTCCAGACCGCAAACGCCCTGAATCTCACATACATCAGTGAGAAATGCGTGTTTAGCACCGACTGTCTAGCCATCCTTGGCTACGTAGTGTAAAATGGAGTGATGGGCCCAGGCCCCGAAAGCATGCGCCCCCTCATGGAGTCCCCCCTCCCTCACTGCTCCAAGGCCCTGAAACGCTGCCTGGGCTCTTTCTCTTATTACGCCCAGTGGGTCCTCAACTACGCGGACAGTGTCCGTCCGCTAATCCTGTCTTCGGTCTTTCCCGTGTCGACAGAGGCCCGCCAGGCCTTCAGCCGCATCAAAGCGGATATTGCAAAGGCCACGATGCACGCGATCGACGATTCCCTCCCCTTCCAAGTCGAGAGTGACGCATCCAACGTAGCTCTGGCGTTAACACTCAACCAAGCGGGCAGACCCGTGGCCTTCTTTTCACGCACGCTCCACGCTTCAGAAATCCGCCACTCCTTAGTGGAAAAGGAGGCCCAGGACATAGTGGAAGCTGTGCGGCATTGGACGCATTACATGGCCGGTAGGAGATTCACTCTCCTCACTGACCAACAGTCGGTGGCCTTTATGTTCGATAATGCACAGTGGGTCAAGATCAAGAACGACAAGATCTTGCGGTGGAGGATTGAAATCTCCACCTGTAACTATAAGATCTTGTATCGTCCCGGAATGCTGAACGAGTCTTCAGGTGCCCTATCCCGCGACACATGTGCCAACGCACAAGTGGACCATCTCTGAACCCTCCATGAGAACCTCTGCCACCTGGGGTTCACTCGGTTCTATCACTTCGTTAAGGCCCGCAACCTGTCCTACTCCATCGAGGAGGTCAGGACAGCCACCAGGAACTGCCAAATCTGCACAGAAAGCAAACCGTACTTCTACAGACCATATAAAGTGCATGTGATAAAGGCTTCTGCAGGTTGCTGCATAAGATGAAGATGCATGACATTAAGGGGAAAGTAGTAGCATGGATAGAGCAATGGTTAATTAATAGAAAGCAAAGAGTGGGGATTAATGGGTGTTTCTCTGGTTGGCAATAAGTAGCTAGTGGTGTCCCTCAGGGATCGGTGTTGGGCCCACAATTGTTCACAATTTTCATAGATGATTTGGACTTGGGGACCAAGGGCAATGTGTCCAAATTTGCAGACGACACTGAGATGAGTGGTAAAGCAAAAAGTGCAGAGGATACTGGAAGTCTGCAGAAGGATTTGGATAGGCTAAGTGAACGGGCTAGGGTCTGGCAGATGGAATACATTGTTGACAAATGTGAGGTTATCCATTTTGGTAGGAATAACAGCAAAAGGGATTATTATTTAAATGATAAAATATTAAAACATGCTGCTGTGCAGAGGGACGTGGGTGTGCTAGTGTATGAGTCGCAAAAAGTTGGTTTACAGGTGCAACAGGTGATTAAGAAGGCAAATGGAATGTTGTTCTTCATTGCTAGATGGATGGAGTTTAAGACTAGGGAGGTTATCTGCAATTGTATAAGGTGTTAGTGAGGCCACACCTGGAGTATTGGGTTCGTTTTGGTCTTCTTACTTGAGAAAGGACGCACTGGCACTGGAGGGTGTGCAGAGGAGATTCACTAGGTTAATCCCAGAGCTGAAGGGGTTGGATTACGAGGAGAGGTTGAGCAGACTGGGACTGTACTCGTTGGGATTTTGAAGGATGAGGGGGGGATCTTATAGAAACATATAAGATTATGAAGGGACTAGATAGGATAGATGCAGGCAGGTTGTTTCCACTGGCGGGTGAAAGCAGAACTAGGGGGCATAGCCTCAAAATAAGGGCAAGTAGATTTAGGACTGAGTTTAGGAGGAACTTCTTCACCAAAGGGTTGTGAATCTATGGAATTCCTTGCCCAGTGAAGCAATACAGGCTCCTTCATTGAATGTTTTTAAGATAAAGTTAGACAGTTTTTTGAAGAATAAAGGGATTAAGGGTTATGGTGTTTGGGCCGGAAAGTGGAGCTGAGTCCACAAAAGATCAGCCATGATCTCATTGAATGGGGAGGAGGCTCGAGGGGCCAGATGGCCTACTCCTGCTCCTAGTTCTTATGCTCTTATGTTCTTATGTTCCCGCCCCTTTGAGCGCCTCAGTTTGGACTTCAAAGGCCCCCTCCCCTCCACCGCCCGCAACACATACTTCCTGAACGCGATTGACGAGTACTCCCAGTTCCCATTCGCCATCCCCTGTCCCGACATGATCGCGGCCACGGTCATTAGAGCCCTTGGCACCATCTTCACACTGTTCGGTTTCCCCGCGGACATACAGAGCGATAGTGGGTCCTCCTTCATGAGCGACGAACTGCGTCAATTACTGCTGAACAAGGGCATCGCCTCGAGCAGGACGACCAGTTACCCCCCCCCACCCCCGGGGGAAATGTCAGGGAGAGAGGGGGAACGGAACGGCCTGGAAGACCGTCCTTCTGGCCCTACGGTCCAGAAGTCTCCCAGTTTCCCACTGCAGGAAGTCCTCCCGGACGCCCTCCACTCCATCCAGTCGCTGCTGTGTACAACGACGAATCAAACACCTCACCAAAAGCTCCTTGTCTTCCCTAGGAAGTCAACCTCCGGAACGTCACTTCCGACCTTGCTGGCAGCACCGGGACCCAGCCTGCTCCAGAAGCATGTGCGGACGCACAAATCGGACCCGTTGGTCGAGAGGGTTCATCTCCTCCACGCAAACCCTCAATACGCCTACGTGGCGTACCCCGACGGCCGACAGGACACGGTCTCCCTGCGGGACCTGGCACCCGCCGGAGCTTCACCACCCCCCCCAACACCAGTCACCACCTATGGATCTTCACCCCCCCCCCAACACCAATCACCCCCTCTGGACCTCCACCGCCCGCAACACCAGGCACCACCTATGGAGCTCCACACACACCCCCAACACAAGTCACCCCCTCTGGACCTCCCCCCCCCCCCCAACACCAATCACCACCACCCCCCGACCGGCGCACCACACAGCTACCCCCTACCCGGTTCGATCGGTCATTCCCCCGGCCCCGAATAGGGGTATTGGAGCGGGAAGAGGCATCTCGATGCTCCCAGAGACGATGGGGCCCGAACCAGCGCCTGCATCACCACCAGGGCGAAGACGATTGGCGAGGGCGGCCAGGGCACCCATTTGACTCATCGAATCAGTACAGTAAAGCAAGAAATGTCTCTGTAAATAATTATTTTTTGGTTGCCTAGTAAAAGCGGCATTGTAAGTAGTACAAGTAGTTGATATCGGAGCACAGGCGGCATCCTAGGTACCGACTCTCTAAACCCCTACCACCATACAGCCCACTACTGCGCCGGGTACTTTTTCAACAAGGGGTGAATGTGGTGGTATGTATTAGGGGTATTACGGTACCCTGTGATTCCGAGAGCCTATTGGTAAATAGTCGCTGGGTCACGATTGGATCAGCCAGCTACTGGCTCCACCCAGTTAGGCGGAGTGTAAGACCCCGGGTACTCCCAGCAGCCCCATTCTGTAACTGTTCTGCTGGGGAATAAGTCTGCGTAACAAAGCCATCGTTCAACTCCTTCTCATCTCGTCTCATGAGTGATTGATTCTGCTACACTCTGTGCCTGTACACAGTTAACCATTTACTGCTCAATAATCCCTGGGAGCAGGGGTCAGGCAGTGTGCCCTCGGGAGCCCCCAATTAAAAAGCTGTTTCAGAGTCCTCTGTGCCTGTATATAGTTAACCATTTACTGCTCAATAATCCCTGGGAGTAGGGGACAGGCAGTGGGGATCCGGGAGCCCCCAATTGAAAAGCTGTTTCAGAGACCTCTGTGCTGCATGTAGTTAACCATTTACGTTTTCCTCAATAATCACCTTTCGTGTGATACAAGGAGCCCCTGCAGTGCTGCCTCAAACCACCACAGTGTAATGGTCACCATTACTGAGACGTGTTTTTAAATTCCGGATACGGAAACGGACAATGGAACTGTGACGTTAACAGCCACTGACAGGACCATCCACAGCCTGGTGTCAGGCTCCAGGCCGTGCTGAAGGAAGTGACACCGTTCTGTAACCAGTGCCTTGTTATATCAGATTTGACAGGACCATCCACAGCCTGGTGTCAGGCTCCAGGCCGTGCTGAAGGAGGCGACACCGTTCTGTAACCAGCTCCTTGTTTTCTCAGATTTGATAGGAACATCCACAGCCTGGTGTCAGGCTGCAGGCCGTGCTGAAGGATGCGACACCGTTCTGTACCCAGCACGTTGTTCTCTCAGATTTGACAGGACCATCCGCAGCCTGGTGTCAGGCTCCAGGCCGTGCTGAAGGAGGCGACACCGTTCTGTAACCAGCTCCTTGTTATATCAGATTTGACAGGACCATCCACAGCCTGGTGTCAGGCTCCAGGCCGTGCTGAAGAAGGCGACACCGTTCTGTAACCAGCACCTTGTTATATCAGATTTGACAGGACCATCCACAGCCTGGTGTCAGGCTCCAGGCCGTGCTGAAGGAGGTGACACCGTTCTGTAACCAGCTCCTTGTTTTCTCAGATTTCATAGGACCATCCACAGCCTGGTGTCAGGCTGCAGGCCGTGCTGAAGGAGGCGACACCGTTCTGTAACCAGCACCTTGTTATATCAGATTTGACAGGACCATCCACAGCCTGGTGTCAGGCTCCAGGCCGTGCAGAAGGAGGCGACACCATTCTGTAACCAGCACCGTGTTATATCAGATTTGACAGGACCATCCACAGCCTGGTGTCAGGCTCCAGGCCGTGCTGAAGGAGGCGACACCGTTCTATAATCAGCTCCTTGTTGTATTGGATTTGACAGGACCATCCACAGCCTGGTGTCAGGCTCTGGGCCGTGCTGAAGGAGGCGACACCGTTCTGTAACCAGCACCTTGTTATATCAGATTTGAAAGGACCATCCACAGCCTGGTGTCAGTCTCCAGGCCGTGCTGGAGGAGGCGATACCGTTCTTTAACCAGCTCCTTGTTATATCAGATTTGACAGGACCATCCACAGCCTGGTGTCAGGCTCCAGGCCGTGCTGAAGGAGGCGACAACGTTCTGTAACCAGCTCCTTGTTATATCAGATTTGACAGGACCATCCACAGCCTGGTGTCAGGCTCCAGGCCGTGCTGAAGGAGGCGACACCTTTCTGTAACCAGCACCTTGTTATATCTGATTTGACAGGACCATCCACAGCCTGGTGTCAGTCTCCAGGCCGTGCTGGAGGAGGCGATACCGTTCTGTAACCAGCTCCTTGTTATATCAGATTTGACAGGACCATCAACAGCCTGGTGCCAGGCTCCAGGCCGTGCTGAAGGAGGCGACACCGTTCTGTAACCAGCACCGTGTTATATCAGATTTGACAGGACCATCCACAGCCTGGTATCAGGCTCCAGGCCGTGCTGAAGGAGCGACACCGTTCTGTAACCAGCAGTGTTATATCAGATTTGACAGGACCATCCACAGCCTGGTGTCAGGCTCCAGGCCGTGCGGAAGGAGGCGACGCCGTTCTGTAACGAGCTCCTTGTTATATCAGATCTCACAGGACCATCCACAGTCTGGTGTCAAGCTCCAGGCCGCGCTGAAGGAGGCGACACCGTTCTGTAACTAGCTCCTTGTTATATCAGATTTGACAGGACCATCCACAGCCTGGTGTCAGGCTCCAGGCCGTGCTGAAGTAGACGACACCGTTCTGTAACCAGCACCTTGTTATATCAGATTTGACAGGACCATCCACAGCCTGGTGTCAGGCTCCAGGCCGTGCTAAAGGAGGTGACGCCATTCTGTAACCAGCTCCTTGTTATATCAGATTTGACAGGACCATCCACAGCCTGGTGTCAGGTTCCAGGCCGTGCTGAAGGTGGCGACACCGTTCTGTAACCAGCACCTTGTTATATCAGGTTTGACAGGCCCATCAACAGCCTGGTGTCAGGCTCCAGGCCGTGCTGAAGGAGGCGACACCGTTCTGTAACCAGCACCTTGTTGTATCAGATTTGCCTCACACGTTGCTCCCGGGTTGGAGAAGTTTGGTAAAGTCTCCTTGTAATTCCCCAAGATACTGGCCCAGAGACCATTCTCCTGTATCTGTTCGTCTTATCTCTCTCTGCAGCCTTTGCTCCATTTGTTGGTCATGTTCCAGACCCAGATTCACGGTAACTACAGTCCCCAGATCTCGTTTAGAGCTGGGTCATGACATTATCTGTTCTCCTTTAATATCAGCAACAGCTCACCACACAAACTGCTGACACAAATCCTCAGCATCTCCACTCACCTCCCAATAACACAACTTGCACAAACGCATCCTCAGCATCTACACTCACCTCCCAATAACCCAACCTGCAGAAACCCATCCTCAGCATCTTCACTAACCTCCCAATAACACAACGTGCAGAAACCCATCCTCAGTATCTTCACTCACCTCCCAATAACACAACCTGCAGAGACCCACCCTCAGCATCTCCAATCACCTCCCAATAACACAACCTGCAGAAACCCCTCCTCAGCATCTTCACTCAGCTCCCAATAACACACCCTGCAGAAACCCACCCTCAGCATCTCCAATCACCTCCCAATAACACACCCTGCAGAAACCCACCCTCAGCATCTCCAATCACCTCCCAATAACACAACGTGCAGAAACCCATCCTCAGCATCTTCACTAACCTCCCAATAACACACCCTGCAGAAATCCACCCTCAGCATCTCCAATCACCTCCCAATAACACAACCTGCAGAAACCCATCCTCAGCATCTCCACTCACCTTCCAAGAACACAACCTGCAGATATCCATCCTCAGCATCTCCACTCACATTCCAATAACACAACCTGCAGAAACCCATCGTCAGCATCTCCACTCACATCCCAATAACACAACTTGCACAAACCCATCCTCAGCATCTCCACTTACCTCCAAATAACACAACCTGCAGAAAACCATCCTCAGCATCTCCACTTACCTCCCAATAACACAAACCGCAGAAACACATACTCAGCATCTTCACGAACCTTCCAATAACACAACCTATACAATCCCATCCTCAGCATCTTAACTAATCTTAGACTAACACAACCTGCAGAAACCCATTATCAGCATCTGCACTCACCCCGCAATTACACAACCTCAGAAACCCATCCTCAGCATCTCCACTCACCTCACAATAACACAACCTGCAGAAACCCATCCTCAGCATCGCCAATCAGCTCCCAATACCACAACCTGCAGAAACCAATTATCAGCATCTGCACTCATCCCGCAATTACACAACCTCAGAAACACATCCTCAGCATCTCCACTCACCTCCCAATAACACAGCCTGCAGAATCCCATCCTCAACATCTCCACTCACCTCCAAATAACACAACCTGCAGAAACCCATCCTCAGCATCTTCACTAATCTTAGACTAACACAAACTTCAGAAACCCATCGACAGCATCACCACTAACCTCCCAATAACACAAACTTCAGAAACCCGTACTCAGCATCTCCAATCACCTTCCAATAACACAACCTGCAGAAACACATCCTCAGCATCTCCACTCACCTCCCAATAACACAACCTGCAGAAACCCATCCTCAGCATCTCCACTCGCCTCCCAATAACACAATGGGCAGATAACATCATCTGCATCTCCATTCAAGTCCCAATAACACAGCCTGCAGAAACCAATCCTCAGTATCCTTCACTCACCGCAAATTAACACAACCTGCAGACACCCATCCTCAGCATCTCCACTCACCTCCCAATAACACAACCTGCTGAAACTCATCCTCAGCATCTTCACTCACCTCCCAATCACACAACCTGCAGAAACCCATCCTCAGTATCTCCACTCACCTCCCAATAACACAGCCTGCAGAATCCCATCCTCAACATCTCCACTCACCTCCAAATAACACAACCTGCAGAAACCCATCCTCAGCATCTTCACTAATCTTAGACTAACACAAACTTCAGAAACCCATCGACAGCATCACCACTAACCTCCCAATAACACAAACTTCAGAAACCCGTACTCAGCATCTCCAATCACCTTCCAATAACACAACCTGCAGAAACACATCCTCAGCATCTCCACTCACCTCCCAATAACACAACCTGCAGAAACCCATCCTCAGCATCTCCACTCGCCTCCCAATAACACAATGGGCAGATAACATCATCTGCATCTCCATTCAAGTCCCAATAACACAGCCTGCAGAAACCAATCCTCAGTATCCTTCACTCACCGCAAATTAACACAACCTGCAGACACCCATCCTCAGCATCTCCACTCACCTCCCAATAACACAACCTGCTGAAACTCATCCTCAGCATCTTCACTCACCTCCCAATCACACAACCTGCAGAAACCCATCCTCAGTATCTACACTCACCTCCCAATAACACAGCCTGCAGAAACCAATCCTCAGTATCCTTCACTCACCGCAAATTAACACAACCTGCAGACACCCATCCTCAGCATCTCCACTCACCTCCCAATAACACAACCTGCTGAAACTCATCCTCAGCATCTTCACTCACCTCCCAATCACACAACCTGCAGAAACCCATCCTCAGTATCTACACTCACCTCCCAATAACACAACCTGCAGAAACCAATCCTCAGTATCCTTCACTCACCGCAAATTAGCACAACTTGCAGACACCCATCCTCAGTATCTTCACTCTCCTCCAAATAACACAACCTGCAGAAACTCATCCTCAGCATCTCAACTAACCTCCCAATAACACAACCTGCAGAAACCCATCCTCAGCATCTCCACCTACCTCCCAATAACACAACCTGCAGAAACCCATCCTCAGCATCTCCACCTACCTTCCAATAACACAACCCGCTGAATCCCATCCTCAGAATCTTGACTAATGTTCCAATAACACAACCTGCAGAAAACCATCCTCAGCATCTCCACTCGCCTTCCAATAGCACAACACGCAGAAACCCATTCTCAGCATCTTCACACACCTCCAAATATCGCAACTGCAGAAACCCACCCTCAGCATCTCCACTCACCTTCGAAGAACACAACCTGCAGAAACCCATCCTCAGCATCTCCACGAACCTCCCACTAACACAACCCGCAGAAACTCATCCTCAGCATCTTCACTAACGTTCCAATAACACAACCTGCAGAAACCGATTCTCAGCATCTCCACTCACCTCCCAATAACACAACCTGCAGAAACCCATCCTCAGCATCTTCACTCACCTTCCAATAACACAACCTGCAGAAAACCATCCTCAGCATCTTAAATCACCTTCCAATAACACCAACTGCAGAAACCCATCCTCAGCATCTTCACTTACCTCCCAATAACACAAACTGCAGTAAACCATCCTCAGCATCTTCACTCACCTCCCAATAACAAAACCTGCAGAACCCCATCCTCAGCATCTCCACTCACCCCCCAATAATACAACCTGCAGAAACCCATCCTCAGAATCTCAACTCACCTCCCAATAACAAAACCTGCAGAACCCCATCCTCAGACTCTACACTCTTCTCCCAATAACACAACCTGCAGAAACCCATTCTCAGCATCTCAACTAACCGCCCAATAACACAACCTGCAGAAACCCATTCTCAGCATCTCCACCTACCTTCCAATAACACAACCTGCAGAAACCCATCCTCAGCATCTTCACTCACCTCCCAATGACACAACCTGCTGAAACCCATCCTCAGCATCTTCACTCACCTCCCAATCACACAACCTGCAGAAACCCATCCTCAGCATTTCCAATCACCTCTAAGAACACAACCTGTAGAATCCAATCCTCAGTATCCTTCACACACCACAAATTAACACAAGCTGCAGACACCCATCCTCAGCATCTTCACTCACCTCCCAATTACACAACCTGCAGAACCCCGTTCTCAGAAACTCCACACTCCTACCAATAACGCAACCTGCAGAAACCCATCCTCAGCATCTCCACTAACCTCCCAATAACACAACCTGCAGTAACCCATCTTCAGCATCTCCACTAACCTTCCAATAACACAACCTGCAGTAACCCATCCTCAGCATCTCCACTCACCTCCCAATAACAAAACCTGCAGAACCCCATTCTCAGCAACTCCACAATCCTACCAATAACACAATCTGCAGAAACCCATCCTCAGCATCTCCACTAACCTCCCAATAACACAACCTGCAGAAACCCATCCTCAGCATCCTCACTCAACTCCCAATCACACAACCTGCAGAAATCCGTTCTCAGCATCTTTACTCACCTCCCAATAACACAACCTGCAGACACCCATCCTCAGCATCTACACTCACCTCCCAATAACACAACCTGCAGAAACCAATCCTCAGTATCCTTCACTCACCGCAAATTAGCACAACTTGCAGACACCCATCCTCAGCATCTTCACTCTCCTCCCAATAACACAAACTGCAGAAACCCATCCTCAGCATCTTCACTCACCTCCCAATAACAAAACCTGCAGAACCCCATCCTCAGCATCTCCACTCACCCCCCAATAATACAACCTGCAGCAACCCATCCTCAGCCTCTCAACTCACCTCCCAATAACAAAACCTGCAGAACCCAATCCTCACCATCTTCACGAACCTCCCAATACCACAACCTGCAGAAATCCATCCTCAGCATCTCATCTAACCGCCCAATAACACAACCTGCAGAAACCCATCCTCAGCATCTCCACCTACCTTCCAATAACACAACCTGCAGAAACCCATCCTCGGCATCTGCACGAACCTCCCACTAATACAACCTGCAGAAACCCATCCTCAGCATCTCCACTCACCTCCCAATGACACAACCTGCTGAAACCCATCGTCAGCATCTTCACTCACCTCCCAATCACACAACCTGCAGAAACCCATCCTCAGCATCTCCACTCACCTCCCAATAACACAACCTGCAGAAATCCGTTCTCAGCATCTCCACTCACCTCCCAATGACACAACCTGCTGAAACCCATCGTCAGCATCTTCACTCACCTGCCAATAACACAACCTGCAGAAACCCATCCTCTGCATCTTCAATAACCTACGAATAACACAACATGCAGAAACACATCCTAAGCATTACCATTAACCTCCCAATAACACAACATGCAGAACCCCATGCTCAGCATCTTCACTAACCTTCCAATAACACAACCTGCAGAAAACCTTCCCCAGCATTTTCACTCACCTCCCAATTACACAACCTGCAGAAACCAATCCTCAGTATCCTTCATTCACCGCAAATTAACACAATCTGCAGACACCCATCCTCAGCATCTCCACTCACCTCACAATAACACAACCTGCAGAGACTCATCCTCAACATTTCCACTCACCTCCCAATAACAAAACCTGCAGAACACCATCCTCATCATCTCCACTCTCCTCCCAATAACACAACTTCCAGAAACCCATCCACAGCATCTCCACTAACCTCCCACTAACTCAACATGCAGAAACCGATCCTAAGCATCACCACTAACATCCCAATAACACAACCAGCAGAAACCCATACTCAGCATCTTCACTCGCCTCCCAATAACACAACCTGCAGCAACACATATTCGGCATCTCCACTCACCCCCCAATACCATAACCTGCAGAAGCCCATCCTCAGCATCTTCACTCACCTCCCAATCACACAACCTGCAGAAACCCATCCTCAGCATCTACACTCACCTCCCAATAACACGACCTGCAGAAACCAATCCTCAGTATCCTTCACTCACCGCAATTTAGCACAACCTGCAGAAACCCATCCTCAGCATTTCCACTCACTCCCCAATAACACAACCTGCAGAAACCAATCCTCAGCATCTCCACTCACCTCCCAATGACAAAACCTGCAGAAACTCATCCTCAACATCTCCACTCACCTCCCAATAACACAACCTGCAGAAACCCATCCTCAGCATCTCCACTCTCCTCCCAATAACAAAACCTGCAGAGACCCATCCTCAGCATCTCAACTAACCTCCAAATAACACAACCTGCAGAAACCCATCCTCAGCATCTCCATCTACCTTCCAATAACACAACCTAAATAAACCCAACCTCAGCATCTCCACGAACCTCCCACTAACACAACCCGCAGAAACTAATCCTCGAGATCTTCACTAACGTTCCAATAACACAACCTGCAGAAACCCATCCTCAGCATCTTCACTCACCTACCATCAACAAAACCTGCAGAACCCCATCCCCAGCATCTCCACTCACCCCCCAATAATACAACATGCAAAAACCCAACCATAGCATCTCCACTCACCTCCCAATAACAAAACCTGCAGAACCCCATTCTCAGCATCTCCACTCTCCTCCCAATAACACAACCTGCAGAAACACATCCTTATCATCTCCACCAACCTCCCAATAACACGACTAGCAGAAACCCATCCTCAGCATCTCCACTAACCTTCCAATAACACAACCTGCAGAAACCCATCCTCAGCATCTCCACTCACTTTCCAATAACACAACATGCATACGCCCATCCTCAGCACCTCCACTCACCTCCCAATAACACAACCTGTTGAAATCCGTTCTCAGCATCTTCACTCAACTCCCAATAACACAACCTACAGAAACCCATCCTCAGTATCTCCACTAACCTCACACTAACACAACATGCAGAAACCCATCCTAAGCATCACCATTAACCTCCCAATAACACAACCTGCAGAACCCCATACTCAGCATCTTCAATAACCTTCCAATAACACAATCTGCAGAAAACATTCCTCAGCATTTTCACTCATCTCACAATAACACATCCTGCAGAAACTCATCCTCAGCATCTCCATTCACCTACCAATAACAAAACCTGCAGGACCCCATCCTCAGCATCTCCACTCACCCCCCAATAATACAACGTGCAGAAACCCATCCTCAGCATTTCCAATCACCTCACAATAACACATCCTGCAGATCTCATCCTCAGCATCTCCACTAACCCTCCAATAACAGAACCTGCAGAAACCCATCCTCACCATCCCCACTCACATTCCAATAACACAACTTGTTGAAACCCATCCTCAGCATCTCCACTTACCTCCCAATAAACCAACCAGCACAAACCTATCCTCAGCATCTCCACTCACCTTCCAATAACACAACCTGCTGACACCCATCCTCAGCATCTTCACTAAAGTTCCAACAACACAACCTGCAGAAACCCATCCTCAGCACCGCCACGAACCTCCCAATAACACAACCCGCAGAAACCCATCCTCAGCATCTTCACTAACGTTCCAATATCACAATCTGCAGAAACCCATCCTCAGCATCACCACTAAACTCCCAATAACACAACATGCAGAAACCCAACCTCAGCATCTCCACTCACCTCCCAATAACACAACCTGCAGAAACCTATCCTCAGCATCTCCACTCACCTTCCAATAACACAACCTGCAGAAGCCCACCCTCAGCATATCCACTAACCTTCCAATAACAGAACCTACAGAAACCCATCCTCACCATCCCCACTCACATTCCAATAACTCAACCAGCAGAAACCCAACCTCAGCATCTCCATTCAAATCCCAATAACACAAACTGCTGAAATCCATCCCCAGCATTCACGAACCTTCCAATAACACAACCTGCAGAAACCCATTCCCAGCATCTCCACTCACCTTCCAATAACACAACCTGTAGAAACACATCCTCAGCATCTCCACTCACCTCCCAATAGCACAACCTGCAGTAACTGATCCTCAGCATCTCCACTCACCTCCCAATAACACAACCTGCAGAAACACATCCTCAGCATCTCCACTCACCTCTCAATAACACAACCTGCAGAAACACATCCTCAGCATCACCACTAAACTCCCAATAACACAACCTGCAGAAACCCATCCTCAGCATCTCCACTCACCTCCCAATAACACAACCTGCAGAAACCCATCCTCAGCATCTCCACTCACATTCCAATAACACAACTTCCAGAAACCCATCCTCAGCATCTATGCTGAACTCCCAATAACACAACCTGTAGATCCCCATCCTCAGCATCTACTCTCTCCTCCCAATAACACAACCTGCAGAAACCCATCCTCAGCATCTCCACTAACCTTCCAATAACAGAACCTGCAGAAATCCATCCTCACCATCCCCA
Organism: Scyliorhinus torazame; assembly: GCF_047496885.1. Lineage (NCBI taxonomy): Eukaryota > Metazoa > Chordata > Chondrichthyes > Carcharhiniformes > Scyliorhinidae > Scyliorhinus > Scyliorhinus torazame. The sequence continues at coordinate 139,828,840 of NC_092726.1, forward strand.
CTCACATTCCAATAACACAACCAGCTGAAACCCATCCTCAGCATCTCAACTAACCTCCAAATAAAACATCCTGCAAAAACCCATCCTCACCATCTCCATTCACCTCCCAATAACACAACCTGCAGAAACCCATCCTCAGCATCTCCACTCACCACCCAATAGCACAACCTACAGAAACCCATCCTCAGCATCTCAACTAACCTCCCAATAAAACAACCTGCAAAAACCCATCATTACCATCTCCATTCACCTTCCAATAACACAACCTGCAGATACCCATCCTCAGCTTGTTCACTGACCTTCCAATAACACAACTTGCAGAATCCCGTTCTCAGCATCTCTACTCACCTCCCAATAACACAACCTGCAGAAACCCATCCTCAGCATCTCCACTCACCTCCCAATAGCACAACCTGCAGAAAAATCCTCCTCAGCATCTCCACTAACCTTCCAATGACAGAACCTGCAGAAATCCATCCTCACCATCCCCACTCACATTCCAATAACACAACCAGCTGAAACCCATCCTCAGCATCTCAACTAACCTCCCAATAAAACAACCTGCAAAAACCCATCCTCAGCATCTCAACTAAACTCCCAATAACACAACATGCAGAAACCCAACCTCAGCATCTCCACTCACCTCCCAATAACACAACCTGCAGAAACCCATCCTCACCATCTCATTCACCTTCCAATAACACAACCTGCAGATACCCATCCTCAGCTTGTTCACTAACGTTCCAATATCACAATCTGCAGAAACCCATCCTCAGCATCACCACTAAACTCCCAATAACACAACATGCAGAAACCCAACCTCAGCATCTCCACTCACCTCCCAATAACACAACCTGCAGAAACCTATCCTCAGCATCTCCACTCACCTTCCAATAACACAACCTGCAGAAGCTCACCCTCAGCATATCCACTAACCTTCCAATAACAGAACCTACAGAAACCCATCCTCACCATCCCCACTCACATTCCAATAACACAACTTGCTGAAAGCCATCCTCAGCATCTCTACTAACCTCCCAATAAAACAACCTGCACAAACCCATCCTCACCATCTCCATTCACCTTCCAATAACTCAACCAGCAGAAACCCAACCTCAGCATCTCCACTCACCTCCCAATAACACAACCTGCAGAAACTCATCCTCAGCATCTCCACTCACCTCCCATTAAGACAACCTGCGGAAACTCATCCTCAGCATCTCCACTCACCTCCCATTAACACAACCTGCAGAAACCCATCCTCAGCATCTTCACTCACCTTCCAATAACACAAACAGCAGAAATCCATCCTCATTATCTTCACTCACCTCACAATAACACGACCTTGACAAACCCATCCTCAGCATTTTCACTCACCTTCCAATAACACAACCTGCAGAAACCCATCCTCAGCATCTTCACTCACCTCCCTCTAACAGAACCCGCTGAAACCCATCCTCAGAATCGTCACTCACCTTCCAATAACACAACCTGCAGAAACCCATCCTCAGCATCTCCTCTAACCTTCCAATAACACAATGGGCAGACAACCATCATCTGCATCTCCATTCAAATCCCAATAACACAAACTGCTGAAATCCATCCCCAGCATTCACGAACCTTCCAATAACACAACCTGCAGAAACCCATTCTCAGCATCTCCACTCACCTTCCAATAACACAACCTGCAGAAACACATCCTCAGCATCTCCACTCACCTCACAATAGCACAACCTGCAGTAACCCATCCTCAGCATCTCCACTAACCTTCCAATAACAGAACCTGCAGAAATCCATCCTCACCATCCCCACTCACATTCCAATAACACAACCAGCTGAAACCCATCCTCAGCATCTCAAATAACCTCCAAATAAAACAACCTGCAAAAACCCATCCTCACCATCTCCATTCACCTCCCAATAACACAACCTGCAGAAACCCATCCTCAGCATCTCCACTCACCACCCAATAGCACAACCTACAGAAACCCATCCTCAGCATCTCAAACTAACCTCCCAATATAACAACCTGCAAAAACCTATCCTCACCATCTCCATTCACCTTCCAATAACACAACCTGCAGATACCCATCCTCAGCTTGTTCACTAACCTTCCAATAACACAACCTGCAGAAACCCATCCTCAGCATCTCCACTCACCTTCCAATAGCACAACCTGCAGAAAAATCCTCCTCAGCATCTCCACTAACCTTCCAATGACAGAACCTGCAGAAATCCATCCTCACCATCCCCACTCACATTCCAATAACACAACCAGCTGAAACCCATCCTCAGCATCTCAACTAACCTCCCAATAAAACAACCTGCAAAAACCCATCCTCAGCATCTCAACTAACCTCCCAATAAAACAACCTGCAAAAACCCATCCTCACCATCTCCATTCACCTTCCAATAACACAACCTGCAGATACCCATCCTCAGCTTGTTCACTAACCTCCCAATAGCACAACCTGCAGAAACCCATTCTCAGCATCTCTACTCACCTCCCAATAACACAAACTGCAGAAACCCATCCTCAGCATCTTCACTCACCTACCAATAACACAACCTGCAGAAACCTATCCTCGGCATCTCCACTCACCCCCCAATAACATAATCTGCAGAAACACATCCTCAGCATCTCCACTCACCTCCCAGTAACACAATGGGCAGAATACCATCCTCTGCATCTCCATTCAATTCTGAATAACACAAACTGCTGAAATCCATCCCCAGCATTCACTTACCTTCCAATAACACAACCTGTAGAAACCCATCCTCAGAATATTTACTCATCTCCCAATAGCACAACCTGCAGTAACCCATCCTAAGCATCCCCACTCACTTCCCAATAACACGCCCTGCAGAAACCCATACTTAGCATCTTCACTAACCTTCCAATAACAGAAAATGCAGAAACCCATCCTCAGCATCTCCAACAAACTCCCACTAACTCAACATGCAGGAACACATCATAACCATCACCACTAACATGCCAATAAAACAATGGGCAGAAAACCATCCTCTGCATCTCCATTCAAATCCCAATAACACAACCTGCTGAACTCCATCCCCAGCATTCACTAACCTCCCAATAGCACAGCCTGCAGTAACCCATCCTAAGCATCTCCACTCACCTCCCAATAACACAACCTGCAGAAGCGCACCCTCAGCATATCCACTAACCTTCCAATAACAGAACATGCAGAAACCCATCCTCACCATCCCCACTGACATTCCAATAACACAACCTGCAGAAACCCATCCTCAGCATCTCCACTCACCTCCCATTAAAACAACCTGCACAAACCCATCCTCACCATCTGCATTCACCTTCCAATAACTCAACCAGCAGAAACCCATCCTCAGCACGTTCACTAACCTTCCAATAATACAACCTACAGAAACACATTCTCAGCATCTCCACTCACCTCCCAATGACACGACCTGCAGAAAACTATCCTCAGCATCTCCACTCACCATCCAATAACACAACCTGCAGAAGCCCACCCTCAGCATATCCACTAACCTTCCAATAAATGTACCTGCAGAAACCCATCCTCACCATCCCCACTCACATTCCAATAACACAACTTGCTGAAACCCATCCTCAGCATCTCTACTAACCTCCCAATAAAACAACCTGCACAAACCCAACCTCAGCATCTCCACTCACCTTCCAATAACACAACCTGCAGAAACCCATCCTCAGCATCTCCACTCACCTCCCATTAACACAACCTGCGGAAACTCATCCTCAGCATCTCCACTCACCTCCCATTAACACAACCTTGACAAAACCATCCTCAGCATCTTTACTCACCTCCCAATAACACAACCTTCAGAAACCCATCCTCAGCATCTCCACTCACCTTCCAATAACACAATCTGCAGAAACCTATCCTCAGCATCTTCACTCACCTTCCAATAACACAATCTGCAGAAACCTATCCTCAGCATCTTCACTCACCTTCCAATAACACAACCTGCAGAAATCCATCCTCACCATCCCCACTCACATTCCAATAACACAACCAGCTGAAACCCATCCTCACCATCTCCATTCACCTTCCAATAACACAACCTGCAGATACCCATCCTCAGCTTGTTCACTAACCTTCCAATAACACAACCTGCAGAATCCCGTTCTCAGCATCTCTACTCACCTCCCAATAACACAACCTGCAGAAACCCATCCTCAGCATCTCCACTCACCTCCCAATAGCACAACCTACAGAAACCCATCCTCAGCATCTCAACTAACCTCCCAATAAAACAACCTGCAGAAACCCATCCTCAGCATCTCCACTCACCTCCCAATAACACAACCTACAGAAACCCATCATCAACATCTCCACTAACCTCCAATAACACAGCCTGCAGAAACCCATCCTCAGCATCTTCACTAACCTTCCAATAACACATCCTGCAGAAACCGTTCCTCAGCATCTCCACTAACCTCCCAATAACACAACCTGCAGAAACCCATCATCAACATCTCCACTAACCTCCAAATAACACAGCCTGCAGAAACCCATCCTCAGCATCTTCACTGACCACCGAATAACACAACCGAGAGAAACCCATCCTCAGCATCTTCACTAACCTCCCAAGAACACAACCTGCAGAAACCCATCCTCAGCATCTCTCCTTACCCCTCAATAACACAACCTGCAGAAACCCATCCTCAGCATCTCCACTGACCTTCCCATAACACAACCTGCAGAAAACCATCCTCAGCATTTCTCCTCACCTCCCAATCACAAAACCTACAGAAACCCATCCTGAGCATCTCCACTCACCTCCCAATAACACAACATGCAGAAACCGAACCTCACCATCTCCACTTACCTCCCAATAAAACGACCAGCTCAAACCAATCCTCAGCATCTCCACTGACCTTCCAATAACACAACCTGCTGACATCCATCTCCAGCATCTTCACTAACGTTCCAATAACACAACCTGCAGAAACCCATCCTCAGCATCACCACTAAACTCCCAATAACACAACCTGCAGAAACCCATCCTCAGAATCTTCACTCACCTCCCACTAACAGAACCCGCTGAAACCCAACCTCAGAAACTTCACTAACGTTCCAATCACACCACCTGCAGAAACCCATCCTCAGCATCACCATTAAATTCCCAATAACACAACCTGCAGAAACCCATCCTCAGAATCTTTAATCGCCTCCCAATAACACGACCTTCAGAAACCCATCCTCAGGATTTTCACTCACGTCCCAATAACACAACCTGCAGAAACCAATCCTCAGTATCCTTCACTGACCGCAAATTAACACAACCTGCAGAAACCCATCCTCAGCATCTCCACTCACCTCCCAATAGCACAACCTACAGAAACCCATCCTCAGCATCTCAACTAACCTCCCAATAAAACAACCTGCAGAAACCCATCCTCAGCATCTCCACTCACCTCCCAATAACACAACCTACAGAAACCCATCATCAACATCTCCACTAACCTCCAATAACACAGCCTGCAGAAACCCATCCTCAGCATCTTCACTAACCTTCCAATAACACATCCTGCAGAAACCGTTCCTCAGCATTTCCACTAACCTCCCAATAACACAACCTGCAGAAACCCATCATCAACATCTCCACTAACCTCCAAATAACACAGCCTGCAGAAACCCATCCTCAGCATCTTCACTGATCACCGAATAACACAACCTAGAGAAACCCATCCTCAGCATCTTCACTAACCTCCCAAGAACACAACCTGCAGAAACCCATCCTGAGCATCTCCACTCACCTCCCAATAACACAACATGCAGAAACCCAACCTCACCATCTCCACTTACCTCCCAATAAAACGACCAGCACAAACCAATCCTCAGCATCTCCACTCACCTTCCAATAATACAACCTGCTGACATCCATCTCCAGCATCTTCACTAACGTTCCAATAACACAACCTGCAGAAACCCATCCTCAGCATCACCACTAAACTCCCAATAACACAACCTGCAGAAACCCATCCTCAGAATCTTCACTCACCTCCCACTAACAGATCCCGCTGAAACCCATCCTCAGAAACTTCACTAACGTTCCAATCACACCACCTGCAGAAACCCATCCTCAGCATCACCATTAAATTCCCAATAACACAACCTGCAGAAACCCATCCTCAGAATCTTAAATCGCCTCCCAATAACACGACCTTCAGAAACCCATCCTCAGGATCTTCACTCACGTCCCAATAACACAACCTGCAGAAACCAATCCACAGTATCCTTCACTGACCGCAAATTAACACAACCTGCAGAAACCCATCCTCAGCATCTCCACTCACCTTCCAACAACACAATCTGCAGAAACCCATCCTCAGCATCTCCACTCACCTCCCAATCACACAACCTGCAGAACCCCATCCTCAGCATCTCCACTCACCTCCCAATAACACAACCTGCAGAAACCCATCCTCAGCATCTCCACTCACATCCCAATAACACTATTTGCAGAGTCCCATCCTCAGCGCCTTCACTCACCCCCACCCCCAATAACACAACCTGCAGAAACCCATCCTCAGCATCTTGTCTCTCCTCCCAATAACACAACCTGCAGAAAGCCATCCTGAGCATATTCGCTAACTTTCCAATAATACTACCTGCAGAAAACCATCCACAGCATCTCCACTCAACCCCCAATAACTCAACCTGCAGAAATCCATTCTCAGCATTTTCACTCACATTCCAAGAACAGAACCTGCAGAAACACATCCTCAGTATCGCCACCCACCTCCCAGTAACACAACCTGCAGAAACCCATCCTCAGCATCTCCACTCACTCCCCCAAATAACACAACCTGCAGAAACCCAGCCTCAGTATCTTCACTAACCTTCCAGTAACAAAACCTGCAGAAAACCATCCACAGCATCTACACTCACCTCCCAATAACACAACCTGCAGAAACCAATCAATAGCATCATCGTAAACCTCCCAATAACACAACCTGAAGAAACCCATCCTCAGCATTTTCACACACCTTCAAATAACACAACCTGCAGAAACCCATCCTCAGCATCTTCACTCTCCTCCCAATAATACAACCTGCAGAAACACATCCTCAGCATCTCCACTAACCTCTCAGTAACACAAACTGCAGAAACCGATCCTCAGCATTTTCACTCACCCCCCCAATAACACAACTTGCAGAAAACCATCCATAGCACCTTCGTTCACCCCCCCCCCCCCCCCCAATAACGCAGCCTGCAGAAACCCATCCTCAGCATCTTCACTAACCTTCCAATAACTAAAACTGCAGGAACCCATCCTCAGCATCTTCACTCACCTCACAATAACAAAACCTGCTGAAACCCATCCTCAGCATCTTCACTCACCTCCCAATAACACAACCTGCTGAAACCCATCCTCAGCATCTTCACTAACCTTCCAATAACTAAAACTGCAGAAACCAATCCTCAGCATCTCCACTCAACTGCCAATAATGCAAACTGCAGAAACACATCCTTAGCATTTTCACTCAGCTCCCAATAACACAACCTGCAGACACCCATCCTCAGAATCTCCAATCTCTTCCCAATAACACAACCTGCAGAAACCCATCCTCAGCATCTCCACTCACCTCCCAATAACACAACCTGCAGACACCCATCCTCAGCATCTCCACTCACATCCCAATTACAAAATCTGCAGAAACCCATCCTCAGCATCTCCACTCACCTCCCAATAACACAACCTGCAGAAGCCCATCCTCAGCATCTCCACTCACCTCCCAATAACACAACATGCAGAGTCCCATCCTCAGCAACTTCACTCACCTTCCAATAACACAACCTGCAGAGACCCATCCACAGCATCTCCACTCACCACCCAATAACACAACTTGCAGAGTCCCATCCACAGCAACTTAACTCACCCCTCTTCCCCAATAACACAACCAGCAGAAACCCATCCTCAGCACCTTCACTCACCCCCCCCCATAACACAACCTGCAGAAACCCATCCTCAGCATCTTCACTCACCTCCCAATAACACAACCTGCAGAGACCCATCCACAGCATCTCCACTCACCTCCCAATAACACAACTTGCAGAGTCCCATCCACAGCAACTTAACTCACCCCTCTTCCCCAATAACACAACCAGCAGAAACCCATCCTCAGCACCTTCACTCACCCCCCCCCCCCAATAACACAACCTGCAAAAACCCATCCTCAGCATCTTCACTCACCTCCCAATAACATAACCTGCAAAACCCCGTCCTCAGCATCTTCAGTCACCTTCGAATAACGCAACCTGCAGGAACCCATCGTCAGCATTTTCACTAAACTCCCAATAACACAACCTGCAGAAACCCATCCTCAGCATCTCCACTCAACTCCCAATAACACAACCTGCAGAAACCCATCCTCAGCACCTTCACTCACCCACCCAATAACACAACCTGCAGAAACCCATCCTCAGCATCTTCACTCACCTCCCAATAACACAACCTGCAAAACCCCGTCCTCAGCATCTTCAGTCACCTTCGAATAACGCAACCTGCAGGAACCCATCGTCAGCATTTTCACTAAACTCCCAATAACACAGCCTGCAGAAACCCATTCTCAGCATCTCCACTCACCTCCCAATAACACAACCTGAAGAAACCCATCCTCAGCATCTCCACTCACCTTCCAATAACACACCCTGAAGAAACCCATCCTCAGCATCTCCACTCACCTCCCAATAACACAAGCTGCAGAAACCCATCCTCAGCATCTTCACTCACCTCCCAATAACACAAGCTGCAGAAACCCATCCTCAGCATCTTCACTCACCTCCCAATAACACAACCTGCAGAAACCCATCCTCAGTATCTCCACTCACCTCCCAAAAACACAACCTGCAGAAACCCATCCTCAGCATCTCCACTCACATCCCAATTACAAAATCTGCAGAAACCCATCCTCCGGATCTTCTCTCACCCCCCAATACCACAACCTGCAGAAACCCATCCACAGCATCTACACTCACCTCCCAATAACACAACCTGCAGAAGCCCATCCACAGCATCTTCACTCACCTCCCAAAAACACAACCTGCAGAAGCCCATTCAGAGCATCTCCACTCACCTCCCAATAACACAACTTGCAGAGTCCCATCCTCAGGAACTTCACTCACCACTCTCCCCCAATAACACAACCTGCAGAAACCCATCGTCAGCATCTTCACTCACCTCCCAATAACACAACCTGCATAGGCCCATCCACAGCATCTCCACTCACCTCCCAATAACACAACTTGCAGAGTCCCATCCACAGCAACTTAACTCACCCCTCTTCCCCAATAACACAACCTACAGAAACCCATCCTCAGCACCTTCACTCACCCCCCCCCCCCCAATAACACAACCTGCAAAAACCCATCCTCAGCATCTTCACTCACCTCCCAATAACACAACCTGCAAAACCCCGTCCTCAGCATCTTCAGTCACCTTCGAATAACACAACCTGCAGGAACCCATCGTCAGTATTTTAACTAAACTCCCAATAACACAGCCTGCAGAAACTCATCCTCAGCATCTTCACTAACCTTCTAATAACAAAAACTGCAGAAACAATCCTCAGCATCTCCACTCAACTCCCAATAACGCAACCTGCAGAAACACTACCACAGCATTTTCACTCACCTCCCAATAACACAACCAGCAGACACCCATCCTCAGCATCTCCACTCAACTCCCAATAACGCAACCTGCAGAAACACATCCTCAGCCTCTTCACTCTCCTCCCAATAATACAACCTGCAGAAACCCATCCTCAGCATCTTCACTCACCCCCAAATAACAGACCCTGCAGACACCCATCCTCAGCATCTTCACTCACCCCTCAATAACACAACCTGCAGAAACCCATCCTCAGCATCTCCACTCACCTCTAAATAACACAACCTGGAGAAACCAATCCTCAGCATCTCCACTCACTCCCGCAAATAATACAAGCTGCAGAAACCCATCCTCAGCATCTCCACTCACCACCCAATAACACAACCTGCAGAAACCCACCCTCAGTATCTCCACTCCACTCCCAATAACAGAACCTGCAGAAACCCATCCTCAGTATCTTCACTCACCTTCCAATAACAAAACCTGCAGAAAACCATCCACAGCATGTCCTCTCAACCCCCAATAACAAAACCTGCAGAAACCAATCCTCAGCATCATCATAAACCTCCCAATAACACAACCTGCAGAAACCCATCCTCAGCATCTTCACTCTCCTCCCAATAATACAATCTGCAGAAACCCATCCTCAGCATCTCCACTAACCTCTAAGTAACACAAACTGCAGAAATCAATCCTCAGCATTTCCACTCACCTCCCAATAACACAACCTGCAGAAACCCATCCTCAGCATCTTCACTGACCTGCCAATAACATAACCTGCAGAAACCCAGCCTCAGCATCTCCACTCAACTCCCAATAACACAACCTGCAGAAACAAATATTCAGCATTTTCACTCACCTTCCAATAACAAAACCTGCAGAAACCCATCCACGGCATCTTCACTCACCTTCCAATTACACAACCTGCAGAAACCCGTCCTGAGCATACTCGCTAACCTGCCAATAACACAACCTGCAGAAACCCATCCTGAGTATATCCACTCACCTCCCAATAACACAACCTGAAGCAACCCATCCTCAGCATCTCCACTCACCTCCGAATAACACAAACTGCAGAAACCCATCCTCAGCACCTTCACTCACCCCCCCCCCAATAACACAACCTGCAGAAACCCATCCTCAGCATCTCCACTCACCTCCCAACAACACAAACTGCAGAAACCCATCCTCACCATCTCCACTCACCTCCCAATAACACAACCTGCAGAAACCCATCCTCAGCAACTCCACTCCCCACCCAATAACACAACCTGCAGAAACTCATCCTCAGCATCTTCACTCACCTCCCAACAACACAAACTGCTGAAACCCATCCTCAGCATCTCCACTCACCTCCCAATAACACAACCTGCAGACACCCATCCTCAGCAACTCCACTCACCACCCAATAACACAACCTGCAGAAACCCATCCTCAGTATCTTCACTAACCTTCCAATAACAAAACCTGCAGAAAACCATCCACAGCATGTCCTCTCAACCCCCAATAACAAAACCTGCAGAAACCAATCCTCAGCATCATCATAAACCTCCCAATAACACAACCTGCAGAAACCCATCCTCAGCATCTTCACTCTCCTCCCAATAATACAATCTGCAGAAACCCATCCTCAGCATCCCCACTAACCTCTAAGTAACACAAACTGCAGAAATCAATCCTCACCATCTCCACTCACCTCCCAATAACACAACCTGCAGAAACCCATCCTCAGCAACTCCACTCCCCACCCAATAACACAACCTGCAGAAACTCATCCTCAGCATCTTCACTCACCTCCCAACAACACAAACTGCTGAAACCCATCCTCAGCATCTCCACTCACCTCCCAGTAACACAACCTGCAGACACCCATCCTCAGCAACTCCACTCACCACCCAATAACACAACCTGCAGAAACCCATCCTCAGCATCTCCACTCACCTCCCAATAACACAACCTGCAGAAACCCATCCTAAGCATCTTGATTATCCTTCCAGTAACAGAACCTGCAGAAATCCCGGCCTCAGGATCGCCACTCAACTCCCAATAACACAACCTGCAGAAACCAATCCTCAGCATCTCCACTCACCTCCCAAAAACACAACCTGCACAAACCCATCCTCAGCATCTCCACTCACCTCCCAATATCACAAACTGCGGAAACCCATCCTCAGCATCTTCACTAATATTCCAATAAACACAACCTACAGAAACCCATCCTCAGCATCTCCACTCACTTCCCAATAACACAACCTGCAGAAAACCATCCTCAGTATCGTCACTCGCCTCCCAATAACACAACCTGCAGAAACCCATCCTCAGCATCTCCACTCACTTCCCAATAACACAACCTGCAGAAAACCATCCTCCGCATCGTCACTTTCCTCCCAATAACACAACCTGCAGAAACCCATCCTCAGCATCTCCACTCACTTCCCAATAACACAACCTGCAGAAAACCATCCTTGGCATCTCCACTCACTTCCCAATAACACAACCTGCAGAAACCCATCCTCAGCATCTTCACTCACCTCCCAATAACACAACCTGCAAAACCCCGTCCTCAGCATCTTCAGTCACCTTCGAATAACGCAACCTGCAGGAACCCATCGTCAGCATTTTCACTAAACTCCCAATAACACAGCCTGCAGAAACCCATTCTCAGCATCTCCACTCACCTCCCAATAACACAACCTGACGAAACCCATCCTCAGCATCTCCACTCACCTTCCAATAACACACCCTGAAGAAACCCATCCTCAGCATCTCCACTCACCTCCCAATAACACAAGCTGCAGAAACCCATCCTCAGCATCTTCACTCACCTCCCAATAACACAAGCTGCAGAAACCCATCCTCAGCACCTTCACTCACCTCCCAATAACACAACCTGCAGAAACCCATCCTCAGTATCTCCACTCACCTCCCAAAAACACAACCTGCAGAAACCCATCCTCAGCATCTCCACTCACATCCCAATTACAAAATCTGCAGAAACCCATCCTCCGGATCTTCTCTCACCCCCCAATACCACAACCTGCAGAAACCCATCCACAGCATCTACACTCACCTCCCAATAACACAACCTGCAGAAGCCCATCCACAGCATCTTCACTCACCTCCCAAAAACACAACCTGCAGAAGCCCATTCACAGCATCTCCACTCACCTCACAATAACACAACTTGCAGAGTCCCATCCTCAGGAACTTCACTCACCACTCTCCCCCAATAACACAACCTGCAGAAACCCATCGTCAGCATCTTCACTCACCTCCCAATAACACAACCTGCATAGGCCCATCCACAGCATCTCCACTCACCTCCCAATAACACAACTTGCAGAGTCCCATCCACAGCAACTTAACTCACCCCTCTTCCCCAATAACACAACCTACAGAAACCCATCCTCAGCACCTTCACTCACCCCCCCCCCAATAACACAACCTGCAAAAACCCATCCTCAGCATCTTCACTCACCTCCCAATAACACAACCTGCAAAACCCCGTCCTCAGCATCTTCAGTCACCTTCGAATAACACAACCTGCAGGAACCCATCGTCAGTATTTTAACTAAACTCCCAATAACACAGCCTGCAGAAACTCATCCTCAGCATCTTCACTAACCTTCTAATAACAAAAACTGCAGAAACAATCCTCAGCATCTCCACTCAACTCCCAATAACGCAACCTGCAGAAACACTACCACAGCATTTTCACTCACCTCCCAATAACACAACCAGCAGACACCCATCCTCAGCATCTCCACTCAACTCCCAATAACGCAACCTGCAGAAACACATCCTCAGCCTCTTCACTCTCCTCCCAATAATACAACCTGCAGAAACCCATCCTCAGCATCTTCACTCACCCCCAAATAACAGACCCTGCAGACACCCATCCTCAGCATCTTCACTCACCCCTCAATAACACAACCTGCAGAAACCCATCCTCAGCATCTCCACTCACCTCTAAATAACACAACCTGGAGAAACCAATCCTCAGCATCTCCACTCACTCCCGCAAATAATACAAGCTGCAGAAACCCATCCTCAGCATCTCCACTCACCACCCAATAACACAACCTGCAGAAACCCACCCTCAGTATCTCCACTCCACTCCCAATAACAGAACCTGCAGAAACCCATCCTCAGTATCTTCACTCACCTTCCAATAACAAAACCTGCAGAAAACCATCCACAGCATGTCCTCTCAACCCCCAATAACAAAACCTGCAGAAACCAATCCTCAGCATCATCATAAACCTCCCAATAACACAACCTGCAGAAACCCATCCTCAGCATCTTCACTCTCCTCCCAATAATACAATCTGCAGAAACCCATCCTCAGCATCTCCACTAACCTCTAAGTAACACAAACTGCAGAAATCAATCCTCAGCATTTCCACTCACCTCCCAATAACACAACCTGCAGAAACCCATCCTCAGCATCTTCACTGACCTGCCAATAACATAACCTGCAGAAACCCAGCCTCAGCATCTCCACTCAACTCCCAATAACACAACCTGCAGAAACAAATATTCAGCATTTTCACTCACCTTCCAATAACAAAACCTGCAGAAACCCATCCACGGCATCTTCACTCACCTTCCAATTACACAACCTGCAGAAACCCGTCCTGAGCATATTCGCTAACCTGCCAATAACACAACCTGCAGAAACCCATCCTGAGTATATCCACTCACCTCCCAATAACACAACCTGAAGCAACCCATCCTCAGCATCTCCACTCACCTCCGAATAACACAAACTGCAGAAACCCATCCTCAGCACCTTCACTCACCCCCCCCCCAATAACACAACCTGCAGAAACCCATCCTCAGCATCTCCACTCACCTCCCAACAACACAAACTGCAGAAACCCATCCTCACCATCTCCACTCACCTCCCAATAACACAACCTGCAGAAACCCATCCTCAGCAACTCCACTCCCCACCCAATAACACAACCTGCAGAAACTCATCCTCAGCATCTTCACTCACCTCCCAACAACACAAACTGCTGAAACCCATCCTCAGCATCTCCACTCACCTCCCAATAACACAACCTGCAGACACCCATCCTCAGCAACTCCACTCACCACCCAATAACACAACCTGCAGAAACCCATCCTCAGTATCTTCACTAACCTTCCAATAACAAAACCTGCAGAAAATCATCCACAGCATGTCCTCTCAACCCCCAATAACAAAACCTGCAGAAACCAATCCTCAGCATCATCATAAACCTCCCAATAACACAACCTGCAGAAACCCATCCTCAGCATCTTCACTCTCCTCCCAATAATACAATCTGCAGAAACCCATCCTCAGCATCCCCATTAACCTCTAAGTAACACAAACTGCAGAAATCAATCCTCACCATCTCCACTCACCTCCCAATAACACAACCTGCAGAAACCCATCCTCAGCAACTCCACTCCCCACCCAATAACACAACCTGCAGAAACTCATCCTCAGCATCTTCACTCACCTCCCAACAACACAAACTGCTGAAACCCATCCTCAGCATCTCCACTCACCTCCCAGTAACACAACCTGCAGACACCCATCCTCAGCAACTCCACTCACCACCCAATAACACAACCTGCAGAAACCCATCCTCAGCATCTCCACTCACCTCCCAATAACACAACCTGCAGAAACCCATCCTAAGCATCTTGATTATCCTTCCAGTAACAGAACCTGCAGAAATCCCGGCCTCAGGATCGCCACTCAACTCCCAATAACACAACCTGCAGAAACCAATCCTCAGCATCTCCACTCACCTCCCAAAAACACAACCTGCACAAACCCATCCTCAGCATCTCCACTCACCTCCCAATATCACAAACTGCAGAAACCCATCCTCAGCATCTTCACTAATATTCCAATAAACACAACCTACAGAAACCCATCCTCAGCATCTCCACTCACTTCCCAATAACACAACCTGCAGAAAACCATCCTCAGTATCGTCACTCGCCTCCCAATAACACAACCTGCAGAAACCCATCCTCAGCATCTCCACTCACTTCCCAATAACACAACCTGCAGAAAACCATCCTCCGCATCGTCACTTCCCTCCCAATAACACAACCTGCAGAAACCCATCCTCAGCATCTCCACTCACTTCCCAATAACACAACCTGCAGAAAACCATCCTCGGCATCTCCACTCACTTCCCAATAACACAACCTGCAGAAAACCATCCTCGGCATCGTCACTCACCTCCCAATAACACAACCTGCAGATACCCACCCTCAGCATCTTCACGAACATTCCAATAACACAACCTGCAGAAACCCATCCTCAGCATCTCCACTCACCCACCACCCCCAAATAACCCAACCTGCAGAAACCCATCCTTAGC
This sequence comes from Scyliorhinus torazame, assembly GCF_047496885.1. Classification (NCBI taxonomy): domain Eukaryota; kingdom Metazoa; phylum Chordata; class Chondrichthyes; order Carcharhiniformes; family Scyliorhinidae; genus Scyliorhinus; species Scyliorhinus torazame. The sequence goes on from NC_092726.1 coordinate 139,844,850, forward strand.
ATCTCCACTCACTAAGCAACAACACAATCTATAGAAACCCATCCTCAGCATCTTTACTCACCTCCGAATAACACAACCTGCAGAAACCAATCCTCAGCATCTTCACTAACCTTCGAATAACACAACCTGCAGAAACCCATCCTCAGCATCTTCACTCACCTCCCAATATCACAACCTGCAGAAAACCATCCTCAACATCTTCACTCAGCTCCCAATAACACAACCTGCAGAAACCCATCTTCAGCATCTCCACTAATATTCCAATAACACAACCTGCAGAAACCCATCCTCAGCGTCTTCACTCACCTCCCAATAACACAACCTGCAGAAACCTATCCACAGCATCTCCACTCACCTTCCAATAACACAACCTGCAGAAACCCATCCTCAGCGTCTTCACTCACCTCCCAATAACACAACCTGCAGAAACCTATCCTCAGCATCTCCACTCACCTCCCAATAATTGGATTGTACAAGTAATGAAAAATAACTCATTTCCACATTCATTGTCATTGGACTTGGGTAGTGTATAATTTGATGAGTGATACTGTTGAGAATTTCAATGACTGAATGAGAATTCAGATAGTGAGATGCTTCTAGACTGGGAACCAATCTACATCAGCGAGCACAGGGATGATAGGTGACTGGGATTGGGTGCGTGTTAGGACCCAGACTGGGAACCAATCTACACCAGTGAGCACAGGGATGATAGGAGACTTGGATTGGGTGAGGGTTAGGACCCAGACTGGGAACCAATCTACATCAGTGAGCACAGGGATGACAGGTGACTGGGATTGGGTGAGGGTTAGGACCCCATCCTCAACATCTTCACTAACATCCCAGTAACATAACCTACTGAAGCCCATCCTCAGCATCTTCACTCACCTCCCAATATCACAACCTGCAGAAAACCATCCTCAGCATCTTCACTCAGCTCCCAATAACACAACCTGCAGAAACCCATCCTCAGCATCTCCACTCACCTTCCAATAACACAACCTGCAGAAATCCATCCTTAGCATTTTCACTAATCTTCCAACAACACAACCTGCAGAAACCCATCCTCAGTATCTCCACTAATCTTCCACCAGCACAACCTGCAGAAAGCCATCCTCAGCATCTCCACTGACCTTCCAATAACACAACCTGCAGAAACCCATCCTCCGCATCTCCACTTACCTTCCAATAACACAACCTGCAGAAACCCATCCTCAGCGTCTTCACTCACCTCCCAATAACACAACCTGCAGAAACCTATCCTCAGCATCTCCACTCACCTCCCAATAATTGAATTGTACAAGTAATGAAAAATAACTCATTTCCACATTCATTGTCATTGGACATGGGTAGTGTCTAATTTGATGAGTGAGACTGTGGAGAATTTCAATGACTGAATGATAACTCAGATAGCGAGATGCTTCCAGACTGGGAACCAATCTACATCAGCGAGCACAGGGATGATAGGGGACTGGGATTGGGTGCGGGTTAGTACCCAGACTGGGAACCAATCTACAGCAGTGAGCACAGGAATGATAGGTGACTGGGATTAGATGCGGGTTAGGACCCAGACTGGGAACCAATCTACAGCAGTGAGCACAGGGATGATAGGTGACTCGGATTGGGTGAGGGTTAGGACACAGACTAGGAACCAATCGACAGCAGTGAGCACAGGGATGACAGGTAACTGGGATTTGGCGATGGTTAGGACCCAGACTGGGAACCAATCTACATCAGTGAACAAGGGATGATAGGGGACTGGGATTGGGTGAGGGTTAGGACCCAGACTGGGAACCAATCTACATCAGTGAGCATAGGGATGATAGGTGACTGAGATTGGGTGCGGGTTAAGACCCAGACTGGGAACCAATCTACAGCAGTGAGCACAGGGATGATAGGTGACTGGGATTGGGTGAGGGTTAGGACCCAGACTGGGAACCAATCTACATCAGTGAGCACAGGGATGACAGGTGACTGGGATTGGGTGCGGGTTAGGACCCAGACTGGGAACCAATCTACAGCAGTGAGCACAGGGATGATAGGTGACTGGGATTGGGTGCGGGTTAGGACCCAGACTGGGAACCAATCTACAGCAGTGAGCACAGAGATGATAGGTGACTGGGATTGGGTGCGGGTTAGGACCCAGACTGGGAACCAATCTACATCAGTGAGCACAGTGATGATAGGAGACTGGGATTGGGTGCGGGTTAGGACCCAGACTGGGAACCAATCTACAGCAGTGAGCACAGGGATGACAGGTGACTGGGATTGGGTGAGGGTTAGGACCCAGACTGGGAACCAATCTACAGCAGTGAGCACAGGGATGACAGGTGACTGGGATTGGGTGAGGGTTAGGACCCAGACTGGGAACCAATCTACATCAGTGAGCACAGGGATGACAGGTGACTGGGATTGGGTGCGGGTTAGGACCCAGACTGGGAACCAATCTACAGCAGTGAGCACAGGGATGATAGGTGACTGGGATTGGGTGCGGGTTAGGACCCAGACTGGGAACCAATCTACAGCAGTGAGCACAGAGATGATAGGTGACTGGGATTGGGTGCGGGTTAGGACCCAGACTGGGAACCAATCTACATCAGTGAGCACAGTGATGATAGGAGACTGGGATTGGGTGCGGGTTAGGACCCAGACTGGGAACCAATCTACAGCAGTGAGCACAGGGATGACAGGTGACTGGGATTGGGTGAGGGTTAGGACCCAGACTGGGAACCAATCTACAGCAGTGAGCACAGGGATGACAGGTGACTGGGATTGGGTGAGGGTTAGGACCCAGACTGGGAACCAATCTACAGCAGTGAGCACAGGGATGATAGGTGACTGAGATTGGGTGAGGGTTAGGACGCAGACTGGGAACCAATCCACAGCAGTGAGCACAGGGATGACAGGTAACTGGGATTGGGTGAGGGTTAGGACCCAGACTGGGAACCAATCTACATCAGTGAGCACAGGGATGATAGGTGACTGGGATTTGGTGAGGGTTAGGACCCAGACTGGGAACCAATCAACATCAGTGAGCACAGGGATGACAGGCGACTGGGATTGGGTGCGGGTGAGGATATGGCAGAAGGGTTGGAGATGAGCTGCGCTTCATGAAGATTTGTTTCAGAAATTGTGTGACAGAATATCATTGGATTAGTCGAGTGTGAATTTAACAAAGACGCAGATGATGATTTATTCTGCAGCTGAGATGAAGCAGGGGTGGCGATGGTAAGTGAGCAGGATTCGGAATGGAGAGAGCGTCTGGCTATAATAACTTTACTGTCAAAGGGAGAGCAGGTATTGTGAACAGCCTCCGATATTAACCAGAGAGCGAATGGAGCCACTGGATAGGGAATGACCTCAGTGACTGGAATCGATGTTGATATTTATAGCTAAAGGCACAGAGCTCAAGGTAAGGAAGTGTTATTCCCACTATTCCAGATGTTGGTCAGACCGCACCTGGAGCATTGCACAGATCTGGCCCCTGATTTGAGGAAAGATGGAGTGCCTTTAGAGGCAGTTCAATGGATGTTGACTAGAGTGATCGCAGAGATGAGGGCTTTGTCTTATGAAGAGAGTTGTTCAGAAGGAGTAGAGGTGAAATTGTGGTTTGTAAGATGATAAAAGGTGTGGGTAAAGTGGAAGCGGATGCTTCCTCTTGTGGGGCGTTCCAGAACGAGAGGTTAGAATCTCAGGATAACAGGCAGCAAATGTGAAACAGAGCTGAGGAGAAACTACTTCTCCCAATGGGATGTGAACCTGTGGAATTCGCTATCCAGAGTGCGGTGCATGCTGGGGCAATGAGTAAATTTAAGGAGCAGTTATATAGATTTTGAATTGGGAATGGGTTGAGAATTTTGGATAATGGGCAGCACGGCGGCGTTAAGCCGAAGATGAGATCAGCCAAGACCGAATGACGGAGCAGACGCGAGGGGCCAAATAGCCTCATTCTGCTCCTGGACCTGATGAACTTACAAACTTCTGAACTGAAGGACGTGGATTCAATCTTTCCAAGATGCAAATGACCAGAGCAAAATTACACTCAAAGTGGTGTATTCAATAAATAGCTGGACAGGGAGACTTACCAGGGACACCGACAACAGCCAGGAGGGGATAGTAACCCACTTGAATTATGAACATTACGGCGCGGATCCGGTATGGTGGATACAGGGAATACATATCGTAAATAGCCCAGGATAAACTCCTGTCCATTGCTGTAACGTTCCTGTGGATAGTTCCCAGATTCTGATCCGTTGCTGCAACGTTCCTGTGGGTAGTTCCCAGATTCTGATCCATTGCTGCAATGTTCCTGTGGATAGTTCCCAGATTCTGATCCATTGCTGTATCGTTCCTGTGGATAGCTCCCAGATTCTGCTCCCTCATCTCGGTCTCTCTGGAGCCGCTGATCTCTGGCAGTGTTGGAATTGACGCTCCCGCTGACAGTTTGGGATAACACAATGAAAGGAATCGCTTATTAATAGCAGAGACAACCCCTCCAGTGACACGGATCGATCCATCGAGACTGACATTCATCACAGTCACTAAACAAACAGGCTCAGTTAACCCCTTTCAATCCAATACTTTTTCTATCACAATGAAATAGAAGATTAGCCGGGTCCGGATCGGCTGTGTGACAGTGACTGAGGGACGGAGTGTGGAAATAGTGGACACACTGACCCTGATACTCAATCCTCATTGATATCTGAGTGGTTCCAGCGGACTGGGGCATTTTCACTGTCCCATCCTGTTTATAAAAAGGAGAGAGAGGGATGAACCCTGGAGTGACAGAGCAGTCAGGATAATGTTAGTCACCAGGACATTTCCAGAGGGTCAGACTGGACAACAGGAATATTGCTCCTTCGCGAGGAAATGGTGTTATGCGACCAGAAACACTGCGATATTCGTGGGAAATCACATTGCATGTTGTTATTGCAGTTATATTTCAAAATAACTGGAGGATTAATGAGGGAACTGATATGAGTTTATATACTGGGACATATTGTGGTCAAATGTCATTTATTAGAGTTGTTATCGAGTCTCAAAGCCGTGGATTAAAGGGTCGGTGACAGTGAGAATTTAATACTGGCTAAGAAACAGAAAGCAGAGAGAAGCGGTGAATGATAGTTATTCAGATAGGAGGGGAGGAGACATTGATGTTCACTCGGGGTCCACATGAGGACAATTGCTCGTCAAGATACAATTCACTGAAATAGGCTTCAATGGAAAGAATTTCAACATTCACAAATGACAGTCACTCAGCAATGACACAGTGAGCAGGGTAGCAGCAATCTTCAGCAGCATGTTCCCAGATCTGTGAAAGGGAGAGTCACGGGGAAAGTAAATTTAAATCACTGTCGTGTGGGTGATGCATTAGGGAGGAGGGCTGAGGACAGGAAATATAAACTAAACGGGACAAGTTTAAAAAGTGTACAGGAAGGGAGCGGGGACATGTCCACACTTTGCACTGGAAGGTCATTGTGATAAGATTGGAAAAACCTCAGAAGATATTTAACTTGATCAATAGAGGCGGAGACTCCTAAAAGAAGGATGTTAGGATCATAGAGTCATCGAGGTCCAGAGCACAGAAAGGTCATTCGGCCCATCTGGACTGGGCAGGTCAAAAACAACCACCTGAGTATTTGAATCCCACTTTCTAATACTTTGCCAATAGCCTGTAGAGTTATAACTAGGTTTATAGTGAGGACAATAGCTGATGAATTGCATCTTGTTCTGCCGCTAAATATACAAAAGGATGTGAGGGTCTTGGAGACAAAGCAAAGGATTTCATAGAATTTACAGTGCAGAAGGAGGCCATTCGGCCCATCGAGTCTACACTGGCTCTTGGAAATAGCACCCGACCCAAGGACCACACCTCCACCTATCCCCATAACCCAGTAACCCCACCCAACACTAAGGGCAATTTTGGACACTAAGGGCAATTTAGCATGGCCAATCCACCTACATTTCACATATTTGGACTGTGGGCGGAAACCGGAGCACCCGGAGGAAACACACGCAGACACGTGGAGAACGTGCAGACTCCGCACAGACAGAGACCCAAGCCGGAAATCGAACTGGAACCCTGGAATCCTGGGGCTGTGAAGCAACAGTGCTAACCAGCAAGCTACCGTGCTGGATATTTAATGGAGTGTTGTCAGGGATGGAGGATTTCAGTTAAATATGGGGATTAGTGAACTGGAATTGTAATTTGTAGATCAGTTTAAGGTAAAGAGCAATTTCACAGAGGACTCCAAATTAGGAAGGAGTTCAGAGAGAGTGAGCAGAAAGGGTTCCACTGGAACCAGCACCAGTAACAAGATTTACAATAATTCATCAAAGACGGCGTGAGCATATTGACAGGACATTTAATACAGAGTTGTTATAATCTGGAATACACTGTCTGAAGATAGGCTGGGAGCAGTTTCAACAGTAAATTTCACAATGGAGCAGGATAATCATCATACCGGGCTACAAAGCGAAGCTGAACAGAATGTCCAGCAGCAGCGCCCCCTCCCTGATGAGTTCAATGCATTCTATGCTCGGTTCGTGCAGGACACCATCAAAGCGCTGCCGACTGTCCCAGCAGCCCCGGTCACACCAAACACAACGTTCCACCTTCCTAAATCAGATCGGCGAACTTAGAAGTGAACCCTCGGAAGGAGACGGGCCCGGACGGTGTCCCTGGTCGTGCACTCAGATCCTGCGCGGACCAGCTGGCAGATTAGTTCAAGGACATCTTCACCCGCTGCATACTCCGCTCCGAGATCCCCAGCTGCTTCAAGAAGACCACCATCATGCCGGTTTCAAAGGAGAGCCGGGTAACGTGCCTCGAGACCCTGACATCGAACGTAATGAAGCGCTTCGAGAGGTTGGTCATGAGACACATGAACTCCATACTCCCAAAATGCCTACATCCACTGCAATTCGCCCATCACCGCAGCCGGTCCACAGCAGACGCCATCTCCATGGCCCGACACTCATCCCTGGAGCATCTTGACAACAGGGACTCCTACATCAGACTCCTGTTCATTGACTACAGCTCCGCATTCAACACCATAATCCCAGCCAAGCTCATATGAAATCTCCAAAACCTCGGACTTCGCTCTTCTCTCTGCAACTGGATCCTCGACTTTCTGACCCACAGACCGCACTCAGTAAGAATTTACAACACCTCCTCCACAACAGTTCTCAATACCGGGGCCCGCAAGGCTGTGTACTTAGCCCCCTACTCTACTCCCATACTCATACACCAATGCGAGGCAAAATGTGGCTCCAACTACATCTGAAAGTTTGCTGACGACACGACCATAGTGGGCCGGATCTCGAACAACGATGAGTCAGAAAACAGGAGGGCTATAGAGAATCTAGTAGAGTGGTGTAGCGACAACAATCTCTCCCTCAATGCCAGCAAAACTAAAGAGCTGATCATTAAATTCAGGAAGCACAGTACTGTACACACCCCTGTCAGCATCAACGGGGCCGAGGTGGAGATGGTTGACAGTTTCAAACTCCTAGCTGTGAAATCAGCAACAATCTGCTCTGGTCCACCCACGTCGACGCAATGTCCAAGAAAGAACAACAGCGCCTATACTTACTCAGGAAACTAAGGAAATTCGGCATGTCCACATGAACTCTTTCCAACTTTTACAGATGCACCATAGAAAGCATCCTATCGGGCTGCATCACAGCCTGGTATGGCAACTGCTCGGCCCAGGACCGCAAAAACTTGGGAGAGTCGTGAACACCGCCCAGTTCATCACACAAACCCGCCTCCCATCCATTAACTCCATCTACACCTCCCGCTGCCTGGGGAAAGCGTGCAGTATAATCAAAGACCCCTACCACCCGGCTTACTCATTCTTCCAAATTCTTCCATTGGGGAGGAGATACAAAAGTCTGAGAACACGCACTAACAGACTCAAAAACAGCTTCTTCCCCGCTGTTACAAGTCTCCTAAACTAGAGGGGAAAAGTTTAAAGGAGATATGCGTGGAAAGTTCTTTAAGCAGAGGGCGGTTGGTGCCTGTAACGCATTGCTGGCGGAGGTGGTAGAGGCGGGAACGATAGCGCCATTTAAGCGTCATTTAGACAGATACATGAATGGGCAGGGAGCAGAGGGATACAGATCCTTAGAAAATAGGCGACAGGTTTGAATAAATAATTTGGATCGGCGCAGGCCTGGAGGGCCGAAGGGCCTGTTCCTGTGCTGTAATTTTTCTTTATTCTTCTTCTTTGTTCTTAAACGACCCTCTTATGGACTGATGGGCTTATAGACTGATCTGATGTCTTCAGGCATCTTCTCTCCTGAGCTGTACAGCACTCTGAATGCTTCAGCCGAGGCCTGTGTCTAAGTATTTGCATTGTGTACCTTGTGTTTGCCCCACTTTGTATTTTCTTTTCATGGACGGAATGATCTGCCTGAGTTACACGTCGAACAATCCTTTTCACAGCTTCTCGGTACCCGTGACAATGGCGCAAACCAACAGGCCGCTGCCGAACTGCTGACCTTGCAGACAACAGAGATTGAGTTCCCCCTGTCACATTAACTAGGGAGCTCGCACTCTGCAAGGGTCTTGGGAAAGACAATCATTCCCACCGCTAAGTCCAGTGGGTGTTGGGACATTATTGACAGGGGATTGTTATATAGAAACATGGAGCATGGGAGCAGGAGCAGGCCATTCGGCCCTTTCAGTCTGCTTCACATGCATTGTGTACATCGCTGATCATCCGACTCACTAACATGTTCCTGCTTTCCTCCCTATCCTTGGATCCCGTTAGCCCCAAGTCCCATAACCAACTGCCCCTTGAAAATATGCAATGTTTCAGCTTCAACTACTTTCTGTGGCGGAGACTTCCACAGGCTCGCAGCTCTCTGTGTGAGGAAATGTCTCCTTCTATCAGTTTTAAATGTCTGTCCGTATCCTCAGACTGTGCCCCTAGTTCCGGTCTCCTGTGCCATCCGGAACATCATTCCTACATTCACCTTTTTCATAGGTTTCTATGGTCCAGCCCCTCTCATTATTCTGAACTGGAGCGAATATTGTTGCGACATCCTGGGCGAGTGTGCGGCCAGTTCCGGTCCCACAGACCCCGGAGTCCCAACAGGAGTGAATCAACCAATCATTTGCGTGTTTTCCAAAGGGTTTTAACCATTGACTGCTCCACTGAGTTACTGACACCAGATTTATAGGTAAAATATTAATAAACTATTTATCAGCGTCTGAAAGGAAATAATCTCCCTATTTGGGGAAAACCCCGTCCCACCCTCCACCCAGACACACATCAGGCAGCCACACGGTGAAGAGGGAGGGGAGGAATCAGAATAATTGGAATTAAAGGGGAGGGTTCGAGATGAATCTGCGTGTTGCGGTTGTAGCATTTTTAGGCGCTGGTTTTCTCTGAATGGCTCTGGGGAATGGATTCACACAGGTCAGTACAATTCTCACCTTCCAATATCAGATGGAGCTTTACACAAGAGATTCAGGTCGGCGCAATCTAGAAACAAAATGTTTTATTGATGTTTCAAGGAACACAATAGAAAAGAAAAAGAGTTTCTCACATTGAATCTTAAACAACGACCAAAAAGAAAGCTACATATCTCACAACCTCCTGCCCTGAGCCCCCGCTGTCACCATGGCCGTGACTGGTCTCTGATGCCGGATATTACTGAGAGTTTTACATTGCCGTTTATTTGTTGACCCTGGTTTATTGGGTTCCACTGGGGCCCCTGCCGCTTGGCGATAGTGGTTGTCCCCAGTTTCCCCCTCCTGTGTCTTGGCGCTCAGCGTTCCTCCCCTTGTTTGTCTGCAAACTTCTTTCTTTAAAAATAAATAAATGTAGAGAACCGAATTCATTTCTCCAACCCAACGAACCTGCACATCCTCGGGTTGTGGGAGCGAAACCCACGCTAACACGGGCAGAGTGTGCAAACTTCACACGGGCAGTGACCCAGAGCCGGGATTGAGCCTGGAACCTCGGCGCCCTGAGGCAGCAGTGCTAACCACTGCGCCACCCTGCTGCCTTTGTCCATTTCTTTCTGATAGTGGGGGAGGGGTGGTGAGGAGTTCCCATTCTTCTCTTGGTTCACAGGTATTCCAGGGAGGGCGGGTCTGCTTGTTACCCCGGTTTGTCCCCGTGTAGGGTCCAGGGAGGGTGGGTCTGCTTCTTACCCCGGTTTGTCCCCGTGTAGGGTCCAGGGAGGGTGGGTCTGCTTGTTACCCCGGTTTCTCCCCGTGTAGGGTCCAGGGAGGGTGGGTCTGCTTGTTACCCCGGTTTCTCCCCGTGTAGGGTCCAGGGAGGGCGGGTCTGCTTGTTACCCCGGTTTCTCTCTGTGCAGGGTCCAGGGAGGGTGGGTCTGCTTGTTACCCCGGTTTGTCCCTGTGTAGGGTCCAGGGAGGGTGGGTCTGCTTGTTACCCCGGTTTGTCCCCGTGTAGGGTCCAGGGAGGATGGGTCTGCTTGTTACCCCGGTTTCTCCCCGTGTAGGGTCCAGGGAGGATGGGTCTAATTGTTACCTCGGTTTGTCCCTGTGTAGGGTCCAGGGAGGATGGGTCTGCTTGTTACCCCGGTTTGTCCCTGTGTAGGGTCCAGGGAGGGTGGGTCTGCTTGTTACCCCGGTTTGTCCCCGTGTAGGGTCCAGGGAGGATGGGTCTGCTTGTTACCCCGGTTTCTCCCCGTGTAGGGTCCAGGGAGGATGGGTCTGATTGTTACCTCGGTTTGTCCCTGTGTAGGGTCCAGGGAGGATGGGTCTGCTTGTTACCCCGGTTTCTCCCCGTGTAGGGTCCAGGGAGGGTAGGTCTGCTTGTTACCCCGGTTTGTCCCCGTGTAGGGTCCAGGGAGGATGGGTCTGCTTGTTACCCCGGTTTGTCCCTGTGTGGGGTCCAGGGAGGGTGGGTCTGCTTGTTACCCCGGTTTGTCCCCGTGTAGTGTCCAGGGAGGGTGGGTCTGCTTGTTACCCCGGTTTGTCCCCGTGTAGGGTCCAGGGAGGGTGGGTCTGCTTGTTACCCCGGTTTGTCCCCGTGTAGGGTCCAGGGAGGGCGGGTCTGCTTGTTACCCCGGTTTGTCCCCGTGTAGAGTCCAGGGAGGGTGGGTCTGCTTGTTACCCCGGTTTCTCCCCGTGTAGGGTCCAGAGAGGGTGGGTCTGCTTGTTATCCCGGTTTGTCCCCGTGTCGGGTCCAGGGAGTGTGGGTCTGCTTGTTACCCCGGTTTGTCCCTGTGTAGGGTCCAGGGTGGGTGGGTCTGCTTGTTACCCCGGTTTGTCCCTGTGTAGGGTCCAGGGAGGGTGGGTCTGCTTGTTATCCCGGTTTGTCCCCGTGTAGGGTCCAGGGAGTGTGGGTCTGCTTGTTATCCCGGTTTCTCCCCGTGTAGGGTCCAGGGAGGGTGGGTCTGCTTGTTATCCCGGTTTGCCCCCGTGTAGGGTCCAGGGAGGGTGGGTCTGCTTGTTACCCCGGTTTGTCCCTGTGTAGGGTCCAGGGAGGGTTGGTCTGATTGTTACCCCGGTTTGTCCCTGTGTAGGGTCCAGGGAGTATGGGTCTGCTTGTTACCCCGGTTTCTCCCCGTGTAGGGTCCAGGGAGGGTGGGTCTGCTTGTTACCCCGGTTTGTCCCTGTGTAGGATCCAGGGAAGGTTGGTCTGCTTGTTACCCCGGTTTGTCCCTGTGTAGGGTCCAGGGAGGGTTGGTCTGCTTGTTACCCCGGTTTGTCGCCGTGTAGGGTCCAGGGAGGGTGGGTCTGCTTGTTACCCCGGTTTCTCCCCGTGTAGGGTCCAGGGAGGGTGGGTCTGCTTTTTACCCCGGTTTGTCCCTGTATAGGGTCCAGGGAGGGTGGGTCTGCTTGTTACCCCGGTTTCTCCCCGTGTAGGGGAGGTCTGCGCTCCCTCCAAGAAATGGCCTTCCTTCAGCCCCCATCCCAGCTGGCTGGTGGCTGCAAACAGGTCTGGAGATAGGCTTGTGAATTTGCTTCATGTGCTGTGGCATCCCTGCTCAAAATCTCTTACTAATGTTATTTTCCCTAACCTCAGGAACTCGGCGAGATCCGATAGTCATTCCGAGCCCCGGGGTGGCGCTGCCGACTTCCTCCCCACCCCCCGGCAGGAGTCTCCGACTGGCGATCAGTGAGGCTAAGACCCCCTATTTCCCTGACCGGAGCTCTCTCTGTTCTGACACACCGAAGGCCAGGGCGCTCCCCTCTCTCGCTGACCAGAGCTCCGGCTGTTCTGACACACCGAAGGCCAGGGCGCTCCCCTCTCTCCCTGACCAGACTCTCTCTGCTCTGACACCCCGAAGGCCAGGGCGTCTCCCTCTCTCCCTGACCAGAGCTCTCTCTGCTCTGACACCCCGAAGGCCATGACGTCTCCCTCTCTCCCTGACCAGAGCTCCGGCTGCTCTGACACCCCGAAGGCCAGGGCTTCCCCCTCTCTCCCTGACCGGAGCTCTTTCTGCTCTGACACACCGTCGGCCAGAGCGTCCCCCTCTCTCCCTGACCAAAGCTCCGGCTGCTCTGACACCCTGAAGGCCAGTGCGTCCCCCTCTCTCCCTGACCAAAGCTCCGGCTGCTCTGACACCCCGAAGGCCAGGGCGTCCCCCTCTCTCCCTGACCAGAGCTCCGGCTGCTCTGACATCCCGAAGGGCAGGTCGTCTCCCTCTCTCCCTGTCCGGAGCTCTCTCTGCTCTGACACAGCGGAGGCCAGGTCGTCCCCCTCTCTCCCTGACCAGAGCTCCGGCTGCTCTGACACCCCGAAGGCCAGGGCGTTTCCCTCTCTCCCTGACCAGAGCTCTTTCTGTTCTGACACATCGGAGGCCAGGGCGTCCCCCTCTCTCTCTGACCAGAGCTCCGGCTGCTCTGACACACCGAAGGCCAGAGCGTCCCCCTCTCTCCCTAACCAGAGCTCCGCCTGCTCTGACACCCCGAAGGCCAGTGCGTCCCCCTCTCTCCCTGACCAGAGCTCCGGCTGCTCTGACACACCGAAGGCCAGAGCGTCCCCCTCTCTCCCTAACCAGAGCTCCGGCTGCTCTGACACCCCGAAGGCCAGTGCGTCCCCCTCTCTCCCCGACCAGAGCTCCGGCTGCTCTGACTCCCCGAAGGCCAGGGCATCCCCCTCTCTCCCTGACCATAGCTCTCTCTGCTCTGACACCCCGAAGGCCAGGGTGTCTCCCTCTCTCCCTGACCAGAGCTCCGGCTGCTCTGACACTGCGAATGCCAGGGCATCCCCCTCTCTCCCTGACCATAGCTCTCTCTGCTCTGACACCCCGAAGGCCAGGGTGTCTCCCTCTCTCCCTGACCAAAGCTCCGGCTGCTCTGACACCCCGAAGGCCAGGGCGTCCCACTCTCTCCCTGACCAGAGCTCCGGCTGCTCTGACACCCCGAAGGCCAGGGCGTCCTTATCTCTCCCTGACCAGAGCTCTCTCTGCTCTGACATCCCGAAGGCCAGGGCGTCTTCCCTCTCTCCCCGACCAGAGCTCCTGCTGCTCTGACACCCCGAAGGCCAGGGCGTCTCCCTCACTCCCTGTCCAAAGCTCTCTCTGCTCTGACTCCCCGAAGGCCAGCGCGTCTCCCTCTCTCCCTGACCAGAGCCCCGGCTGCTCTGACACCCCCAAGTCCACCAGAGACGGGTATAGCTCCATCCCGACACCCACCAACTTGGACACAGCCTCGAAGGTGGCCGTGCAGAATTCCCTGAGTCTGGGGCAGGACCAGAACATGCGGGTGTGGTTGGGCGCCCTCCCCACCCCCCCCCCCCACCCCCGGGAACCACTCGCATTGTCCACCAGCTCCGGGAAGAAGCCGCTCAGACGCGTCTTGGTGAGGTCGCTCTGTGCACCACCTTGAGCTGCATCAGACTGAGACCGGCGGAGGACGAGGTGGAGTTGACTCTGTGCTGCGCCTCGATCCAGAGTCTCTCCCTCTCTCTGTCCAGTCCCTCCCCCCACTTTTGTCTGGTCCCCTCCAGTGGAGTCCTGACGTTTTCCATCTGTCTCCTGTGTATGTGGCCACATCTGCCGTCCCCTAACCAATCCAGTCCTCCCACCGTGTCCAGGAATGTGTGTGTTTCTGGGGGAAAGTTTTCCATCTCCTTGTGGGGGAGGTTACACAGCTGCAGCAATCTGAGGTCGTTTCCTCGAGAGTTGGAGCTTCTCTGTGAGATTCCCAGAATCGACAGCCTGTCGTGTGCGGACATGTCCTCAACCGCCAGCATCCCTCTGTCTCGCCCCGCACATCTAAAATGTACCCTCCATCGCTTCCGGCCCGAACCTGTACTGTGCCGAGAGGAGGGCCCGCGGGCCTCTCGCCCAGTTCAATAATAATTATCACTTATTTTCACAAGTCGGCTTCAATGAATTTACTGTGAAAAGCCCCGAGTCGCCACATTCCGGCGCCCGGCACGTGAATTGTTTCCACGTCATTAAGGTGGCTCCTAACACTGGGCTCCTGAGTGTGTGTGTGGGCTGGCCGGGAGTGGCCGGGAGTGTGTGTGTGAGCTGGCCTGGCCTGGAGTGCGTGTGTGGACTGGCCGGGAGTGGCCTGGAGTGTGTGTGTGTGGGCTGGCCTGGCCTGGAGTGCGTGTGTGGACTGGCCGGGAGTGGCCTGGAGTGTGTGTGTGGACTGGCCGGGAGTGGCCTGGAGTGTGTGTGTGTGGGCTGGCCTGGCCTGGAGTGCGTGTGTGGACTGGCCGGGAGTGGCCTGGAGTGCGTGTGTGGACTGGCCGGGAGTGGCCTGGAGTGTGTGTGTGGGCTGGCCTGGCCTGGAGTGTGTGTGTGGGCTGGCCGGGAGTGGCCTGGAGTGTGTGTGTGGGCTGGCCGGGAGTGGCCTGGAGTGTGTGTGTGGGCTGGCCGGGAGTTGCATGGAGAGTGCGTGTGGTCTGGCCGGGAGTGGCCGGGAGTGTGTGTGTGGGCTGGCCGGGAGTGGCCTGGAGTGCGTGTGTGGACTGGCCGGGAGTGGCCTGGAGTGTGTGTGTGGGCTGGCCTGGCCTGTAGTGTGTGTGTGGGCTGGCCGGGAGTGGCCTGGAGTGTGTGTGTGGGCTGGCCGGGAGTGGCCTGGAGTGTGTGTGTGGGCTGGCCGGGAGTGGCATGGAGAGTGCGTGTGGTCTGGCCGGGAGTGGCCGGGAGTGTGTGTGTGGGCTGGCGGGGAGTGCCTGGAGTATGTCTGTGGGCTGGCTGGGATTGGCCTGGCTTGGAATGTGTGTACGGGCTGGTAGGGAGTGGCCTGGCATGGAGTGTGTGTTTGGGCTGGCCGGGAGTGGACTTGTATCCAGCGCTCAGAGTGAGTTACCCGTGCAGGTGGCCTCCTCCATTCAGACCCAGTCCACCTCCAGCTCCTTTAAACATCCCTTCACCCTCTCTGCGCTGGCTGCCCAGTGATACAACAGAATACAACAGGAACCACTGTAGAAAATGATATACTACCCAGGGACCACTAAATAGAACATAGAAAAATACAGCACAGAACAGGCCCTTTTGCACACGATGTTGTGCCGAACTTTTGTCCTAGATTAATCATAGATTATCAGAGCATTTAAGTGCAGAAGGAGGCCATTTGGCCCATTTGGCCTACCTAACCTGCACATCTTTGGACTGTGGGAAGAAACGGGAGCACCCGGAGGAAACCCACGCACACACGGGGAGGACGTGCAGACTCCGCACAGACAGTGACCCAAGCCGGAATCGAACCTGGGACCCTGGAGCTGTGAAGCAATTGTGCTATCCACAATGCTACCGTGCTGCCCTTAAGAACAAATTAATCTACACTATATCATTCTACCGTAATCCATGTATCTATCCAGTAGCTGCTTGAACGTCCCTAATGTTTCCGACTCAACTACTTCCACAGGCAGTGCATTCCATGCCCCCACTACTCTCTCGGTAAAGAATCTATCTCTGACATCCCCCTTATATCTTTCACCTTTCACCTTAAATTTATGTTCCCCTTGTAATGGTTTGTTCCACCCGGGGAAAAAGTCTCTGACTGTCTACTCTATCTATTCCCCTGATCATCTTATAAATCTCTATCAAGTCGTCCCTCATCCTTCTCCGTTCTAATGAGAAAAGGCCTAGCACCCTCAACCTTTCCTCGTAAGACCTACTCTCCATTCCAGGCAACATCCTGGTAAATCTCCTTTGCACCTTTTCCAAAGCTTCCACATCCTTCCTAAAATGAGGCGACCAGAACTGTACACAGTACTCCAAATGTGGCCTTACGAAAGTTTTGTACAGCTGCATCATCACCTCACGGCTCTTAAATTCAATTCCTCTGTTGATGAACTCTAGCACACCATAGGCCTTCTTCACAGCTCTATCCACTTGAGTGGCAACTTTCAAAGATGTATGAACATAGACCCCAAGATCTCTCTGCTCCTCCAAATTGACAAGATATGCTACCCTGGGACAACTGTAAAAAATGATATAATACCAATGGACTACTGTAAAAAAATTAAATACTATACAAGAACCACTGTATATCAGGGACAGGCCTCCAATGTGACCACTTCGTTGTAGAATGGATTTGCGTATTCTTGAAACTCTCCCCATTTTTTACAGTAGTCCCAGGGAAGAATTTCCTAATTTACAATGGTCCCTGGGTAGAAGATCATTATTACAGTGGCTTCGGGTAGTATGTCATTATTTAGAGTAGTCCCTGGGAAGTATATCATTATTTATAGTGACCTTGGCTAGGTAACATCATTCACAGTGTTCCCTGCGCAGTATATCAACATGTAAAGTGGTCCCTGTGCAGTATATCATTATTTACAGTGGGCCATGGATAGTATAACATTATTTACAGTGGGCCCTGGTTAGTACATCATTGTTTACAGTGGATCCTTTGTAGTACGTCACGATTTACAACGGCCCCATGGTGGAAGTTCATTATTTACAATGGTCCCTGGCAGTATATCATAATGTACAGTAGCTCTTGGGTAGTATATCATTATTTACAGTAGGGTATCATTTATTTGCAGTGGTCGCTGTGAAGTATTTCATTATTTACAGTGGGCCCTGGGTAGTAGATCATTATTTACAGTGGTTCCTGTATAGTATTTCATTATTTACAGTGGTCCCTGGGAAATATATCATTAATCACAGTGGTCTCTGGGTAGAAGCTCATTATTTACAGTGGTCCCAGGGTAGCATGTCATTATTTACAGTGGTTGCTGATAGTATATCATTATTAACAGTGCTTCCAGGGTGGTATATCATTATTTACAGTTCCCTGGAATGTATATCATTATTTAAGGTGGTCCCTGTGTCGTACATCATTACTTACAACGGTCCCTGGATGGGATTTCATGCTTTGCAGTCGTCCCTGGATAGTATATCATTATTAAAAGTTGTCCCTGGGTGGGATATCATTATATCATTATTTACTGTGCTCCCTGGGTAGTATATCATTATTAAACGTTGTCCCTGGGTGGGAAATCATTATTTACATTGGTCCCTGGATATTATATCATTATTTACTGTGCTCCCTGGGTAGAATATCATTATTTACAGTGGTCTCTGGGTAGAATATCATTACTTACAGTGGCTCCTTGATAGTATATCAGTATTTACAGTGGTCTCTGGATAGTACATCATTACTTACAACGGTCCCAGTCTGGAATTTCTTTTTTACAGTGGTCCCTGTGTAGTACATCATTATTTACAACAGTCGCAGGTTGAAATTTCATTATTTACAGTGGTCCCTGGATAGTTTATCATTATTTACAGTTGTCCCTGGATAGAACATCATTATTTGCAGTGGTCCCTGGACAGGATGTGATTATTTGCAGTAGTCACTGTGTAGTAAATCGTTGTTTACAACGGTCCCAGGGAGGAATGGCATTACTTACAGTGATCCCTGGATAGTATATCAATATTTACAGTGTTCCCTGGGTATAATATCATTATTGACAATGGTCCATGGGTAGTTCATCATTATTCTCAGTCGTCCCTGGGCAGTATGTCATTATTTACATTACTTCCCTGTGTAGTACATCATTATTTTCATCGGTCCCGGAGTGGAATGTCATTAATTACAGTGGTCCCTGGAAAGTAGCTCATTATTTACAGTGCTCCCTGAGTAGCATATACATATTTACAGTGGTCCCTGGGTAGTATATCCTTATTTACAGTGTTCCCTGGAGAGGAGCACATTATTTACAGTGGTCCCTGGATAGAATACCATTATTAAAGTGGTCACTGTGTGGTGCATCATTAATTACAACGGTCGCAAGGTGGTATTTTATTATTTACAGTGGTCCCTGTGTAGTATCTCATTCTTTACAATGGTCCCTGGCTAATATGTCGTTATTTACAGTGCTCCCAGTGTCGTGCATCATTATTTACAACGGTCCCAGGCTGGAATGTTATTATTTACAGTGGTCCCTGTATAGGATCTCACTCTTTACAATGGTCCCTGGGGAATATGTCGTTATTTACAGTGGTCGTGTGTCGTGCATCATTATTTACAACTGTACCAGGCTGGAATTTCATTATTTACAGTGGTCCCTGGGTATTATATCTTTATGCAAAGTGGTCCCTGGCTAGTTTGTCATTATTTACATTGGTCCCTAGGTAGTATATCATTATTTACAGTTGTCCCTGGATAGTATATCATTATTTACAGTGGTCCCTGGATAGTATATCATTGTTTAACGTGGTCACTTCGTAGTACATCATTATTTACTACGGTCCCAGGGTGAAATTTTATTATTTGCAGTTGTCCCTGTGTAGTTAATCACTATTTCCATTGGTCACTGTAGAGTATATCATTATTTACTGTGCTCCCGGGGTAGTATATCATCCTGTCTAGTGGTTCCTGGGTAGTAAATCATTATTCACAGTTGTCCCTGGGTAGTAAATCATTATTTACATTGGTGCCTGGATAGTATACCATTATTTACACTGATCCCAGTGCGGCATATCATTATGTACAGTCGTTCCTGGATAGTATATCATTATTTACAGTGTCCCACAGGTAGTATATCATTATTAACAGTGGCCATTGGATAGTATATCTATTTTACAGTGTCTCTGAATAGCACATCATTATTTACAACGGTTACAGGCTGGAATTTATTTATTTACAGTGGCCCCTGTGTTGTACATCATTGTTTACAACGGTCCCAGGGAGGAATTTCATTACTTGCAGTGATCCCTGGATAGTATATCATTATTGACAGTGGTCCCTGGGGATAATATCATTATTGACAATGGTCCCCGGATAGTATATCATTATTTACAGTGGTCCCTGGATACGATAACATTATTTACAGTGGTCCCTCGATATAATATCATTATTAAAGTGGTCACTGTGTGGTGTATCATTAATTACAACGATCGCAAGGTGGAATTTACGGTGGTCCCTGGTCAATATGTCGTTATATACAGTGGTCCCTGTGTCGTGCATCATTATTTACAACGGTCCCAAGCTAGAATATCATTATTTCCAGTGGCCCATTGGCAGTTTATCATTATTCACATTTGTCCCTGGGCTATATGTCATAGTTTACATTATTTTCCTGTGTAGTACATCATTATTTACAACGGTCCCGGAGTGGAATACCATTAATTACAGTGGTCCCTCGATTGTATCGCATTAATTGCAGTGTTCCCTGAGTAGTATATACATACTCACAATGGTGCCTGTGTAGTATATCTTTATTTACAGTGGTCCCTGGATACGATAACATTATTTACAGTGGTCCCTGGATAGAATATCATTATTAAAGTGGTCACTGTGTGGTGTATCATTAATTACAACGATCGCAAGGTGGAATTTACGGTGGTCCCTGGTCAATATGTCGTTATTTACAGTGGTCTCTGTGTCGTGCATCATTTTTACAACGGTCCCAAGCTGGAATTTCATTATTTACAGTCGTCCCTGTGTTGTACATCATTATTTACACGTTCCCTGTGTTGTACATCATTATTTACACGTTCCCTGTGTTGTACATCATTATTTACAACAGCCTCATGGTGGATTTTGATTATTTACAGTGGTCCCTGGGTAGTATATCTTTATTGAAAGTGGTCCCTGGCTAGTTTGTCATTATTTACATTGGTCCCTAGGTAGTATATAATTACTTACAGTTGGCCCTGGATAGTATAACACCATTTGAATTTGATTATTTACAGTGGTCCCTGTGTTGTACATCATTATTTACAGTGATCCCTGTCTTGTACATCATTATTTACAACGGCCCCAGGGTGGAATTTGATTATTTCCAGTGGTCCCTGTGTAGAATATCATTATTTCCAGTGGCCCATTGGCAGTTTTTCATTATTCACATTTGTCCTTGGGCGGTATGTCATTATTTACATTATTTCCCTGTGTAGTACATCATTATGAACGCTGAAATCCACATACACCACATCAACTGCTCTACCCTCGTCTACCTATTCAGTCACCTTCTCAAATAACTCGATAAGGTTTGTGAGGCATGACCTACCCTTCACAAAGCCATGCTGACTATCCCTGATCATATTATTCCTATCTAGATGATTATACATCTTCTCTCTTATAATCCCCTCCAAGACATTACCCACAACAGACGTGAGGCTCACCGGTCTATAGTTGCCGGGGTTGTCTCTACTCCCCTTTTTGAACAAAGGGACCACATTTGCTAACCTCCAGTCCTCTGGCACTATTCCTGTAGCCAACGATGACATAAAAATCAAAGCCAAAGACCCAGCAATCTCTTCCCTGGCCTCCTAGAGAATCCTAGGATAAATCCCATCAGGTCCCGGGGACTTATCTATTTTCTGCCTGTCCAGAATTGCCAACACCTCCTCCCTACGTACCTCAATGTCATCTATTCTATTAGCCTGGGGCTCAGCATTCTCCTCCACAACATTATCTTTTTCCCGAGTGAATACTGATGAAAAATATTCATTTAGTATCTCGCCTATCTCTTCAGACTCCACACACAACTTCCCATCCCTGTCCTTGACTGGTCCTACTCTTTCCCTAGTCATTCGCTTATTCCTGACATACCTATAGAAAGCTTTTGGGTTTTCCCTGATCCTACCTGCCAAATACTTCTCATGTCCCCTCCTTGCTCGTCTTAGCTCTCTCTTTAGACCCTTCCTCGCTACCTTGTAACTATCCATCGCCCCAACTGAAACTTCACACCTCATCTTCACATAGGCCTCCTTCTTCCTCTTAACAAGATATTCCACTTCTTTGGTAAACCACGGTTCCCTCGCTCGACGCCTTCCTCCCTGCCTGACCGGTACATACTTATCAAGAACACGGAGTAGCTGATCCTTGAACAAGCTCCACTGATCCAGTGTGCCCAACACTTGCACCTACTTCTCCACCTTATCCCCCCCCCCCCCCCGCCCCCCCCCCCCCCCCAAGTCACGTCGAATGGCATCATAATTGCCCTTATAATTATTTAGCGTGGTCACTGCGTAGTACATCATTATTTACTACGGTCCCAGGGTGAAATTCTATTATTTACAGTTGTCCCTGTGTAGTTAATCATTATTTACATTGGTCCCTGTTGAGTATATCATTATGTACAGTGGTTCCTGAGTGGTGTATCATTACAAACAGCGGTCCCTGTGTAGGATATCATTATTTACAGTGGTTCCGGGGAAGTACATCATTATTTACGGTAGTCCCTGGGTAGTATGTGATTATTTTCAGTGGTCCCTGTGCAGTACCTCATTATTTGCAACGGTCCCAGTGTGGAATTCCATTATTTACAGTGGTCCCTGTGTACTATATCATTATTATCAATGGTCCTTGGGTAGTATATCATTATTTTGAACGGTCCCATGGTGGAATGTCATTATCAACAGAGGTCCCTGCATAGTATATACTTATTTACAGAGTCAGTGGGAAGTATAGCATGATTTGCAGTTGTCCCTGGGCAGTATGTCAATATTTACAGTGGTTCCTGTGTAGTACATCATTATTGACAACGGTCCCAGGGTGAAATTTCAATATTTACAGTGGTCCCTGGGTAGTATATCATCATTTACAGTTGTCCCTGTGTAGTACGTCATCATTTATAGTCGTCCCTGGGTAGTATATCTTTATTTACAGTGGTCTCTGGATAGTATGTCATTATATACAGTTGTTCCCTGGGTAGTATATCATTATTTTCGTGTCACTGGGTAGGATATGATTATTTACAGTGGTCGCTGGGCAGCATGTCATTTGCAGTGGTCCCTGTGTAGTCCATCATTATTTACAACGGTCCCAGTGTGGAATATCAATATTTACAGTGGTCCCTTGGTAGTATGGTATTATCTACAGTGGACCCTGGGGAATATATCATTATTTACATCGGTCCCTGGGTAGTTTATCAATATTTACAGTGGTTCCTGGGCAGTATGTCATTATTTTCAGTGGTCCCTGTGCAATAAAATATTATTTACAACGGTCCCAATGTGGAATTTCATTATTTACAGTGGTCCCTGGGCAGTATATCATTATTTACAGTGGTATCTGTGTAGTACATCATTATTTACCACGGTCCTTTGGTGGAATTTCAATATTTGTAGTGGTCCCTGGATAGTATAGCATTACTTACAGTGGTCCCTGGGTAGTGTGTCATCATTTACAATCGTCCCTGGGAAGTATATCTATATTTACAGTGGTCCCTGTGCACTACGTCATTATTTACAGTGGTCCCTGTGTAGTACATCATTATTTACAACGGTGGCAGGGAGGAATTAAGTTATTCACAGTATTCCCTGGAGAGTATATCATTATTTACATATGTCACTGGGTAGTATGTCATTATTTGCAGTGGTCTCTGGGTCGTATACTATTCTTTAAAGTGGTTTCTGGGCGGTATGTCATTATTTACAGTCGTCCCTGGCTCGCATATCAGTGTTTACAATGCTCCCTTGGTAGTATGTTATTATTTGCAGAGTTCCCTGGTTAGAATATCATTATTTACAGAGGTCCCTGTGTAGGATATCATTATTTACAGTGGTCGCTGGTCAGTATGTCATTTACAGTGGTCCCTGGGTAGAATATCATTATTTTCAGCGGTCCCTGGGTAGCCTGTGATTATTTTCAATGGTCCCTGTCCAGTACCTCATTATTTACAATGGTCCCAGCGTTAAATTTCATTATTTACATTGGCCCCTGTGCAGTACATCATTATTATCAATGGTCCTTGGGTAGTATATCATTATTATGAACGGACCCAGGGTGGCATTTCATTATTAACATCGGTCCCTTGATGGTATATCATTATTTACAGTGTCCATGGGCAGTATGTCATTACTTACAGTGGTTCCTGTGTAATACATCATTATTTACAACGGTCCCAGGGTGAAATTTCAATATTTACAGTGGTCCCTGGAGAGTCTCTCATCATTTACAGTCGTCCCTGGGTAGTATATCAGTATTTACAGTGGTCGCTGGATAGTACGTCATTATTTACAGTCGTCCCTGGTTCGCATACCAGTATTTACATTGGTCCCTTGGTACTATATTATTATTTGCAGAGTTTCCTCTACAGTACATCATTATTTACAGTGGTCCCTTGGTAGTATATCAGTATTTACAGTTGTCCCTGGGCAGTATGTCATTACCTACAGTGATTCCTGTGTAATACATCATTATTTACAACTGATTCAGGGTGGATTTTCATTATTCACAGTAGTCCCTGTATTGTATATCATTATTTACAGTGGCCCTGTTTGTATATCATGATTTACAGTGTGTTCTGCATAGTATGTCATTATTTCCAGTGGTACCTGTGTAGTATATCATTGACAGTGGTCCCTCGGTAGTATATCATTTTTCATAGTTGTCCCTGGACACTATGTCATTATTTACAGTGGTCCCTGGGTAGGATAGTATTTTTTAATGTGGTCCCTGTGTAGTACATAATTATTTACAACAATCCCAGTGTGGAATGTCATTACGTACAGTGGTCCCTGGGTAATATGCCATTATTTACAGTGGTCCCTGTGTAGTATGTTTTTATTAACAGTGGTCCCTGGCATAATACAACTGTTTACAGCGGTCCCTTGCAGTATATCATTATTTACTGTGGTCCCTGTGCAGAATATCATTATATACACTGGTCCCTGGGCAGTATGTCATTTTTCCAGTGGTCCCTGTGTAGCACATAATTATTTACAACGATCCCCGTGTGGAATTTCATTACTTACAGTGGTCCCTGGGTAGTATGCCATTATTTACTGTGGTCCTTGAGTTGTATATCATTATTTACAGTGGTCCCTAAGTAGTATATTTTTATTTACAGTGGTCTCTAGTTAGTGTGTTAGTATTAACAGTTGTCCCTGGCATAATATCACTCTTTACAGCGGTCCCTTGCAGTCTATCATTATTTACTGTGGTCCCTGTGCAGTATATCATTATTTACACTGGTCCCTGGGCAGTATGTCATTATTTACGGTGGTCCCTGTGTTGTACACCATTATTTACAACAGCCCCAGGGTGGAATTTGATTATTTACAGTGGTCCCTGGGTAGGATATCTTTATTCAAAGTGGTCCCTGGCTAGTTTGTCATTATTTACATTGGTCCCTAGGTAGTATATCGTTACTTACAGTTGTCCCTGTATAGTATAACATCATTTACATTGCTCCCTGGATAGTATATTATTATTTAGCGTGGTCACTGCGTAGTACATCATTATGTACTACGGTCCCAGGGTGAAATTGTATTATTTACTGTTGTCCCTGTGTAGTTAATCATTATTTACATTGGTCCCTGTAGAGTATATCATTATGTACAGTGGTTTCTGAGTGGTGTATCATTACAAACAGCGGTCCCTGTGTAGAATATCATTATTTACAGTGGTTCCGGGGTAGTATATCATTATTTACAGTCGTCCCTGGGTAGTATGTGATTTATTTCAGTGGTCCCTGTCCAGTACCTCATTAATTACAATGGTCCCAGCGTTAAATTTCATTATTTACATTGGTCCCTGTGCAGTACATCATTATTATCAATGGTCCTTGGGTAGTATATCATTATTATGAACGGTCCCAGGCTGGCATTTCATTATTAACATCGGTCCCTGGATGGTATATCATTATTTACAGTGTCCCTGGGCAGTATGTCATTACTTACAGTGGTTCCTGTGTAATACATCATTATTTACAACGGTCCCAGGGTGAAATTTCAATATTTACAGTGGTCTCTCGATTGTATGTCATTATTTACAGTCGTCCCTGGCTCGCATACCAGTATTTACAGTGATCCCTTTGTAGTATATTATTATTTGCAGAGTTTCCTCTTATGAGATCCTGAATCAATCCTGTCTCATTACACAGGACCAGATCTAGGAACACTTTTTCCCTCGTAGGTTCCATTACATACTGATCTAGGAAACTATCGCGAATACATTCTATAAACTCCTCCTCAAGGCTGCCTGGACCGACCTGGTTAAACCAATCAACATGTAGATTAAAATCCCCCATGATAACTGCTGTACCATTTCTACATGCATCTGTTATTTCTTTGTTTATTGCCTGCCCCACCATAATGTTACTATTTGGTGGCCTATAGATTACTCCTATCAGTGACTTTTTCGCCTTACTATTCCTGATTTCCACCCAAATGGATTCAACCTTATCCTCCATAGCACCGATGTCATCCCTTACTGTTGCCCGGATGTCATCCTTAAATAACAGAGCTACACCACCTCCCTTACCATCCACTCTGTCCTTCCGAAAGGTTTGATACCCTCGGATATTTAACACCCAGTCGTGACCATCCTTTAACCATGTTTCAGTAATGGCCACAAAATCATAGTCATTCACGATGATTTGTGCCATCAACTCATTTACCTTATTCCGAATACTACGAGCATTCAGGTAAAGTACACTTATGTTGGCTTTTTTTTACCTCTTCTGAATCTTAACACCTCGATCAGTAACCTCTCCTAAGTTATATTTGCTCTTAACCTTTTTCCTAATTTTCCTTCTTGTCGAACCCATATCTTCCTGCAACAACCTGCCGCGTCGCTTACCATTAATGTTTTCACTTCCAGTTTTATTTCTTTTAGTATTCCTGCTCCTATTCACTGAGCTCCCCTCAGTCACTGTACCTTGTACTGTCGCCCTTTTTGATTTTTGAATATGGCTTCTCTGCCTTACACTTTCCCCCTTACTGCCTTTTATTTATGTCCCTGTTTTACTACCTTCCAACTTCCTGCATCGGTTCCCATTCCCCTGCCACATTAGTTTAAACTCTCCCCAACAGCTCTAGCAACACCCCCCCCCCCCCCCCCCCCCCCCGCAGGACATCGCTTCCAGTCCTGCCCAGGTGCAGACAGTCCGGTTTGTACTGGTCCCACCTCCCCTGAACCGGTTCCAATGTCCCAGGAATTTGAATCCCTCCCTCTTGCACCATCTCTCAAGCCACGTATTCATCCTCTCTATCCTGACATTCCGACTCTGACTAGCTCGTGGCACTGGTAGCAAACCTGAGATTACTACCTTTGAGGTCCTACTTTTTAGTTTATCTCCTAGCTCCCTAAATTCAGCTTGTAGGACCTCGTCCCGTTTTTTACCTATATCGTTGGTGCCTATGTGCACCACGACAGCTAGCTGTTCACCCTCACCCCCCCCCCCCCCAACCCCCCCCCCCCCCCACACACACACACACACACAGAATGTCCTGCAGCCGCTCCGAGACATCCTTGACCCTTGCACCAACGAGGCAACATACCATCCTGGAGTCTCGATTGCGGTCGCAGAACCGCCTGTCTATTCCTCTTATGATTGAGTCCCCTATCACTATAGCCCTACCATACTTCTTTCTGCCCAGCTGCGCAGCAGAGCCAGCCACGGTGCCATGAACCTGGATGCTGCTGCCTTCCCCTGGTGAGCCATCTCCCTCAACAGTATCCAAAGCGGTATATCTGTTTTGCAGGGAGATGACCGCAGAGGACACCTGCACTGCCTTCCTACTCTTGCTCTGTCTTTTGGTCACCCATTTACTATCTCCCTCAGTACCTTTCACCTGCGGTGTGACCAACTCGCTAAACGTGCTATCCGCGACGTCCTCAGCATCGCCGACGCTCCAAAGTGAGTCCATCCGCAGCTCCAGAGCCGTCAAGCGGTCTAACAGGAGCTGCAACTGGACACACATCTTGCACGTGAAGGAGCCAGGGACAGTGGACGTGTCCCTGAGCTCCCACATCGCACACGAGGAGCATGACACGGGTCTGAGATCTCCTGCCATGTCTTAAACCTTCGGTTAACTTCAACAATTTCAATTCCCCCCCCCCCAAAAAAAAATGTAAATAAATAAATAAACAACGAAGAAAAAAATGAATAAATATACCAATGAAAAGAAACAGAAAAACAGAAACACTACTTACCAGTCACAAAAAACACTTCCTCCCCACCCAGCTTCGAATTCCCACCTCGATTCAAATTCCCAAACTCACTCTTTGCTGTCTCACTCCTGGCTCTGTCTTCTGCTTGCTCACTGGGAGAACTCACTGGGAGTGAGTTTACAAGTGGCTCTTTTTAAACTGTTCTGAATTGACTCCCCTCCCCCACCTGCTTTTAGATCAAAGTAGACTAAAGTGACTGACACTTAACTGCCAACCAGTTATGTGAGTGGGTGGGGCAGCCCTTGTTAACCTACACTGCACAGTCCCTCCATCAATAAAAGCTAACACACCGTACGCCTTCTGAACAACCCTCTCAACCTGAGATGGGGAGAAGCGTTCACATTGGTGAAAGGATTGAGGATGAGCAGCTCTGGATTAAAGGATTGAGTAAATGAAGCAATGACGATATAAACTAGGACTTTCTCACACAGCGAGTGGTGAGGATGGGGAATCCCCTGCCTGAGTGTGTGGCGATGACCGGTTCGATAGGAAGAATTCAAAGGGGAATTATAATCTGATGTGAAAGTGAATCCCGATATACAAAGAACAAGAACAAGAAGAAAGAAAATAACATCCCAGGAACAGGCCCTTCGGCCCTCCACGCCTGCGAAGACCATACTGCCCGTATCATCTAAAATCTTCTACACTTCCGGGTTCCGTATCCCTCTATTCCCATTCTATTCCTGTATTTGTCAAGATGCCCCTTAAACGTCACTGTCGTCCCTGCTTCCACCACCTCCTCTGGCAGCGAGTTCCAGCCACCCACTACCCTCTGTGTAAAAAGAATTGCCTCGTACATCTACTCTAAACCTTGCCCCTCGCACCTTAAACCTATGCCCCCTAGTAATTCACCCCTCTACCCTGGGAAAATGTCTCTGACTATCCACTCTGTCTATGCCCCTCATAATGTTGTAGACCTCTATCAGGTCTCCCCTCAACCTCCTTCGTTCCAGTGAGATTACTGCCATGTGTAAATCAATACCCTGCGCATTGATCATAGCCTGTCAAACTAACCTGTACATTTTTGGATTCCCTTGTGCCCTAGCAGGTTTATCTTTGCTCTCCCATCCAGACTGACTTGTTTTTACTTCTGGATGTGATCCCCTACTGAACCTGCACACTGAGACCCATTCCCCTCGCCAATCCAGTTGGCATACTCTCGAACAGCCTGAGCAAACCCACCGGAAAGTTGTAGATTCCGTTCCCATTCAAGTGCAACTCATCCGAGATTTATTGATTGCGCCGGACCCAGGAACGGAATCACTGGCCGCGAAAATAAAGCCTATTCGCCCACACCATCTCTGTAGCATTAATCTGTTATACCCCCCTTCATCCAATCCTCGCTGTCAAGGATCTGGAGATATTAACCTCGGACGTCATTCTTTTCAATCTGCTCGGATAACTGTAAATTATTGACGCAGGACCTCGTCCCTTTTTCTATCTCTGTCGTTGCTACCAATGGTATCCACGACCTCTGTCTGTCCCCACTCCAACTTCAGAATGCCCTGCAAGGGTTTGCCGATATTCATGACACTGGCATCAGTCAGGCCAAATGCCATCCTGGACTCAGAGATACGGCAGTAGACACGCTCATTGGACTTCTCACAGCGCAATGACCTTGTTTCTGGTGCATTCCCCGGATTAAACGTCGCTTCCAGCGTTTTCAAAACAGAAAAACTGTCCTTGAATGAGATGAATGTTGCGTCTTTCCTAATCTGCTGATTCCCCCTGATTATGACTGGTGGCCCCAAATTTGTACAGTATAGATTAATGATTTGGAAGAAGGTACTGAAGGCACTGTTGCAGATGAAACAAAGATCTTTAGAGGGACGGGTAGTATAGAGGAAGCAAGGGGACTTCATGTGGAAAAGTGTGAAGTTATACACTTTGGTAGGAGGAAGTTAGGCATAGACTATTTTTTAAATGGGGAAATGCTTCGGAAATCAGAAGCACAATGGGACCTTGTTCACGGTTCTCTTAAGTTTAACGTTCAGGTCCAGTGGGCAGTTAAGAAGGCAAATGTAATGTTAGCATTCATGTCAAAGCGCAAGAATACAAGACCAGAGTTGTGCTTCTGAGACTTCTGAGGCTGTATAAGGCTCTGGTCAGACCCCATTTGGAATATTGTGAGCAGTTTTACTATCTAAGCATGGATGTGCTGGCCTTGGAAAGGGTCCAGGGGAGGTTCACAAGAATGATCCGTGGATTGGGGAACATGTCGAATGAGGGACGTTTGAGGACTCTGTGTCTGTACTCGTTGGAGTTTAGAAGGATGAGAGGAGATCTTATTGACAATTACAAGATACTGCGAGGCCTGGATAGAGTGGACGTGGGGAGGATGTTTCCAATTGTAGGAAAAACTAGAACCAGAGGACACTATCTCAGTCTAAAGGGACGATCCTTTAAAACACAGATGAGGAGGAATTTCTTCAGCCAGACGGTGGTGAATCTGTGGAACCCTTTGTCGCAGAAGGCTGCGGAGGCCAAATCACTGAGTGTCTTTAAGACAGAGATAGATAGTTTTTTGATTAATAAGGGGATCAGGGGTTATGGGGAGAAGGCAGGAGAATGGAGATGAGAAAGTAACAGACATGATTGGATGGCGGAACAGACTCGATGGGCCGAGTGGCCTAATTCTGCTCCTTTTACTTATGGTCTTATGGTCTTATTCCCGCTTTAATTGCAAATATAATACTCCATATTTTGTACACTAACTTCCCTCTCTACACCTTAAATTACCCTCCACTACTTTCACTTCTTCACAATTCTGTTCTGTTCCCCTCATCTCTCATCTCCTTTTCCGCCTTCATTCTCCGCACCTTTTTTTCCACCCCTCGGTTTTCCACTCCTTACTTTACCTCCCAGCCACTCTTCAGTTGCCAACAATCCACTCTGTGTGCTTCCCGACATGTTGCACTATTTCAATCTCCTCCCACATCAATCTATTCATCTCGTGTACGTTCCTTTCCTCTCAATATACTTCCTTTCTTCTCCCCACCTCTCTTATGCCCATCACTCTACCCTCATCTCTTGTTATTCAACTCTCAGTTCGACTAGAATTTGCAAATGTAAAATGTATAAATGTAAAGAGGAGGAAGATCGGAATAGACTCCACGGGGCGGGGTAGACGCAGGGAGGTCAGGTAATATTTAATGAGTGGGAGTATAACGTGATAAATTTTGTTTGACAGATTCAAAAGAGGCATCATAATGCTAAAGTTGCCAATTTAAACTGTTGTTTCACATAAAAGCGTGATATATATTCGGCAACAACACAATTTACATTACGAGAAGTATTTATACATAGCCTGCTATTCAACCATTTCAGTGTCGTTTCCAATTGTAAACACCACGATGTATGACCAACATAAATATCTTTCAGTTAATACCACAGGTCCATTATGAAAGTACTTTGCCTGGCAATAAGTCAGAGACTTTGAATGTTTTCCATGAAACGTTGAAGATGGAACAACATTTAAGGAAGATAATCAATATGAAATTGATTATCATACAAAGGTATGCGGAGGCACAGGTACTACTGAGGAAACAGGGGGCGACAGAAATCTTGGGCAGGCTAGGAGCTGGGCAAAGAAGTAGCTGATTGAATACAATGGGGAAACGTGTGAGGTCATGCACTTTGGTAGGACGAATGACTGCAGAGAGTATT